>NC_047513.1:22478609-23133609 GCF_902827115.2 Pseudochaenichthys georgianus | reverse complement strand
CTCAACTTTTGTAATTCAGTCTGTTAATATCTGCATTACTGCAAACATCTCGAGACATAACTCTCAGGGTTTATGAATCTCATGATGTCGGGGGACATAATTAACAATCTTATGTTGCATTTTAAAGGTGTAGCAATTTTCACTACCTGAAAAAACATCATTCTATCTTGAGTGTCTTGACATTTTTGCCAAATCATCATCACCACGTCCCCCTGGTTCAATGAGCAGAGCACTAAAGCTTCTAACAATTCTTGGTGGGGTCGAGTTTTTCCGTCTTTTAACGGAGTGTGAGAGCAGCTCTCACTCGGCCCTCGCCTCAGACCTGCAGAGTTCAGTTTTGGAGCCAGCAGCTCCGACCGCAGGCTCTACGACGGTAGCTGCTAATTAGAGCGCTGCGCGGTGATGGGGACGGGGTTTGGAGCTCTGCAGCGGGGACGGCTCACAGGGAAGCGTTCCAATCCTAATACACTGTACATGCACACACAGATGTTGGTGCATACTTTGTGTGTTCTCCCAGCAGGAAGGCATACAGTCCAGTCTGTAGGTTATCTGTCATAACACTGAGCAAAGAATGCTTGATTTACCGATAAAGTAAACACTCTTAACAGACCAGCACTCCCCTGCGAGTTAAAAGGCTTCGGAACATTTGCATAAAATACTTATTTGCGTTGAATTCTCGGAGATGTGTCAGCAGCACTCTCTTTTCGACGCAGAGGCACAGCACAACATGGAAAAATCATAAATCCTGCCTCCCTCCTCCATCTTTACTCCGGTCTCTCACCACAGGACTGGCAGCCACGGCCCACAGACTCCGAGCTGAAACCAGCCTCATGATTTCTTTTTTTTCTTTCGTTACTTCCACACATTTATCATCCCTCTTTCACATGTATTTATCAGCGGTTACAGCATTCTGGCAATTAGTGTTTTACAGTCGGCACAGGAAATTGAATTACACGCTCAGTTTGCACAGCATTATTTAGCTAGGCATTACTCTGGTCTGTGAAGAGGGACCTCTCCAACTCATGTGAAATCTGTATGTGAGAGAGGTATGGAGGGAATGTGTGGTCTTATTCACTGTGAGCAGTATGCAGTACATGTTCAGTCTTTAGTCATGTAAAGTACCATCCACAACAATGGGTAATCATGTATTTGCTAAGTTACTTGGTTCCTCGTTCTTAAATCTGAATGTTTTGCTTTTTTTTTGTTTCAGATCAATGTTAAAGGTACCCTGTAGAGTTTTGACCACTAGTCTCACGGCCATAATGTGTTTTTTTGTTGTTGCAATTTTAAAGCTGTGTTTGCATCGGCCACACACAAATAATATCAATACAAAAGCATCCAATGATTCAATCTCTGCCATGGCTTTCATGGAGTAACCTTTGACAAATCAGACTTCTACCTCGCTATTTTTTCCTGAAGGTTGTTCCCTTATTTTGGAGTTATTTCTAATCTAATTCGAGAAAAAGTTCTGGTTTATAGTGTGCAGACTTTAAAGCCCCTTCAGGAAAATGAGGAGTATAGGGTATATAATTATTCACTATTCATATTCACAACAATACATCATCTGTAATGAAAAGAACAGTTTTAGTGCTGTGCACTGCGGAAACACCTTTTAAAGGCTAAATGAAGTGGTACCAACGCAATATCCCATTGCTACATAACAAAAGTGCATCATTGATATTATATGACATCCCACTGTGCCATTATTCTGCAAGTATTTGAACATATTCTCTTTTGGAAAGTGGGTCTAATTTAGTTCCCTTGTTCCTAAACTTTTTTCTACATGAACTATTCTTCAACAAGTTTCCACACAGGAAGCTTCCTCTCCTTTCCTCTTATGTCTTCCTCCTTCCTCTCTCCTCCTCTTTCCTTCCTCTACTTTCCTTCCTTCCTCTTCCTCCTCTTGCCTCTCCTATCCTTATGTCCAGTGTCCTTAACTCTCCTCTTCCCTCTCCTTTCTCCTTTCCTCGTTTTGTTTCCTCGTTTCGTTTTCTCGTTTCGTTTTCTCTTCTTTCCTTCTCTTTGCTTTCCTTTTCCTTTACTTCCTACCCCTCTTTCCTCTCATCTACTTCTCTCCTCCTCCTTCCTCTCATCTCCTTCTTTCTCCTTCTCTCTCCTTTCCTCTTCCTCCTCCTTTCCTCTCCTCTCCTCTCCTCCGCTCAGTTCAGCGCAGGTGGTCAGTCTCCCCCGGGTGCCGGTCTGCTACCTAATGCTGAGTTGATTAGGCTTTCTGAATAGCTCGTTTGGCCGCTACAAAATCCAAGAAGTCAGAATAAATCGTCAAGAGGGCAGTTGATGGTAATGACCGAGCCATCAATGATTGAGCCCATTCATGGCTGGAGTGGGGGCTCCGCAGACCCTCCCTCCAGTCAGCCAGTCACTTTCAGCCCAGTGTGCATTGCTCTCATTACCGTACATTGTCTGGCCCTGTTCAAACGGCTGTAAGGAAGTGGGAGAGGGAGGAAAGGAAGGAAAAAGGTAGAGATTAAATAATGGCCTCGCTGGGGGTATGGATTAGTTGATGGTGAAAGGAACCGACCCCTACTTGTGTACAGTGTACGTCTGCGGCAAGATGGTCAAGATCCAAGATGACGTGAACAAAGAGCGCTGAAACCACTCTATCAGATGTAGTTAGGATGATATACAAGGCTTCATTCGATCTCTGATGGCTGCTTCTGCAAATCATCTCATTTGTTTGGGCTTGATTTTAAAATGTCTGCTCTATTTAGAGTCAAACACATCGTAATGTTTGAGAAGGAAAAGCACCACAAGACTAAACGGCTCTCCCTCTCCTCTCCACAGGCATGCCGGCGGCCTCCTTGGTGACCCCGGCTGACGTGATCAAGACACGGCTGCAGGTGGCGGCGAGGGCCGGGCAGACCACCTACAGCGGCCTGGTGGACTGCTTCTGGAAGATTCTCCGAGAGGAGGGACCCCGGGCCTTCTGGAAAGGAGCTGGAGGTAATGTTCGCTGAGGCCAATGTCTAATCTTAAAATGACTGTTTTACTTTTGTCCCGGGTTTCACCTCTCAGGCTACTGGAGTTTGGCCTGCTTTATTGGTGGAGGCTGCTGGGCCGTGTGCAGAGGCTGTCTAAAAACTCCTCTATTATCGCTTCCTTTTTGGGGGGGAATCAGTTTTAAACTTTGTTTTTATTTGAGGGTTACAATACACTTACATTGGAGGCATACTTTTACAAACATTGGTTAGTATGTCACTCTGGAAGAAGACCATTTTTTTCCCCGATGTATCATCGCAATGATTAAGAAATGTGTTCCATTCATTTTTAGCAGTTTTTACCGTAGGCTATGCAATACTGTGTTTGGTAAAGAATGAAATGATGTATTTAATATGGATGATGTCCAAAACAGATTAAGCTGTAAATATATGAAACACGTAAATTAGCCTGTTACTTAAAGATGTTTTTCAGATACCATGTCATTTCAAGGCACAGGACACATGTTCTTCTGTTTGTAATGTAATGGGCCACATGTGCTGGAATGACACTGAAATAAAAAACATTACGAATCAATTTAAATAAACACACGTCTTCTCCTTCCTGCAGCTCGTGTGTTCAGATCCTCTCCTCAGTTTGGAGTGACGTTGGTGACCTATGAACTCCTTCAGCGCTGGTTCTATGTTGACTTTGGAGGACAGTAAGTCTCTGTCTCTCTCACAGCTTCCATATGTCTTCCTGCCTTGCCTAAAGAAAGAATATTACATCTTCATCCTCCTATACAACACCATCTGCTTCCAGAACAATGGGGTTAATTTGAACACACAGTAGCTGCGCTCGGTGCGTGTCCTCCCTCCTCCACCACAGAGAAAGAAATGTCCTCGAGATCCAAAAATAATTTCCGAGCACATTTGCTCACAGACTGAAGCTCTCACTCAGCGCTCTGGATGTGACAATTTTCTCAGACTGGAGAGTGTGTGATCAGGCAGGCAGCGCCCACATGTACTTTCCCCTCTTCTAGGATTAAGATGAGCTTGTTTTGCTCCTTAAAATAAGTCTCTCTGGGATAATTCACTCATTTCCTAAAGTTAAAAAGGTTGAGTGGGGAGAGAGGTGGCGAACCTCTCGGAATGAGAAAGCTCTTCTTTTAATGGACAGCTGTGTGCGTTGCTCGTGGCTTCTTCATGTAGCTGAAGACTCGCAGTGAAACAAAATCATGTGCAGATCCGAGGAGGGTTTGATTTGGCGAAGTTGATCTGTGCTGCTTTGCTGTCCGTGTTGGCAGCCATTCACAAAGCTCTCTGTGAAATCAGCGAGGGATTTGATTTGTTCCGCTTTGGATTTTCTATTAACATGTTTATTTCTGTGGTGAACAGTGCTGAATATGATAATATTAATTCAATATTGAAAAGGAAAATAAAACATCTTGCAGTTTGTTGTTTCCCTTCTAACTCCACCACACCTCACCTCTCTCCCTGTGCCTCTGGCGTCCTCCCCCGTCTCTCTCTCCCCACCACAGAAAGCCGGCTGGCTCCGAGCCCACCCCCAAGTCTCGGATCAGCCTCCCGGCGCCCAACCCCGACCACATCGGAGGCTTCAGGTTGGCCGTGGCCACGTTCGCTGGCATCGAGAACAAGTTTGGGCTCCATCTCCCACGCTACACGGTGGCCCCCCCCGCTGTGAGCGACCCCTGAACCTCCACTGGTAGAGAGTTATTGCAAGAGAGGGCTTGAATGTAGTATTTTAAGTAATTTATTGTATTCCTATTATCACATGTTAGTCTATATGCATCCACATGGATTATTGGCGCGATTATCAGACACTCAAAGAAAACTCTTTGTCGGACTAGTGCAGTGTTTGTTTTAATCTTGATTGACATTGTAGTTTTATTATGCGGTTTGTTTTCATACAGTTCCACTGGCTCAGTATAACGCACAGGCAGAAGTTTAAAAACAACTCCACTGCTTTGATTTTGGGGAATATTTGATCAAAAACGACTTTGAGTGTCTTTTTGTTGCTTTAAAACCAAAAAAGACCATTAATGTAGCACCTTTGTACATAAGAGACATATATTTTAATATGTATAGTTCTATTTTTATCTTTCAATTGTAATATGTATCTACAAGATTAGGGACCACTAAGTTATTGAATGTAAAGTAGCAGTATCATTCTGAATGTACACAATGTTTACTTTCAGAGAGCTAAATGTATGCAGATGTGTGAATATCTGAGAGACAGCTGGCAGCGACTGCAGGTCTGTAGTGTGTCACGACTGAGTATTTAAACGTGTACAGTCCTGAGAATGTAGGAGTTACATGTGGTGAGTAATAACCGTGCCTTACTGTGCGTATGGCAGCAACATGTGTACCGAGAGTAAAGAGAATCGTATATTAGTAAACTGAGTGCTGGAGTTTTTATTTTCACTCCCAGATGATGTTAAGAAAAGGCAAGACAACAGTACATCAGCTTTAATAGTAAACATAACATGTTTTAACAGCCAGCACACTGCATTACAATATACCTGTTGATCATGAACAGTTCATTAAAGAGTATACAGCTGTTGCTCGGGAACAAAGTGCCGATACCAGACGTGACTCAGTTTCTGACGCAAAGCAACCACATGTGGAAACGTCACCATGACAACTCCATGTTTATGCTTTCCGGAATATTTCAGGAATGTGTCGCATGCATGCGTTATACAGAGAAATCAACACGACAAAGTAAACGTGATAGTTTGTAAACAATACATGACTAGTCTATGGACCCTGCTTTGATTTTACAGTAGTGCAAAGCTTTGTCACAGTACACTTATCTTAAGGCTATAAGACTGCCAATGTTTATACTGTAGGCTCACAGGGTGCAAGCAACAAATCACCTTAAGTCAGTAAGGAAATAAATAAGGGCGGACAAGTAGAAGAGGTCAACAGTTAAACCATTTAAAATGCAAGAAATCCATGAAGGAAACAGCGGCCTTGTTCGGACCAAACAGCAACATGTACATACTGTAAATAAAACGACTGATTGAGACACACCACATGCTACAGTGACACCGATAAAGCTCACAGAGGCGGCACTACGAAGTACCTTTGAGAGAACCAGGCTTTCTTTACGTTAGCTGGCTCAACAAAACCCTAGTCAGAAAAGATGGTTATCAACAGTCTTTGTTAACCCAGGTTTTCTTCATCAGGTTCTGTGAGCGTTCCTATACAGCCGCATGTTTAGTGCTTCATTTGAGTCCTATATCCACACAGGGGGTCATCTCCTGCTGCCTGCTTCAGAGAAGAGGAGTTAGGAAGAACATTTGCTCATAATCTGCAAATAAGGCAAAAGCGCAATGATGGCAGAATACCATCATTGTGAATTTGTAAGTTAATATATTCATTTGTACCACTCATTGTCATTGCACTCTTAACGCAAATGGTGACAACTGAACAAGCTATACAACGGGATGCAACTGACCTTGAAGTTTTTGTCCAATTGTAATTACTTTTATTGATTGAAAGTTAACTCTGATAACGACTAATAAACTAAACCATTTCTGAAAGTAGACTTTAGGGGGCAGCTTTACCAGACCACACTGTTGATGCTGTTACCCTAAAGCTTGAGTGACTGGTGTAATTTACCACACATAGGTATGGTGCATTCATATGCAAGTAAACATCATATTGATTCATATTTAAGTTAAATCAAAATGTATGCTACCTGCAGCTTTAAAGGAGGCTTATTTAAGTTTTCCAGAGATCACTACAACCAAGCAGAATTTCATACACAGTATTGTAGCTCCGATTTTCCGCACTGTATATACCAACAATACATGTAGCTTCCACGCTAATTCCTAAGCTCAGTTCAGTGGCATTGCTATAGACGGCCCAACACATTTACATTTATAATGTATTCCCTTGCTGAGATTCTATATATCGCTCATAGAGAATATCTGTAGGAAAGGCCAGCACGTCTAAAAACAATCCCTCCAAATTCTGGCACCTAGGTTTACAGAATTTGGCAGGAATGGTACGGCTATTTTAGAAGCAGTTGATAAGGGAAATGGTGGTGCTTTTTATGATGGATTTCCATCCAAAGCACCACCTGCTCTGGAAGAGGTTAAAATACCATGGCGAGCTTAGCCAGGTTAAATGGGAGCCACCTTTGTGACTCAGGCTTAAGGCCGCACACACCTCTCTAACCCAATCATCTGGCTCCGTAGTGCTCCCTCTGCTCTCTGATCCACCCTCATTGGTCTGGAGGCCTGCTCTATGAATCCAGCTCCATAGGCCCCTCCTCCTCGCCGTCCGCCCGGTTGGCACGGATCTCCATCAGCGTCCGAGCGAAGCGCGACCAATCATCGGTGTGAGTCACTGACAGCTGAGGGAGGAACAGGAAACATGGCATTAAGTGCTGGCTTCATCTGCACGCTGTGTTATGACTTGTTACGATACCAGAGAATCATCTCCAAGGATGAATGACACGTTGACTTTCATTCAAGACAAGTTTATTCTTGATGACAAAGGCTGTGTTTTGACCGATCTTAGGGTATAGACGAGGTCATGTCCCTTCGTTGCATTCTTATTTGATTTTAAACTCTAATAATTTGATGTTAAATGCAATCATGGCACCAATAACACATTCTATGACTTCCTGTTAGAGCCTTAATCTTTAGTTGGCTCCCTTAATTGTCCTTTGAGAAAAAGACCCAGCATCCCTATATCATTGGGGACAAAGCGTTTCAGTAAGAATAATCCTGTCAATCCATCAAATAGTTGTTATATTTCTGCATGTCTGAAATGCTATAAGAGGCAGTAACCATGGCGCTGATACAGGATGTCAAACTGTTCTCTAAGTGTGGAGCTGCAGTCCGACCCTGTGGGAGTGGGAGTGGGGGTGGGGGGACAGGAGCCGCGGCCGCCACCCAGGCTGTCTGTAACCACTCTGCATGGCCAGGCTGTAATTAAACAGGAACCAGGAGGAGGGAGGCGGCCATGTTGAACCCCCCCACAGAGCCGGGCCGGCAGCAGCAGGGGCTCCGGCTGAACACTGAGTATATGGAGCCTGAGTGACTTCAGTTTGGAGAAATGTAAGACTGCTAAGTGTCAAAGAAACTGAGATTTAGTGTTTTTCAGGCTTTAAAAAATGACCTTTTCATCTGATGAAGCGACATGAGACACTGACTATGGCAACCATGCAACATACTTATAAGGGCTTTAACTTTATTGTCATTTAGATAGATCTGAAGGTTATTTCCTAGATGAAAGGACATATCGCTTCTTCTATAATAGACCCCTGGGGACAATAAATCTAATCTATCAAATGTCAGAAAATATTGAAAAATGTCTATCCCAGTTTCTCCAAAACAGGGGATTCACCATTTGTGTCAGTCAAAAACCAAAAGGTATTCAGTTTAATATGACGAGCTCAGAGATAATCTTGGAAACGTCCGTATTTGAGAAGTTGCAAACAGCATTTTCTGCCCTTTTTTTCCATGTAAAAAACTTGTATCAAAATAGTTTGATCATTTGTTGATAGATGAGTCTTGTTATTGTTGTAGCTCCAACACAGACTAACATAAGTAGAATCCTTATCCTTGCTGATTAACCACCTAAAACTAGTTTGTACGAAATAAAATAATACTAAAGTAAATACATTTGCATATAAACCTTACTGCTGTCACTTTTTCCCCAGTTTTAGCTATTTGGGGAGTTTACAGTGAAGTGAATACTCCCATCATCCACCACACACACTCCTCTGTGGAGTCATAAAACCCCTCTCCTTTTTATTGATGACTCTTCGTTACCATTAACCCAGCTCAGCCGAACCTCTCTCAACTCACCACACAACAAAAAGATGCTAAATTTAGCCCCGTGGCTAGGCTAACGCAGCCTCACATGGGGATCCTAACCAGATCCCTCCAACCATGAGAGAACGTGCAGGCTCGGGGGGGGGGGGGGGGTGGCTGCTTTGTGGTGATGGCAAAGTCATGTGGAGGACGTTTTACAGGGAGGAGGAAGAATCAAACGCTCAGTCATGGCAAAACTGACAGTTGGGTAAACATACAGAGCTGAGGGACCTCAAATGATCAGTGGTGGTTTTTACAGAGAGAAAATGCACCTATTTCTGCTCTTATGTCTTTCGCCAAAGTTAGAGAACCAAATAAACGAGACTACAGTATGTACTGAGCAAATGCAAAACTGTAAAATCATGACTCAGTTAAAATAACACACACAATCGGACTATTTGTAGCTGTTTTTCCCACCACGTGACAGTTTACTTTGTAGAATCAGGAGTGAGGTATTACTTTAGCTCCAGCAGTCACTCAAGGTCAGGCTCTGAAATCTCTTAATAAATCTACAACTCAATTACAACAGTAATAATACGTGTCGGTCATTGTAGTGAACCCAAGCTTTAGGCACCTAGGCTGTAATTCAATCTTGGATTGTTTTGAATTAAACGTGCCACCAGATCCAGGCATCACAGCACTTTGGTAAAAACAGGAGTGCTCACTCTGCCCTTGTTTTCGGGTACAAAAATGATTCTGATCTACAATATATTGTTTGATGTGATTCATACTGTTTACATTTAAACGATTAATACATGTACCTCTCCAGTATCATAGATCCAGACCCTGCCCTCTGAGTCGCCCACGGCCACCTCCTTCCCCCCCGACGACCAGCGCACTCTGTTCAGGGCTGAAGCGCCCTCAATGGTCACACTGGCAGTGGGGACCTGGAGGACAAGAAATTCAGTTTTTGTATCAATATTGTAAACATCTTATATTCTACATACAGATCACTTTTCAATAATGAATCTGTAATCAGATTACACATCTGATTTGTCCCATGTAAACTGGGATGCATACAACTTTCTATGCTACGAATACTTTTTATGACTTTTTATATCACATAAAATACCATGAGGTTTGTACTTTGATTATCATCTGAATCTCTTTAAATGACACACTGTACTTTCATTTTTAATGATGCTTTTTATGACATATACTTTAACTTTTATTAAAACATTATATTGAAACAAAGAAGTGGAAAGACCCATTAGAACCTTATCCTGTTTAGTAGTGAGAGGACTAGAGAACATTATGCACCTTGGACATAAATAAAGATGCTATGTGAGCCTCTAATAAGGCACATAAACATTTATAACAACATCCTCCTCTCCTCCTCCAGACAGGAGGTGTTGAAACATTGTTTACTTGGTCACAGCTGCTGTTAAACACTTAATTGTCCTCATTGATTAATGTAGCCAATGAAATGTGAGAGATTTTATTTGTCTGTTACCAACAAAACAACGAGTCCTTATTTATTTGAATGTAATAACCCTAATTGCAGTTAACGCTATTCCTCTTAATGTTTATTGGGAGATGGGGGCATTACGCCATTATAGTCTAATTTACAGAACACGTTTACTACATTGAAAGCACAACTTTGTCCAAACACTCAGGAGGTTTTACAAACATCGCTGTCACATTTACAACTTCTCATTCAAACGTGGACACACACAGAGCTATGTACTGTATATAACTGCGCTGGTGTTTGCTGTTGTGGGCGAGCTGTTGCTCTTTTTGGTAAACAGTCGTGCTCGTGTTGCACCTTTAAAAACCTAAAACCATCTGTTTCCATAAACTGTTCCTGACGTGCGGCAGGCGAGTCTGACACATGTCACCAGTGGAGACAGAGGCCTTGGCATCACGTCGCCTCACCCACCGAGCTCCTGCGTATTTAAAGCAGCGCTAACCACAGACTGACTGCCATTAGCCTGCTAGCTTCCACCGCTGCACGGCCCGAGTGGATCTGAACGGAGCGCTTTAAATTGGCTGTATATGTCTGTGTGCTGGAAATGAGAACCAGGCGCTCCGTTAGTGTCGTTATGTGTGTTTTTAATGTATGATGGCAACAATGGAAGTCTGTTGCTATTAGACTGTGTATGAGAGGATGTGTGTGCATGTGTTCGGTACATCCGTTTGTGTGTCGAGCAAATGTTCCTCATAAAGCACATTATTAGCCGAGTTATTCCGTGGATAATTAACTCTTCCTCCGTCTGTGAAAAGGCCGCTGTTAAGGGAGCCATGGGAAAACGATCATCTGTGCTGCAGAGGGAAGAGCCAGCGCTGGTGATGGGGGGAGATCAGGGGAGGAGAGGTTGGGGTTAGAACAAGGAGGAGAAGACAGAGACAACTGAAATGTGGAGATGTGATGTGAATTTTATATCTGCAAGGAAATGAGAGTGAAAGCGCATTATGAGAGATAGAGGAGAGCGTCTGTAGAGATGCAGACCTGTATCAAGGTCTGAAGGCACTGTGGGTGTTGTCTCCATGGAAACCAAGAGGAGCAGGAGAATGGAGGATCCTTTTATCCCTACTTTGTCCTGCGTGATCAAAGCTATAATACCCACTCTCGTATCAGAGATGCAGAAAAGTTTTTCAGACTCTTGGCTGGAGAGTTATTTTCAATTTAATGCAACTTTTGACTCTTTAGAGGAATAGTTGCAAAAGTTTGGGACATACATTTTTTCCCAATCTTCCTAAATATATCCTATAAATAAGAATCAGCAAAAACACAACAACGTGCCTGATTTGTAGAATAAAGTCACCTTGAGAGCATCAGATAATATCGCTACTGCTACAACAAGGTACGTCATATTTTACATTACATTTATGTATTTTACGTTGTGTAAAGTTAAAGTGACTAATAACACTGGCCTCAAATGCTCTCTTCGCCCGAATGCAGTGAGAAACCCTGAACTTTCTCCTTTTATGATTTCCCTCTCAGGATGGGCCTGCGGACTGAGGGCTCTGAGCTCGTGGTCTCCTTCACATCTGTGCTCTTCACTGACGGAGCGCAGTGTGGGAGGCAGATGATGCGAGGTGGTGGGGTGCTGAAGTTGCCTGAGCGTTGGACAGAGGTTGCAGGAACGTTAGCGGGACGTCTGGGTGGGAACTGGTGATGAGAAGCTGTCACCCGGTTTGATTTAAAGTGAGGGCTGCGGGAAACACCCACAGAATCTTGAATCGTGTGTGTTGGGAGGGATGTGGAGGGGTTGGTAGTGGAGGAAGGGGGGGGATGGGAGGAAAAGGCTTTTGGGTGTTTGGTTGTGCGGTTCGGGGCAGAAGCCCAGCAACAGGCCCTGAGGACAGCAAACACACACATCAACACACAAAGAGATGACAGAGAAAACACGCCCATGATGACCTATATTCACCCGACACACACACCTCAGTGTCGTTGTTGAGGTTCCACAGGTCCAAGCGGCCCATGCCATCCACGGCGGCGAACACGGCGGGGTGCACGGGCGACCACATGACGTCGTACACATAGTCGGCGTTGTCCTCAAACGAGTACAAAGGCTTGTTGTGCTGAAAGAGAGAGAAAGAGGACATCTATGGACGTGTGTTTGGTGTCATAAAGCACTGTCGAGAAAGAGAGAGACAGTAACGGATTGCACAAGATGACACACTGGAGATAGAGAGAAAACAGAGAGACAGAGGGCGAGAAGGAATGGAGAGAGGGAGTGAGCGAGCTTCAGACAGAGTGGCGCTGCCTCAGCCTTGGGGCCTGTCTGGGTGCAGAGCCTAATTAAAAAGCCTAGCACATTCACACAGAACCATAAAACCGCTGGGAGAGATGAAAGGGAGGGCCCCTCCACAAGGTGTACTGTAACCTCAACACAACAGCTGTCTGCGGGAGGGTGGGGGAGAGAGGGAGAGATGGGAAGGGATGGGAGGAAATATAGGGGTTGACAATGTACGCGAGAAAGGATGTGTGTTAAAGTGTGTGTGTGTGTGTGTGTTTGTTTGTGAGCACGTACAGTAGGACCGGATTCTTTCAGGCCTGCACTGGAATCAATGTTTCAGAGAGAAGCAGTATATTCATCGTTCGAGTCCAAAACAGTGTGACCATCTTTAGAAGATACGTGTCAGTGCTCTCTGGTGGACAAACCTCTGTGTTAATGATCTAAAGCAGAACTTTGTCTGTTGTTTCAAGATACTAATTGGCCAAAACACACACGGGTGTACTGTACCTGTGATGAGCCAACATTGGGTCATAATCTATCGATATCAGTATCGATATCAGTATCGATCTATACGTTCGTGAAGTTAAGGCCCAAAAGCAAAGCAGGATGACACGAAAAATGTAAAAGTATTTAATAATCTTGTATCAGATAAGTTAGCTTTGTGTATAAAGTTATTTTACAGCAATTTATATTTCATATTTTATTTTCCTTATGTCTTTTTGTTATTTTGTAAACCCTACAAGATATAATGCAAGTCATTGTAAATGCAGGTAAAAGGTATTATATAACTTCCATTATTTTGTTTTAGAAAAAAACAATAAAAAAAGTAAGAAAATAAAGAAAAAGAAAAAAATGTCACATAACCTCTTTACTCAACTGCTTAAAGGATTTTGATCGTGTGTAAATTAAAGATCGGTGGATCCGTTAAATACAGTACATATTGGAATATGGCTTAAGACGTGTGTGTGTGTGTGTGTGTGTGTGTGTGTGTGTGTGTGTGTGTGTGTGTGTGTGTGTGTGTGTGTGTGTGTGTGTGTGTGTGTGTGTGTGTGTGTGTGTGTGTGTGTGTGTGTGTGTGTGTGTGTGTGTGTGTGTGTGCCCATCTCTCAGAGCGGCTGTTAGGATTCCAGAGGCTCACAGACTGCATTCCTGACAGGTAGAGAGGGAGACAGGTTGGCTGGAGGAGCAGAAAGAGGAATGCAGTCTCTCGCCCACTCTCCTCCTCCTCTCAGTCCTTCTCTCTCTCCATCACCTTTACCCTCTCGCTCCACAGTTGTTCTGAAATGCTGTGAGACCTGCAGACAGATAGCGACGCACTCTCACACAAACACAAACAAACAGTCCAGCCAATTTCAAGCTTCGATTGAACCTGTTTTCCAGCCGGCGGGCGACAGCGGAGGTCATTTTCCTCTACTGTATCTCGCAGTGTCAGCGTTCCATCAGACGTTTATGTTCTCACTCTTTTTATCCCCTCCTGGTTTTAGTCTCACACTCTTTACCCATCCTTGGGATCCACATCATCAAATAACCTAAAACGTCATTTCATCTTGATAATCTGGCTGAATGAAGCCCCAAATGCCATGTCGTCACACCTTCTTTTTGAAGTAGGTGCTTCTGGTCTTACAGATGAATGCAGTCCTCTTATTCAAAATGTAAACTACTATTTTACCAAAGTCCATAATCTACCTATCTTAAATAAGGTGATTTGGGTAAATAATCTGCAGCAACAAGTCTTAAAACTAATCTTTAAATGGGACTTAATCCGCGTGGCGCCGCACGTGAAGTCACTGGTTGTCATTATCTCTCCTGCCGAGGAGCTCAGGAGCTTCCAGCCGTTTGAACTGGAACAGCAGCGCCGGGTGCTGAGAGCTGACATCACAGTGTCACATTTAAGAGTGGATCGGTGCAATTTAAGATAAGTTAAGCATTTAATCAGAATACCTCTATTCGTCCCACAGAGGGGACATTTGCATTTATACATTAGATATTGATGTAAAAACATGTCAGCCTGCGTCGTCTGATGTTGCCTTCAAAAATATTAGTTAATATAATATAAATAAGTCCCACGGAAATTATAGAACCTTTAACTTAACTTTAATAAATAGCTTTTCCTCCAGAGCCATACGACAACTGAATACAACACACATTAAAGTAGCAATACAACGCATACAGTTACAGAAACACTGCTCCTCAAGTCATGAACACATATTTATTTCATGTACTGCCTTTTTTTTTATAGTGCAATAAAGGAATTCCAATCTTTCTAACTTTTCATGTCTGCAATCAACATTTTAACGTTTGTGGTCTCAAAATGAAAAGTGAGTCTTATTGAAAACCTTCCATCAACTGACTTTCCAGAGGTATCCAAACCGTCTCCATCTAACGTCCCTGCTTCCATCCAATGGCTGTATGACCAACGTTGAAACACTAGCTTGATAGCTTAGCACTAGCTTTAGTAACTACAAAAGAATAACGCCAAGAAATCCTTAACTTAACTTAACTCAAACCGTCTTAATTTCATCACACAGACATCGCCTGAACCGCCTGTTCCTGTAATGAACTTCTTAAGAGGGGAAAAGAGGAACGATTATGCTCCAGTCACTTAGTGCAGGCTGGTTCTGGGGTCAAGAGAGCAACGGGGTTCAAGTTATGCACAATCATGAACTCACTCCCAGCTGTCGGTGTGTCTCACACTCCGGCCCACTCCACATGCTTTCACTAACCACAATATTTGCACCGCCGAGTGTGAAAACATCGGCAGACTTCTGTGCGAGACCCTCTGAACTGCGAGGGCAAACGTCAATGCAGAGAAGAGAATTCACTGCGAATGTGTGTGTGTGTGTGTGTGTGTGTGTGTGTTACAACAGTTGGGTTGAAGGCAAACCTCAGGAGAATTTAGGTAAGCAAAGGCGGCTTGCTTAAGGTGCATGTGTGGTGTGTGTGTGTCTATATTTGGGCACACACACACACATTCACAAACACAGGTATTTTTCCTGCCCACACACAAATATGGGTTATGTGGGATGAGAGACAGACACACATTCCTGCGGTGCCCCTCAAAAGGAAAGGGAATTCCCAAAACCTGAAAAATAACAAACTCTTCTGATGAAAATCCGCAGACATTTTTTAATACGCATCACAGGACCCTTCGCACAAGACTTATGGACGGGCTGCATGCAAACAGCAGCTAAGAGTGTTTAACTGCCTGTGACAGCGAGCATGAGGCTGTAACTGGAGCTGAAGGCATTATGCATTTTCCTCACATTGAAAAGGTCTCTCTTTGATTTGGCTGTTTGCTGTCTGACGCCCTGCTCGTGTTGGTCCCCGTGTCCTTCAGCGTTAGCATCACCCTCACTATTGGCCATGACCACTTTTTCTCTTTTTTGTCATCCTGGCACTTTTCCCCTAACTCCATTCTGCTGATCTCTCACTATTTACTGTTCTTCCTTCCTTCCTTCTTCCATCACCTTTACAAAGTGGTGGTATCTTGCTATTTGATGACCTTTCCACCTAAGAGTCTCCTCAGGTAGATGGAGGATCTGTATCCTGCTGCCTCTTGACCTCTCCCGTCACATTTCCATTTGTATTCCTGGACTTTATGCCATCGTATGTGTGTGCAATCAATTTAAACAAAACTTGTCGCATTTTTCAACATCCTAATTTCTTTTTTATTCTCACAATAAGTATCTTATCTTATTATCCTCATTTTTGTTCTCTTGTGCGGTATCTAAGATGTATCTGGGCAGACTACTCTGCGTCCCACCTCCACCACCAAAAGTCTTTGGATGTTTTAATGAACACATATAAAATACGATACTCTTCTAACTCCCTGAGGTGCACAATGTTTAAGACCTAAGGAAACCAGCCAATATGTGTCAAAGAATAATGTATAGAACAATAATCAATAGCTATAAATAAATCAAATGAATGAGGTTAAAATGTTGATACTAGAAAACTAAATCTATTTTTTTTTTAGACATGCCTTTTCAAACATGATTTGATAAACTTTGATAAACTTTTCAAATTAAATAATTAATATCTGTGTTATGACCTAATTTATTTTTCCTAAAGTAACAATTGTGCTATTGTTAGTAAGCAGGCAGGAAGTTGTTCCCTAAGTTAGCATTACAAGCAAACCTTTAGTATTTATGTTATGTATTGTCGGTACATTTGTTCTGTACACTTTATAAAACCACAGCACTGCACTACTAGATCTTACTGAAGGTGGGGAACAGATTTCCTGGCAGTCAGATACGTATACAAAAAGTTTGAAAATGATTTGTTCAGTCAAAGTATCAAAATCAAAACAATATCAATACTTACTTAATGTCATACTTAACCATAATTGTGTCACTTTGCTTTTGAATAAGTATCAGTATCCCTACTGTACACCCAGTAACTCACACACGAGTAAAAGGAGACAGAATTTCAAAAAAAGTTGCTCACCTACAGTACTTAGCTTTCTCCCCTGTCTCACTAGCTCTCTGTCACACACACATTTCCTCTCTCTCTTGAAATCACCTCAACCACACACACACACACACACACACACACACACACACACACACACACACACACACACACACACACACACACACACACACACACACACACACACACACACACACACACACACACACACACACACACACACACACACACACACACACACACACACACACACACACACACACACACACATTTCCTCTCTCTCTTGAAATCACCTCAACCACACACACATTTCCTCTCTCTCTTGAAATCACCTCAACCACACACACACACATTTCCTCTCTCTCTTGAAATCACCTCAACCACACACACACACACACACACACACACACACACACACACACACACACACACACACACACCACACACACACACACACACACACATTTCCTCTCTCTCTTGAAATCACCTCAACCACACACACATTTCCTCTCTCTCTTGAAATCACCTCAACCACACACACACACACACACACACACACACATTTCCTCTCTCTCTTGAAATCACCTCAACCACACACACACACACACACACACACACACACACACACACACACACACACACACACACACACACACACACACACACACACACACACACACACACACACACACACACACACACACACACACACACACACACACACACACACACACACACACACACACACACACACACACACACACACACACACACACACACACACACACACACACATTTCCTCTCTCTCTTGAAATCACCTCAACCACACACACATTTCCTCTCTCTCTTGAAATCACCTCAACCACACACACACACATTTCCTCTCTCTCTTGAAATCACCTCAACCACACACACACACACACACACACACACACACACACACACACACACACACACACACACACACACACCACACACACACACACACACACACACACACACACACACACACACACACACACACACACACACACACACACACACACACACACACACACACACACACACACACACACTACCTTGGTGCTCCAGAGTTTGACGGTCCAGTCGAAGGAGGATGTGATGAAGAGATGAGAGAAGTCGACGGTGCCCACTGCGCTGTGGCAGCTGACGCCCGTCACCGGCCCCTGGTGGCCCTCGAACATCTCACAGATCCCCGCTTTGCTGCGGGAGGAGAACACGAGCGAGCACATCACCACACTATTCAGCCCTGCAGTGCACTGTTTCTATTTCATTTGTATTACTTACACTATTTTAACTATTTTGTATTCTGTTTTATTATGTTGCACCGTTGCAGGAGCCTGTGACCTAAGATTTGCATTGACAGATCTACACTGTAGCTTCAGTGTTTTAGGGGTGTGTAAACTTTAATAAATAAAAATCCGTAAAATGGTTTGTGTCCTACTGAAATTAAGTTAAGGCACAGTAGGGGAACCTTTATTAAAACTGAAACAAATACCAATACATTCAACTCTTTAATATACGGGATTATCATCAATTACAATTATATAAAACAAGTCTGATATTTATTGTAATTTTTAGACATTTTCATGAATTTTTTTTATTGCATATTTTTTGCCAAAATATGTTTACGACAATGTTACAATTCTATATTTTACAGGTGACAAAAAAGACATCAACGTCAGCCCAAACATACAAAAGTGAGCCAGCAAAGATGTGTGACAATTTCTTCGCTTGTGTGTGTGTGTGTGTGTGTGTGTGTGTGTGTGTGTGTGTGTGTGTGCACCAACCTGCCATGCCTGGATGCAGTGTACACAGTGCCCTCCTCACTCCCGACCACATAGTTGTTAACGTCTCCCGTGGGGAACGCCATGCCTGTCACCGCCACAGGTTTGGATTTATTGTACACCAGTTCCATGGTCTCCTACAACACACACACACACACACACACACACACACACACACACACACACACACACACACACACACACACACACACACACACACACACACACACACACACACACACACACACACACACACACACACACACACACACACACACACACACACACACACACACACACACACACACACACACACACACACACACACAAATGTCAGCCTGTTCTGTATACAAATATCAATACCGTCATCACCTTCTGTACTTTAATTTTTTAATGACAAAATACATGATGATTTGTATTGCATATTATACGTGTCATTTTTTGATTTTATTCTGCATTTTAACAAATCATTGTAATGTGTTGGGAGTGTGTTGTGCACCTGTGGCTGGGAGAGCATATCCAGACTCCAGGAGCACATCCTGCCGTCTGTAGACACAGTGATCAGGTTGTTGGCATTTTGGGTACCGACCACGTTCACGCAGTACACTGGGTGCTACACACACACAGGCACATCAATTAGATGGGTTGGGTTATTCAGTACACTTGCACAATAATAAATGTATCTCGTAACATTTCAAAAACAACAGTTCCCGTTAAAATGCTTCTTATTCTCCTGGATATTGTGATCACAATCATACTAACTGTTGTGGTTTTTAAACGTGTCTTAATAATGAACTAGAATTGGATAAGACGTTCTATTAAATATTTCTGCACATTCATTCAGTTGCACTTCAAATATTTGGTTCATTTCTAACAGCAGTAGGCATTTAGGGACATAACACAATAATTTGATACGCTAATATTAATAAAATTAGGTTTTAAACACGGTCCTGTAATGATAATGTAATTGTACCCTTAAACACATGACATCATTAGACATTCTGCACAGATGCGGTAGGCTCCCATGCCGGTGTGCAGTCGCTCCTTACGACAGGAGTGTGTGAAACCATTATGTCATTACTGGCCAGTAATTGACTTGTGTACTGGGCAGCACAAAGAGCCCTTTCAGCAATCAGCTCCCTGTTAGCAGGCTGGAGTCACTGCCTGGAGTACGAGAGCAGGACCTCATTGTGGGAATTATAAACATACAGCGTGTGTGTGTGTGTGTGTGTGTGTGTGTGTGTGTGTGTGTGTGTGTGTGTGTGTGTGTGTGTGTGTGTGTGTGTGTGTGTGTGTGTGTGTGTGTGTGTGTGTGTGTGTGTGTGTGTGTGTGTGTGTGTGTGTGTGTGTGTGTGTGTGTGTGTGTGTGTGTGTGTGTGTGTGTGTGTGTGTGTGTGTGTGTACAGGACTGCTGTAGCTGTGATTATAAACAAACCGCATGTTAACATATTTCTAGTGTATATTCAGTCATTTGTCGTCTGGGGTCAATGAGTTCAATGAAGCTCCTTAACTGAGCTGTCTGTTTAGCTTTGTCTAGAATTGGACTAGTTAAGTGTGTGTGTGTGTGTGTGTGTGTGTGTGTGTGTGTGTGTGTGTGTGTGTGTGTGTGTGTGTGTGTGTGTGTGTGTGTGTGTTAAAAATGCAGGACTATTATGTAAAAAAAGTATTTCTGCGTTAATGAGATATAAATTAATATCTATACATCAGGGTTTTATGTTGGGTTTTAATATTTCCTTTGCCTCTGAATTGTTCCTATTGTATACTTTTTCATTCATGTTTGAATTAAGTACAACAGGGAGCTTTTCTCATTTAGTTCCCAGCTTATTTTTACCAGTGCTACAATTAATAATAATAGTTATCATTGATTGAAACTTCATCTTTATTCATCATAGATTCCCCGGGTCTTTAAAAACATGAATTAGTTCGGCCCGCAAAATATACATAAACAGCCACATTTTGTTTGTCTTACAGTGTGAGCAGCAGCAGACAGAGGGGTCCTCTGGACGGGGGTCCGGCGGTGACTGCGGTTGTCCCACAGGACGATCTGTCCCGAGTAAGTCCCCCCCACCACCAGGTTGGGATGAAACTTGGCAAAGCCCACAGATACTACAGGAGACTGAGAGAGGATGAGACATGAGATTATTCTGGTGTGAGGTCATCTTACAGGAACATTTGTGATACTGCAGCAGAGAATAGAAATGGTTTGATGAGATGAAATGTGGAGATAAAACTGCACACAGTGAGAAAAGAGCAAAGATAAAGAAAGATATGAAGCGTGACACGAGACCAAGCGTGAGTAAGAATGAGTGATCAAGGCATCGTGATGGGTGGCGCACATGGGGAGATAGACGCAGAGGGAGATGATGAGTTTGGCTTTGGTGAGGGTCCGCTGAGGAGAGGAGAGAGGGGTGACGCTGGGGCGGAGACCAGACAAAGAGGGGAATTGTAGTCCTCTTTCCCCCAGCCGTTTCACATTACAGCATCAAAACCCCAGCAGCCACTGGAGCGCTCACTGTAGCCTCCATCATGACAAGCGCACCCTTGAACCCCCTCCCTCCCCGATGCCGTGTTTATTGAGTCTTGGTTCCTCTTCAGTGCCCGTCCCAGATGGGCTTCTGCGTACGGTGGCTAGCCTCCCCTGACCCAGAGCCACTGAAGCATCAGTGCTGCGGAGTTATGAGAAAATGTTTCAGCATCGAATCGCTGCAGGAGGGTAAGTGGTGTTATGCATTAACAAATGCGTCCCTCCATCCTTCCATCTAGCATGTTCCCGTTGAGAGGAACCGTAATGTACAGGCGAGACGGGGCCAAGAGAGCACTAACCAAGAAGCTCACAGACAAGCATCCCAATTACAAACAGTGAAACTATGAACAACATGCCGGGTGGATTTCGCAAAAACATTGTTGCCCAATAGGGTCATAGAGTTTGTCAGAAGAACGGGTGATGACAGTTTTAAAGTTCCAGAAAACGGTACGTAACGATGTTGTGTTCGAAGAGCTGCTCTAAAATGGGCTTTAGAGGCAAGGCTTGTCAGAACTTATTAGAATCCTAACAAATAAATCAGTCTATTCACGAGGCAATGTTGGCATTGTTTCAAATAGTGGGTGGCCTGAAGCCTGATGATAGTACTCATTTGTATTGGTTGGTTATTGGATATTAATATGATTTTACGAAATCAGTTAAAAGGATAGTCTAAATATTTGATAAACTAAATGCAATTAGTAAAAATTAGTATAAATGTCTAGGAGCTGCATATTTAATGTAGACTGTGAAAAAGCAACACTAAAACAGTACTCCATTTTGAATTTTTGATATTGTTACGCAGACATTTAGCTCTTTTTCAGCAAATATTTTGGCAATTTGAAGTCAAATCGAAGTGATGTCCTTGTGTTTCTTTTTATATTAACTAAATAAACGCTTTAAAAGTAGTTTTAAGAAAACAATTAGGGCTCACATGAATCCACCTTTACATCAAATCCATGCCTCACGCAGAAGGCATTGATGTGCCAACATGCAATGAGGTCATGGCAGTTTTGGAAAGCAGAAGTTACTGTATAGGTAGGGAATCTTAAAATTGGACTTCATGTTAAAGGAAAAGCCAAACATTTGTTTTATTTTCTTTTTTCGTTCCTTTCCCTCACGCTCTCTCCGGCCACCACACCATGTGCGGAGCCGCCAACTCCAAACCCCAGTTCCTTTTGAAAAGAGACTGGAAAACAAACCAGAGGGAAAGAAAACACTGCACTCTTTTTCTCTTTTTTGTTTCTTCTGAGGAGTCACGGCTTCCAGACGAATGGCTCGGGAGACGCTTCAGATGTCAAGGCTCAAAATAAACTGAACTTTGTGGTAAAGAATAAAGTCGCTCCTCCGCCGGCGAGGAAATGTTTATTGACACGGCCGGGAAAAAGGAATTTAGATTTATTAGCATGTATTACCACACACAAGATGGCCATAAACTATTAATTAGATTTTAGAATTTGCTCTGATTTATTCCTTTTGCTAAATCATAAAAGCTTCATTAAAATAATGTCTAAAACATATATCTGTCCCATGAACATAGAAGCCATTGAAAAGCAATTTGTGTACCATTTTCACTAAAATAATCTGAACATTTTTTCAAAATGCCTCTAAGGAATACTACAAGTCCCCAAAGTATTGAAAACTGTTCAACAGTAAAGCTACTTCACTTCAAATGTCAGGACGACAGCTCTCATACTCAAATACACTTGGGTGAGTCTGCCTTCACCCGGATCACTTTGATATCCAGGAGTTCTGGGATGACCTTTACACTCTGTGGCCGTCAGACAGGCTGCTGTCTGAGGTCTGCCCCCCGCCCCCAGTCAGACTCCATCAGTGGGCTAATGAACCCGAGACCCTCCTTCTCCATCATCTCTGTGCACAAACACACACATCCACTAACTAGCTTCATACACACACATGGCGGCAACACCACAACTATTTATCAGGCTTCATAAAGTAGGGGGAGATATTTAGCCTCAGGCAGATATAAGGGCGCAGAAAAACAATATCTAAATAGTTGAAGGATAATAACAGGCTAGTAACTAACATCTCTAAAGCGAGGACAGTTGTTTCTCTTGTTTCCAGTCTTCATGCTAATCTAAGCTAATTGGGTTAACATTTCCCAGAAAGGTCAAACTGTTTCTTAAAGTACTTTCCCTCCACAATCCCTTTCTCTACGAAGCCTCATCTCCATGCCTACAGAGATTTAACAAAAACACAAGACTGTCATAAAAGTCAGTCATTACACATTTCAATATTGATGCTGAACTCCAGATTTGTACATCAAATATATGAATACATTTATCTTTAAACTCGCTACAGAGACCTTCCTCTATTTGATCTATTCAGGAAAGATTAATATGACAACATGTTTAAGTATTAACATAATTAAAGACTCAAATCCACAAGCATACAGACACAAATAGAAAACATCCCCGCTTTGTGATTCCTCCGGCAGTTATCGCGCTACATATACGTCTCTACTGCACATAAGTATTGACAAAGAGAAGCTAAATTAAATCAAGAGCCTCCTCTATTTGCTCCATATGTTAGTTTAACTCCTAAGCCCTATCAGTGTCCCCATCTTAAGAGGAAAAGTCCTGACTAAACTCTCAATCCACTCTGTGAGAAACCACACGTTATGCCATCATTCCCCTCATGTACTGTACGGCTTAGTGAAAGAGCTACTGACAATTAGCCCGGCTTTGTCCCGGTGCACTTAGAGGCGCGTGCCAGCAGCAACATAAAAGCGGTTTTCTCTAAATGCTTCTAATCGTGTGTCACATCGGCACATATGTTTTGTAGCTTTATGCCTTTTAAACGTACTGTATGTCATTTGGTGCTGAAATAAGATCAATTTGTCCCGCGCTATAAGGACGTTTACGATGTGAGCGCATTGGGGAATTGGTTGACACTCTAAAGCGGATTCTCAATTGAAGTGTCATGAAGGAAATGAATGACTGAGTTTCGAGCTGAATTATGGAGCTCCTAGTTACGATGGATTTGTTTACTGTATTTTCATTCCTAAACATTTGCCATCAATCACTCAAACACTTGTGCATCAATTAGAGACATGTCACTGTGTGGAAACATAACTGTCATCGATGTGTGGAGCTAATATTCTAAATTAAATACAAAAAGGTTTTTACATTTTAGATCAGCACAAAGACAGGAAACAGGAAACGGGACTAATTATTGGACTGTCGCGAGTCATGTTTGAGTTTTAGACCTGATGTTATCACGGACAGAGTCGCCTTGCTGTTTACCGGTCTCCAAACTGTCTGTAAAACGGGGTTAACCTGTTTCTGCCTTTAGCGTCATAACTATTCCACAGACTTCAATGTTATCAATCTTCTCATCTACCTTTTCGAATAAGCATTTCTTCCCATATTAAACCTTTCCTTTAAATCAAATGCAGCCACGCTCCTCCCATCCCCCTGCAGCTTCTCTTCATTTTAGATCACTTTGGACGTGTGAGTCGCACGAGCACCACATCTGTCTAAATAACACCTCAACAACTCTCGTGTCGGCGATGCTCCCGCTATGATTGCATCTCCATATCGGCGCTTGTTACGGAGCCTGACATTTCATTTCCAAAAGGCAGAGTGGCTCTGTGGCTGGTTCTCCTCTCCCATGCAGCGCGGGTCAGACACCTGCCGGGTCATCTCCTGCCAGCGCAGACCGAGAGGATGTGGGGAGTGACAGCTCCCGGAAGAAAAAGCAGCGGAGAGAGTCACTTCTGTGTATTTGGCCTCGGATGAATTGTGGACATTTTACAGGGCGACACTCTGGCAGTCAGAACAGTGGGTTACATTTCTTTCCTCAGGCAGGATCTGCCGAGTGTTTATGTGTGTGTATGGGGAGAAACTCACATACACAAAGTATCATCTACCATATCTCACACAGGCTCGCAAAGCTAAGTGCTTCTGGCAGCCCTTATTATATTGATGGGAAGTGTTCTGTAGAGGATAATACACACACGGTAGGCCCTGGTGAAAGATGGCACCCAGCAAGGGATTAGGGGGGTAAGAAGGAACGACAGAGAGAGAAAGAAAGCTGGAGAGAGACGAACACTCCCTCCTTTGTTGCTTCTTTCGATCTTTCACATTTCCTCGGGCAACAAACTGTTCCTTGAGTCGGCTCGGGACGGCAGAAATAAAGCGAGAGTGGTATGGTGAGAAGAAAGAGGGAGGCGGGGGGGGGGGGGGGGTGATCGGGCATGGCAGACAGTATATCCTCCCAAAAGTAGATCCACGCTCCATCCTTTCCCCCCTCCTGCCTCCCCCCCTTGCTCACCACACTCATCTGTTTTCCACTCAGCCTTATCAGGACCAGATGGATCTGACTGTCTTCCCTCGCATCCCCGCTCCTCAACCTCCCGACCACCTTTCTCCCCCTGGCTTCGCTCCTTTATGACACCCCACGGATTTTGTCACTCTGTGGTTTCTGGCAAAGAGAGAGAAATACCGAGTAGAGTCTCAATTTCACCCTGCAAAGAATGAGGAGCGAAAGCATGAGGAAGGGGCTCTGGGAGCAACAGCAGGCCCGTCTCTGCCTCCAAGGGCTCCTATCTCTTTACTTCATATATTTAGTTTGTTGGGCTCACGTCTTTTTCTTTTGCCTGTTAGTTGCTTTAATGATGGTTGCGTGTTTGACTCAACCATACACGGCTGTATTCTCTATCTATCTATATTCTATCTCTGAAAAAAGTTCTTCCTCAGGTCTGTTTTCCAAACACATTTATATCTATTGCAATATTACCACATAATATAAAACGGGGCAAATTGAGCATTCTTAAACTTTGAATTCCTTTTGAAAACTTACTCTAGTTGAACAACTGGGTAGAATTTGCTATTTGTCAATATTGTGGCTAAAAGTCGACAGTTTCCATACCGATATTAAAACAATACTTCTTCTTGGGCTCTTCTATCTTGGGTAGGAGAGTATAATTTTTCAAAGTTTAACATGTTGGGAAATCTTCTTTCTTGCCGGCAACCTCATTTTAATACCAGAACACACCTGGAAGAAATAATGAAACCAAATAAAGTAACCCAGCCACTATACAATAACATCTCAATTAAACAAAAAAAGATGTGCTAATAAGTGAGCTATTTTATTTTTTCCAGATCTTACGCTAAAGTAGGTAAACCTGTGGTATCAATCTTCTAACTCTTATCAATCAAATATATTTGCATAATACGTAACACTTTCTTTAACTCTCAGCCATGGAGAGTAAGGCCCAATTCTCAACAAGTTGGGTTTAAGAAGAACTGGTTTCAATTTCCAGACTTTTTATTTGTTGCAGAATGAGACACTGCTTTTCGTACAGCCAAAGTTGTACAAATAATCAAATTCACCGCAAAATTCAACCCTAAAACGTTTTTTCCAGAACAAGCTACATATGTTTCCAAATCAACTCCAGTCTCACAGTCGTATATTGCTGCGCTCGCGCTTCCAGGAGTTCTCTGCTAAGCTTTCTGAACACAATGCAGCTTCGTCCTCCAGTGTCGTTTCACATTGGTTCCAACTTAGAAAAGGCCTGTGAATAATGCTGTTGCAGTGGTCTCTCTTTTCGCTCCCTACCTCCCTACCCTCTCTCCCTCCCTCCCTCCCTCCCTCCCTCCCTCCTCTCCTCCTACTCCGCTTCTCTTACTCAACCTTCCTGGAAGTGTCAAAGGCCTAGGGAACAACGCAAGGCAGCACGATATTAATAAAAATATGTCTGAGTCCAATGGGATATGACAGCAGCGGCGGGGGTTGTTACAGGGAGGCGTGTGGTTTCGGGGGTTCGGCAGAGGTTTTAAGTCAAACGGGCTCTTTAATGTGGTGTGACTTTGCCCACTTGAGAGGCTGGTGTGAAGTTACAAGATTGGCCCCAACTGGGATGGGGCGATGATGGGTCCAACTGCTCTGATGAGACGGCCCTGATGAGGGGAGGCACGCTCAACTGGTACCAGAATCCACAGCAGCGCCCCCTTCCCACTGACGGGGCACACTTCCTCTGTTATGTTACAGATCACTGGCGGCTAAAGTGGGGCCATGAAACTGCCCCCGGTCGTCAAGGGGATGTTGGATATCAGTTATAGTTTATTCGCTGTCTAGAATGAATGAGAATTCAAGATCTGTAAATATAAAACTTTAAATATATAATGAAAACAGCTTAGATTCTTTAATGTCACTTTAAATGGAATTGATTAATCTTGAATGGTTTAGGATCGACGAGGGAACACCCTTTGTCAAACCAGGACCTGTTGCATTAGAATACAATATTACAACACTGTTGCAGTCAGACACACGCTTGTACTCCTCCCAAAATCAACACCAATTGTTTTACTTTGCACAACACCAGCAAGTCACAGACAATAAATCCCAACAGGGCTAACTGATCAAAACATTGCCGAATGAGAAATGATATGTAGTGTCAAGTGTAATTAAACAAGGTCCCTACAAAAGTGAATACAGCTCCAATATAGCTCTGAAACAAATAAAACTGCACCGGACACATTTCTAACCAAAATGTGAACCCTTGTTTAGGATAAAACATTTAGACCCTGAATAGGAGGTTGTATGTTGTTAGGAAGGTCGTTTTTTTGCTTTGCTAAGCCCATCCACCAAACTGCATGCGGCCAGGCAAGAAATATAGAAGCCTGACCTCACCAAAACCCCATCTGAAACACGAAGCCTTCTTTAAGCCTAGCCTTATACAATAAAGCCCCTGCTGAACCTCAACCACAAACCCTCCAATTCCGACCCTGCACTGTCATTCTTTGGTACCCTTCAAACACGAGTATGATACTCATTATGTGCACTATAGTATTCAGACATCTACCTATCCATCCAAAAAATAAAACCCACAATAGATGCATAGAGAAAGCCTCCTATCCGTCTGTTCTTTTAGTTTAGTATGGGGACGTTGAAGGTGAAAAGAAGAATAGGAAAAAGTAGAGAAAGAGGGGAAGAGGGGAAGAGGCCCTGTGGTTTTGGGGGGTTACTCGGCAGAACATGCTCGCACATTAAGAGCCATTTGATCCACGGCTAACTCGGGAGTCGCGGCTCTGTTTGCAAAAGACCCCGCAAAAAGGAAAAGGAGAGAAAAAATGTCTCTTCTCCTCTTCCCTCTCGTCTAACCGCTCCTGTGCTGCTTTCATCCAAATCCAACAGTGACAGGGGAAGTCATGGCTGAGGCACTTGCAACCCCTTCTTTCTATTTCCACTCCATTTTATTTTATCTTCATTCATCCTCTGTTTATATGGGCACTCCATTACTCCAACTCCCTGCTCATTTGCGCTCTACTTTATCTTCCTTTCGCTGTTTTTGAGTCATTCACTTTTGTTTCTCCCCGCATGAAAAGAGCATGGCTCAGCCACAGGCCACACTAACTCACTGACTAACACTGGGGCGGTAGGAAAGTGAGGCACTTGGGAGTTTCTGTTCTCTCAGTTTTTCTTCGGCCTTTTCCCCATCTGATATCACTTCATCTAATGCACATCTTTCCAGTAAACACTCACTTACAAAAAAAATAAAAATCTCGGCATGTGGACAATTTTTGGACTTTGTTTGAAGAAAGTGCTTCGTATGAGTCTGAGAATCAAAAACAAACACAATTGACAATACGTTGTTATGTTAGACCCTTAGTCCTCTGTTTTTCAATGGAAACAGACGCTATTGTATTCCAGTGAGCGCATTGTCACTTTGAGCACAATTCACCTCTGGTGCACACATTAGCAGCTGAACGCACCCTTAATATAAACTGAGCATTTTATCAGCTGCTCACACAAACATCCTTAAACCCCAACGTCTAATATTCATTACTGGTGATCCACAAGTAAGCATGCTCAGAAACCGCAATGTTAATAAAGTCAGATGTACTGTGAATACTTCGTCAGAGAACCACATGGAAAAACTACTGAATCCTACAGCTACACGATCCCTCGCTGTAATCTATCCTTAAGACCACATGGATTTTAGCAGCGGCATAAATTATGGTGCAGTGAAAGAACCGAGTGCTTTAAAAGTCCATTATGGAGCGAGACTTGTATAGCGAGCTAGATATTGAAATATTTCCACGCAGAGTGCGGTCTTCTGGAGTATATGGTTCTGTATGTGTTCGACAAAAAAGAAAAAGAAATCGATTTCCTGTTTAAACGAAGCCTAAATGTGAAAGTATGCGTGTGCATTTTATTTCTGAGCAATGAAGCCTGTGACTTTAATACTTTTACAGGTGTATTTACAAATTTGCAGTGACGTGTATGAGGAACATTTTTTAATTATTGGGAAACCCGGCACTGCTGACATTCGACGCAGCATCAACGTGGGTGGGCTAACACACACATGTGGCAGCGTTGGATTAGGAAGTGGTAGGCCACATCCTTTAACTAGCAAGACGGCCTCGCCTGTCTCGCGGGAGCCGTGAAGCCCTCACACCCAATCCTTCTATCCCTCCATCCCGTTTTCTCTGTGTCACTTGTTATTAGCATCTCACCCATCATTGAGTTACTTTCCAAACCAAAACCTACGTTGTTGCCATAAAAACTGGCCTGCAGTGGCACCGTTCAGCTTTAATCCAATCTGGAGGGTCAAATGAGCGCTTGTGGTGCTGCCTTTCATTTCCCTTTGCTTCACTCGTTACTATTCAGTCACAAAGGGGCTCTCATTATAGGGTAGAAAATAGGAAAAAGCTGGAGCTGTTGGCTTGCCATTTAAGGTATGAAAAGAGGTGAGAGGGAGATGTAGCATGATTTGTTCTTTTTTTTGTAGCTTTGTTGCAGATGTTTGTACACTTGCAACTAAACACCCACAAAACATAGGAGAAATCAAATAATCAAAATGAACATCTTCCTGTCCTGAAATCATATCTGCCATCATATTTTGTAGTTGTGAAAATATGTGTACAAGTACCTGACAGTGATAGATGTACTCAGGTGTGGCCTTCTTAAATTTCATGTTCCATACTAAAGCAACACCATCCGGTTCATGAGGAGCATCCTCATTATTGTTGTACGAGGCGACCAGCAGCTCTGGATACTGAAAGAGAGAGACAGAGGGATGAACATATAAGTATTAAAGTGATGCTCAGCACCTGAATGTTTGCGGCAAGACTTTAGGAAGCATAGTTTTGGATTTATTCATTTGAAATGTACATTGACACACACACAGCTGCAGGCCTCACCTGAGGGGACCAGTCGAGGCAGGTGATCACGCGATGTTTGGACCAGTGTTCATCGTAGAAAACTCGGCTGAAGGACAGACTGGAGCCGCTACCCAAGTCTCTGAAAAAACACAGTAAATATATCATGAAATAATGTGCCTTCAGTCTGCAGGGGTCGGTTCAACGTTTTTATTTAGTCATACGAACATAGCTACAGTGTAGTTATGCCGATGACAATCTTAGGTCACAGGCTCCTCCAACAGTGCAACACAAAACACAGATAAACAGAAAAATATAGTGCCAGTAAATACAAAAAGAAAATAGTTTAAAAAAGTGAAATAGTGCAATAAGAGTCTATATGCAAGTTATTGGAACATGATATATTAGATAGATTATTTCTAAGTAGCAGCCAGATGAATGTTATGGATGTTGTTTCAACAGTGCAGGTGTTTAACAGTCCTATTGCCTGTGGGGTGAAACTGTCCCTGAGTTGTGATCACTGCTGGGGTGCCTCCAATCTGGAAATCCACACCGTGTATTCGAAATAGTCAGATTGTTGCATCATTTCAGTAAGCTGTTTTGTATTTTGTGTCTATTTGTTCATTGCAACTCAGTCAATTACAACATTACATTTAGCTGACGCTTTTATCCAAAGCGACTTACAATAAGTGCATTCGACCAAGAAGATACAAACTAGAAGAAAACAGAATCATATAAGTACATCAGGTTTCATAGAGCCAAAACATTTCAAGTGCTACTCAACTGGCTTTAGATAAGCCAGTCCGTTGTTAGTATACAAGTGCTTTGTTAGTATATAAGTGCTCTGTTAGTATATAAGTGCTCTGTTAGTATGTAAGTGCCGAGTTAGTATATAAGTGCTTTTTATTTTTGTTATTTATTTTCTTTTGAATTCTATCGCTCGAGGTGGAGTCGAAAGAGATAAGTTTTCAGTCTGCGCCGGAAGGTGTGTAAGCTATCTGCTGTCCTGATGTCAATGGGGAGCTCATTCCACCATTTTGGAGCCAGGATAGCAAACCCACGTGTTTTTGCTGATGGGAACTTGGGTCCCATTCGCAGCGAGGGTGCAACGAGCCGTTTGGCCGATGCAGAGCGGAGTGCACGTGCTGGGGTGTACGGTTCAACAAACATTGTTCACTATTCACTGTGAATGATCCCCTTTGTCTGCAGTGCTAAATTAGATTGAATGGTGGTTATGTTGTTACAATTACATTAAAACAAAATGGAAACCGTGAAAAGGAGAGTACTGATGTTGAGCCTGTTTTAGAAATAATCTCTATTTGACCACAGGCTTGATGCTTAACTGTGGCTGCAGTGGTCAAAGTCAAAGTTAGAAGCATTTGTATAAAATAGCAGAGCAGTATACAAACACATCTTTGCATTTCTAACTTCAACCGACACTTTGATAAACCTACAACTGTTCAGATTGCAAGACGAGAGGATGGATGTCAGTTTCCCCCTGAGAGGGTGACATCAGCAGGAAAACATGCAGTTTGAAGAACAAAGGAGTTCCCGGGACCCTAAAGTGTCACAGTGGGCATGAGTCAGTCTTTGCACATTTCCTAGTTTGAGGCTCGCAAGCAAACACACACACATGTGCTCTCACAGCCAAACACAGACTCTCCCTCCTCCCTTCCAAGCTCACCCCTCCTTCTCCTCCAGGTCCAGGCCGCTGTAGTCGAAGAAGATGTTTCCGTCTTCGGCCAGAGCTCTCTCCATCACCCGGATGCTGCAGTCGAAGAAACTCTGAAAGTCTGAAGAGTGCAGGGTCTGCTGCCTCTCCTCCTCCGTCATCTCCCTCAGAACTGGAAAGGAGCCTGGTGAAAGGAACATTTCATAAAGACAAGAGCATGAGAGAAACAGTTATTCACACATTATGCACAACGCACCCCGGAAAAAACGTGGGTTTAACATCTTAAAACTTTGCATTTCTTTTGTCCGACCAATCTTCCAAATTCCAAAGATATTACATTTAATTTTATTATAAAACAAGAGAAAAACCTTCCTCACCAAGTAGCTAAAAGTAGGGAAGGTTGACAATACATTTAGCTGATTTATGTTTTATCAATGTACTTTACTTCTTGCAAAAGTATATTATCAGTACTAATTAGAAGCTGTTAAATCTATGTAGTTAACATTTTCTCTTTTCCTTTTTATACCTAAAATATAAAATTGTTCAATCCTTTGTTGCATTATTTAAGAGAAACAAATAATAAATCATCTCAAAAGTGCATTTAAAACTATAATAAGTCAATAGTATTTGATGTGACCTACAAAATACAGGTATGTGTGTTGGTTTTAAACAGCTGAACCACACTTTCGCTCTGTCCCGTTCAAAAGGGTTTTACTAAGACATTTCTATATTTCTAAACTCAACTAATACATCTGTATTTACACTACTCTAATGATTGTGACAACCTACTTTTAATAGCTGAAAATAGTTCAAATGCCTGGCTGTGTATGACTTTAATGCATTATTAAAAAACAGGGCTTCCGGTGTCAGATTAACATTCACTTCATCTCTATCAAAACCAGGATCCCATCAAGGACATACTAAACTACAAACAGTTCCTAATGCATCTCTTCTAATAAAACCCTACAGTAAGAAGTTCATAAACAAGAGAAAAAACAAAGCGTCCCGCCTCCCTTTGAACGTAATGGCTGCACAGCACGGCGTCCGGGTTTTGAAGTCACTGTCCCCAAGCACACATGCGATTTTTACACACACACACACACACAGGCACGCACAAACACACATATATCGACCTTTACCCTGCCTCTTGACTTTGATCCCCCCCCCATCCCTTTGTATTTCTTACGAGTTGTCAGAAAAGAGCCAGTGATTCGAGTGGCAGAGATCAAAGGCCAGACCTTCTAATAGGCCAGGATGGAGAGGAGACGGATGACTTTGTGTTTATGAGTGTGTGCGTGCATACATCTGACCATGTGTGTGTGTTTGAGTCACATTCAGTGCCGTTATGAGTCTGAATACGAATATGTCTTTCCATCTGTGTTTGCATCACATGTTGTATTTTAATCAAGCCTAATCTTCATATTTCACAACACAAACGCTCCACATACACACACGCGCTTCTCCATTCCTCTCCTCTTTGAAGTGTGGTCAGGGGGGGGTCAAGTGACAGGTTTTTAATCAGTGCTGACCCCCACATGCCATGGAGCTGATATGCTGGACCCGCCTTAACCCCCACCATAATCACCCCCGTCCTTCCATCTGATCCACCCACTGACTGGCAGACGGTGTCAAACACAAGTGGCCGTGATTCGTGACAGTTTCAAAACCAACATGAGAGAAGTCTAGGAAACAAACTAGAGGGTAAAGAATGTTATGTTTTTCTGTCTGCAGAAATTCAGGGCACAATTGCTACATAAAGTTAATTAATAAACACAAATAAATGAACTAAAATGTGTTTGCAGATGCATTTTTATTTTTACTATTTATTTCTTAAACTGTACTGTAACTTCCATGGTTTTATTTCATGGCTGTCTTATTCAAATTAGTGTTTAATGTTTCACATTGTATTTAAATGTCCTTTTATTACGCGCTTTTTTGCACTTTGTTGCACTTTGTTGCTATGCTTTAAATGTTTTAAAACACCATTGTTGCTCTAATGTGCTTTGTATTCAAACATGCAGGAGGAAACCTACAAAAGAAAATGTAACCAGAATAAATAAGGTGATTACGGATCTCTAAAATGCTAATAGCTGAACATGTTTACCCTCCAATAATGGATTCATCCTTTGTACCTTCTTTGTTTTCTCTGTTGTCATCTTCATCCTGTTGCTCCGACTCAGGGCCTGGCTTTGCCTCCATCATCTCCTCATCTTCCTCTTCCTCCTCTACTGAGAGAGAGTAAAATAAAGAAAGAGAGAGAGAGCACTCATGTTAATCAACAGCTGTTCCAATTTTCCTCTACCTCCCGCTGCGTCCTGCCTTCCCCCCCTTCTTAGCAAAATAATCATTCCCAGACAAGCACCGACGTACACCTGACTAGCTAACATTCAGTCCAAATGGGTTTCATTTACAAACACACGCACTGCTGGGTTTTTTCAAAAAACACAAAATGTCAAGCATTCAGGCTGCAGAGTTTCTATTACACTTGCGTATGTTTACTAAGTATACTTTACATTGTAATATAAAAGGAAACAAGCTTGTAAACATATCCGTATTGTCTCTCTGTTCACATGGTCTGCATATGTGCAAACAAATATAACACAAAAACACAGAGACGGACAGCAGGAAGTGTCAGAGTTCTGTTCACTCTTCTCTTTTTCTTTCACCTTTGACCCAAAATCAAAAAGGTCCATTGGTGTGTGTGTGTGTGTGTGTGTGTGTGTGTGCGTGCGCGTGTGTGAAGGGGATTCCCTCTGCATTCCCTCTAATCAGGCTCAGCAATTATTTGCCTCTCCAGGATGTATTGTAAGTATGTGCAGTGTGTGTGTGTGTGTGTGTGTGTGTGTGTGTGTGTGTGTGTGTGTGTGTGTGTGTGTGTGTGTGTGTGTGTGTGTTTGGGAGGTGGTGGGGTTCAAGTATGAAGGGTTACTGTCAACATAGGCACCTGCTTGTCAGCTACTCCCCCCCCCCCCCAACAAGCCCTCACTCCCCTCGGGGTGTGTGTTGGTAACCCTTACCAACCTCTCCTCCTCTTTTCTGTTGCTCCTTCCCTCCGAAACAGATGCTTAGATTTTTTTGGGGGCCTCTCTCAGTAGACCTCTTAACACCCTGACACCGTGACCAGACACCTGTGGTCTGCCAACACACACGCTACACACATACGATCTGTCTTTCCCTCTCTCTCAAACACACACACATCCCGGGGCCCACGCCTGTAGAGCCAGGGGTGGCGAGGGGTTAACTGGCGCAGGGTCAAGCTGACAACAGTGGCTCAGTGCAGCGGGAGGAAGTGACTACATCACACTCTCAGACGTGTCATGTCTCCCTCTCACACACACAGAAACACACACTCACGGGATGTGTTTAACTCAGCTGGAGTATGGCCCGGGGCACTGTTAAAACCACTTGCTGAAGCACTGCTCTTGCACCGGACGAACTGTCTATTCATCAACTTGGACTCGCCTACGCTTTTGATAAACTCACTGCTGCTCTTTAAAAAAGGTACACATTTGATTATAATGGTGGAGTGATCTCATCAATATGATTGGGATCACTTCTGGCTTTAATTTACTTACATTTATGGCTTCCCAGAACATCCTTTTCTCACCCTTTTTCTCTACTAAATGTTTGATATATGACTTTCTTACTGTACATAATCAATCACTAAGCCATATCAAATGCATGCCGGTGAGGCTCAGTCCGAGTAAGTGGTTAACAGTCAGCAGTAGTGATCCAAACACCAGTGACCCACCAGTATGGAGGAGAAACCAGAGAAAAAACAGACAGGCAGGCTGCCAGACTAGCTCCATGTCTGAGCTGCCAAAACACACAGGCAAACAGACGCACAGGAATCCCCTTCATTCAGGACTTTTGTCGTCCATTGATGGATCAGTTTATACATTTTGAATTTTTCAGATATTGTTTTCTTGTCATCTATCAGTCTCATCACTATTCCTCTCCACAAACGTCTGTCCTTACTCTGATATGGCTTTAGGATGTGAACAGAAATGTGGGGTCCTGCTAATAAGATGCATTACTAATTTATATTCTTAAATATTTTCCTTGACCTTATATGACCGGTCCGCCGGTTGGAATGTGTGGTGATGGGAGGAGCGTCAGTAGAGGAGAGAGAGACCACATTGAGGAGCGGTCAAACTGTCAACCCCCGGGACCACAGGACTCTGGAGCAAGGCAGCGTGATTCATGGCCTATGGGTTACCTCACTGAGGGGAGACGGTCCAATTCCCGTATGCTGATGTCGTTGCATCAAGTTGTTCTGAGTCCCCGCACCAAAAATATCCTGGCTATTTCCTTTGAATGGACATTTTTAGGGGTACATGTTTATGTATGCAAGTAAAGCAAAAGCTCCATTGTGGTAAATGATACTGGAGAGTAGGATCCATGGGTTGGAAATGATGATATAAAAGTTTTTTTAAATGTACATGCAAACACACACAGGGTTTACTGATGTGTTGCAGAAGAAGCAGGGAGGGGAAATCAAAAGAGACAATCTTCCACAGTTAGAGTGTGTCTGCTTGCTACCCTGTAAGTATCCACACACTTTCTTATGTCCACCTCTTTCCAATCACGAGATGCTTTCTCCTTCCACCTGCCGCTTAATACCGCTCCTCACCGCGGGACAACAGGTTAACCAGTGTCCTCCCCCTCGCCGTAGACGGGGGTCCACCTTGATGAAACTCCGCTTGGGGGCTCCTGTTTTGGCCGACTACACACTCGGGGTAATGATATCCTCCGTAGCCCGGGGCTGCCGCATCTGACTGCCTCAATCTTCCCCCGGCTGCTTACTCATGCTGACCGTGCCCAGTCAATTCTGCACAACCCAGCAGGTATGAAGACACACAGATTCACAGTGTGGAGATACACACACAAGTACACACAAACAAATGTGTAAATGTGTATACACACACACACACACACACACAATGTCTGAATTTGTGAAATTGTTTGGAAACACAGAAATATTACTTACTGCAACAAAATGGATGGCAGTAACAACAGAGCCTTTCATATGAAGATACTGCTGATGTCGTTGCCAGCGGTAGGCTCTGCATGAGTAACACTAGAAACTGGCCAATGTGCGGTCATTTAGGGCTGAAAAAATTATAAAATATATGATTGTATATTTTTCGAATGCACCTATCCAATCCAAATCTTATCCCAGTAAGAGGATTGAGTATCTGCCATCATTATTCATGTTATTTGACATACAAATCATTCCATTAAAAGGCACTGCAGTGAGATCTACAGGCTTTAAATTAAGGAAAAGGGGAGCAGGGGTACCAGATCGGTGTTAGGCATACGCAGATAGTTAAGGTTAACACAATTATTGTCTCCAAATGTATGATTTCAAGCATATTATGATAAGAAACTAGAACTATTAGAAACATCGTTATTTAAAGAGCTGCACTGGCAATTATTTTCATTATTGATTATTATGTTGATTATTGTTTCCATTCATCACTTGGTCTTTAAAATTAAAATAAAAACAGCAATGACATTTTACCAGGTTCCATGTTGACATTTTAAAATTGCTAGTTTACCAACCAACAGCCAAAGTATTAAGCTAAATATCATAAAAGGCTTAATATTCACAATGGCAGGATTGAATATTCCTTTCTCTTTTTGAAGAGAATATAATAACCATAGCAGTGCATAGAAAAAATAATGGTTGATTTTTTCTCAATAAAACAATGAAGTTATTGCTCTTTAATTCTGTCAACAACAACAACACTGTTGTAAAACTACAGAAATGTAGTTTGACTCTATTCTCTTTTATTGTCTATGTAACAAAGCCCCATTTGCTGGTTCTTCCAAAGCAAAATATACAAATATATGTTTGCTTATAGCACAGGGTGAAATTGTCCAAGTGAGAGTAATAGTTTGATCTGTTTGTTTGATAAAGAAAACAGTCTTAATGAAGGCTGATACACCGCTGGGAGTCCCATTAGCTTAAACATCTTGTATTATTTCACAGTAGGCAGCTAGTTGTAAAGATACTGACAGCATATAAAAGACGTACACACACACACACACACACACCATCTTCTGCTCCCCTTTGGCTAGTATATAAAGCACAATGGCAGAGTGTGTCACAGCAATAATGTGTTAGCATGTGTTCTGTTAGGGATCAAAGCTTCCGCTAACCTTTTTTTTCTGAACCCAATGTTGTTAGCGCAAGCTTGGAGCGATTGGCATGGTTATCAAAGAAAAGAGCTGCGGGTGCGTGCGTGCGCGTGCATGTGTGTGTGTGAACAAATTCATCTGTGGAAGCCGTAGTACTGTAAAAAGCGCGACCAATTATTTTAGCCGGCCCGGCTAAAGTAACTGGATGGCCTACCTGCCTGTCAGCCTTCCATCTCGTGCACAAACTTATCTCGTGCCCTCATTGGTCATGTGCGCGTTCGTGTGTGTTGGAGGAGGGGCTCTGTAAGGAAGTCTGAAGGAAGGGGCAGATTTTTTTATGGCTGCGTAGTTTCAAATTCTAGCGTACTCGAGCTGGTTTCGCCATTCTTACCTACCCTACCTTTAAGCCACCTACAAAGTCAGTCAAATGTAGAGTAATTTCTTGTTCAATGCCCAGCTATACATGCAGACCATTTTATTAAGATTGAAGTGTCAGGCACTGATAACCCTTTACAACCATATGCTTGATGTGTTAATTGTATTCCGTTTTTGCATTTCCTTTTTGTGTTTAATAGAAAATAATGCTTAAAATTCATCAAGTTATGATTACCACAGTAGGGGTAAAGTATTCGCCCCACACACACATATTAGCAGCTCGACCCGAGGTAAAGCTTGTGAGGCTAAAACCACGCAGGATGATTTTCTTCACCACACTTCCTCACACTGATCAAACACTGTGGCCGTTTCTCAATCGCGAGGATACTGGCTTGGTAATCGCGTACTTCCAAGTCACTTCCTTCAGAAACGAAGCACGTATACTTCCAAGCCACGGCTTCGGAAAACGAAGAAGAATGGAACAGGCTAACAAGTGTGCCACTCTAACCTTCAACATAAACTCTACCGAAAATAAATACCTCACGATGTCTATCTAATTATGAACTTCCTTTACTTTCACGGAACACATTTATGGTGGTAACAAAGTAACACATTTACCAACACTACACATTTTCTACGCCACTACTTACATTTAAATGTGTGCTGCGTAGGTTCAGCCATTCTCCGCAATGGTTTTTGAAATTGGTCCGTACGCAAAGCATTGTGGGGATTTTAAGGACGCTAAGTCTACCCATGTGCAGCCTCGAAATTTCCCCCAAACCAAGGACGCGGCCTCGGTGGAATTCCAAGTATGCTGGAGATTGGAACAGTACTTCGGCGGCACTCGATGACGTAGCATCCTTGAAATATTGGCTTGGAAGCCAGTTTCCTCGAGATTGAGAAACGGCCAGTGTGTGTGTGTGTGTGTGTGTGTGTGTGTGTGTGTGTGTGTGTGTGTGTGTGTGTGTGTGTGTGTGTGTGTGTGTGTGTGTGTGTGTGTGTGTGTGTGTGTGTGTGTGTGTGTGTGAGAGAGAGAAATGACAAACATCTTACCATCTAGCGCAGCAATGTACAAGCACGCTAGAGTGTTACCAGAATGGTTTGGCTTTACCAATGATGTCTTTTTGCTAACATCCCAAATACACCTGGTGTTGTTTTTGTTGACACCAACCACTGGGAGGTGCTAATATTAGAAGTAGGCTGTGCCTTTGACCTGTACATGGACCAGACTTTCCAGGACAAGTATATCAAATACCAACCACTGCTCGATGTGATAACAAGCTTTGGGTACAAGTGTAGATATAGCATACTTGTATTCGGAACAGGGTTTCCGTTAGCCGGTAATTACCGGTTTTTAGCTGGTAAAATTTATAAAAAACCGGTAAATTCAAAACCTGACGGTCAAAATGTCTGGTAATAATTAGGGAGGCTCCGATCGATCGGCCGCCGGTCATTATCGGCCGATATTCCCTCTTAATAGTTTGATCGGTGCTCTCTATAAAGGTCGATCAGGAGAGCTGGATCTGATCGATATGGACATAAACGCGAGTGAAGTGTAACCGGACGCGAGAGAGAGATCAGATCAGCTGCTGAGTCTGACCGAGACACGCAGCTCTGCATAATCACCTGAAGCCCCGCCCTCTGTTTAGCGGGCTGCAGGAGCTGCATGAGAAACTGACGTGCTGTCAGGAGAGAGAGGGAGGAAAAGAGAGGATCCGTTTCTCCCGTGTTATTATCCAAAGTTGATGTAAACTTCTGAATAATGTACGTTATCTACTACAAGTAGTTTGTTTGAATGTAATAATTATGTTGTTTGTTGTTTGTGGAATCATTTATTGAAAAATGAATCTGAATGTTTCGATCTGTTACGATTATAAACTGAAGCAATATAAAAATGAGCCCGTGAACTGAGTTTTAAACTGAAGCATATCTGCTCATAGTCCGGTAATTACCTGCTAACGGAAACTCTGCTACACAACTATTATTATTATTATTGAAATATGACCGGTAAGTTTCAAATTAGTCCGGTAAAATAAATTCTGCCCGGACATTTGACCGGCGAGAAAAAATCCTAGCGGAAACCCTGATTCGGAAGTCTTGGCCATGTATATAAATGCACTATGATTGGTCTGAGAATTGCTGGAATGTCAAAGAGAAAAGCCAAACAAATATTGCTCTGTTTCAGCTATCATTGGCAGCTTAGCCGTGTGGAGAAGGAGATGCTATGTGTTCCCCTAAGTGTTCTGTGCTGCTGCTTAGCCCCGATATATTTGATTCCCTGTCTTATGTAATATAATTTGTGGAACCAAATCAAGTATTCAAATGTGTGTGTGTGTGTGTGTGTGTGTGTGTGTGTGTGTGTGTGTGTGTGTGTGTGTGTGTGTGTGTGTGTGTGTGTGTGTGTGTGTGTGTGTGTGTGTGTGTGTGTGTGTGTGTGTGTCTGAAGGCGAGGATGAGACCGGGCCCCAAGTGTATCATCAACTACAATATGGGGGCAGAGCCGCAGACTTATCGGAGCAGTATCGAGGTGACTGCGAAACTGAGTCACGCACAATCAAAGTTGACAGAGTTTTTATAAACCTCTATTGTATTAATCACAAAGAAAGATGAATACTGATATGATATGGAGGAGGCGGCAGTAACAGGAAGAGGGAAAGATGAATCCAGAAGGATTTCGGGGGCTCCCACGCACTGGAAATAACCCTACAACATGTTACACACATCCATATGGACACACACAGAGTTCGCAGGGGTTCTGGGAGGTTGGCTGTTGGGCGGACCACAACACAAGCACTATGCAGAGGAGTAGGAGGAGGCTGACATGACTTGAAAGGCTTCTCTAATGTGGCCCTGGCACGACACACACACACACACACACACACACACACACACACACACACACACACACACACACACACACACACACACACACCAACTTCACTGAGAACAACTCATAGTGTTGGAGAGTAGAGACAGTCGCAACACACTCACACTACATCGTCTTCACCTCTGTACACATTACAAATGACCCGAGGCATGAGGGGAATTTTCTCATTTTAATTCTCCCCACCTCCAGTAATATAATCCTTGATATCAAAGCACCAAAAAAACCACAATCATTTTATAGGCGTGAAATAATGACATAGTAGGTCACAAATAAAATGATGCAATTCTAAGATAAATCATAGATGATATGACAGGCAGACTTGTATGGGCAATTACTTCTGCAATAAAAAAAATGTCAAAAGTAATCTTTACTCAAGTATACAGTAGGATGATGTACAAATCTAGAAAATAATAAAATACTGCACTTCTTCTCAATCTTTTTTTTTTTTAGACCAACACGTGTTTTGCTTTGGGACACTTAAGGGGAAATAAACTCATGGCCTATTTTGAGTATAAACCTAAATGCCCTTACCCACTCACAAGTCTTCATAAACTGTCCGGGCAACCTAAAACAGATCACTACGTTTTGTTAACAGTTTGTTCTGAACAGACAAGCACTGCCAACATTTTAGGGAGCTCAGTGGGTCAGGTTGGACAGCAAATTGATGGGTTAGAGCGAGCCGTGCAGTGAAGTCGAACAGATCATTTGCTGAGAGGGCAGGAGTTTTACAGATCTGTTGAAGTTCAGTACAGACAATACAGACGGTAGAGAATAATATGACAAAAACAACGTTTACAGTTGCAACTTCTTGCAAGAAAATGTATTTGAGCGACATAACACCACTTAAAGGTGGGGTAGGTAATTCACTTCAGAAACACCTTTTGTTATATTCCATGGAATGCTCTTAACATCCCGTTAGCAATGAATACATTAAATGCTTTGCAATAAACACATTAAAAACATGTCATCTGTGGAAGCCGTGGTACTGTAAAAAGCACGACCAATCATCTGAGTCGGCCCGGCTAAAATAACTGGATGGCCTACCTGCCTGTCAGCCTTCCATCTGGGCACAAACATATCTCGTGCCCTCATTGGTCATGTGCGCGTTCGTGTGTGTTGGAGGGGGTCTGTGAGGAAGTCTGAAGGAAGGGTCAGATTTTTTCCGGCTGCGTATATACTTTCAAATTCTAGCACACTCGAGCGGGTTTCTACATTCTTACCTAAGCCACCTCCAAAGTCAGTCAAATGTAGAGTAATTTCTTGTTCAATACTTTTCCCCAGCTATACATGCAGACCATTTTATTAAGATGGAAGTGAAGATGCATAAAATGTCAGGCACTGATAACCCGTTACAACCGTATGCTTGTGATGTGTTAATTTTATTCAGTTTTTGCATTTCCTTTTTGTGTTTAATAGAAAATGATGCTTAAAATTCATCAGGGTTCATCAAGTTATGATTACCACAGTAGGGGTAAAGTATTCGCTCCACACACACATATTAGCAGCTAGACCCGAGGTAAAGCTGGTGAGGCTAAAACCCCGCAGGATGATTTTCTTCACCACACTTCCTCACACTGATCAAACACTGTGTGTGTGTGTGTGTGTGTGTGTGTGTGTGTGTGTGTGTGTGTGTGTGTGTGTGTGTGTGTGTGTGTGTGTGTGTGTGCGTGTGTGTGTGTGTGTGTGTGTGTGTGTGTGTTCAGATCTATGTACACTCCAGTCTCCACCGTATGCACACATGCATGCCCCCACATAATCAGCCTTCGTTAATGCAGCCCATTCAGGTCTTCGGGGGTCTGCGGCTGCTCTGCTGTGCGCTGTGGGTGCAGTCGGAGTAGATCCTCACCCCATCTCTTTCTTTCTCTCGGTCTCACCCCCCCCCTCTCTCTCTCTACCAGTTCCACCCGGGCTTGGCGCTGACCCAGACCCACATCTATAAACCGAGCCATCATGCCATGCCGCGCCATGCTCTGAGCCCGGCCGCAAGACCCTGATTAAAACCCATGACTTCAAACTTTCCAAACTGTCAAAAACCCAGAGAGAGAGAAAGACCAACTGCAAGAAAAAGTCGTACAAAAATCACAGCTGTGGTATCGACTCACTTTTCAACGTGTCATCTGAGCTGGGATTTGTGTCACTCAGAAATATGGCTGTGTGTGTGTGGGGTTTAGTGATTGGAGCGCTGTGTGTGCCACCTGGATGACGATGGCGTTTCATTTTGTTTTAATGAGGGACGGACGGATGGATGGGACAAACTGTTAGGCAAGCTAAAGGTTGATGCTTGGGGTTGAATCCTTGTGGATTGGACTGAAATAGAGAGAATATTTCGCTGTTAAATAAATATACAAATGCTCAGTCAAAGAAAGCAATGTCCTCTAATCAAATTATTACAATTGAGACCTAAAACAACACATGTTTCAGGTTAATTGTGAAACAGTTATTTTTCTAATGTCTTAATTTCATTCTGGCTGATTCTCATTCCTAATAAAAAGCTGTGACTTTTGGTTGGTGAGACTCTGAAGGATCCATCAAGTATATGTGCCAAGAGTGCTCCCTGCTGGAGAGTAGCAGAACTGCATGGCACACTGCAGCCAAACAAAAACCTGCGTGGTTATTACATTTCACTTCAATCAACCGTCAAGCTATAAACTGTGATAATGATCTGGAAATTCAAAGTTTGACTCAAAAAGTAAAAAAGTGAGGGGATTTAAAAGCCTGTTAAATTTGTGTTGACTGAAGAACAATTGAAAACAAATTGCATGTGTTAAAAGATGTGGCCTGTTTAAAAGGTGCCATTATTAAATAGCACCTTTAAACAAACCTTTTAAATGTGGTAAACCTGAGAATATAACAGTAAAAAGGCGGGAAAAGGCCAAACAAAGGGTTAACAAACGTCTAACTGAAACAACTAAAAGTGAAGCAGGGCTTTGGGCTGCAGGCTAGCTGTGTCAGTGAACCGCTACCCTCTCAATGAAAATCCCTGGAGAGTCGATGGGATCTCGGAGTACAAGGGAGACCACCCAGGGAAACGCTCAAGACACACTGTTGTTTTACACACGTATAAAAAAATGCAACAAGGAGGGGGAAGGGTGGGGCACACATGTCAAAAAGTCAAGTTCAACCAAATGCAAGTGAAAAGAAGAAAAAAAGAAAACACTTGGAAAGAGAGGAAACATGAAACTGTATTCCTACTCATCTTGAGCACTCGTCAGATGGCAAATATTATTTTGGATGATGGCCATTTTGCCAAAGAGAGAGAGAAAGCCAGAGGGAGAGAGATGAAGAAGGAGTTCATGTACCTTATTATACGGTGGTCAAAGGGGAAAATTGCAATCATCTGTGACTCACTTGGAACACCTTACGCACTGTGAAAGACATTATTCTTCTCTAATATCAAGAGGTTTTCTGGGTTTTCGCTGCCATGGCCATTTTGACTGAAATCGCTAGGGACCCTGCATCAATTCCAGGAGTGAAATGGGAGTGAAGGCTGCGCCCTTTTGAGGGCAATGACGATAAAAGCCAAACTCAGAGTCGTTTCATGAGGAGCGAAAGTGAGAAGCTTTGGCCGATTATGTGTGTCTGCAGGGGAAAGACGAGGAGAGATCATAGCAGCAAAAAGACTGGTCTGAGGTGTGTGTTTGTGTGCACAGCATGTGTGTGAACACTTAGTTTAAACAGCACGCCTAGAAGCTGCTAACTCAAGGCAATCACACGTCCACATGTCCAGAAGTCACCAAACATAAAAAGATAACTTTAAAATGTGCTTGCCGTAGAATAGACTCAAAGTAAAGAGTACATTTTGTTCAGTCCTCTGGGTACACACACTGTGGTTATTCTCTGTTTGCCTTGGATTGTGCCTTTAGAAAGCATTCTCACACACACACATGCACACACACACACACACACACACACACACACACACACACACACACACACACACACACACACACACACACACACACACACACACACACACACACACACACACACACACACACACACACACACACACACACACACACACACACACACACACACACACACACACACACACACACACACACACACACACACACACCCACCCACCCTCTGGTCTGCTCAGTCTGTTGTAGCCGCCTGGCTGGAACAACAACAATGTATGAGACAAGCACTTCCATATGAGGCTGCATGCACATATATGCACATACACATAGAGAAACATATACGTACCTAACCTTGCAGAACACACACTCTTACACACTCATGCAACCACATTCCTCCTTCCTTGAAGACCTTGAAGGCTGCCCGCAAACCCCTCAGTCATGTCGGTTTTTCGTATAGACTGCGAGTGTGTTACATTCACTGTTTTTATTCCAATGCATCGTTTCTTCGCTGGATTGTATAAAATGCCAAAGACATCAATTGACTGAGGGAAGTTTAAGGATGAGCTTCGGCTTGCTGCCCAACACAATAATGCTCTCCCTCCTAATGGTCTCTTGGGGAAGAAACTAGACGCAATAAAACAGCTACAGTCCAACTTTCTTTTTTGAGCACACTTTGGTCATAAGCCTTTTGTACAACCTTACATTTTACTTTGTCACTATATGTACTGAACTGATGACTTCATCCACTACGCTCTCACACAACTTCAATACACTTCTTGAAATTCTTTGACAGTTCTAAAGCTCTGCAACTTTACTGATTTGGTAACACTTATAGCTACATGTATACATACATATTACGTTTTTAACACGTCGCACCAATGGGACATATTGGATACAGCATAATCCAGGCTATAACATTTGTATTTCTTGTTTTATTTATGTATGACTGTTCACATGGTTACAGATTAACTGACTACAACCTTTTGAAACCTAAAAGGACATATTTTGTATACAACCGCTGATAAATACATACAAGTTCAACACCTGTTGAACCATGTTGAATATTTCTAAGTTTGTAGAAACATGTGCAAATGTAAACACTCTAATTGGACCAATGTGCTGCCAATAGTCGGGGTCATTTCATACATTTGCAGTTCGGTTTCTTAACTGCTCCATTACGGGATTAAGTAGAGCTCAGGTGCCGTTTCTCTCTCTCTCTCTCTGTGCGTGTGCGTGTGCGCGCGTGTGTGTGTGTGTGTGGTCACTTGGCGAATGTGCTTGTGTTCATCTGTGCACATTTCTGGTGGTGTGTGCATGCTTGTTATCCTCATGTTTGTGCGTCTGCCCTTGTGTGTTTACATCTATGAATCTGTATGCTTACGTGTATACAGTATGTGCGAGTACACTCACAGAAATGTGTGCGTCTTCTTAGATTAGTGCTTGAAATGGGTTTTCTCTTGTAATTAGGGGCCATTACCAGTCCACCGCATGTCAAAAGAAAGCCACTTATTGCTGTAAATATACTTAAGGAGTGAATTACTGACCAACTATATACTCAAGCTGTAGAGACCCTGAAAACTAATGGGCCAGAAAATACTGGAGGGGGGGAAAGAGAGTCATGCACACTACTTTTGCACGGACATTACCACACACTCTTGACCCCATACACTTCTAACCCGAGAAAAAGGGTCTTGAAATATCAATCCAAACACACACAGAGTTGTGTTTCTGAAGGCCCACTTGTGGTTCACTGAAAAAAACGACTGCTGTAATATAATAATAATAATAATAATAATAATAGCTGCAACATCTCTCAGCGGCCTCCACTGTCTTTCTGTTTTGTTCTTCCTCCTCCACTCCAGAGCTTATTCTCTAGTTGCCAAAAATGTCTCAACCTTATTTTACTTTCTCCCTTCCCTTCATTTTCTCTCTATTTCTTTGGCTTAATTTCCACTGAGGCCTATTATGGATCTTTTAAGGCTCCACTGAGCGAAACCGATTCATTACCAACTGGGTCAGGCTCACACTTCACCCATGCCAACCTGCGTACATGTATACGTGGACAAGCACATGCACAAAATAAATGCAATCCCCTTGACCTTTCCTGATCTTGCCAACATCGCAAAAAACACACATACACACTGATGATTATCTTCAGATTGGGACCAGTGGAAGGTAATAGAGTGGGTTTGTCAGAGTACTGACATTCATTCTGTTCATGGCCAGGAGGGATTGGCTGGGCCAGAGGGATGGAGAAACAAAGAGAGAGGCAGAGAGGTTGCCCACATTCAGATATGTGAAATCTACCACACTACCCACAAAAACAGAGTGTTTAAAACCTTTCTCTACAGACCAGGGCAAAACGGAGGTGCAACATTACATCTGGTTGAATATAAAACATGAGAGGGTTCACAGAAACTCCTAAAAACATCCACATGTCACATTGATGGTCAAAACCTTTTCTTTCATTTCTTATATTTAAAAAAACGGGGAAAAACTTTTAAAAGAAAAAATGTTAAATGGGCTGTATTTATATAGTACTTTATAGTCTTTACGAGTCTTCAAAGCGTTGTTATATACTGTATATACAGTACAAGTTATCATTCACCCTTTCACATTCACACACATTCAAACACGTTCTGAAAGACGGCAGCACTACATCACAGCCAGCCACAGTTGCCCCGAGTAATATCAGTGACAGTCCTAAAGTAACTTTCAGTATGTCACTGTCGATTTGAAATCCAAGCCACCTCTTTCTCAGGAACATATCAACATGGTTCAACATAATGAAACAGCAGCTAGCTAACACACACTTTGGTTGACCTTAGTAGGTTAGGTTACTATCACACATCACATTAGACCTTACTTTATTTCCCTGCTATGTCGTTCGACAAAGCGCCCACCCCTCACGACAAGCATGTCCATTCATACTCATTAGGACAGCAGTAAAACGCTGGAGCCAACCGTGACTGGGGATAATCCGATTGCCTGACACAATGGACGCTCAGGAGTCAGGACACACAGATCAGGAGACAGCCAATGGGAAAAGGAACATACATAGACAACTACACATCACAATTATAGGAAGGCATTTGGTCCCGGAAATGAAAAAGCCATATCATTAACTGCTAAATGAGAGTCACACAAACTCCATGGGAGCCTCAAACACACAAACTTATGTGAAGGAGATATACAAGGAAAGTCAGAACAAATCAATGCCTACTCACGACACACACACACACACACACACACACACACACACACACACACACACACACACACACACACACACACACACACACACACACACACACACACACACACACACACACACACACACACATACACACACACACACACACACACACACACACACGAGTACTTGGGAGGTCAGCTTATCATAAGGAGAAGAAGCCATGATAATTTAAAGTGATAACGACGAGACTACACTCCGCCTTCCTGTCAAAAACACTTCATGTCCAATGTATGGTTTTAATGTAAAACCCTATTCTACATTAATGATAGAAGAAGAATAGATAAAAACTCCCTCTGGTGGTAACTTTGGGATTTTAGACTATTTACATGGAACAAACTCCCAGAAACCTGCAGGTCCGCTGCAACTCTGACTACTTTTAAATCCAGGCTGAACACTTTTCTACGGAGCCCTGGAGGGTTCATCGAGAGAAAAATAAATAAAACCTGGCCACGTTTTACTTTCTCGTTCGCACGAGTTAATAAAGCATGGCCTCGTTTTATTTAAATTGAGGGACTCCTGTCCGTGACTCACAGCATCTGCTGCCCACAGCTGTTTTATAGAAGGAAAACATCCTTCACTTTATGAAATCTCTGTGGCACCAGTGGCCTGTACTACGAAGCAGGATTTGCTATGTACACTATTCATTCATGACGTATGACGCTGCGCTGTCAGCACGCGTCTCCATGTTTGTGATTGGTCAAATGTTGGTAACCCCGTCCCTTTCACGTGAACGCGCTCTCAGCCGGACAGAGAAACCCTGGTTGATTTGCTGAGTTGATAACCAGCTTCGTAGGACCGCTTAGCGACATCGCGTTTGTTAGGGTTAGTTAAGCCGGGTAAATCGAACATATCCAGGGTCTGTTGAACTGGCTTCGTCGTACAGGGCACTGGAGGCAGTAACGTGTAATTCAGCAGAATCTGAGAAGAGCAGCACCAGCTGCAAAGAGCGGTGCCTTTTACTGTTTACTTCACTGCGTTTCCCTTCATTAGAACCGCTGAATAGAGATGGAGGCTGCTACGTTTAACCACACACACCTCTACACACACCTCCACACACATCGAACTACCAGAGTATTCCCCTCGTTTTATGAAGGATATGTCCTGTCACCGGGGCGCATGATGTGTGTGTGTGTGTGTGTGTGTGTGTGTGTGTGTGTGTGTGTGTGTGTGTGTGTGTGTGTGTGTGTGTGTGTGTGTGTGTGTGTGTGTGTGTGTGTGTGTGTGTGTGTGTGTGTGTGTGTGTGTGTGTGTGTGTGCTCAGCTCCGCTCTGTGTGTGCGTGTTCGGTGTGTCCGACACCCCCGGCATTTGTTTTCAAATTACCACGAACAGTAATTTACACAAATCTGGTTCTCCATAGTTATATGTGTATTCCCAAGTGAAAGAAATTCGTTTAATCTTAATCTCGATGTGCTATAGTCCTGCCGGAGTGCACCGGAACGAACAATACTATCATAAACAAATGCCCACACACACACACACACACACAAAACGAGACCACGCTTTAGTAACTCGTGCGCACGCTTTAGTAACTCGTGCGCACGAGTTACTAAAGCGAACGAGAAAGTAAAACGTGGCCACGTTTTATTTATTGTTCTCTCTTTGAACCCTCCAGGGCTCCGTACTTTTCTTTTTGCCGCTGCTTTTAATTGATATATCAATATCTTAAACTGCACTGTAACTTTTATTATCTTTGTTTTTTATCTTTGTTTTTAAATGAGTGTTTTTAAATGTCATTTCATAATATGTTTCTTGATGCTCTTAATGTCTTTTATTTCTGTAAAGCACTTTGAATTGCCTCGTGTTGCAAGGTGCTATATAAATAAACTTGCCTTGCCTTACATGCACACACACCTACATTATATAACACACTACAGGAAAGGGAAAACCCTCAAAGACATTATAGGACCCCTCAGATACAAATGCAACTAGTCATAGAGATCATTAGCTAGCTCTTTCTTTTGTATTAATAAAATACAAATACTTTACTAACCTTAAGACATGCTGAATAACTTTTAAAATGATCCCTAGACACAACAAACTAATACACGTTCATTAAAGGCCTCCAAAGTACATTTTGTCTCCCATACGTTTACCCAAACATGAGGCAACGTCCAGTGGAATTGCTGAATATGCCCAAAATTGCTGCATTCACGTTCACACTTTCAATTATTGTTCTTAACACAGCGAGCACCGTCAATCTCAGAGACCTAACAAATAAATCCTCAAATAAGTTGCTATTGAGCTCTGCTACCGCCACAAATAGAATCTACATGCTGGGGAGAAACAGGACTCAAAACAACCAACGGTCGCTCCAGAGAGACTTGTACAGCCCTGAGACACACCACCATCATTAAGACAACAAATGTACTCTTCCGTTCATTCCTCCAGAGCAGCCAGCTGGCCTCGTGCCCCCCCCCCCTCAACCCCCGCTAAACCTCTCTACATAATATATGCTTTGACATAAAACAGAGGTAGCATTTCTAGAACAGTTTGGCACAGCACACACCCCGAGGGCAGAGAGGAAATGTAAAAAGGAAAGACACACACACACGTCAGTGAAGTTTGTGAACATGATTGAAGAACGTAAACTTTGCAATTTTACCATCTGCAAAGTAAGTATTGGAGCAACACGCTAAAAATCAAGGTTCAGATAACAAGAGGTTCCTTTAAGTTGGTGTCATTTTATAATAATTGTATTATATAAATGAATAGCAAGTGTCCATGAAACAAAATTAAACAGATTATAAACATATTATAATTATGATTTATATTACGCTTTTGGATACATCTGATTAAAGTAAGGATGACTTGGAGGAGACATGTACCTATAGTTACAGGTAAATAACTTCAAATCATGGCCAACATGATTGTGTACACAACCTGGAAATAAGATGCCTGCTGTGTGCACGTTAGGTTCAGTCATCAACAAAAGGAACTGGCCTGAACAAACACAGAGCCAGAAGTGCAGGCAGGTGCTCCCATCAGCCCCTTTCCTCTCCCTCCAGACACACACAGGCTTTGTGGTAGTCTGCGAGAGGGTCTCCTAAGGCCAGGGTCAGCTCCCTGTAGACCACCACAGCTCAGCTCTGGCTCCCAGATGTTCTCTCTTACTTACACACACACACACACACACACACACACACACACACACACACACACACACACACACACACACACACACACACACACACACACACACACACACACACACACACACACACACACACACACACACACACACACACACACACACACACACACACACACACACACACACACACACACACACACACACACACACACACACACACACACACACACACACACACACACACTACCTGACCTGTATAGAGCAACTACTGCATGTTTATTTGTATGGAAGTTTATCTTTTTACCAAATTGCCCTGTACAGTTTACAAAAGTTGCATTGTTTGTATGTTGTGTTTGGCGTTCAATATACTGCAGGTAAACGACAACCAAGTCTGTTTGTATGTACAAACAGACTTGGTCAATTCAGATTCTGGTGTGTGCGTTTGTGCGTTTGTGTGCGTTTGTGTGCGTTTGTGCGTGTGTGTGTGTGTGTGTGTGTGTGTGTGTGTGTGTGTGTGTGTGTGTGCTAGCATTACTATACTTGTGGGGACCTAAATCTGTTTACACAGTCACGTGTGGGGACTCGCCTCCCTTATGGGGACAAATTGGAGGTCCCCATGAGGGGGATCATTAATTTTAGGGTGAAGACTTGGTTAGGTTTAGGATTAGAGTTAGGGTAAGGTTAAGGGTAAGGGTTAGGGTTAGGCATGTGTTGGTTATGGTTAAGGTTAGGATAAGTCTCTAGGAAATGCATGTAAGTCAATGTAATGTCCCCTGAACTGATGTATACATGGTGTGTGTGTGTGTGTGTGTGTGTGTGTGTGTGTGTGTGTGTGTGTGTGTGTGTGTGTGTGTGTGTGTGTGTGTGTGTGTGTGTGTGTGTGTGTGTGTGTGTGTGTGTGTGTGTGTGTGTGTGTGTGTGTGTGTGTGTGTCTCCCAGCACACACGAGTGAGTCAGTGCACTTGTTGAATAATATGATCTATTCCTCGCTCTTTCAAGGAAGTGGGGGGAGTGGAGGCGGGCAGATTAGATGCTGATCAGGACAGACGTGTGTGTATTTGCGTGCTGGAGGAGGGCAGTGGAATCCACACCAGACCATCTATTATAATGACAGGAAACAGGAAGTACAACCCCTTCACAGTCACATGGCTGCCAGCTGTTTTGGCAACTAAAAGAGGGAAGATGGAGCAGACGATGGGGGTGTGTATAATGTGTTTGTGTGTGCGTGAGTGTGAATGTGCGTGTTAGTTTGTGTGTGCGTGTGCGTGCGTGCGTGTGTGTGTGTGTGTGTGTGTGCGTGTGTGTGTTTTATACACATGTCTGGCAGTAGGTTTGAATGGAGAGCGTAGGTGGAGAAGTACTTGTAAGTGCATTCCTACATGTGAACATGCCATTTCTGCATCTGGAACAAGAACAAAGGCTGTCAAGAAATGTGCTCCATCCAAATCTCCGCCGTCTTTCCCCTCCAATAGAAAGATATACTCAAATCTACATGTCTTGTATTTTTGCTTCTGCAACGGTATGCCAAATCCAGTGCGGGACTGACCTCAGTTCTCAGCATATGGATGTGTTTAGGAACTGCAGTGCAGACATGCGCATGCACGCCCACTTAAAGAGACACAAAAATGCACATATACATTTCCCACAATGCAAACCCACAAAACGGACAAAAAAAACATTCCTTAAGTAGCATTTCTTCCCAGACCAAGTCATATAGGAATGAATGACAGCTCCTTCTATTCAAGTACACTAAACTGTCCATAGTGGTAAGGAATACATCAAATACATCTATGTGTGTGTACAACGCACATATACACAGCAATGCTCCGACCTCCATCAGGAATCCTCTCAGGTATCTTCCATCTGTCAGCCTTTAAATTGCTCAGGGTTTACAGGCTGTGAACTGACTAACACAAGGAGTATCCATTTCAACCGCACAGCGTCTACAATCATTGCAACCAGAGAACTTCTGTTGCCTCTTGTGAACTTTGGTGCCAGAAACTGAAACAGCTTGAATCTTAGACTTGCATATTTACTTCTAAGACAAGCCACACACATGTTGCTCACCTTCAGACAGGTGGGAGTTGAGAGGCGTTTGTGTCTCCTTGCAGTAAGCGACCATCTCTTTGGGAAGGAAGTCTACCTGTGTGATCTTAGAGGCTCCCAGTCTCTGCATCCTGCGCCTGGATAACAGAGACAAGATGTTGCCATTAGCATAGTTATAATGTGCATTAACTGCATTTGTCCTGTATGCAGTACTGCAAGACACATCGTTTCAGCCTGGACATAGGATGGGTGGATGCTCAATAGTTGTAGTATGTTGGATCCTGTAGTATTTTTGACTGTTTTGTTTATATTGTTTATATTTGATGTAATATCTTTCATTTTATTTTTAATTGTTAATTCTCTTTTCCACTTTTTTAAGTATTGTATTATAAAGTCTGAACACACTTCTGCTTCTGTGACAAAATAATTTCCCAAATTGGGATCTATCTATCTATATCTATCTATCCATCCATCCATCCATCCATCTATCTATCTATCTATCTATCCATCCATCTATATATCTAGTTACATTGCAGGACGTCCGATTTTAAGTAAGGCAAATTAACTCAAACACTTCTTGCTACAACTTTTTTGCTGTTTGGTGCAAACACAAAACTTGCTCTGTACTCACTTTCTAGGAGGAATCTACAAGAGAAGTCTGCCTGATGTAACATCTTTTCCAATATAGGATTGTGTGATTCAGGCCCTTCATGTATTTAGAACTACCAATCAAAATCATTCTTGACCAATCATAAGCAGAAGATTTGACAAAAGTAAGATGTATGGAAATATTTCAACTACATAAAAGATGTTGATCATACATTTATATTAACGTTAATACAGATTTGTATTTGTACAGAAGTTTGAATGTTGGGCCTTGTTTCTCTAGAAACCACTAGACTGTGTCACTCGAGTGGTTAAGCCTTCAAATGGAATCATATATTAGACTATAAATACAGTATATGCCATTTATTGTCAAACAGTGAACTATAGGAGAAAAGGAAGATGTACCCGAGCTCAGAATCAGCCTGCAGCTGCAGCACAGACGGGTCTGTGTCCCACTGCAGCGTCCTGGTGTCACCAACAGGGGGGGCAAGAGAGGACATGCATGTTTACAAACAGACATGTTATAACAAACACACAAAGTATGGCACGTGTGTCAAAGGTTCACAAAAACCACATGTATGGGCAGACACACTCACTCACAGACTTCCACACAAGGACTACCATCAACTTTCATGCATGACATATTTTGAAGATAAGTGGATATATCTTGGGGGAGCGATACATTAGGGACACATTATATGTACTATTTATTTGAAGATCTATGCTTATCTTTAGGAATAGATATCTTGGTCTTCTGCCAGGAATATTTTAGTTTGAAAATACATATACATTTATGGACAAAACTAGTTTGATGGAAAAAGGTGAAAACGGTTTCATTGTTTTTCGAGTGGGAAAACTATTTGACCTCATGACTTTTAAATGCAGGAAATCTCTGTAGAAATATGTGTTTGGATTTTTCTAATCATTTGGAGAATCCACTTTTAGCAACATGTATGACATTGATCCATATTCCTCTGTGACATTATATATCTAATATGCACATTTGTACCAATTGATGCATGTAAGCCATGAACATTGAAGCAACATGATTTCCATCTCACACTGACAAAACAAAACATGCATCATCTATGTACAAAAGCACACGATAACATTCATCATATGGACATCAAATTAAAATGCATTTATAAAGATTTAGCTTGCACGACATCCATGACAATATGCTTGCCATGCAGGATCAATGAGTTTGCCAAACCTTGAGGAAATTGATCATCTTATTCGATGCATTTGCATACTTCTTAGAAGCTATACATGTTTTTATTTGGGGGATGTAGGAATCACTTGCTTACAGGGAAATCAAACAGCAACTGAAACCGAGAGAGTTGTATGGCAACTTGTTTGAAATGGACTAACAGTGAAAGGCTAACGCACATCGCTTCACTTTTTGATGATACCTTTCAGGGCCAGTGAACATGCCTATCAGCACTCGGCGTGTGCCACACTGCGCCAGGTGAGAGTGGCAAGGCATTTCTTTAGCCTGACAGACTGGCTGCTTGGTAGTAACGGTGATGACACTTTAAGCAGCAGATTGTCAACTCTGTGAAGGCTGAAAAGACTTGTGTGGCTCAACTCATGCAAACAGAAATCTTTTGAGTTGGTGTAAAGGGAGACAGTAAGGCTTCAGACAGGAAGTAGCCAGAGGAGAAGCAGCGGAGCAAGGGAAGCTATGATGATCTTAAAAATCAAGATGCGAACACATTTCTGAGACCACTGACAGCCCTGCAGGTGCCTTTCTGTATTCACTGGAGGGAAAACTCAGCTAACAAATAAGGGGAAGGTGTGGGGGAGGGTTCCTTGGTTTGACGCGAAAATGCTTACCTTGAAGTCTGTGCTTGGGACTTGTTTTTAGAGAAACCTGACCTAAGAAGGGACACACACATACACAGCCACAAATGGAGAAGCTCAAAATGGCATGCCATCATCCAGGGTGGATTTGGGGGGAAGAAATTGCATTCCAGGCAGTGGATCTAACTCACCGTTTTGTAAAATCCAATTTGTAAAAGCTAAAAAGAAAAAGAAAGTCTCATATAAAGAGAATTTATTTATACTCCGAAACGTTATAGAGTCTCCCACGTGTTCTTTATCCCCAATTCCACTCCTGGCCACACCAGAACAACACATCACTGAGGGCATCACTCACACTGACATCTAGAGTCAGCGGCCATTAAGAAGCAAATGGAAAGTGCTTGATGACCACTCGCTTCTCAGCTGCAGGTTTATTCAGCAGAGCAGCCATGTGCAGAACTTATAAGATAAACAGTTGCTCCACTGGTCTGGTGTGTTATGGATGTATAAGCATATCACTAAATGCAGGCGCATGAATGACACATCAGCTAGTAAGCCCTTTACATCCCCAGTAACAAAAGGGGAGGAGCTACTACTATACAACTAATGACTCACTACTGGCTCACTATGGCTGGTTGTTTTTTATTGTATCAACTCACTTGCACAAGTAATATCTAAGCAAAAATAGTATCTCTTTGTTCAAACCAACAACTTATTTGCAGGAAGGACGCAGCTGAGACATTAATGTTCCTAAAACTAGTTATGAGAAGCAACAAGCTGTTCAGTGGTCATCAAAACAACGGATGCCATGACAAGAGACATATACCACATTTAAAACCTAACAAGGCACCACCACCTCACAGTTAGTGACACTCATTCTTACCTAAACCTGTTGAGACATTTACAAGAAAGGAGACAAAATATGTGTCAAAAGTGACAAAATGCAGATTGACATTCTCTGTTTTTTTGGCCACATGAAAAAACGTTTAATGTGGGCAGTGTTTCCCCTATATATATATAAATCTTGAAGATTTAGCAAAATACACCTTTTGAGGCCTAGTACATACAGTGGCAATGACTTGAGACATTGCCACTGTATGTACTAGACTAGAGCCTTTCTTGTGCTGGCAGACACAGAAACATATTGGCTCCGCGCTCACATTTTGCTGAACCCGCGTGCTTTAGCTGCTATGACTCCATCCTAGGGGAAACACTGGTGGGGTTGTATAAAGTACTGTTTAGGGTCATTTTCCACATCAGTTTAAATGTGTGCTGTAGTCAGAATATTGTACCACAACAACACAAACTAATTAATCAAGCGAGGCTGCAGTTGACTGACAACTTTCGTGTTCTGCCAGGTTAAGCTACTGTTTCTTTTTGTTCTTATAGGAGCCTGGTGGCATTAAGGAGACCATACATAACCGCTTCAGTCACCCTGTGGAAAAGGTGTGTGTCTAACAGCAAGTAAAGCTCTAAATATATTCTAAATATAACAAACAATTAAACTGATTTAGACTTTTTGCTAGGATGTGCCTTATTTATCCGTATAAATTACATTTAGCTGCTGCTCCCCAATCACAGCAGTACATTGCATTGCATAGCTTCGGAATTGCTTGAGTGCCAACCACCATACAAGACCATGTCTAACAACATCATGAAACCCTGCTTTAAAAGACCCAAACTATCCCTTTGAAGACAGTGTCTGGTTTGTAAGAGTGAGCAAACCCTTTTTCAAAGTGTGAAAGGTCCTTGACATTTAGCATTGCTTGAATTAGACGAACGAACCAAGAAGACCTCTGGCATTGAACCTGGGTATGATGTTTGTGATTTCCGCCTACCTGCCCACTGCTCCTCCATCAGTTGAATCCTGGCTTCCCGTCTCACTGGGGGTGCTCAGTGATTTGGAGGGGGACAGAGGGGTCGGGACTAAATAAGGAAAATAACATAAATCTAACATTAAAGGCTGCAAGAAATACACTTAAATAGAGTGATGGAACATACAAATGCATGTTCAAAGGAAAGGAGAGGCAGGGCAAAGCATCAAAGCATTGTGATTTTGTATTAATAGGATCTTACTCGCTTCATTTGAAGATGCGTTATAAATAACCTAAGCTTATAACAGACAGAGCATTGACCCAGTTCTGAGGTGTTGAGGGTGTTGTTACAATTTCAGACCACTAGAGAACAGTGCTTCCAAACACTCGCTGAAAGGATCCTGGGGATAAAACCTACATTAAATATCTGCTTTGTGTAAAAGTAAAGTTAAGAGAAGCAGCATTATGTTATAATCTCATTATTCAGAGTAATCAAAAACCAGAGTAGGGCTATAGTGGAGGAGAGAAAGGCAATAAAAAGGGAGTTGGAACACTTCAAAGTAATTATTAAAAAAAACACATACAGAAAAGTCCAAACATACATATAAAACTGTATCATGCAGTCACGGCAACAGAAAAAAGAAAAGAAATGTACCTTGTTTTTTTGTATCTGTTAAATAACATTTGCGTTTGCAGTAGAATGTTGTTGGCATCTTAGACTTACTTCACGGTGAGTATTGTTTAAAATATTTAAATGGTGTGTCAGAGCTATATTTAATGTAGTTTGGTGTTATTTTAGAACCTTTCATGGTCCTTAAACGTAGTATATATAGTCTATAAAAATCTACATTTTGCATAAAAATCCCAACAGAACAGAGAAAACCCTTTATGGTTGAACTCATTGTTTAGGGTGTGTGAATATTACGTACCTAGTGAAGGCTCAGGTGAGATGCCGATACTCTGGAGTAGGGCCTCAGTCTCGCGGCGCTTACGGTCCAGGTCTGAATCCTCTGGGATGGACTCTCTCTTCTGCTGGATCTCTGACTGCTCAGGACACAGAGAAATGACATCTTACTCATCATAATGCTTAGGATAAGTTTACACATGCATGCAGCTTTTAATGAAAAAGTCCCACACCAACCGGATCATTGTATACGTATGGACACACACAACCTCATCCTTTTGTGTCACGCGGCCTGACAAAAAGCAATCAAACAATACACACTAGTGTGGCCAGTTGTTTGAAGTCACTCACTTTTTTCCTTACCTCTTTCTTCTTCCTCTCCTCCTCCTTTATCTTTTTTTCCTGCCTGATTTGGGCGAGGCGCTGCTTCTTGCGCTCCAGCTCTGCTTTTAGGTCACTTTTATCCGACATGATGTCCTACAGGGCTTTAAGTAAGACATTTAGACAGGAATGAGCAACATATGGCACTGTCACAACATGTTCTGGTTTCATTTTCACACGTTGGCCTATGTGATGCTTCACAAAACGCAAATGGGTGTGGCAGTTGTACATCCATAGCCAATCTATAACCTTGCAGGCAAACGATAGGGAAATTATATTGGCAAAAAAAGCTGTCAATACGGGGCAGAAATGTATATCAACAGTAGTGTGACACTTGAACCATTTCTCCAGAAATATTCTAATACATGCAATAAACATTTAAGCTCATCTCCTCAGTTGCCAATATTCAGGTTTGGGAAACAAAGTAGACTAGTTTGATTACATAAAACTAAATGTGGCATAGGGTCAGGATCTTGAAATAGATCTCTGACAAAAGGTTATTAAAGAAATGTGGGCTACCTATTTGTATCAGTCTTTCCCATTTATTTAGGAAATAATAGCACCTGACCATGGAGGTTTAGCAATGTCTGCTGAAGCTTTTTTGGAAGGAATACATAAAAGAACAAAAGATGTGTACTCTGCTGACAATAAATGGTATAACTATAACAAAAACACATACCCAGCTAAATATGTAGCCTTAAAAAGAAGAAAATGTGCTCGTAATGTTAACTGACATTAGCTGAATATTCCAAGCTAGCTAATCACACCTTTGACAGTATTTGTACATACGACAATACGAAGGCCTTGCTATAAATACACATGAACTTTGCTAACGTAAAGCTGACAAAAAGGGGGATATTTGGTCGTAAATAACCGTATAATGTAGTGTTATTGTTTCACTCGTACCTTGTCCACTCGTGCTGATAATGATGTGTCACCCGGCAAAGATGCTGTCTCACTGCTGCACCCCGAACAACAAAAAAATCAACACATCCTCTGCCTAAATGACAAGAGTCGAGGCCTTTCTGACACCACCGAATAGGTCGTTTAAATCTTTTCTTATAGCTATTGATGACCAAAACACAGCATTTCAGCGATGGATGATGACCCAGATAGTGGATAAAACAGGTGCACCGCACGCTGATACATCCCTAGGAGGAGTAGGAAGATGTTGAGGAGAGGAGGAAATCCAACCTCCTTGTTCGTCTCGTGGCTTTTGTAACGTCGCCATCTTGTGGCCAACTGGAGAAGTGCGCCGGATGAGCCAAACTAACAAACACGTTACAAACTGACAGCCATTCTAAACCACATGTTTGCTTTGTTTTTAGACAAGTACACATTAGCGTTAGGTTAGTTTTAGTAAGAGAGCCACTCATATTTAACTTAGTCGGTGATGCTTCGGAAGGTAATGTCACGTTCACACGGTTAACCCTCTATGGTACGCACTATGATGCCATTTGGGAAAAAAATGTTTGAAGTGTTTTTTTGTCATATATTAGACATTACATTACATGACGCTTTTATCCAAATAAGTGCGTTCGATCAACAAAATACAAACTTGAAGAAAACAGAATCATATAAATACATCAGGTTTCATAGAGCAAAAACATTTCATGTGCTACTCAACTGGCTTTAGATAAGCCAGTCCTTTATTAGTAATAGTTCTATCGCTCGATGTGGAGTCGAAAGAGATGAGTTTCAGTCTGCGCCGGAAGGTGTAGTGTAGACCAAATAAACATAATCTAAAGACATTTTAAATAAATAATTATTTGGGGGTACTTTTTGGGGTGCGTTGCCTTGAGGCAACACTGTACCATAATGGTAAATTATGAAAAAATAGTTATTGTTTCAAATTTGAACAACATTTATATAAAAACACATGGAAAATACTAAATAGCCTCAACAGGTTAAATTGCATGCCAATTAAAATGTGAAAATCGTTATTTTTTATATTTTAACAAGATTACATGTCTGAATGTTGCTTGCAGGCAACATTGTACCATTGTGAAACAACCTTTAGGAATAAATACGCGAAGAGCCTAGGCATCTTTCATCAAACTTTATTGAGCCATTTGACAAAATAGACTCACTGCTTGTGGAAGTTCATGAAGCAGTTATTGTCAGCAGTGAAGCACAGGTACGTGACACACTTTGATCACTGCACTTTCACCCTTACAGCCAGGGTATTTGCACCCAATTTGCCTGACTTGACACATCGAATAAAACATGGGCGTAGGAAGCATCCTCAATGTGGGTGAGACAATTTAACAGGGGGTGTGGGCAGGTGGTGGACCTCACCTCCTCTATGCATCAATCTGGTGCACTTTGAGAGCAAAATTAGGGACTAAATCTATGGCAGTCAGTAGGGGCTTGGACTGTGAGCTGTAGGGTCGCCGGTTCAAGTCCCCGACCAGTCCTACATTTGGAGTGTGGACTTCTACTTGGAGAGGTCCCAGTTCACCTCCTGCCCTGCCGTGGTGCCCTTGAGCAAGGCACCGGACATCCCCCTTCCCCCCTCACTCCCATTGCTCCCCGGACACTGTACAATAGCTGCCCACTGCTCCTAGTACTAGACTCCTGGTACTAGGATGGGTTAAAAGCAACACATTTCACTGTGTGTGCTGTGTGCTCTGCATGTGTGACCATTAAAGAGGGTTTCATCCCAATTATTCTTCTTCTTCATCACCCATATAAAACAGAATTGTAAACAGATTTACTTTTTCTTTCAGCATTTATTTGAACAGCAAGTGGAGGCAAAAGTGACTGCACCCAAAACAATAAACCTGCTAGCTAACTAGCCTAAACTCAGTAACAGAATGTGGGCAACACGTTCTTCTCCACAGCCGCGCGACCTCTGAGTCAGACGTCACTTCCCCCTTTTCAAAGGTAGCCTATCAAAACGGCCCAGCCCAGCCCAGTGGGCTGGCTGGGCTGGAACACTTACAAATGTGGGCCGGTAGGATTTAGGCACATTTTAATTTTATTTTGTTGGCACTCCGGCCCACACACAGCACCGGCCCACCGGGGAAAGTCGCGGTATTCCCAATGGCCAGTCCGCCCCTGGATGGCACTGATGAGGAAGAACCTCTGTGCTTCTCCTCAGCCAGATCTCTGTCAACATTATGAGATGGTCTCCCCCTCTTTTTCAAGACTTTCCTCTCGTTGCAAACGCAACTTGCAACTTCAGCTTTGAATTTCACCAGGCGTACTCTTCTTTCTTGGGGATGCCGCAGTCCTTGCAGTCCCTGCGGTACAAGAGCCACGCATTCACTAGAGTGAAATCTTAATATGAAGTAACATTAAGTAACCCAAAATGTTAAACAGTGAGAGTAATAGTCATATTTCATGAACCCTTTGAAGAGTACTGTCACCGGTGTGATCATTCTATAATACACAATGTAAGCCCGGGGGAGAAATGCTAACGCTAGCATCGCCGATCGCCGATCTTTTCTACTTCATGCTATCTGCACAAATGGTTGACATTAAACATTAAAAAGACCAGGCAGTTCAGAGAGAATCAAAGGAAGGCAGGCAGGCAGCTTTGCATGACATTCTTCTGTACGTGTTTCATTGTGGTGATAGTGAGGGTAGTCAATCGTTTTGTTGACAAGACAGTAGTGACGGCCATCTTGGTGACGTGTGTTGTTCTGCGAGACCAGAGATGTAGTTCATTGAGCGTTTCACACAAACAAATGTGTTACTTCAGTTCTATATTGTATAAGGCTTCGCCCTCTAAGGCTATCACTATTGGGTAATCCCCACTGCACGTGTGCAGCACTGACAGACTTATTAGGCCCTACAATCCACTCCTACTTTTCTTCAGCACTCCGTTGCAGAAGCATTGACAGGCAAAACAAGTTATTTTAAGAGCTACTTACTGAAAAGCAAACATTCCTCCTAAAAAGCTTTGTTTTTCTGGTAAGATGGAGACTGGGCAGGAAAGTCAAGGTTGCGTCAGGGATTGCCTCGTATGCGGGTCGGACTACATTATGAGCTTTGACAGGCACTCACAGTGTGAGTCCTGCCTGGGAATAGAGCATGCGAACGCTGCTCTCACTCCCGGGGTATCATGCTCGCATTGTGCCCGTCTCCCGCTGGCCCTCAGACAGCAGAGAGCGGACGCTCTCGCTGCTGCAGCTGCCGAGGACGATTGGCCCGTCCAGGAGGAGTACTCCGGGGACAAAGCCCTTGACTTCCTGGATCCGAATGGCGGGCATGAGTCGGACGACTACGTCACCTCCATTCAGGGATCACCGGGTGATTCCCCATTATCTCTCCCCTCCGGACGGAGGAGACAGGTATGGGACCCGGTGTAGGTCCGGTGTATGATCCCGTGATCCCTATCTCCGCCACCACGGCGTTGCCGTCGATTGGCGGGATTCTCCTGGAATTTCCGGAGATTAGATCTAACGCGGCCGCCTGGAGAAATCTCCCCGTTCCCCTAGCTCAGGAGAGCTCGCCTCCGGATGATATGTCCGGGGTGTTCTCCCGGGTACACAGGGTCACGAGTGACCCGGTCTGGCCACGCTTCGCGGCCATAAGGAAGTACCAGGAGGGGGCGGCGGCGGACCCTGGAGCAATGAGGGCTCCGATAGGGACATACGTGCCCCTCACGAGAGTGGTGGGATTCACGGATGTAGGTTTTCCGACCGTGCCTCCTCTAGAGCCGAACCTCACGGCGTTCTTTGGGGCTAGATCGGTTTGTCGCCCGACAGGCGGACCGAATGCACCAGTGTGCGTTTCAGGCGTCAGCGGCGGCGAACAATATAGCGTTGCTGTCAAACTCCATGGTGGAAATGTCCGAGCAGTCAAAAACCATGTCCTCAGTGGAGGCTGAGGAGATAGGTAAGGCGGCCAGTACTGCACTTACACTGTGCGCAGCAGTCGCAGTCTCGCAGGCGCGGATTGCGGCGTGGGCGACACAGGTCCACCGGTATCTCTGGCTACAGCAGGGGAATATACTGGAGGGTGCAGGAAAGGATCTGCTGGAGGCTCCAATCAGTCCGGACGGACTATTTGGACCACAGTTCCACACCATGGTGGAGACTATGAAGTCTGCGGCAGAGCAGGCAGACGACATAAGGCGTCACGCTAGCTGGCTTCAGGACAAACGTCCTCAGCAACAGCAGCGACAGCAACGACAGCACCCGCAGCCCCCGCAACAGTCTCAACGGGGGCAGCGCGGACAGCGGCGAGAGCAGCAACTGCGTCAGAATCGCCCTTCGGCAGCTGCAGGGGCTCCGTCTCAGGTCTCCGCTCCTCCGCCGCAGAGACAGGATCTGCAGGCGACGAGTCGGAGGGGAAGGAAGAACCCCCGCTCCTGGTCTGCTCCTCCGAGAGAACCTCTGAGGAAGCAGAACCGAAGATGTGGGAAGAGAGAATTGTTAATAAAAATGATTCAAATCTTAACAGTGTGTCTGTAGCAACTGTGTCTCACATATCCCCCACACTAGTCATGCCGGCTGCCATTAATCTATTGATTAAAAGGCAGCATAATCCATCTGTTTTTAACATGTCGGTTAATAGACAGAGGGACTCGCCGTTTGAGCCAGCTGTTGCTAATCTGTTGGTTGGCAAACAGCTAGGCTCGCTGTATAAGCCTGCGATATTTAACCAGTCGGTTATAAGACAGCAGGGCTTGACATTTAAATCGCTTCTATCCTTTCGGGTAACAAGCAGCGCGGTTTTTCCTCTGTCTCAGTTGTGCCTACACACAGTCGTATTAAGCCTAGCGCGGCTATTACGCACGAGGTGAAAAGCAATGCACACACCTCCGAGAGTTGGAGCGTAAACCCGCCTCAGGGTCCTGTTTATGAGCCTTCTCCTAAACAGAGACAGGATGAGAGTCGGTGTGTGATGCAGCGTGTGGAGACCCCTTCACAGCCCTTTAGGGCGGGGCCCCCCTTGGGTTGCTTCACAAGCAACGGCGGCCGGCAAGGGCTCTGGCATGGCTTGTCACCATAGGGCATTCACACTGCGGTACTTTTCCCACAAAGGTTCATGCAAACTTAGTTCATGTGAACTCTTTAGTTCGCATGAACTAATTACAGATCGCGTTCACACCGGAATAAGTCCCTGGGGGAGGATTAGGCAAATGAAGCCGCTGACGTCACTTCTTCTTCTTCTGCTTTGGGTTTACTGGCAGGCCGCAAACCACTTCACGGCGTATACTGCCGCCCAAAGTCCCCGGCCGGAAGTCCCCGGAGTTGGGGACTGGCTTCAGTAGAAGCTGCTGGGAGTCCCAGCAGCTTCTACTGAAGCCTTCCGAGTCAATCGCCAGAATGCCGACACCTCCTCATCTCCACCGCTCCCATGTTTTATTTTGTGTTGCCATAAGTTAGTCTCTCTGCGTTTCTGCGCTGGGCTAATGCTAATGCTAATAATGCTAATGCGAGGATAATAAAATGGCGGCTTCACAAAACTTTTTGGGAGTTTTACGGGGCGTGGTTTGCAATCCGCCCAGCCAATCAGAAATATAGCTCTTTTCTCACAAAAGATTTGCCGTACCCCCCCCCCCCCCACCCCCGCAGTTCGAGGGGATTCAGGAAACACTTCTGTCATCCCAAGAACAGTGTCTTGCGCTCCAGTCAGAACTGCGGAAAGAGAGCAATTTCCAGGGTTCCTCAAGGGGAAGAAAATCAGGGGTTTTACTCCCGTTATTTTCTTATCCCGAAAAAGACCGGGGGGATGAGACCCATCCTAGATCTGTCAGCATTCAACAGAGTGATACGGAAAAGACCGTTTCACATGCTGACAATCAAACAGGTAATGGAGTGTGTTCACCAGGGTGATTGGTGCATTTCCATAGACCTGAAGGATGATTACTTCCGCATAACCATCATCCCAAAACACGGGAAATTCCTGCGTTTTTCATTCCAGGGAATAGCGTACCAGTTCAATCGACTGCCGTTCGGATATTCCCCTGGCTCCACGCACTTTTCCAAAGTGTGTGACGGCGCTGGAGCCGCTACGCAGAGGAGGGATGAGAGTGTTATTTTATCTGGACGACCTGCTGTTGCTGGCTCGCTCCAGAGAGGAAGCTGCTTTACAGACGGTACAACTCGTATCTCACCTGTCAAGCCTGGTTTCATAATCAATTGGGAGAAGAGCTGTCCTCTTCCCTCCCAGATCATCATGTATATGGGAATGGAATTAAACTCAGCCCGCATGAGAGCACGACTCTCACAGCGGAGAGTGGAGAATTTGACAGCTCTCCTCAGGTGCGTCACACCCGGCAGGGTGGTGACAGCCCTTTCCATGATGCAGCTGTTGGGCATGATGTCAGCTGGTCACGTGGTGATTCCCCTGGGTTTCCTTTACATGAGGAGACTTCAGAGGTGGTTTATTCGCCTGTGCATCGACCCCGTGCGTCAGAGGAGACGCAGGGTGTGCATTCCTCTATCCATAGGTTTAGATTTGACCTACTGGAAAAATCCCCACGTCCTGTCAGTTGGGGTTCCCCTCGGCAGAGTGACGTCACACACCTCGGTGTTTACAGACGCATCGCTCTCAGGGTGGGGGGGAACATGCATGTCACAGGCAGTGGGGGGACAGTCGCCGCCTCACATGTCCTTTCATATAAACACGCTGGAATTACTCGCCATATAATCCAGCACTTCGCCCCGTTGCTGTGGAATCATCATGTGTTGATTCGAACAGACAACAAGACGGCGGCAGCCTACATAAATCGTCAGGGAGGTGTACGATCAGCGCAGCTGCTGGACACAGCCAGGCGGCTGTTGTGCTGGCCGCGCACACACATACTCTCGATCAGAGCAGTATATATTCCCGGCGAGCTGAACAGAGGGGCAGACCTCATGTCCAGAGGAGGTCCTCGACAAGGGGACTGGAGCCTCCACCCTGAGCTGGTCTCCCAAGTGTGGAGCAGGTCCGGGAGAGCGGAGGTGGATCTGTTCGCTGCACGCGGGAAGGCGCAATGTGCTCTCTGGTTCTCCCTGAGAAGGCAGGATTAACCCCCTCTGGGGGTGGATGCGTTCGCACACAGACCTTGGCCCAGGGTGTTACTGTACGCTTTCCCACCAGTCCCTCTGATCCCTCGGTTCCTGGACCGAGTGCAGGAGGAGCGACTAATAGCGGTCTTAATAGCCCCGGAGCGCACGGGAGCGTCCTGGTTTCCCTGCATACAGCGGATGCTGTCAGGGAGACCGTGGGAAATTCCGTGGCGGGGGGATGCTCTCTCCCAGGTGGAGGGAGCAATCAGCGGTCACCCAGTGTTAGGCCAACGTTTGTGGGCATGGCACCTGAACGGGAACACTTAGAGGGGCTCGGCCTCTCTCAAGATGTTGTGAGTACTATTCAGGGTTCTAGAGCCGCATCCACCAGGGCGTCTTACACAGCCAAATGGACAGCGTTCCAGCGTTGGTGTGTAGGGAAAGGCTTGGACCCCGTTGCGTGTCCCCTGCCTCACGTGCTGTCATTCCTCCAGCTGTTGCTGGACAGGAATTTGGCCTCTCGCACGAAACATATGCGGCTGCCATTTCTTCATGCCATGTAGGTTTTGGGATCAGCACGGTGTTTAGTCACCCTCTGACAAAACGTTTCCTACAAGGAGTACAGAGACTCAGACCGGTATCACGCGCTTTAGCGCCTCAATGGGATTTGGCTGTAGTGCTGCGCGCACTAAGTAAAGCTCCTTTTGAACCATTAGATCAGGTTCCCCTGAAGTTTCTGTCAGCCAAAGTAGCTCTGCTCTTGGCTCTGACATCAGCTAAAAGGGTGAGTGGTTTGTCTGCTCTCTCTGTGGCTCCGTCATGTCTCCAGATCCAAGGAGATGGCAGCTCAGCAGTGTTGCGCCCGAACCCGGTTTTTATGCCAAATGGGATCACAAGCTCGTTTAGATCGAGAGTGATAACCTTGGATGGCTTCTTTCCTCCTCCTCACACATCAGAGGAGGAAGCTATATCTCATCTCCTCTGTCCCGTGCGCGCGCTGGCATGCTATGTTGCACGCACGGCTACTTTACGCAAATCCCAGCGTCTGTTTGTGCATTATAGAGAGCGCTCATTAGGGCAGCCTCTATCTGCACAGCGCCTGTCACACTGGCTGTGTGAGGCTGTGTCACAGGCGTATGTTTCCTCTGGGTTGGATCCCCCGGAAAACATTAAAGCGCACAGCACCAGGAGGATATCAACTTCTACGGCGTTGCACGGAGGAATGACAGTGGAAGACATTTGCATTGCTGCATCTTGGTCTTCACCCTGTTCTTTTATTCGTTTTTATTTGAGGGATGTCTCCCATTCCTCTCTGACACATTCAGTACTGAATAGCCTACCAGAATGAGTAATGTCGTGTTTTTTTTCAATTGCATGCCCTCTCTCCTGCCTGTCGGCACTTAGAGAGCGGCCTTTTGTTCCCCTCTCTTGATCGTTTGTAACAAGTGAGACTCGATCTCTACTTTTTATAAACGACAGGTAGCCCGAGTAAGCTTACCTTTGTTCCCTGAGGGAGAAATATTCATTTTTTAATGCTATATTCCCTGGGAATGTGATGCTCCATTTACGCACGGCGAAATGGACATGGGTTATTAACTGAGTAGGTGTGTTTTGTGCTTCTGGTAACGGACGGAACCAGTGGGGCGTAGACTACATCCTGTTTCGACCTTAACCCAATAGCGATAGCCTTAGAGGGCGAAGCCTTATACGATATAGAACTGGGGTTACGTACTGTAACCCAGTTTCTATGAGTATAGGCGCAGCACTCTAAGGTTCGGGCCCCACTGGTTCCGCGAATAGCTGAAGAAAAGCTGTTGGAGTGGATTGTAGGGCCTACTTCCTATTTATACGGAAGTGAGCCTGGAGGTGGGGCCCACGTCATAGGTGGGTGTGGAATAAGTCTGTCAGTGCTGCACACGTGCAGTGGGGATTACCCAATAGCGATAGCCTTAGAGGGCTGCGCCTATACTCATAGAAACTTGGTTACAGTACGTAACCCCAGCATTACGACTTGCAAAATTATCTTTTCAATTCACAAACATCATATGTGTAATTCGTGGCACAATTCAAATGGGATCGAAAGATAATCTTTCTCTCTCCATTGACTTCAATACATATCTTTTTCTAAATAAGGTCTCATGAGTCCCACCGGAAGGGGAGGGACTTCACCACTCTATTGCAACATAATTTGAGATGTGATTTGAGGTGTGAATGTAAAAGGCAAAAAATGGGTATGTTGCCTGGAGGCAACATCATAGAGGGTTAAGTGAGTACGGTGTAACGAATGGCCGTTAATTAAAAAGCCTAGGGTCTGGATCTGGATTAATACTGAGCAGAACCCAGAGGTATCACGCTCAGTGGGGGATGGATGATCCCCGCTAAATGTCTCTTAAAATTTGCCGGAAGCACTCCACGGTTTCTGCGATTGACAGCTTCTTCTGTTAGCAAGTTCCACTCTCTGATTGTTCTCGGAAAGAAGGAGTATTTAAGAGTGTCTCTAGTTTAGAACTTACTAGGGCCACAAAAGCTGTCTCCTTCAGTTTCTGGGGACAGCGTCGCAGGTTCCGGCGTATAGGAAGCCGAGCGAACGGTTTGCCTGTGTTACAATTTGGCCAATGTGTTGGCCAAATTGTAACACACATGTAATTGGTAAATGGTGTTGGGTGTCAGAAATGTCGTTTGTTAGCTGACTAGAAAAGCGTTAAAAAAACAACAGAAAAACACGTGTTCGGGGTAGCTTGTCGCTAGGGGAGGCCGTAAGAAGTTTCTGTTATTTTTGCAGCACGTGTCTTCTTCTTCTTCTTCCGTTTCTACTTCTTCTTCCATTTTAATTTAAGTAATTTACTTCTTCTTCTTCTCTCGTTTTTGGCGGATTGCAAACAACTTAAAAGGTGCATACCTTGAAGTAATTTAACCAACAGACTCTATTCATATTTTATAAACATGATCTAATAAGAACGGAACTGCTACCCCGCAACCCGACCACGGATAAGTGGGAGAAAATGGATGGATGGATCTAATAAGAGCACCAAATTAATCTCTAGAAGGAGAATGTTGAATATCTAGTTAATAATGTCAACACAAGAATATACACAATACTCAAATACTTATACTAAACACTAAATAAATAAATAATAATAATAACAAATAAAAATGTTACTTTTCAGAAAAAAACGTCCATTCAGCTGCAGCATCAAATGTTCTAAAGTCATGAGCGTCACTTTGTTAGAAAAAGTGGTGAGGATCATTTCTCCATATTTAACATCAGCATAGCAGGAGACAAAAGATGGGTGATGAACCTTGAGCACCTGCATGACAAACCGATGCATAACCTCTGGACCACCAATGTGTTTTTAAAATGCTGAACGCCCAACTTGTTGGTCTTGTTATGATGTGATTTTGTACAGGTAATTTATACCTGTATGCACACAACGAGCACACGTATATGGAGGACAGAACATGACATGAGTACAAAATAAATGAATGCATAAATACAGGAATAAGAAAATACAAGAATAAATAAATAAGTACAGTAATACATTCATAAATGTAGAGATAAATACAGGAATAAATCAACACAATAATCGCTGGCCATAAAACATAATTAAAAAAAGTAAAAGTTGGTTAAAGAATATTCACTAAAATTAACCAACTGCAATAAAAAAAATTATGCAAAAGCCTTAATACGCCTTTATGAGAATATTCACAACAATTATAAAAAATATTCACTCAAATTAAACAAATGCAATACATAAAAAAATCCTTGATGCAAAAGCCTTGATACCTTAAACAGATGTTATTAATATAGTAAAAGCACCAGGAAAAGTGTTAGGAGATGTGATAAGTGATTTTGGTATAACTTGACTTTATGACAGGGACGTTATTTAATATTGCAGCCATGAAACTCTTTACCTAAATTATATAACATTGAATTTTATCAGTGTACTTATTTTCTATTTGGTGTACATTAAGTTGCTAAAAATAAAACAACAAACAAAAAACACAAATCCCCCCCTAAATTAACCTTCCTTAAATTATAATAATTATCACGACTCTTCTCTTCAACCTACACTTCCTCTACGCGCCCTCCAGTTCCAGTGAAATCTCTTCTCCCATTGGTCGGTTTGTACGTCAGTCACTCCTCCTCCCGCCCACCAACAGCACACAGCGCTCACTGTTGGAAGTTGCATTTGAAGGGCACACAACAACTTGCCGAGATACAAGGCAGCTGCCCACGAAAAACAATGATGGAGAACTCATTATAGCATCTTTGAATTGTTTTTAATTTAACCAAGGCGGACGCTTTATCCCTATTTAGCTAACAATCGTCAAACTGGAGCGAGCTGAAGGAAGAAAGGGCAGATTGTCCCCGGGACTCAGGGCATTTGGGATCTAGTAAACTCAGGCAAAATGAAATTCGCTCAGTTTTTGCTGAAAAATAGCTCCGTGGCTGGCATACCGAAACAAGTGGAGAGGTTTGCTAAGTTCTCCCCCTCTCCATTGTCTATGAAGCAATTCATTGACTTTGGTAAGTATATGTCGAGCAGCATTGATTGTGACTGGCACTGCATGTTACTTTATTCTCTCCCACACTCACATGTCCAAATGCACAATATGTGATCGACAGCTGGTTATTGACAAACTGCAGCTAACACTAGTGAAGTGCATAATGCAGACTAATGTTAAAGCAGGTCTGTCCTTCATTGTGTCCCTTACTGCAAACTGAGTATCTTTAAGTGGACCAGACGTGGACAAGAAGTGGAAGAAGTACTCAAATGTTGTAAAACTAGCAGTACCAGAGTGTAGGAATACCCTGTTACAAGTACAATTTCTGCATTCAAAATGTTGCTCAAGTAAAAGAACAAAAGTATAGGCATCTAAATATACTTGAACATAAATGTAGTGGAGTGAAAGTACAATATTTAACTCCGAATTGTAATGGTTTCAAAGTACAAAGTAGCATAACATTGAAATACTTAAGTACCTTAACATTGTACTTAAGTACTAACTTGAGTAAATGTCCTCAGTTAACAACACCACTGCCAGTGTAAAACAAATGAACATTGCACTGGCTAACAGAAGCAACACAAAACAGCTGTTTGGTTATATATGTATGCTATGCAACCTCTCCTATTACTGTTTTAGACTGGAAGAATGCAGATATTTTCATCATGGTTTACTATTTCATAAGCGCAACAGGTTCCTCCTCACAGAAAAGACAGTTTGTGTATTCATCCTGGACAGAATTCCTCCACTGATTAATGCTTAGGAAAAGTGTTGTATCTGTGACAGGAATGAGTCAGGAGTTAGATGCTTGCTCACTAATGTGTTCCTCTATCTCTCCCCTGATGTGAGCGCAGGCTCAGCCAATGCATGTGAGAAGACCTCTTTTGTGTTCCTGCGGCAGGAGCTTCCTGTCAGGCTGGCCAACATCATGAAAGAAATTGGCTTCCTCCCTGACAAGCTTCTCAGCACTCCATCCCTAAAGCTCCTCATCAGCTGGTATGCTCAGCTCCACACTACATATCATCATATATCAATTGTTGTCGCAAAATATGGTAGGAATAATTTCCCCCAAAAATTGACCTTTACCTCTCCCATACAAACGTTTTTGTTTCAACTGGGGTTAGTAATGAACCGGTAGTGTCTGGAATATTAAAGTCCTCTTATTATCTCTCAAGACCTATTACTTTTTTTGCTTCAAATATAAAACAGATCTAACCTGAATTCAAATGTTCCTCCATTAGTTTTGGGACATTCATCTAGTCACAGACATTTAGCTTTGATCTGATAAAAACATTATCCCTGTTGATCTTATCGGAGGTTATGTTAGGTTTCGTGACTGTCTGTTCTGTTTTAACATGCACCTCTCTCACCCGGCTGTTATTGGTGAGCTTGTTGACCAGAAACCATTGATCCTGGAGCTTGACTTTGTTTGATTAGCTAACATACTTTCTGTTATTATGTTGCAATCATAGACTGTATTATATAAATGGACGTAGGGTCCGTGACGTCACCCATAGGATTCTGCAGAGTTGCCGAGAAGCCCTTAGTAGGCGGAGTCGGCCACTAACGGCTCGACAGTGACGTCAGAGTCTAATCCCGCATGCTCCAAATAAGGGCAAAGAGGCGGAGCCTGCTGCCTCCGAACTGGAAGTAAACAGAGCTAGCTCAAGCTAAGAAGCTAAGCTAACATGAAATACATGCATACCAAGTTACTGCTAACAGTGTAGTTCCCCTATATAAACGTTACATTCATAATCAAATGAGACAATCTGCAAGAGAATTAGCTATATTTTGTTATTCTTAATGCTTGTCATTCACACGTTAAGAAAAGACTGACTCCACCGCCCGGAGCTAACGGAGCCGCAGGGGGCAAGCTCCAGCCGGCGTCCCGGAGCTAGCCCCCTGCGGCTCCGTTAGGTCGGCGGCCACCACTGGGATAATTGGGTCCCTTATTAACATTTGCTCCCGTTTAGCATTATGGGCGTCATAGCCATAGACTATAAAAAGTCTTACCCAAGGCTGAATCATAAACTAAAATGTATATGTATGTATAAAGGGTTACGTCCTTAGCTGGCTAATAAGTAGCAAGCTAAGCTACCAAGCACACAAACACCTGCGAACGGGGTTAACATGTATAATATTATCATTTTAGACTTCTTGGAAGTTCTGTTAGTACATTCAAGCGCACAGCACAACATTTTAATTGTCTGGTATTTGTAACAATATTCCCTAAAAGGCACAATCACCACGAACACGGCTAAAGCTAAAGGGTCAAGTACAGTAACTACAACTAACTAACGTTGTAGCCTCTATGGTTGTAGCCTAGCAGTGGACAAGTTGCTGTTAGCTGACAGTGAGGCATGTACGTGTCCATCAAAGTGACCACGCCCTAATTTATGCAAAAGCTTTAAGGCTTAATATTAATTAAACAGATGAGTTGAGAAAAAATTCACACCCCCAATCCATATTCATGAAGGGGGGATCTAACTATACAGAGAATATTGTTTTTTGAACCACGATGTAAATATGTTTATTTCTGCTGTAAAGTTGGGCATATTAACATGGGGGTCTATGGAAATTGCTCCCTTCTGTAGCCTGCTCTTAGTGGCCACTATATGAACTGCAGTTTGAGACACTTCCGTATTAGCGTCCCGGCTCTTCCCCAGAGTTTGCCGCTTGGTTGCAATGCTATTATTATTTTAATACCCTGGGCAGATTATTTATACGCCCCAATTTCAGCGATCTTGAAGATAATGCATACGACTTGTCGCACGGCAACAGTTGTTTGTGTTATGACCCTCACACAGGTAGCGTTGAACCAGCATGTGTTAATCACCCATATTAAGGTGTTGTAAAAACTGAGAGACCAAGGGTGCAGTCAAGTTCACGTGGAGGAACATTTTGTCTGTTGTGGGTTTTCAGATGTATTAGTTGGAATTTTTTTTTCACCAACACTAGATTTGTATAAAACACTGTATTCTGCTGCAGACTTTACCAGAGCATGTTATGTTTGGTGCACAAGTCCCTGTAAGACATGTTAACAATAAGGTCATTACTCCACCCCCGCTCTTCACTTAAGAGCCACAGTACTGTCTATATATGTACCTACTGTGGCTTTCTCTTCTCTTGACAGCAGAGCTCTTTGGATTGCCAGCCAAAAGATCTGTGACTTGTTAATGTTGCTAAAGCGAGGAGTGAGTTCACACGTTGATATTTCCTGGCAAACTTGGGAAAAATACAAGTCGCCCAAAAGTCTATTTTAAGATGAATGTCTGGTCACATAATGCAAGCACTGAAGGTTAGTTGAGGGACAAACAACAACAGTGCTTGTTCACCTTTCACCCAGATTCCCTACTGCGAGAATGTGACTCAGAGAGCTCAGCACTCTAGTCCTCTTCTTCATCCACAGTCCGCTACAGAGAACAGCAACTAACATACAGTGTTATTCTAACTTATTGCACAGTTGTTAAAATGGTTAAGAATTTCCACCATGCAAAGTATAACACAAGTTCATGGCTTAACTCCCAGTTTAGGTAGTCAAATAACTAGTGTTGAGTGAGTTGCTATATTCATGTTTTAACTCATCCTTTTTTACTGTCCACCAGGTATTCACAGAGTTTGTTGGAGATAGTAGATTTTCTTGAAAAGAATCCAGATGATAAGGAGGTCCTGACAAAGTAAGTCATTTACACACGCCTTTCAAGTATGTACAAATTGCGTCTGTAAACATTAAGAATGTCCGTGTCTAGTTGTTTTGTTTCCAACCTCACACTGCACTGTTAAGATCGGTCCAAAGTGTGATCCGACTCATGTTTATGTACCTTGTTGTCCAGCCCATGAAACCCATTGTGAGACTTAAAGATTGAAGATTAAGTACTGCTCCATTAAGCTAATTCCACCACAGAGAAGACGCATTCATGCAGATCAGTAACAGCAATTTTTTTTTTATCTCGAGAAATTCATCTGGTTTTCTCTGCACATATGTAAATATTCCACTTGGGTGCAGGCTTTTGTTAAAGGTGGGGTAGGTACGTTTGAGAAACCGGCTCGAGATATACTTTTTGTTATATTCCATGGAATGCTCTTAACATCCCGATAGCAATGAATATCTTAAGTGCTTTGACAAAAAATCCATACAAACATTTCATCTCTGGAAGCTGTAGTACTGTAAAAAGCACGACCAATCATTTTAGCCGGCCCGGCTAAAATAACCAGATGGCCTACCTGCCTGTCAGCCTTCCATCTGTGCACAAACTTATCTCGTGCCCTCATTGGTCATGTGCGCGTTCGTGTGTGTTGGAGGAGGGGAAATTCTAGCGCACTCGAGCTGGTTTCTCCAAAATGACCTACCCCACCTTTAAGTAGCATCTGTTAGAACTTGTTTTACTGCTTACATTCAGGATACAAATTGTATAATTAACTCAACTGCAGCCATAACTGTAAACTCTAGCACTGCAAACAGTAGGTTCATTTGTTTGACGGAAGTATTTGGACTATGTTTAGCAGGAATATGTGTCCAATGCCATGAAACTGATGTTCCCACACTAACCGCCAAATCCATCCTTTCTTTGCCCCCAGATTCACACAGACTCTGGTAAACGTCCGGAATCGCCACAACGACGTGGTGCCCACCATGGCTCAGGGTGTGGTGGAGTACAAGGATGCGTTTGGCGTGGACCCCGTCACCAACCAGAACGTCCAGTACTTCCTGGACCGCTTCTACATGAGCCGGATCTCCACACGCATGCTCATGAACCAGCACAGTCAGTATAGCACTCTGTGATAGACTGTGAGTTAATCAACACAGTTGCTCACACCCGAAGCTCATGTCAATAAATTAGTGCTGATAGTGGTTGAGAGCTAGCATTTTGAAATGTCACAGGAAGTTCAGCACTGTGATTGCTTTATAAAAGAGCCACCAAAACACCCAGCATGCCTTGATTGCTTTACAGTAGAGACCAAAAAAAAGTGATTGCCATCTATTTTGATAATGAATTCATCAAAAGTAAAAGCCAGATTGGCACATACTGCTAGTATAGTAATCGGGAAAATGATCTGCAGAATAATAATGACAAATATTTGGTCGTTCTAGTTGAATGAACAAGAGTGTATGTTTTTGGTTATGTCAGCAATATGTGTTTTCAATGAGCTATTGTTTGCTTTTCGTACTATTACGAATGTTCTCAACCTGCTAGGGTTTTATAATGGGTTTAATATTAACAGAAGGGTGTTTTGACAATGACTTGTATCCTTACGTAATTTGAGACAGACATTTGTTGTATTGTGCCCTATAGCATTAATCTTCGAAGGCAGCGTCAATTTGTCTCTGAACCCAGCCCATCCCAAACATATTGGCAGCATCGACCCCAGCTGTGAAGTGGTGGAGGTGATAAAAGGTAATAAATGATCTTTCTCATTTCTAATACAGCTATGTATAAACACACGCACACACTGGATATGTTATCTATTTTCCACTTTTCTGTTTGCACAGAACCATGACTGTTTGACCTTTAATCATCTGATATTTTTGGAGTCAATATACAGAGTGGAACTCTATGAGAACACGGCTGCAATAGAGCCATGTGTTCTGTAAACTGGTTTATTACACGACAGAAAAATAATGTCCTCTATTGTTCTCCATTTCTGAAGTAAAAAAACATCCTTTTGTTTTGTTTCAATTTCTAGATGCCTACGAGACTTCAAAAATGCTGTGTGAGCAGTATTACCTGACCTCTCCTGACATGGAGATCATAGAAGTCAATTGTAAGTCCTACAAAACAACCCTCGTGTTTCTATTTCCAGATGTTATCTATCTGTTCTGAAGTTACTCATGCCTCTGCGGTATCTCTTTTGTTTCAACTCGATATGTGTGCCAAACTAGTGTGAGAGAATAGTTCCCCTGCTGTGCTCATGACTCACAAGTGAACTTTCATTAATCCTAGGATTAGGAAATGTGGGATTAATCTTACTTAGTGAAGCCTGTTGCATCTGTGTCCTGCTAGCTGAGCCTGCCAAGAGCTAGCTTTAGCATCAGACTGTCCGTCATTTAAACCACCCACCACAGATACTGTAATGTAACAACCTAAGCAAAAATATATTGCATAAACAGACTAATATAATGTATACATTAATATAATTTGTAGTTTAGTAGAAAACATGTGGTAGTTATTGTTACAGTGTGCCCTTTAATCAAATCCATACATCTACTTCCTCCTGCAGTAAATCAGTCAGAACATGAGACAGGGCTTTGAATACAAACAGTACATACTTGGCCAGCATTTCTTGGCAGATAAGGTCTGGATAATAAATACTCCAGAATGATGAAAGAGTTGTTTTGTTCCTTGTTTATTTGGCAGGAGTGGCTCTAATCTGTTCTTGTCTTTGCATTACAAAGGTGTGGCCTGTCTCAGCTCACAGTTAGTTTGTAGATTGTTTTCTGCATCCACTGTATACTCTTCTGTCAGGGATAAAGATCGTTCATAGTTTCTATATCAGGGGTGTCCAAACTACGGCCCGGGGGCCAAATGCGAACCATTTTTAATCGGCCCTCAGCTAATTCAAAAAGTATAATGAAATATGGAAAACAAATGAAACTTGTGCTTGTCTTATATTGTTCTTCTTGAATACAAATGTAAACATATATTACACAGTAGTATTCATATGTTAATAAGACTACCTTTCAAAAAACATTCAGTCAATTAAAGTTGGAAACATTTTCTAACATATCTTAGTTGATAAGAAAAAAAAAATGACTTATTTACATAAAAAGCTTGAAATACACCTTTCCTATTTCTCCTTATTATAATCAATCTGAGGCTTCTGTTTTGAGGGATGAGCCGCCAACACTCACAAGCATAATTGACCTACATTTGATTGATTTTGCTAACTTATAACTGAACTTATGAGGCAATATACCTCTAAGTAAGTGGCCCTGCCCTTCATATATTTTTCTGTATGGGGCCCTCGGTGAAAAAAGTTTGGACACCCCTGTTCTATATCATCAGTGTTATGATTTTCTTTACAGCCAAAAACCCTAACCAGCCCCTCCACATTGTCTATGTGCCGTCCCATCTCTACCATATGCTGTTTGAGCTGTTCAAGGTACAGTATCCAACAAGCATGACTAACAGTGTTTTATCTGCCAACACATGTCTGCTTTCTATATAATCCACTTTGTATTTTCTTTGGCAGAACGCCATGAGAGCTACAGTGGAGACCCACGAGACGAGCATCACGCTGCCCCCGATCAAAGTGCGCGTCTCACTGGGAACTGAGGATCTCACTATCAAGGTAGATGAGGACCCAGATAGTGAAGGAAGACTGCATTATTGTACTAAAGACAGTAATCAGGGAGAAAATCCTGTTTAGATTATATTAACAAACAAGTGTTGTCGTGCCAATCAATGCCTATCCATGTGGACCTTGTTAGTATCTAAATAAAACTGATGACTTGATTCACTTTCACAAAGCATGACACTGTTTAGATTCCATTCACATGATCAAGAGCTGATGAGCTGCCAGAACAATGTAAACCTAACGTCCCTCCTCTTTATCTTTAGATATCTGACAAAGGAGGGGGAGTCCCTCTGAGGAAGATCGAGCGTCTGTTCAGCTACATGTACTCCACGGCTCCGAGTCCAGTCTACGAAGACAACTCACGCAATGCACCACTGGTGAGGCTGAACCAGTCTATCTCAGTCTGTCAAGCTTGTGTTTGCATTTTAAAGATGGGATTAAAACTAACCCACATAGTAAATCTCCCTGTTGTAATCAGAGACTCACTTCAGAGCACCAGGGCATATTACATATTACATATCACCAACCAAGGTAACACCCCCCACCTTATCACCTGAATCTCAAAATCACCAGATATCTCTCAGAGGGGCGTGGGGAGTAGCTTCTTATTTTCATCTAAAGTAACAGAGAATCAGCACTTTTGAAACAGGGCTGAAACAGAGGGAATTATGGGATGCTACAATGCATGATGTGTTTGGCAAGACATGTTTTGTATATAATTGAGAACTATAATATATTGATGAAGAGTATAATAGGGGACCTTTAAACTGTAACTTTGTTATGTTCCCTTCAGGCTGGTTTTGGCTACGGCCTGCCCATCTCCCGTCTGTATGCCAAGTACTTCCAGGGTGACCTGCAGCTCTACTCTATGGAGGGCTACGGCACCTCAGCTGTTATATACCTGAAGGTGAGAGCTGCACCATCTGCACAGTCAAAAATAACACTGAAAGCCAAGTTGGGTTAGAGTTCACATATTCTATCAAGTACACATTCTGTATTGACTGAGTGGTGTAACATACCTACGTCGTACAAATAATGCAAAGCTAATGTCTGTCATGCTGTAACCCACCACATGTTAGAGACCCCTGCTGTCTTTACTTAAGCAGTGTACAGAGGGAACTTACCAATAAGAGATGACCTGGATCTGACTCTCAGGATGAAGACTAATACGTTCCCTTCTGCTCTGTGTCACAGGCCCTGTCCTCAGAGTCAGTGGAGAGACTCCCTGTTTTCAACAAGTCAGCCTTAAGGCATTACCAGACGAGCATAGAGGCTGACGACTGGTGCATGCCCAGCAAGGATCCAAAGCAGCTGGGCAATTCCAAGAGGATAGTCTAAAATAGTATGAATAATATAATTGAGATGAAAAGGGTCCATGTTTGAAGAGATGGATGAACTTGTGGTGGGAGAAAACAAATGCTGCTGGACCTGTGTGTCTGTGTGTGGAAACTGGATTCCTTTTCTCACAGAGAGAAGCCTAGTTGGAGAGGAATGCTCATCATTTGTGCCAATAATTAGATTGAAAATAAATAACTGAGCTGAACTATTACTACCAGCCTGCGGGCAATTTAATTACATTTATTGCAACGATTATGTCCAGCAAATGGGAATTGAAAAGTATTAATTTCCCTCAGCCTTCCTCATGACCCTCAGTTATAATAACATGGTTACACTATGAAGCCAGCATGGTGTTTGTGTTTATGCCAGTTATTATCTTTCAAAATGTATCTTTTCCCAATCTAAAGCTAGGCTAATGTTCTTTGGTTAAGTTGTGTTTTTGAGTTAAGTAAATGTGTACCTATGCCTAGAGAAACCCAACCAAAGCCAGCAGCAGCGAGGACTGCAGCACGAACACAAAGAGATCAAAGTCTTTTCCAGCACTTTTGGTTATGTCGGCATGTTAGTCCTTCATAACCTGCCGCATTGCTTCACACGGACAACTTCTGCATTTCATTGCAGGTCAGTTTTTCATCCAACCACAGCATTTAGAGACACTATTAAAATAATTTGCTCTGGTTATGCATGCTGTAAAATTATATTAATGTAAAATAAATTGTAAAATCTTTTAGCTCCTTCGATATGAGATGTAAACATACTTGATGGAGGTTGAGCGAAAGGAGAAAGTGCCTTTTTGGAGAGGTGGAACACGGTATTGCAAAATATGTAGGTAATATGTTGAATGTAACTGTGAATAATTATATTTTAACTTTAAAACTGCCAGGTTAACATAACCTACATAATAATAACTCCCCTTCTGTTGAAACTGGTGTGTAGTCAATTGCATTATACACACTTGTAAATGCTTTTCAATAATATTTTTAGTGTTTTTCTAATAGTAAAACTAAACAGTATATCTCTGGTCCTTGGATAATATCAATAAGTGTTTCGGTGCATGTGTTGTATGTTTTAGTGACTTAAAGGGTGTTAAGGCCTGTGTAAATGATTGCAAAGTGTAGCATGCATTACAGTAAGAACACCAGAGGTCAATCTATATGTACGCTGTGTTGATATAATAGATGTTTCCTTATGTTTCTAATCATGTACTAAACTGTACTTCTCAGTTCAGTCTTTGCCAAGTTTGTAGTGTTTAGAATTGCCTTGTTGATTAAAAATCCCTAATTTTAGATTTTTATGATTTATTTTTTAACTGTCTGCACCAACTGACATTTGAACATGTACGACCATCACTCTCAAAGGCCACGTGTTACTGTGCTGAAGTTGTGGTTCGTTACTATTCGGACCAGTGAATATAGACAAATACAATTCTCAATACCTTGTGTCTTTTGTAGCTCATGGTACATGAAATACCCTGCGCTTATATTCACACGAGTAAGATTTGTATGAGGTATAAAGCCGTTTATAGTGTGTGAAGTAGCCCCATGTGCCTCTGCCCTCTGTAATACCCCCGTCTCCCTCCTGTCCTCACAGCTTGTTTTCGTAAACTTTGCTCTGTTTGTCTGTCATCGTCCGACACAGTCCAGTGGCTTCCCGTGGCCGGCTGCCAACAGGAGCTCTGTGGACACGCTGTCCTGCTCCGTTTGCCCCTTCATTAGTGTGCTCACATGTTGCGCTTCCCTGTGCTATAGTTTCCTGTCTGTTTTCCAGTTTATTCAGGCATTACTTGCATGGCGGCATAACACAGAATTATGCAAGCTTATTTCTAAAGATAGGAGGAGGGGGGGAAAAGGATCAGTGCAATGTGAGGGGTTAATTGTGAAACCCTTCTCTTCTCATTATGTATAACGCTTGATTTAAGTATCTCTCTCTGCCAACATTTTACTGCTCTATCTTAGGATTCAGGCCTGACTCTTCAGTCATCCGGACAATTTTTCTGCAACATACGCAGACCATCAATCTCAATCTCAATCTTTATTTATTTATATAGCACATTTAAAACAACCTTCAGTTGACCAAAGTGCTCAGCCACACCTGTTTATGTCTATGACCTATGGACTGCAATACGTTTCTCAAAGATTACAGCACACCACAGGCACACGCACTGTCAGTCAGTGAGGTCCCTGACGTAAGTGGCATTTCATTATTTTGCATGAGAAGATATGACACTGACCTCTGGACTTGATTAGAGCATTTTTAACTGGGGACATTTGATGCAAAACACTCTCAAAGACACTCGTTTTTGACATGTTTGCAGTAAAATAAATACTATGTGTTTGTAGTGAATCATGTTGGTTTTCTCTTTGTACTGCATAGTTGAGAGATAAAAAAAGAGCTGAATTTTCTTTCTCTCATTATTATTCTGCCTTCATCTTAATTTTTTTGTCGAGGCTGCCAGATAATTTTCTCCTCTTTAACAAAAACACAATATCTCAGCAGCGCCTCTTCCTCTCCAGGCAGCAGCCTCAGTCTGTTGAGGGCTTTCATCCCATTGTAAGCTGGCTTTATCTCCCCATGGTAAATGAGTCTTAATACCAAGATAACATCGACTGAGATCCTCACACTAACAGTGGGCCCTTGTGCTCGTTACTGATGAAAGTGATAGAAGAAGCCAGGATGGAAAGCAGTTGAGTTAAGGTGGATATTGATTTCACTATTACCATGACTTTTTCTGGCTGGGTCCATACATGGCTTCAGGTGCAGTCCACTGGGAAAACAAGCACTTGTTGTGGAGTGCTTTGTCAAGTGTTTGTTCTGGATAATGGAGTATCATGAGAGCATGAGTGAGCATTAAGGATGGTTGCCGGGTAGATTGAGATGAGGCATCACTGTCCTAGAGAGACAAGTCAAACACATTGTATTTTTATACTTACATAAAACAGTGTTTACAGAAACAGACGTTGTGTGCAGGGGATGGTGTGACACAGCAGACCATAATGTTCACGTATTAGTTACTATAAATTATTGTAATTAGCACAGCGATAATCATCAGTAAAATGCTGTTGTTACAGAAAAATGTTACGTTACTCATCATTTGCAATTAGTTGTATGGCGTTCTCTGTCATGTCCTGCATCAAACCACCATATCAATTAGTTTTATAGTAAGTCATGTGATTACATTTCCACTCACGCAAACTAACTTTTCAGTACTGTCCAACACCAAAGAGGGATGTCTTATGTTCCAGACAAAAGGGAATGTTATGCAAAAATAAAAAGGACACTCTTGTTAGTGGCAGCTCCAACTAGCAGCATTTTCACTCTCCACACTCTGCAGACAGGAAGTGGATGTGTTAATCAAATTATCAGGTGGCTGACTTTCCTCAGACACAACAGGTCTTTTTTTGGAAACCATATTCTCTTCATCAGTACAGTATCCCCTCAGGTTCCAGCAGTAAATATCTCTTTATGGGAGGGGGCAGAGGCAGCTGTGCTACACCTCGCTGGCAGACCTCCCCCAGGCTGGCTCTGATGGCACATCTGGACAGATGCAGCAGGCTGCGGGGAGTGTTGCTGCAAACAGCGAACAAAGAGTCGTAGAAGTCTTTGTGACGCTGAGGAAGCAAAGAAAACCTCAGATATTGTATCCGTCCCAGTAGGAAGGTTGTTCTTATGGTAGAAAAACACAAAAATATTTGTTCTGTTAAGCAAGGGACTTTATTGTCTTGGATATGTCAGTGATGATTTAAATATATATATTTTTTTATGCATTTCTACTTTTTTGTACAGTAATACAGCAAAAAAGCATGCATTTGTCCATTAAGGCAGATACAAATTAAATATAAAATGGCTTAATATGGTGGAAAATAGCCAGGGCTAGATTGAAATCCTGATATAATCGAAAGCATAAATTTACAATTTGATGGCTGTGGGATTGAACATTTCAAAAAGCCAAACATTTCCCTGGAGAGGCACAAAATAAGAAACACTACACATGCCATTAATATTGATGTACTGAAGATATGTTTCTACCTTGTAGCAGTCATCAGGTATGGCAGCACTCCACTTGTTTGTGGGCTTTAAGCGCTCATAAGAGTTGACCATAACTTCTACGGCTTTGATGCAGTCATAGCAGGCCTGCAACACCTCCAAAAACGTAAACAACATAAATTATTTTATCATACACCACAATTATCATGCAAGGACCTCTTGTCATCAACATATAATTTGTCAAATAAACTGTATTTTATATTCTCTTCTAACATCAGTAAACCTGCTGTTGCCTACCTTGTGGAACTGTGGGGGGTAAATCCGTGCTGCGTTATGGTTGAGCAGCGCCTGGTAGCAGAGCTCAGGTATGGCCATGGGCCTGACGTCTGTCACTTTGAGGAGATACTGGATGGGGGCACAGCCGTTGATGTCCACGGCCCGTGTGTTTGCTCCGGCCTCCAGCAGCATCTGCATCAGGACGTGATCACAGTTCCAGGCGGCCTTGTGAAGGGCTGTCTTATTGTCCTCTTCTCTGAGGTTTGGATCTTGAACAGAAGGGAACTGTTGTAGTCATCTCAAAGCCTTTATAGTAGCTACATAATTGAGAAGAAACATACCTGCCTGGTTGTCCAGCAAAAGGCGACAGACAAGATGATGATCTTCACTGTAAAATTGCTCTTTAGCGTCAAAAGCCCAGAAGCACGCAGTCATCAGGGGAGTCTCCTGCAGGGAGTTGACTGAATTCACATCTGCTCCATTAGCCAGGTAGAGAGCCACCAGCTCTGGGACACCAAATCTGGCTGCTGCGTGTAAAGGTGTGTCCGCCTCATTGTTGTCGCTGGGCATGTTGACTTTTGCACCTATATGGGGGGGGAAACAAAGGTTATTTTTGTGTTTATAGATGTATTTTTACTTTTATCTCCATCTATATGCATCCGTTCCTCTGACCTTCGCAGAGGAGCAGCTTGGCACAGGCCACAGACTGGCTGGTGATGCAGTAGTGGAGCGGTGTGTGTCCGCTCAGAGACAGGCCGTTGACTTTGGCCCTGTGAGCCAATAGCAGGGCGACACAGTCAGCGTTGGAGGCCTCGCAGGCCACGTGCAGTGGCGTCTTCCCGTTGGGCTTCCGGTTGATAGCCGCACCCTCCTGAATGAGCACCAGAGCTGTTTCCACCGCATTGTACATCACACACACATGAATACCAGTCGCCCAGGACTTATCCAGTGTGTAGCCTGGCAGCCAGTAACCTGTAGAAAAATGTCAAACAATAAGAATTTAAGGTCCTGTACACTTACTTTTCTAAAACCTATACCAGTGAGTGAGAGGGTTCAACAAAAGCACTATACTTTTTGTTGAATTTAGTGAAGTGTTAGGGTTATGAGAGCAATTCTTGTAATGTTTTAGTCAGTTCATTTGAATAGCTCTATATACCCTACCTTTTGGTTGTTTAACTGATAATACCCATCATATTTTATAATCTGATATTTGGTTTTGTATTAACAGTTTACTTAACCCTTAAGTGGGTATCTATTGACCCGGTGAGGTGGTTTTCTTGAAGTATCTTTGTAATTACATTTTTTTATCATTTCATATTCCAGCAATTCCTCAAAAAACATGTTTTGGATATCATGCCATTCCAATTTTAAATTTAAATTGTATACATTTTAAGAAATTGTAGTTTTTGTACCCCAAGTTTCCATAAGTGGGTCAAAAATCACCCGCATGCATTTTCTATGGAATCCTATGGGAACCTTTGATTCTTATCACCTGTTGCTGTCAGGAATACATTCACCGTAGACCACACAGACTCACCACAAGTGACACCTCTCAGGAAGATTATTTTACACAGCAAGATCTGATACCTGCCAGCAGGGCCGGCCCTCGGCATAGGCAGTATAGGCGAATGCTAAGGGCGCATCAACCCATAGGGGGCGCCGAAAATTGAAAAAAAAAAAAAGTTAGAAATAAAAAAAATATTATTTTTTTTATTTCATAACAACACAATTTCCCGATTTTGGATCAACAAAGTACATCTTATAATCTTATACTAACAGAACTACGCCTATATTGCGTACAGCACCCATAAAAATAAAATAAATCAAACTCCCAAAAAACGTACACAGCTTCTGTGTGCTTTTATTAACATTGGAATTTACTGTGTAAGCGGCCGCGAGGGGGGGGAGAGCTTTAGAGAGCTCTCTCCTGAAAGACTGAGAGGCTCTGATAACCTCAGCTCAGTGAGGTAAAGGCACACCTTTATATGATCATTATAGTTATAAAAAAATAAGAGAACAGGTGAAAAACAGGTATAAAATACTGACAGTACAAAAAAGATGTTATTAATAAACAAGAATACAGTTTGAAAGGAGAGTGATTTGTAAAATATCCATAAAGAAAAAGAAAATCTGCTTACAGTTCTGTTTCATCTGGGTGTTGAGAGATGTATCCATAGATCTCCTAATGTTGCTCTCAAAGTGCACCAGATTGATGCTTTTAACTTCAATATAAAAAAAAAAAGTCTTCCCGGGGTGCATGCCCCCGGACCCCTAGAGGAGCCCCCCCCCACTTAAATCATGTTCAAATGGATAGGAAACTAAATGCAGTTGCACACATCTTGTGTCAATATCTTTGTTTTTGTGGTCATGCCACAACCATGCACGTGCGAATCATAGTAAAAACTAAAACTGTATGTATGTTCTTCACCAAAACCAAGTCCTCCTGCGTTGAGCCAGATGTGTTTGTGTCCGGGGAGAGGCTACAGGTGGTCTCACAGTACAAATACCTGGCGGTCTTAATTGATTCAAGACTCAATGTTAAGGCTCAGGTGAAAAAGGTTTGCAACAGGGTCAAATTCAGTCTGTTCAACTTGAGGTTTACCAGGAACTGCATGCACTCTCTCGTTCTATCTCAGATCACCTACTGCTTAACAACCTGGTCACATGCCTGTACAACCACTCTTAAACCCCTGGAATCATTATACAAACAAACACTTAAAATAGTAGATAAGAAGTCAGTTTATTCTCATCATTGCCCAATACTCACAAAATATCACTTGTTGAGCTGGAAAATGTAATGAGAAATGCAAATGCTTGCCTCATGTACAAAATAATACACGGCCTTACCTCACCTCCGCTCAGACATTTTATCACCATACGCACACCTGTAACAGGTCAACAAGAGCTGCAACAAGAGGAGACTGCGTTGTTCAATTAAGGAAGAGTTCATTCACCCAATCTTCTTTTTCTTTTAAAGCTGTGGTGGAACTCAATCCCAGTAAAGATTAGAGAACAAAACACCTGCAGTTTATTTAAATCTAATTTAAAAACATGGTTAGTGGAAAGTCAGCTCTGTCAACACTGACACAATCTGTACATGACAACGCTCTGTTTATATGCCTTGACCTGTATCTGTCTGCTTTGTGAATTTGTATTTTAGTTTAGTTTTTATGTATATGCTTGTATTTTGGTTTAGTTTTATGTTTTTATAGATGCTTGTATTTTAGTTTAGTTTTATGTTTTTATATATGCTTGTATTTTAGTTTAGTTTTTATGTTTTTATATATGCTTTTATCATAATATAAGTATCTCTGTTGAATGTTGTTTTACTAATAGTATTTACCTGTTATTTGAAGTGAAATTTTGTTTTTAGGATGACTTTTAACATCTGTCCAGGGACTACAGACGAAAAATAGCCTGTTGGCTAACTCTGGCGCAGTTACAGAAATGTCAATTAATGTGCACTGTCCCTGTCAAATAAATATAAAAAAAAAAAAAAAAGTATAATAATAATAATACATTATATTTCTATAGGGCTTTTCAAGGACTCAAAATCGCTTTACAATATAAGGGAAGGTTAGGGTGGGGGATATAGGACAATCAAACTTTATCAACCGGCATGGATTGATGAGGGTTGGGCTATGATGAGTAGACAAGAGGAGAAGGGATGAGTTTTGAAAATACTGTGAGGGTCTCAGAATAGCGGAGAGCTTTGCATCAATATGTTCAAAACGTTTTTTTTCAAAATGTAAAAGAAAAAATTAAATGTAAAATATTTCTAGTGTGAACCAAAATATAATACTAAATATTATACAAGTGATTTTTCTTAACCAAAATGACAAAAATTGCATAAAAAACACATTATTCTAATACGGGTCCTTTTTGAGCCACTTATGGAAGAGTGTAGTCACTGTGCATCTAAGGGTTAAGTTACGTCCACATAACACTATTGTTTTATTATACATTTATTGAGCTGAATAACAGACCATCTTATCTCCTATTCAGTGGCGACTGGTCATTAGGGGCAGGTAGCAGCCCCACCTAGTAATAATGATTACAACAAAATGCAAAAAATAAATTAAAAAATATATTAAATATATTTTAAGATCATGTTTAATCATCTGATTCGTCTGTACATTGCTGTTTTAGTATGTGTTCTTCTAATTAGTGTCTACAGTGTGTGCCTATTGAGCTGTTTAGAGCCATGTGGGACAAAACCTGATCCTGCCCCTCCCTCTGACTGTCTAAGTGAACGGTGACTGCAAAAACTACACTGCGCATGCTCAGAGTATTTTCCTATTTAATGTGTGTGGCAAAAAAAGAATGACCATAGGGGCAAAGTGCTGCCATCCCCACCATACGTCATCTCACATAATTCAGAGCTGATTGGCTGTAAGTACGTGTGCCGCGAAAAGTGTGGTGTGTGAAGAGGAGGAGAGAGAGCTGCAGTGAGGCGTCCTAAAACCAGGAAGTAAGCTGCGCATGGCTTCCCTCGACAAAAAAGCAATGAGATTTCTCCATAGGATTTTAGAAAATAGCTCAAAATAAGATCTGTGGGAAACGTAGCTGTTAGATAAATGTACGTTTTGTTCAGCCGGATAATATCCACATGTCTACCCTACTTTTATCATTTCGAATACAAAATCTATTGATTAGATTAGATTTATGATAGACTTTTGAAACTACAAGAAGATAAGGAGGACTTTTACAAAAAAGTAATAGAGATTTTTGTCCAGAAGGATAGGCAAATGGACTTAATCTTCAAGTCAAGGTGAGACTGCAATGTTATTGAAATGGGATCTTACTAAGAGAGAACAATTCAATATTTAAATGATACAATTACATTTTTTTGGGTATCCTTCTGTTGAACTGTCTGTTTAAAAGTAATTGAAGCATCAGACAAAAAAAGCTTTTGAAAATAATATTATATTTTGATTTAATATATTTGTAAATCTGAAGAGTCAGTGCCTCACCAGCCATGAACCTCTCTGCAGAAGCTTATATATAGACATCTGAGTTGTTTGTGCCCCACCACTTTTGTACATATAGAAACGCCACTGCTCCTATTACCAGTTGCTTCCTGTTTAAAGCATAAACATTGTGCCCTCAGTGACCCATACAAAATAAAAACGTGCTGCAAAGATAAACTGTGTTCCTTAACATGTTTTTGAAGGCATTATTTCACACAACATATTTCTTTTTGGGATGTTTCCTATGTGCTTTTTAATTGTTGAACAGTTAGCCATCAATGTTTAAAGTCATAGGGGAATACTTTTTTTTTTAAAAGGGCTAAATATAGAACAACAGTGACTATAAATGTTGTGACTGACTGTAGAGTTATATTTCATACAGCTGTGTTGTTATATTTCTGTATGGTTATTCCCAGTATCCCGCATATCATAATTCACCGACATTGTTTCTTGTCATATCCAGCTTTAGGGTCCATGGGGGTTTAGCAACACCTAGTGGTTAACTACAAAACAACTCCCTTAACTATAATATTCAGTGTTTACAATCTATTTTCCTTTTCTAATGCTTTATGAAAGCACGTAAACTTTCATAATCATAATTATGTAAACTCGTCCAATTCATGACCCTTAAACTTCATTTGGTAGGCTATAGCAAACACTATGATGTTTATCCCCATGCATTGTTTTGCTGCAGGTGAAATGTATCAATCTTTGTTTTGTGCGTACCTTGCTTGTATGAGGCCAGCAGCATGCTTGGGTCATCCACCTCAAGAACGGTGTCAATCTCTAGTTCCCCAGTGTGAAGAATCTTCATGACCTCCAGGGAATCGTTGGCCTGCAGAGCGTCAAGGAACTGCCGCTTCAGTTGTTTGACAGCCAGTTGTCTTGGACTGAACTCCTCCATGAGCTCCTTGAAAGAGGGGCCTCGCTGCTCGTGACGCCCAACTAAACCCACCCACTCACACACTAACGTTCGCCACACAGCATGCAGAAGATTGGAAATCAACACACAAATGGTGATAAGGACGGTACCAATCATACACACAGTGAAAAGCCTCCATAAGCCCCCCAACAGAAATGGAGTTGTAAGAAGAGGGGTAAGAAGTGACAGGGGGGGGGGGGGGGGGGAGCTGTCAGTGAGAGAAAAATAGCCCTGGAGTAAAAACAGGCTGAATATAAATAGAAAGGAGAGAGGGTGGGACTGGAGGCTTGTGGTTGACCTCAGTACAGCCAGACCACTGAGAGAAAGGGAGTGAATGGTCACATGGTCAAAATAATAGGCCTTGTAAACACAGCATGTCTATGGCAAAGGTCTTGGTATGTTCTTATTTTCTATCTAAATAGGACTATCAGGTTTATCATAAGATATTCTAAATGAATGAGAATGAAAACTGAATCCTCATTAATAGTTATATTGTGAATTGTATCACCTTGGACACACATTTCTGTAAAGCTAACAAATGACCTCTAAAACTATGTTGAAGTCAGACAAATGGTGGGAAAAAAAGAAACAAAAGCAGACAGTGACCGCACATTTTATTCAGTGTGACAGCTAGCTGCCCTTTCAAACTTTTCAGAATGCGGAAAAGAGAGCAAGGGAATGACAAAAAAGGAGGAGAACAAGCACAGCTTTTTAAAAGAATCAAAGCAATGGCTAGCAGTTTGTAGTGATGATCTTTTGCTCTCTACGTCGTACATGAAAGAAAAACCCTTCAGGACATGACTCAAACGCCTGCCAGGAGCACCAGGGTCTCATCCACACGTTGGTTTCGTCATGCGGAGGCAAGCTCAGGCAAGCAAATAGAAAAGATCTGGTCACTTTATGGCCTCAGGTGTGACCTCCAAGCCTCCTCAGCCCTCAGACAAAAACGGACACGATAGAAAACAAGGCTTTAGGATTCTTACAGCGTATTGCTCTCAGTGTTTTACTATACATACAAAAGAATCAAAAGAGTGCAGCCAGCGGACTGACCTGACAGGGGAGGTTTTGGGGGGTATTCACAGAAACAGTTCAGGTGTTACAAAATATCCCATAAGAATACAACATGAACAGTTTATTGGAGTTGTACTGGAGCAGCACTATGGTTGTATTAAAGGAAAACCACAAGCACAATGAGGGAGCATTACTGCGTTTTCTTCTCGCTTTGCACTTTCAAATTTATAATCCTTCATTTCATAACAACCATTTTAATCTAAAATCACTTTTTAATGAGCAGGTTTACTTATATTTTGGCAATAGGAAGTAATCATACAATTCTGGATAAATCATTTTTAGGTGTTAATAGTACTCTTATTTTCATATAAGCTATCATAAACAGTAGTCAGTTGCTTCATTAAATACAGAAATAAATAAATAATAACATGAATAGATCAGTGATTCCTGTGGCATTGCATCTGTAACCCAGATTCTTCTTCTTATTTTAACTGATTTACAGTACACCAGGCAGGGTCCTTGAGACAAAGAGGGAATCATAACCAAAGCTGCCTTTGATAAGGTCACGGTGACTCTGATGTCTCTGTATTTACTGTAAATCTACGGAATGATTCTCGGGAATGCTCAAGAAGTAACACAGGGAGCATGTCTCGTAATCCTAAAACAATAATTGCATAAAATACAAAATAATTTCAAAAGGTTTATCTTTTTTTATCTAACAAGTAAGTCAAAAGTCTTATTGAACCAGTTTTACAGGTAAGTTCAAAGTATATTGCATCTAACAGTTGCAAATTCCAGTGTAATATCAGTAGTATCAGGTGCATCCTGCATCTGTCCTGCATCACAGAGATGACTCGTCTAAATGGCAGCATTCCCTAATAATATTCAGAATATTCCAAAGTGTTTTGCATGGTTAACTGTACATTTTCATGAAAAAAAAATGTTAGAAATGTTAACTGTATGCGTTTCTATACTCGCACAGAAGCGGGTAGTGTTCATAAAAATTCAACTTCTCTAGAATTTCTAAAGGCAGCGGCGGGGAATAACTTTGTTATTGAGAGAGAATATAAAAAGAGGTCAAAAGCAGGTTACAAGCGGTGTCAAAGCCACATTATGCATATAAGCAGGAAGTTCCATTTAACATTTTTTTTGTTTTTCTGGTACAGGTTTGGTAAGTTACACATGTTATCATTACATTGTACCTGAAGTATCCATTAGAACCAGTTCAATATGTCCTCTTCATCAATCATACCGTGTGAACCGCTTTCTATGGTACATGTATACTGTAAGCAGCATTGGACAAGCCAGTGCAGAGGTTACATTTACAGTGTTTGCACTTCCAGTGTTCTTGCAATTATCAGGAGAGTTATTTCTCTCAATGAAAGTTGCTTCAGCTCCTGTAGGAAAGTTCCAGTGTTGCCTCCTTCAGTAGTGAAAGTAAGCAGCGTGGGGACACCCAGTGGTGGGAGATAAGTACTGCCTCATGTATTCCACCACACAGGCCCGACCTGTATGTGCTTCGGCGAATCAAAAGAGCGATTTCACCGATTCTGAACAGGATATACATAAGTCTATCAAAATGGCACATGAGACATATCTGTATTTATCACTGTACATGGATGTAATATCTACGGGTGCTGTGATGGGTAATGTAGACGGCTCTGACGATGATATAGAATGAGATTAACTCCACAGACTTACTCTGCATATGAATAAATAAACCTAATTTACAGCAATTAAAAGCAAATAAATAGAGTAAAATCTTAAATGGCTAAAAACACAGGATGGGTGTAAAATGAGGCAAATTAACGGGGCAGGATCTTTTTTTATCCAACTGCTCATTTTGGTTTGATCCTCTTGGTGAAAAAGTCACTTAACAATCTCCGACAGTTGGGTTTGTAGCTTAACCACTGAGAACTATTGAACTACTGAGCAGGTGTCCCTCAGGGTTCATGTGTGGGGCCTACTGACGTTCTGTTCCTCGAGATGCTACGACGTGGTGTGGTGCTACAGTAACGCGGCAGGTGATCCAACAATTCACTTCACTCTGCCGCACTTTCTTTGCGCTCCTCTTTCTGCTGCTCCTCCAACTCTCTCTTCCGTAGCTTCTCGCGTTGTTTCTCCACTTTCTCTCTGTTCCTCTTGGCCTTCTCCATCAGAAGTTTAAGGTCTTTGATCTTTTTCTTGATCAGGGCACGGTCCTGGGAAGAAGTGACTCCAAGGGCCTGAAACAAATAAATATGCATAAGTATGTACGCATTTATGCATATGTACTTATATTTGTATTAATTGTACAACATCGCCAAAGATAAACTACTAGGAAGAGAAAAAATATACTACTAAACCCTGAGGAAAATCTAGGGCTGAAGCGTCATCATTTAAAGCGCTAATTACATATTTACAAACGCTGAAAACTGTATTTTCCTTTATACTTTGAAGGCATTTAAGTTGACCATTGCGTGCATTTTGTTTTTTAATATAATTTTATAGTTGAATAACATGTCACATGTCTCTTTAGGACAAACTATGTTTCTGAACTCACCGAACATATTTTTGGAATAGCTACAGTACACTGCTATTTGCTGTTCACATTGGCTGTACTATGTTTGTATAACCACCTTTAACATACCTTAAGCTCAGGACTCTCCAGCTGCAGCAGCTGCTCTCCATCAATGTTTTTGGCAGTGAATTCTGGGATGTGTTGTTCCAAGTTGAGGCCCATGAGCCAGCGGGCCACTTGCTGGGGGGTCCACTCTGTGATGCTGCTGTTCTGCCACTGATACTGCTTCGAAAACTGTGCCTCGTCCAGGATCTGAACAGCAAGAGAGACGGACAGGAACAGAGAGGAAAAAGCATCTGTTTACATTTCTAACATGCAGGATTGAACTATGAACAGTGTCTCTTTTTCACAGTGGTAATTTATAATGAGTTCAGAAGAAAGGAACATCCCAACAAGCAACTATTTTCTTTAGCAACATACTGTATTACTCTTTGAGAAACACCATGAATGAAGTGTGGGTATGAAAAACAGACACATGTCATACACTGAACAGACACATGAACACAAGAATGCAGTAAAGCACAGGTCTCACCTCATCATCTATCATATCCAGACTCTGAATGTGGCAGCATTAAAAACAACAGAGATATCGGGTTTTAAACATTGGTATAAAAGTATGGCTTGAACTACAGCAATCAACTTTGATGTGGTTGAATGAAGCTCAGGTAAATGATTTGTTTAAACATTTTTGATATTGCATTGCATCACCTTCCACAACCTTCAATAAAAAAGAAAAGATTTGAGTATGTGTACCTCATCTGAGGAGAGCATCAGTGTGTGTGAGCGTCCCGACATCTTGGCTTCACTCAGCAGGCCGCTGATCTCCACTGAGCTGCTGCTGCTGGCGCTCAGATCATCATTCAGAGCGGGGCCCTGAGAAATCAACAACACACTCATAAGACTCGTGAGCCAACTGGCACTGAGGCTGAATTTAGTTGATTAGAGGGAGTGTTTCTCTATTTCTATTTCTTAAAGAGTGGAAGAGGAGGGAGTGAATCAGGAGCAAGAAGACATTTCCTCTGAGCAGAAAGATTGATGTGTTTCTTCCTAATATTTGACATTCCATAAATTATAAAGACAATGGAAGTACATTAGACTAATGCATCTAAGCAGTTTGAAAGACCCTGAGATGTTATGCAGACATCTCATTTTAAGATATTCCATCAACTGTGAATGTGATAGTGTTTTGTCCTGCGTCCTTGTGAGTGTGCCAGAGTGTGGACATTTGTTGAATTACAGGACAGTATTATGATTGTGCTAAAACACGCAGCGACAAGCTGCTGCTGAGAAATATGGACAATTGAGAGGAGAAAAAGTTAATACATAAGTTTGTTTTACAGAGAAAGGGCTTTTTCTCTCCTGGAATGTAACGGTTTATCTTTTTGCAACAATATATTGAGATCAGATTTTGAGTCTAAAGTCTAAAGCAGTGGTCACCATCCTTTTTAAGCCCAAGATCACCGACCTTGTGTCTCTGTGTCTCTCTCTCTCTCTCTCTCTCTCTCTCTCTCTCTCTCTCTCTCTCTCTCTCTCTCCCCGGCCGTCCTCTCTTGTGTCATGATGAGGTTCACGCATAGGGTTCACGTAAAGCACGGTTAATGTATATTAACAAATATACGTCAATCAAGTGGCACCTGCTAACGGGGTGGTGGATGATAGGTCTAAAGCAGGGGTTCTCAAAGTTTTGATGAGTGAGGGCTAATTTAGGTACCCAATATTGGATTGAGGGCCGCCCAAGAAAAAACGGAATCCTAAAATAATTCCAAAACAAATCCTTTCTTTATTGTACTAACCAATTACCGCAACTCGCGAGATGCCTAGTTGCCATGCAACCAGTAGTCTCGCAAACTTTACACAAGCTGTCATTCATAATTTAGGAATGACAACCCAGGGGGCGCAGTTTTACCATTCTTAAATTCCATTCTAATTCTTACTAGATACGACCATGGAGGATTAAAATATAACGCATGCATTTCAGCGTGTCACATTAACTATCGCGGGCCGCCAGAAACATTTCCGAGGGCCGCCATTGGCCCGCGGGCCGCACTTTGAGAACCCCTGGTCTAAAGCTTCTTACATTCAGCTAAAACTGTAGCTTTATGGAGTTCTCTGAATATCAGTACTGTCTGAGGTGAAAGCGAAACTAATCCTCCAGGTTCAGACCTTTAGCTCTCCGGGCTGAATCCTCACTTAAAAGCTCCACATAACTACTAATGCGAAAACATTCTGCATTGATGTATCCATATCAAGCTCAGAGCATGTCCTTGGAGAGAGAAATGGATTTGGTTAGTGCAGTATCAAAAAATAATCTCCGTTTGAATCCTTGGGTAACCACATGTGATATTACACAGGATTAGAAACTGTTTTCATGCAAGTTCCGGCAACGGATGTCCATGTTAATGACTTTAATCTTATTGCATCAGTAGGACTGATTGATTGAAGATGAGTTATGAAACAAATTATTTGTAAGGGCAACACTAGGAAACTGATTTTAATACTTCAAAATAGACCATTCAGAAGATTGTTATGTCGCGAAAGTCATTGATTATTAGAAATATTTAGGATTATTCAGTGATTATCTTGCTATTAACAATGAAATCAAGTATTTTTGCATAGCATTAATTCCCTTTATTATCTAATTTAACCCTGTTTACCTGTACCAACTCATTTCCCTTTCAGTGGATTGAGGTACAATTAAGGAAAACACAAAATAATACAATACCAAGTAATATGAATAGGAGAAGAAGTGGGGCCATGTAAGGTAGTTCTGTCCAACAGAAATAACACAACACATCAAAGCTAAATGTCATAGCATAAAAACTCCAAACTTATTGTATGTAAATATATATAGTTATATTAAAGGACAGTATCTGTGAAGTGAATCATTATTTGCCAAATGTGAAATAACCAAACCTCATGTACCTTAGCCGTGAGTTTTTCTGGACTGTCCTCTGCTGACGGCTCTGTGGAGCTGAGAGGGATCAAATAAAAGTGAGTCAAGATGATTACTGTACCACACATTCATTAAGAGTTTCTGGAGCTGGACTCATTGAGGTGAGATAGAACAAAACATATCCAGATGTTCTGCTCGTCATTGACCCACAATATGTAATTTAATGCCAGGACCACAAAGAAAACAGTAGAACTCTGATGGTGTTATTATTGACCTGTTCAGGTGATGCTCTGGGATCTTTGTCGTAATAGTAAATCATATACAGTTTACAGTTAGCAAACTAGCAATGTAGTATTAAGTACCATATCAAAACTTAATTCCTTCTTCACTCTTAAAGAATATGTCATTTTCAACAGTCACACATATTTCCAGTACGAAGTCAATTTAGTTTCTTATAACACTTTAATTAAAAACTAGAAATGTAATTAGAAAGTTAATTATTTTGGTTAATAATGGTTGTAATTATTTCATACATTTTTTAGTTTTATTATCCCATCAATGGTAGCTTTCTCATCATATCCTTTCCTTTTAAATAATTGATCAATTTCGCAATCAAGATATTGCTTCACAACAGTATGAAGTTCTTTATTAGGGATGTAACGATACCAAAAACTCACGGTACGATAATATCGCGATAAAAAGTCCACGGTACGATATTTATCGCAATATTGAAAAAAAAAGAAAACAAATGTGAATTTTCTTTCTTTATTAAATAATAAATCTGATTTGTACAGCATTTTAGTAGGATAGTAGTATTTTAAAGTGTCAACAATATAATAATCAGACCCGGCAATAGAATAAATCAAGTTTCACTTTAGTTTTTCAAGTAACTCAACTCTAACTCACTAACTCACTCACTCAGCATTATCAAGGTTATCTTTTAGGAATATGAGCATGTCCACATTTTGAGGTAGAAGCTGGGATGTTTGGGTGTTTACAATATCCCCTGCTGTGGAAAAAACTCTCTTGCTTGGCACTGATGTTGCTGGGACAGAGAGATATGCTTTGGCCATAGGTGACAGCAGTGGGTAAAACTGTGCATTGTCTCTCCACCACTGGAGAGACAAGAAATGTTTTTATGTTCATGTTGTAACCTACTTTCTGCCATGTTGGACAGGTCTCCCTTGAAAAAGAGATTGATGATCTCAATGGGACCATCTGGTTAAATAAAGTTTTTCTTTTTAAAAATAATAAAAAAATAATATTTCATTTTTTTTTTTAAATCGCGGTAGATTTTGTCAGTCTCACGACGGTATTGAGACATTTATTTACCGCAATATCGCGATACTATATATGCTTTATTGGGATAAACAAGGAATGTTGGCCCTAAATAATCGTGAAAAATGAATCAGCTGTTTGCTATTGAATCAGTTAAATGGTATGTGATAAAAAAATGGCCTAAACAATTCTGCTGTGTGTCCTCTTACCCAGGATCTGTTGCTTGTCTGTTTTCATCCACACCGTGCGAGGGGCTTTCCATGGCAGGAGACTGAGAACCTGCGATCACAAACATCCCTCATTGAGATCACAAATGAGATATATTACAGATGTTTTTCGGACTATTCAATCTTTTATTATGGGATGACGTAAGGATTCAGGAGCACTGACCTGCAGTGGACGGATGGTGCAGTGTTCGTCTGGGGGAGCTCTCTGCGCTGCCAGGGGCTCTGAGGACCCCTCCATCATAAGAAGCCACACTACGAATCGAACCAGATCGACTGTGGGCGGGACTGCCATGCCCCTCTGAGACCTGGAGACAGACGTAAAGGGAAGAAAGAGAAATAAAGATGAAGCAAATGGAGGAAAAGGGAGGGGGAAATCATGTGATATGAGGGCAGATGAGGAAAGAGAGAAAAGGTTGGAATTGAAAATCAATGAAAATACTGAAAGAGAGCTCAGAAGAGGTCACAAAAACAGGAAGAAAAAAGTGCAATCAAATGAAAAGTGTTCCGAACATCCGAAGCTGCAGACTAATCTGAAAGAAGTCACTTGACATACTTTCACCATTTCTAATTCATCGCCCTGGTTTCCCCTGGAAGCCTCACACTGCCTGCCAAGTCTGATCTGAAGATGTTCATCCAATCTGAACTCATCGCTGCTCTTGCTGAGTTAAGTTAGCCTTTCATCCAGAAGGAGACAGTGGCTGTTATAATCGCACAGGGAGAGACGAGGAGTTGTGACAGCGCCACAGACTCAGTTAGCGCTGCAGAGCAACACGTAGCAATTAATCTATTAGAGGAGCACAGCGGAATGGACAGGGGGAAAACACACGAAAAGATGCTAGCTAATGAACACACACACACGCACGCACGCACAATTACGAGTAGTAATTATTTATTAATTTCACTTACCATTTAAAATACTGCACATTTGTAACTTTAAGTAATATGCCATAATTGTATTATACCTAATTATGAGTATATTTGTATTCATAGCAACATTTATTTTTAAATGTTATATGGTTTTTAAAGTAGTTAAAAATAAATACGTGTACAACTTTATTCCTCTCTGCACCATTATACACCAAATCAAATGTGTGTGTAAACCTTGGCAATAAACCTGATTCTAAAACACACACTGGTTGATATTGTAAAATCAATTAGAAATCTGTTTGCCACTGAAAAAGGAAAATGTGCAGGTGTGTGTGTTTTGAAACCAACCTCTCCTTCAGTGGAGCTGATGCTGTCTCGGACTCTCAGGCTCTTCTTCTTGCTGGGTGAGTACAGGGGGCCCTCCCTGGGGTCTAGAGTCACACACACAAAGGAAAGAGAGAGTCAAACCAACTGTGATTTAACTTGACATCATAAAAAGAACACACTGTCTGATCCATTTGTTCACCAGAAGCCTTTGTCCTTTAATTATGTGCCTTTCTTTCTTCTGTTGCCTTATTAAGAATTACTCAATTTAGCCTGGCTGAATTAGTCTATTAAAAATACATCAATGCAGTAAGAATATCAAGTCCTCCCTCAAAAGTAACACCAATAATTAGGCAGGCAATTATCATTTTTCTGCTCATTTCCCGAGTGCACAGGGAGACGCTGTCAGGAGACAAACACTGAAATCATTTCATCAGCTTCTGTCTTCTCCTCCCACACGTTCACTCTCTCCTTTACATCCTGTTCCAGCAGTCTCCCCCCCCCTTGTTAATATTGCATAATGGGATGCGTCACTCGGATTAGCGCAGATCCAATCACTCTTTTATCCCGTCTGCACTGTACAGTAGCAGATATAGTCTGTGCACACTCCAATCTGACAGATGCGCCCGCTGAAATGAAGTCGGCGGAGCTTTAAAAGACTTGAGGAGAGCAAAACCAGACAGATGCGCTCAAAGGGATTACAAGTTTGTTTTTGTTTGCAGAGGTGAAACTAGGGTCGGAGGTGAAGCGTGTGTGAAGTTCAAAGCAGAGGAGGAGGATGTGTGTGTAGGAAATCCAAGCATCAGTGTGTGTGTGTGTGTGTGTGTGTGTGTGTGTGTGTGTGCGTGTGTGTGTTTGTATTGTATTACATTTGTGTTTCTGAGCCACACAAGACGCTGATCTTTTTAAAATGTCCTTCAGAGGGCAAGAAAGTCAATAAACTGCAGGGGCTGAAAAAAGGGTAATCATAATGCTGATGGGATACGTCTTGGTACTTAGTCAATTATTGTATGCAACTGGGAAGTTTATTTAAGATTGTATCAAAACTATATAGAGATGTTCAGGTGATCTATTTATCTCCTATTTGACCGGTCACTAAATGTATTAATCCATTTAGACCTTCTCCTAGCCATGGTTAGAAAACAACCTACTAAAACATGAGGATTTTCTGAAATATCTACCAAAGTATTCACTGACACCTATACTTCTTAGTCTCTGAAGCAGATAGAAACATGAAATACAAATAACTGAGAGCCTAAATAAATAGTTCTGCATGTTAGGAAACATCAATTGTCTATCTAGCTAAGAGATATATGGGAACATCTCACAGGTTTGGCCGTTCAATAGGAAACTAGAGCCAGGAGACTGTTAACTTTGCTTAGCATACATTTAGGGAACAGTGGGAAGCAGCTCGCATTACTTTGTTGATATGTTGTGAAAAATCAACCTGCCAGCACCTCTAAGCTCAATAAATAACATGTTTAATTTGTGTTATGACAGGTAGGAGCGTAGTATTGATCTTTTTACCTAATTCTCACTCTGAACAGTTCCCCAAACTATTAATTTAAATCAATATAATAATAATGCTCCTGGCAGTGAGTAGGGGTCCCCTCCCATACTCACCTCTGGCTGCTGCCGCTCTGTTGGGGCTGCTCTGCTCAGCGCCGAGTCTCTCAGCACTGTTGCTGTTGTTGTTGTTCACCTGGATGCCGTTCTGCTTCATCAGCTGCATTAGCTCCGACTCTAATGTTACAATCTGCGGAGGGAGAGTAACCGATCAATGTTACTCAATCGTAGGCACTTACCTGGAGAAATAGCTGCTTTGAAGCATTGATATAAAATTACTACATGACAAGGGTTTATCATATTATTTATCTTTGATTCCATTGTTTGTGTGGTGTACTTGGAAAGCACCAGCTAAGTAACGTATCAGTTTAGTTAAAGCATTAGCCTGCTATCTTGCTGTTGGATTAAATTATAGATTATACTGTTTTCCACTACTCGTGCTTGTGCCCAGTTGACCACTCACCCTTCACAATGCAGTGCCACAGAAGAATTAATGCTCACTGTGCAGAATAATAGCCGGGGACAGTTAGGTTGACTGCCCATTCCACTGAGGGGCATGGCCTGAGCAGAAAACACCACAACTGTCATGTCTTAAGACTAGAAAAGCAGAACATCTATACAGAGTTCGACAATGGAAACAAGTGCAGGCCCCTGGACACAGAGTACACCTGCTGTTACTGTCCAAGGAGGTGAAAACCTATGTTATGTTTACAAAGCCTTGCAGAAAGAAATCAGAAGTGGGGGAGTGCTGTTAATAATGTTTTTGATTACTAGATGTATGTAACACATCTACAGCCTATTGTAGCCTGTATGTGCCAGGCAGACAGGAGAAGTGCAGCATTCATTATACTATTTTTGCTTCAAGGACATTTTTGGCAAACAAACAGTCATTTTGCACACACATACAGAACAACTTAAACACGGAGAGGCTTACAGGAAAAGATGGATGTGAGAGATAAACAAGAAGCTCTGGTTTACCCTGACTTGCAGTCCCTGGATCTCTGCCAGGTGAGATTTCTCAGCCTCCTCCAGCCGCCTCCTCTCCCCATCCTCCTTCTGGATAAACTCCACCTCTCTGGAGAGAAGAGAGGGAGGGGAGTTCGTAATGTGGTGAGTAGGTGTATGCCCACTCAGGGAAACAAGACCTATGTGTGTGTGTGTGTGTGTGTGTGTGTGTGTGTGTGTGTGTGCACATATCTACAGCTAGAAAACACACATTCATGTCCATCTTAGGAAATAATCAATTCCACCATTTCCTCTTGCCTGCTTTGCCCTCTGCATCTCAGTCCTCTGCTACAGATCAGCAGGGAGAGTTTGTTTCACCATTTAGCTTCCAGTTGGCCTGCAGGGCCACAGCCAATTAGAGGCCGTCAGAATGGAGCTGAGCTGGAGAGGTTGTGATGGGACTGACCAAAGACATCAACGCACTGAAAAGCAGGGGAGCTGCGCTGCATGAGAATAGGAGACTCGGCTCTTACTGTTGAAATTGGATAAGACTTTGGCTATAAAAAGAGCTGCTCTGCCTTACAGATGGAAATGCTGCAGATAATTTTCTTTCAGCTCATTGAAGCAAAGGAAGCTGTGAAAAGGAATAATGAAGGAATTCATTCGAGATGATTTATTTCAGCGAATGTTTAATGGCAGGATTTGTGAAAGGATCTCCTGCTAAGAAGTGAAGGAGGTATTTTACCTAAGTCATTTAGAGCTGTCTTTCTTTGCAAGTACACAGTTGGTTCGAGTTGGGATGACATTTAAAATGTGTTTTCCTCTCTTTAAGATCAAATCTCCGGAAATGTTGGCTATGGCTATTGTCTATTAACAATTCACCAAAATACAAATGTATTTCTTCTTGTAAAACAGAATATGTGCCAAGATAAGTTCTTACACAAGCAAGCAAACACTCAATCCAAGATGACCATTAAACTTACTTCTGCTGGAAGTCTTTGATGAGTTTCTTGGCCTTGTTGTACTTCTTCTCCAGAGTTTGGTACTGTGCCTGCGCCTCCTTCAGGTGTTCGTTGACCGTGTGGCAGAGGGTCTGCGCTTCGATCCAGTAGCTCTCCAGCTTCAGCATCCTCTCCTTGTTCTCCTCGATGCTGGCCTTCAGCTGGCTCTTCTCCTTCTCCCAGCGCTGCTTCTCCCTCTCCACTGACGTTAGCTGGGAGGGGACAAGACAACTTAAGTTGCAACAAAAAGGACGTTTTAAAAAGAAAGCTTTTATATTTTACCCTTCCCATTTACTATACAGTTTGTTCCTATAACCAAAGCATTTGTAGTTTTATTTATATTGACTGCAACTACATGAAAATGTGCAATAAACAAACCTAGATTTTAAAGACTGGGAAGGACATTACAGAGAGTAAAATGCAAAAGTCTGAGCAAAATCACGTTTTGAGACCATAAAAGGCATCAATGAATTTTTCTGTGAAAGTGGATCCACTCTAACTCTTAAAAAAAGCCTTTTAAGCACCACTGCTTGGGTGAATGTAATCATATTAACTCTCAGCACTTTAATTTGGGAATTAGTGATTAGTTCATTAACATTTGACGAAGCATATCAATTAAACACTTCATATGTGTATTTAAGAAAACATAAACACATGCATATACGCCGAAAAATAAAAAACTGTGATACCAGGTGCCCTAAATCACAATTTGTAAAGGCAACTACTGCAGCGTATTACAAGAAGCTTGATCAGATAAGATTAGCTACTGTTTTTCCTGTGTCCTGTCCTGAAACTATTCCCACATCTCGCTCACAAATAGTTTGAAACTCGACAAACTTCTGTCGTTAGCACCCATTAAGCCCGCACACTGACAGTCTTAATCTCTTACCTTGTTTTTAAGCTTCTGGATCTCGGCCTCCGTCACTGTGTGTTTGATCTGGAGCTGTTGGAGCAGAGGCGGAGACAAGAGGAGATAGGAGAGAAGAGAGAGGGTGGTCAGTGATCAAATGCATGGCTGGGCAGAATCTCTCTGCTGTGGATACTGTGAGAAGGACCGAGGCAGTCCTCTTCTGACAGCAGACAGATCCCAGCTCTGACACACAGTCTCAGAGGAGAGGCAGGAAGAGGAAGGAGATAGACAGATAAAAACTAGATACTTCAAAAAAAGTTATTTTGCATAGCATTACATCAAAAAAATCTGTCACTTTTTCAATACAATTCCATCCCCTATTAAAAACGGATTAAATCTTAATGCAAAAAGGCTTGCGTATCTTTTGAAGTGTATCATGGATGGAGTTGGAAATGGAGAGAGGGGAAAATGAGTGATGCATGGAAGTTGCAATGAGCAGTCGTTTGCAGGCAGGCAGAGCGGGATCGAGATAATGACAGAGAACTAAAAAAGAAGATGAGACAGAGAGAAAGAAGTGGATGTGGAACTAGAGATGTGGAAAGAGGAGCAAATGAGAGCTTTAGTAAGTGAGGCAGAAACACAGAAAAGGGGTAGAGAGGACTTTGGTAAATGGATGTATTTATATAGCACTTTTCCGTCTCTAAAAGCACTTTTATAACACAAGTCAATATGCCCCTATCCACATGCACACTGATGGCAATTACTTTGGGAGAATACCCATGTGATGTATGTTCTCAGACTGCTGAAGTCTCATATTAAGTTCACATTAACTTTTCTTGTTTTGTTAGGAGGGCATTTATAAATGTCCTGTAATGATTTCAATACAATGTGAACCTATACTTGAAACAGCTAAGTCCATCCAAAGTTTAATTATCACTTTTCTCACAAGCTTACAAAATAGATAAAGTAAAGTAATAACTTTGAAACGCCAAACTTAATTCAGTTTCATGATGCTGAATGCTGATAGTATTGATACCATCTTGTTTCTATTTGGCAACCGATGATGATAAGAACAAGTTGTGTTATAAAAATATATGTTATCTGACAAGCAACAAGAGTAATTTATTACCACATCCTCTTTTTATTATTTTTATAAAAGGCTTATCTGGTTGTCAGGTTGTTGTGCAAAATGTATCAAATGCAGCGAAGAAAGAAAAGGATGAAATAGGAAATGGGAAAGTCCTCAAAACGAAAACAAGGTGAAAGTTTGCACTGTGAGAGACAGAGGTGAAGAAACTGGAAGAAATGTATAAACCCTGTGACTAGGGATTGCATTATAGTTTTGCTCGGTATCCCCTGCGGTGTCTGCTGTGCAGCTGAAGCCATTTGTTAAATGTGTCAAACAGCTATTGTGGCAGTCTACAGAAAGACTCAAGTGTTACTGTGCCAAAAACAGTAGTGGAGTGTTCGATCGAAATCAGCCGCTCCCCACAGCGATAAAGCTAAGAAATCAGTTAACAGCCAGTGAACTCATTTTCTTTCATTTTCATTGGGACAGATGGGTCAGAGTTCATTGATACAGATGGGTCAGAGTTCATTGGGACAGATGGGTCAGAGTTCATTGGTACAGATGGGTCACAGTTCATTGGTACAGATGGGTCAGAGTTCATTGATACAGATGGGTCAGAGTTCATTGATACAGATGGGTCAGAGTTCATTGGTACAGATGGGTCAGAGTTCATTGGTACAGATGGGTCAGAGTTCATTGGTACAGTTGTGTCAGAGTTCATTGGTACAGATGGGTCAGAGTTCAACAACATGGCTTTCTATTCTCAGAGGCAGGTCCTGTGAACAGTATCGTAGATCAGGATACAAATTGATTCAAATTCAGGTTAAAGCTTTTTCTCTTCATCTGTGTGTTTAACCGAACATGGGTAATTAGAGATGTAATGAGCATTGGTCTCACGTAGCTTTTGTGTTCACGCCAATAATCTTCCAGATTAGGAATTAGGGAGGATAAGCAGATCTGAGATCCAGACAAAAAAATGTACTGTAACCCAGCCGAGTAAAAAGGGCTGTTACATTCCATTGTGTCTGTGTCTTTTGTTGTTTTATTGAATTGACTTTTCTGTTCTAGTGAGCGTGTGGGTATATTTGGTATTTCAAACGTATTCTTCAAAGCAGAGAAAAATGTGGTGGGACAAACTCAGTTTTTTTTTACCTCTCTGAACTTCTGGTAGAGTTTAGTGGCGTCTAACTCAGTGGGAGACAAGAGTTCCTCGGACTCTGGCAAGTCAAACACCTCGATGTTCTTGTCCTCGCCCGCCACCGTCCCGTCCCCATCCTCCTCATCTGTGGCGTACTCTCCTGTCTGCTGTAAGAGAAAACACAGTCAGTCATAAAGTCAATTTTCCTGCAAATACAGTAACTGTAACAGCACAATGTATGCATGTAAGAGACAAACACTCTCATGAATTTTCTAAACAAGCTAGCTTGAATTTAAATTTATAAAAAAAAAGAAAAAAACGATTTACTTGAACTTGTATGCTAAATAAAATAGTTAAAAGAAACATCAATTTAAGATACGATAAGATAAGATGGAAGTTTATTTATCCCCTTTGGGAAATTCAGGCATTTATAGCAGCAATAGGGTCAGAGTTAAAAACAGGATTCACACAAGGCAAAAATAAAGACAAAATAGAATAACATTTAAAAATAATAATACAAATTGTTGTGATAAAGTGATTAAGTGAAAAATGTATACCAATATAACTGTTAATACTGTACATGTTTTGGCTCACACATCCGGTAAGGAGATGTGTAATATCCGAATACCATCTTTGTTTGGATTAGGAAAAGGTGGCACAATTCGATGGTGCAGCAGATTGAATATTATTTCACCCAGATGGTTATGAGAGTCTATAGGTTTGGTTAAATAACTGATACTGAGGGATGGTTATCTCTGTGACTGTGTTTATAGAGAACATAGAGCACAAACTGTGTCTGGCTTTAGTCTCAGTCTTTTATTAGATTATTGTTTTAAAATTATTCAGCTTGAATATCAAAACTCATGAAGTTAGCTAACATTTATTTATAAAACGGACAAGTCAAATCAAGCAATCTGATTGGTTCTTAGCCGTGATATACTGAGCGTATACCACGGGTAGAATTGTAAATTACTTTTCACAACAAATCAGTATCCCTCCGCGCCTGAGAAAAACAGTATACAGTTGGGCTAAACTGGAACAAGAAAGCAGCGGAGAAGTAACGGGGCAGAAACCCTCCTTTTTACACAGCGGTCCAGACATAGACATCAAACTGCAAAACATATTCAGTGTGCAGTTCCTTAGGCATTGGGGCAGGGATATCTAGATAGGCTACTTTCCAAGGTTTGACATAATGAATTGTGCTACTTTTAAAGCAAGCAACGTTGTTTTCAAATCTGTAATCAAAGAGGTCCGCAAAAACGCTGTCGACCAATTAGATTGCTTGATTTGACTTGTCAGTTTTATAAATATATTTAAATTGATTCCGTTAGGAAACAAATTTACAAAGCATAAAATGGAAACATTTAAGATTAACTTCGACCTCCGGGGGGGTCTTACTATGGAGGAGTGGATTGAGGAGTGCCTATCTCCAGAAAAAAAAAAGCACCTAAACGACGACATGCAGAGCTACGAGAAGAGCAGGTAGACCAACTGGAAAAGTACCACCATTCAAAAGCTTTCTGATGCGGGTCTTGAAACAAAGCAGAAAAAGTATGACCGTTAGTGACCACAGGTGCGAAAGTCCTCTCCAGAGCTACTGGAAGCCCAATCTCGGGGACCGGAGAAAGTGGCGCAATATTCTCGCCATGCCAAGCATCAGCCTATAACAACCTCAACCTATACAATAACCACGTAAGCCATGCTACTGATGCTGGACAGTTTTTAAGTGGGTGCACAGTAAATCGCAACATACAAATGAGTGTAAATAAATAGCCAAATAATGGATCAACGCTTTCTGTCTAATATGTTCGCTAGCTGTTAGTGTATAGCAACCACCTCGCACTATGTTTCGTGCAGAAGGCAACGGAGGGACAATTTTATTTTGAACGTCATTATTTACGAATAAAAACTATTTAAATTAGAGTGTGTATTTTTCTTTCATATTGCCACACTTGGTAACCGTTTTATAAAAGCAATAGCTCACTTCAGGCCGTGAGCTATTGCTTAATTATTTAACTGCCAGCTTAATTGCTACAGTTTCTAAAAATCTGCAAGCAATCGTCTCCTCGTTTAGCATTACGAAATGAAAAGGCAGCTTTTGTCGTCCCACCGGCAGAGCTTCTGTGTACGGTAAGCTTTGACCCTTCAATATGGAGTTAGCTTGAGTTAGCCAGCCTGAACAGAGAAAACGCCCAGTCAGATATCCAGCTGTCAAACTGCAACATCTGTGTGTCCTCTCTCCGTTTCTCCCCCTGTCTTTCTCCCATCTCTCCTCAAAGCGTCAACAGTCAGAGTGCAGCATATTGCATGTCTAGAACTTCCAGAAACTCCTACCCATTTTCCATCATGCCATCTCTTTTTTTACGCTTTCTATCTTGTAATGCTATTTTAATGATACCAGTTATATAAAAATGAGGTAACACACTCACTTGGCCAAAACTTTGTCAAAAAATAAATTTGTTTGACAGCCTGGTCGGCCATAAGGAGGTTTTTTTTCCTATTAAAATAAGCCAGTTGAATTGGCCAAATTTAAATGTCACTTCTTATTATGATTAAATATGAGTCACCATCTTGCATCATGTTTAATGGGTTAGGGGGTAAATTAAGTGCGGTTTAAACCTATGATGGTATCTCTAAGGAGCACTCTCTAGATCTATAGATTTATCAAATATTTCTTTAAAAAATATATTTTTGATCGTTGACGTTGATGCAGGCCATTATGCTGCAAGCTTTCAAGGCAGTTTATATTTTCTCCAGTTCTCAAAAAAAAACTAAAATGAATGTTGGCACTGGCCATCAGACCTTAATGGATCGGTTGATTCACTTTTTGGCTGATGACCAACAGAGCCTTACATATCTAGTGGAGCTATTATGTAAAAAAGTGTCTGTCAGTGTACTCTTCATATCAATCAGTCCAAGTTGTTTTCCATTTATATATACTTTTATCATCTACATGTAAATAATAATGTCACTACTGTCCCCCACCTTCTTTCTCTCTGTCTCTGTTCCTCATACAATCTATCTTTCGCTTGTCGTTCGGTCTCGATTTGTAACACACATGTAGCACACACGCACACGCACACGCACACACACACACACACACAGTCTCATCTGCTCTGTCATCATCTTGGCCTGATATCCACTCCTCCTCATCTCGTCCATTTCCCTCCATCCATCTCCCACCCTGATAACCGACCTCGGCGGGCCTGATTTGTTTGCATGCATGGCGGACATAGAGTCCCATTTTCATAATAGGCTTGCTTGTTGCCATGGTACCAGCATCCCGCATTAAGGTCCCATTCACTGAAGGTGGAGTTAACCATTGAACAGGGCAGTCAAACACCAATTTGCATATGATAAATGCATCACCTCCTACCATATGAATAAAGGAGAGGAAGGGACGATTTAAGGAGAGATACTCTGTTGTTTAGAGGCTGCTCAGCGTATGATGATCCGCACCATGAATGTTAATGTGAGGAAGATGTGGTAAAATGATTGTTGCTCACTGGGGGAAAGGGCTTCTCCTTTGACTCGAGGAAGAGTGCATTTACGAGTGTGACAAAACAATGTGTTTTATATGCTGCTATTGTTGTAATGTTCCTTATGTTTTAAGTGTATCATTTAAAGCTAAATATATCCGTATTTTTTTATGTAAGTCAGTATAACAAAAGAAATCTCCAATACTAGACATTTATGAGTTAGCATAAATAGTAATTTACACATTTAAACCATTGGGAAATTCCATGTTCTTAGAAAGGTCTGAAATATCGGACTTGGATGTAAATAATTAGAAAGACCCTGAATAAGCAGATACAATGAATTCCTTACATCAGCCAAATTAAAAATAATGAAACCTGGATTTTATGGACACTGCCAGTTCTGCAGACATGCAACCCTCCTGAGAAATGGAAATGTGTAACTTCCCTGCCTCCCCATATGGTGATGGGATGTGTGTGTGTGTGTGTGTGTGTTCACGTGTCTCCATGTTGGTGTTGACATGAATAGATCTTTTCAGTCTTTACTCTCGAGTTAGACTTTTATTCTAGACGCTTACATTTGTACATTTGTTTGGATATAATTTTATCAAATATAATTATTCTCTTCCACCTTATTCAATGGAATCTCTATTCTTTAATCCAGAGTTTATAACATATAATAATACAGAGGAGAAATACTGACCACATTTTCCCACAGCCGAAGTAAACCTGATATTGCGCGTTTGGTCTCCATGCTGTCTTTATGTGTGTGTAGCATTTAAGTGCTGACAGATGGGCATGTGTGTGTGTTAGATCAGATATAATCAAACCCACAATTTGACTGATGTGTGTGTGTAATGACTATTGCTAACTGAAGCAGGATTTCTTCCTCTTAGGACAGGAGCCCCAGCACCAATAAAGAGCTGTCCGTCAGATCAACGCAGGCAGCACTCAAAAGTGAGAAATAACCTCCCTCAACACTCCCCCTGTTGAGAACTCCTTCTAACATTTATAGAGATATTAATATTGATGAGCTCCTTTTATTGCTCCATAGATCTTTGTAATGGTTTCGTAACTGTTTACATATCGACAGTTACGTAGGGGTTATGGATGCTTGGTGCTCAACGCAGGCAGATTTCAAGTGTGTTTTTACAGCGGTTGGTAATGTATGTATGGATTAACTATTTTAATACAATCAGCATTGTTATGTTCATGCCTCCTTCTGGGGATCTGTGGAGCAGGGTGCTCACTTGAAGTTAATTACTGTTACACTGCTTATGGGATTGGCCGAGGATCAAATCATTTTGGAAAGATGTACTTGACAAATCATCACAAATAGTTTTCATCAAACGTCCAGAAAGTTGATTCCTGGGTCTGTTCTCTTAGATTCCAAGGCTTAATAACAAATAACAACAAGTAACACATCCTATAGCTAAACATACAATATCCTAACCAGTGAGTGTTTTTTATATGGATAACATTCCTATTCCTACAAATTCCTTTGGAAAATAATTATGCACATCCAAGATTCTTTAATACCAGCTTTGTGATGCACTATTGGAACTTATTTACTATTTTATATTTAGAATAGTTATTGTATTTGATTGGATATATTTGTGTCGCGTCGAAAGGAGCCAGTTGAGGTGGTACGGGCACCTAGTTAGGATGCCACCTGGGCGCCTCCCTAGGGAGGTGTTCCAGGCACGTCCAGCTGGGAAGAGACCAAGGGGTAGACCTAGGACCAGGTGGAGGGATTATATCTCTTCGCTGGCCTGGGAGCGCCTTGGGATCCCCCAGTCAGAGCTGGTTGATGTCGCCAGGGAAAAGAAAGTTTGGGGCTCTCTGCTGGAACTGCTACCCCCGCGACCCGACCACGGATAAGCGGGAGAAGATGGATGGATGAATATTTAATGTTTTATTAAATGATGTCTTTGTTAACGTTATTATTATTTACTTTCCTTAGTAACTTTGAATGAAGATTCTTCCAAATTGGCAATGAATATATGTTTATACTGTATATATATATAAATATGTTCTGCATAGTTTTGATTTGCATTCTACATCCTTGATCTGAACTAACAGAGAGCAGGACTAAAGCCACAGGAGGGAGGCTTCTTCTGTGTTTGAATCAGAGAGTGCAGTGAGATTGTAGCTAATGGCTGAATTGTGGACTCTGTGCAGGAGCTTTAATATGAGCTGACAGTGTTTCATGTGTGATGGGAGCGCTTGGATCAGCTTCCGGGGCCTGGGGAGGAGTTTCTTATGCATGAAGGCTTTTCATCCAACAGGAAATGAAAGACCTCAAACATCACTAACAGTGAGGCCCGGGTTAGTATGTTTCAGCATGTACATTTACACATGACTGCAGCTGTGTGTGTTAGTGAGGATGAGCTATGCATTGATTTGTGGTACTACTGTGTATAGTATGTAATTACATTGAGTGTGAGCGTGTCTACATGCCGGTGTGTCTCCGGGGTGCGCACACACACACACACACACACACACACACACACACACACACACACACACACACACACACACACACACACACACACACACACACACACACACACACACACACACACACACACACACACACACACACACACACACACACACACACACACACACACACACACACACACACACACACACACACACACACACACATGACCATGAGCTCAGTGTCTGTTGGATTAAACGTGCTGTGAGTAAGCAGCAGGGGAAACGCTGAGTGATGCTTTCTAGAACTCACATGGCATCCTCTTCATTTGTGTGTGTCCGTTAGAGAGAGTGTATTCTGTGTGCCAGCATCAAAGCCCACTGTCAGTCTGTCTTGTGGAGTTAATAACCTAAAACTTCCATGAAACTGTCAAGAGAAGGGAGCTGATTTACATTAAGTGACAACTAGAAGCTTACATTTTCCAATGAAGTGACATGTATAAGAAGTGTCTGAACTGACAGCGGCTGAACTTCAAATACATGTGGATATAATGAGCGTCATGAATAAAGGATGTTCCTTTTATCCAGGGGGGCATTGGACCCTATTTGCACATTGGAAAATGGTTCCACACTATGGGGTACATCCTCTTATAAGTATGTATGAACATTAATTGAATGCCCCGTCCAGACTCCGGTCTTTACCTCGTCATCGTCGGCGTCATACTGAGCGTACTGCTGCTCCAGCAGCTCTCTCTGCCTCCTCTCCTGCTCCAGGGTCTGCTGGATGAGCGTGGCCACCTCACTCTGCTGGCCCGGACGCTCCCGGCCAATCACAAACCTGCAACCAAACACACTGTTAATGACAGTCCTGGCAACACACATATGATTATGTAACAGTGACTGTGCATTTATAAAAAAATATATATATCATGTTGTGTTTAATTGATGAAATCATCATCATCATTTCCACCGTGTGGCATTAGTTTGAATGGCAATTATAAATTTTCTGAGAATCTGTTTCTACAAAATGGTACATTTTAAAGTAAAGGGAAATGTTGTCAATGATGAATTCTAGTAAATAAAAATCACAATTTCTTAAGGGTCTCGTTTTTTTAAGGCTTATTTGTTTATGTTAACTGTTTATTTTAAGATTTCACATAGAAAAGAATATAAATAAATAAATGAAAAAAATATCTCTTTCATATTTTTCCCTTACAGATGAGATCTTTCTCATTTAGATATACAGATGTATTGCACAAACTACCTATTCATGATGACCTTTTAGACTTCTGCTATAATTGATTGTATATTCTTCTCATATTGCCATTTGTCCAGAGAAAAGTGCATAGCAGGCACTTTGTGAGAGCAGCAGAGGCGCACAGCAACATGGCAATGACAGTGATATCTGCTGACGAATCAGGGCAGGGCTGGGAGACGGGACACACATAATAATATGAGAGGACAGTCAGCTCAAAGAGGCAGCCTGTTATTAGCCTGGCAAGGAACTAAATGTAGAAAGCCCCGGGCTCTGCCTCCGAGCTACTGCAGTTCCTCCTGAGACCCACCAACAATACACATCACATTAGCATGTAGATAAAGGGAGCGGGGAAAGAGCATAAACAATGTGTTTAGTTTGTGCCAAATATAACCTGCCCCCGTGCAAATGGTGTGTGTTTGGATTATTTAAGGGACAAAGATTTATATAATTATCTTAGATTCAATAGCACAGAAGGATAAACTCTTCCTATCATTGTTGCTTCACTGTTAATAGTGTCACTGCTACTCCTAACATCATATACAGTCTATTTTTGACGAAACCAAGAAATGATTTATAAGAATTCCTTTGACCTATTCCAAAAACTTTCAACCCAGCAGGGGTCCTATAACTGTGTGTGTGTGTGTGTGTGTGTGTGTGTGTGTGTGTGTGTGTGTGTGTGTGTGTGTGTGTGTGTGTGTGTGTGTGTGTGTTGTGTAAGAAGCATGTTTCTATTTACTGTACATGTACAAGTGAGTGTGTTAGAGTGAGAGAGGGAGACAGGCAGAGGGAGAAAGAGAGAGTGGATTCGAGACGGAGCCTAATCAAGTGAATTCAGTTCCTGAGAGCTGTTTCAAATATTTCTAAAGCCGCGGTAGAAAAAGGCCTTACGCTCCAGCAGAGAGGCATTTCTGATTTACATGTGAAGGAACAACTAAAGGGCAGGACAGATTAAAAAAAAGTATGAAACAAAAAGAAGAAAGAAAAAGAAAGGTGAGGACCCTTGTTAAGTTAAGTACTGTACTGGAACGAGCCTTTGGACAGCAGGGAGGTCTGAGGAGCAGCTGACCTGGAAACAGCCTCTCTCCTCACGCATGGGGAGTCTGTCTTGTTTCCTCTGGCCTCCCACTGCTGAGAGGCAGCCACACACAGCGCTGCTTCAGCTGCAGAAACCTTCACTACTGATCTCATTTACTCCGGGGTTGACAGGCATTAAAGGATGTCAGCGTGGGATCAGGGCTAACAGATATGACTGGTCCAACACAGTGGGTACATGTAGAGATGTTCTGCTTTTGTTCAACTCTTTTTCACTAGTTGTTCGTGGACATTGGGTGCATCATGATAGAGTGTTTTATACTCAATTTCTCAAAACATGTCATTAAAATAAAGAAAGTCCTTTTGTCAGTATTTTCTGATTCCCCTATTGGACATTCAGCCCTGTTTGATGCATATGTTTTAATTTATAAAATGTCCTAAAGCTGCTGGGAAGTAGATTTTTTAATAAAAAGTAACCAAAAGAAACGTTAAGTGTTCACTTGAAAGTTTTTTTCACAACAATGGAGCTTTGTGACAAAAGGACAAATTCTACCGTAAATCTGGTTTTGGCAAATCAGAAGGATAAATTAATGTTTGGTCTTTGGCCTTTTTCATTGTATATGTTGACAATAAAATACATTTAGAATATTGCATACATCTTCATTTAGAAGTGAAAAGGACAATCAATCAAAGAAGGTGCATACAATTTGAGCTACTGCTTATTTGTTATTTTAAGCACAACATTAACAGTGCTGTGTGTTTTGAAAAGGAAGACAACATTATTTTGAGTTCCACTTACAGGAAAGCCAAAAAAGGTGCTTTAAACCACGTTGGACAAAAACATGGTCTATATTCAGCAACTGTCTTCCTTAAGTGAGATAAAGTATGATGCTGCCAAGAGCACATTTTATCTCGTGTTTCCCCACAAGTGGTCCCACTGGAACTGCAAGTCACGGTTAAATATAGCTAAAATTGCAAATCTAGGACAGTTGGCCACAAAACCTCTAGTGATCAGGCAGAGAGAGAAGGATTTACTGAGGAGAAGAATGAAGAGGAGGAGGCAGAAGAAGAGTGAGTGGGTGAGACATGATGGAGGAAGACTGAAATAGGGAAAGAGCACGGAGGAAGGGAAGAGTGAAAATAGGTCTGCCATGGAAAACAACAGCGAGTTATTATTACAATTTGCTGCAAGATTGTGACAGAAGTGTATTTTTTATTCCCTAGATGTCGTTTTTTACAACTCATATCTTGTAAGTAATTCAGTGTGACTCTAGATCTTTGGCCGATTAGAGTATAAAGCTTTCGGCACTGCTCTCTTAATCTATAAACAGACGGCAGGTGATAAATGGGACATTTTCAAGGCCGCCGCCCCTATAGTGTCACATCCTGGTATGTGGAAAAACGCCCCCTGTCAATGTTAGTTGAGCAAACAGCATCTGTTCTGATACTGTTGGACATGTCTTTGTTTAGCCACCAGCTCCTGGGCACTGCACTACTCACACACACACACACACACACACACACACACACACACACACACACACACACACACACACACACACACACACACACACCACACACACACACACACACACACACACACACACACACACACACACACACACACCACACACACACACACACACACACACACCACACACACACACACACACACACACACACACACACACACACACACACACACACACACACACACACACACACACACACACACACACACACACACACACACACACACACACACACACACACACACACACACACACACACACACCCTATCTTTCAAAGCACACTGAGGATGTTAATTTACTCAACAGCTGTCTTAACATGTGCAGTGTAGATATAGATGGATGGCTCAATTAATTAGACAAATTGAAGCATGACATTGTAAACAAAGCTTACTTGTTATGCAAACAGAGGTTGAAACAGCACAGAGTAAAGAGAGGATTCAGAGAAGAGGACAGGGGATACTCGATAGCAGATGATGGTGAGAAAGAAAAAATGACAAGAGCAAGCAATTAGTTAGAGAAAGTAAGAGGATTACAATATTGCCAAGGACAGCACTTGCTTTCCAAATGGAAGACTTCCTGCCACGCTGTCTGCTCCCCACCGCTCTAAATGCACCCCTGCCAAATCTGCTCAAGTATCAAACACACATATTGTGTTCCCACATCTTCCAGTATCTCAGATATGGTAATGGCTCTAAGGGGCTTGCCAAACAAAATCCCATCTTTAAGCATGGCTGCTTAAAAGGCTGTTTTGCAAACTTCTGCACCGTGACAGCAGGAAGAGCAGCGTTCACAATTGAACCGTGCAGCGATACTGAAAAGTGAAGAATGTTCTCACTGATCACTGCTCTGTTAAAAAAGGACATTTCTAGAGGCTTCAGTTTGTTAGTGATGCTGTCTGGTAGCGTACGATGGTACGTCTGGTTTCTGGGGCTGATAGCTGCTCGACACACTTCTATAATCTCATGATAATCCAAATGTCCTCATCAGGCAGGGAAAACATACAAATCTTTAGTGTGTATGTAATCAAATAAACTGATTAAAGCACTGAATTTGATCATATTTTATATTAAAGGTTCAAGTGCTAGTGGAGTAGCATGATCAAATTGACCTTGATTCAATTTCACTCTTTTAATAGTAAAAGAGGCATCAGTAGCAGCATTGTTTTTGCAGTTTAATAAAATATAGGATCATAACACTTCATAGTGGACTCATCATTTGCTGTAACTGCCTTTTAGTTTATGGTTGTGTGTTTGTGGGTCGTACCTGACCACTCCGGATGTGTTCCTGAGGACGGAGGCAGCGAAGCTCTGGGTGACGCCCACCAGGCTGGTCCCATCCACCTCCACGATCTGGTCGTTCACCTTGATCCTGACACAAAGAAAAACGTTGTCAACAATCTTTAGAGCAAGTGTTACTGTCTTCATGTATACATGTAAACTGAAAGATTACATAATGACGTATGCATCAAAGTGACTACAAGAGAAACAAGGGACAAACAAGCTGGCCAGGGCTTTCGTGCGTATTCTCATTATTTTTAACGGTGACAGACTTTCTTGCGCTCTTAGATTTCCACTGGGAAAGCTCCAGATGATTGCCTAACCAAGAGACAGAAGAGATGAGGCTCAAAACCAAGTAGGAGGGCTAACAAGGACATGAAGGCCAACTAGCCTTTTGCCCTGAGCCACAGACACAGACAGGGTTTCTGCTCTGGACACGATCAGAGGTCAGGTCAGCGCTCGATATGAAGGGACATTTCCTGATGATCCAGTATTCAGGACAGGGGGATACAGAACAAAAAAATTAGATGTCCTTCAATTTAAAACCTCTTGAAAATCTGCATAAAAACCAGACCAATAAGGGTTCTGAATAATGTTTTTGACTAATGAATAAAACAAAAACTCGCTCACATTATCAACATAACAGCCTATTGTTCTCATTCAGAACACATTTATAATTTATTCTAAAACAAAACACTCTGATCTTCACTTTAGAGTTCCTGACATTTAATTGTGTCCTATTATCATCCTCTTCATGAAATAAAATGCTCCTCAACTCAGCATAGCTACTCTGGAGACTGAAAGTGATGTAACTATTTCAAGAGTTTTATCAGGTATTTACCACAGAAATCCCTTAGCATGCACCATAATACAATTGTGTAATACATTGAAACAAGGGCACTACAGAATTTGGTGCAAATGTCTATTAATGCTAGTATCTAAGCACTACTCCCCATCGAGAGCCTCTTAACTCAATTTAGCTTAATTTGAAACAACGATTGAATTGTAGGCCGAATATAAAAAAAGGTTACATTTATTAGCAGCATTTATTGTTAAACTGTGGTAATGAAGTGATTGAGAATGACACTTTCATTAAAGTGAGGGACTGGCAATAAACATTAGATTAGTTGAAGGGTGCAGAAGAGGCTGAGATATCATTTGGGTTATGCTCCCAATTTACAGTTTCTTTCTGTAAATTACAATTTTGCTGCAAAGTCAAGATCCAAATCAAACAATGTCCTCCGACAGTTGCATCAACCACTGCAGTGACCAGAGCAGAGGTCGCGTTAACCATTTTTTTTAAACAATGACGGATAAATCTGAAAGCAGTCCGTCATTTTGAGTGATTAGAACAAATTCAGAACAGCGCCAAAGTTTCCCCGCAGCGAGGCTCCGGTGTTATGCCGTGTTATGCATGCCCTCCAAAAAGGTCATGATACCGTTTCCAAAACTAAACCTAACTGTGCCGTACAAATCATTAGAATGTCTGTGAGTTTTGGCTTTACGCTGTGCACGCTCCCGCGAGGTGCAGCAGCCATGCATAACACGGCGCATGTGAACTGTCCCCCGCCCCCCCGTTGACAGTTCACGAGCATGCTTCCCCCCCCTCGTCAGAGTTGTGTAAAGGCCGACGGGTAATTCTGGATTTTGACGGAAGTTTTACGATCCTGTCCGTCAAAATGACGGACAGCAAAAAAGTCTAGCGCAACCTCTGGACCAGAGCTCCTTTCTCACAACATCCAGCCGTTGCAGAGCAGGATTCAATTTGACCTTGACGCCCAAGCACATCAAGCAGAGTCGTCATGTGGATGTATGGAGAGACACGTCAGACTGGCAGGTAGACACAGAGCGAGGTGGTTGTCCGACAGTCAGCAGCTCACACTCTTTCCTCATCTTCTTAGCATCTAACGTCTCAATTTTGCTTTAGGTGACCGAGGCTGAGGGACATACAGCTGCCGCGCGAAGGTATTAGGAAAACATGTAAATACAAATTGACAACTAAGGAAGATTCACACAAGTATATACCAACACACGTCATCTCATAACCCCCATCTCACCCAGGTACATACACACCTAGGGTCATCTGCACCAGACAAAACAGTGAGTCACGCAGCCAAGCCCATCTATCTGTCTGCCCGTGTGTGTGTGTGTGTCTTCCCGTGTGTGTGCGTCAGACCATTTAGTCCGACTCAGCAAAAACAAAAGAGCCCTATAGCTGGAAAGGGTCATGATAAAAGGAAATTACATTCTGTGTGTGTGAGTGACACAGCACTAAGAAGGGCAATGACTGTGCACAAGTATCCAGTTATTATTAGAGACATCTTCTCTCATGTGTTTATTTTCTAATTTTGTTCTCTGTTATATCATGTTTCAACAATGCATTACACAGACTATGAAAACATTTTGAAAAAAGTAAAGAGGATTTATTCCATTTCCCACTCTGTTTGCTTAAAGGTCAGCTGCAAATGGGATCAAAGTTGAATTGGCTGAACTGTAAATGGAGTTTTAACAGAAGCTGAATAGTGAACTGCAATGAGAGCAACACTTCAACACCCATGTCTACAATGGTAGGATATTAGCGTGTGATACGCAGTGTTTCACACATTTTGGACAGTGGCTAATGTCGTCATATACAATTAAATGTATCACCGAGTGGATAAAAGAACACAATTATGTTCAAAAGAAAACAGCCCAACTGTACAAAGCACATGTTTGGTCTCATCTAACTATCTAATAGAAAAACTAATGGCCTGTATTTCATGAAACTGGAAGCGTGGAGCAAACATTTTGGAGTAGATCCAAGACACCAGGTGCATATATTAATTATATTTCAAACACTGCACATGTGCTGTATTTATGTGTTGTCAGAATAATTGTTCAAATTAGTTTCAAACTAGGAAATGTTTCTGTGCTATTCTATTTAACAAAAGTCTTTTGACAAGGATTGTTGACAGGATTGATCCAAGCTGAATATGTGCTGGTGACACATAGAGGGACAAGACACCCAACAAAGATATGCAGCTGAAATCAAACAAGAAACAACACAGATGTATTGTATCGTTTAGTTTAACAGGACACCCCTAAATCAATTTTTTCAAATGTAATGTCAGTCATCTTTAGAACATTGCTGCTCGCCTGGCTGAACATGTAGGTAAATCATTTCTCATCTCTTCTGATTACGTAAGAGTTTTTACAGCAAAAGCATTCGATATACTGTAAACAACTGAGAACACTTAAAACTGTTTTTAACAACATGAAAGAAAATTAATCCTTGAAGGAAACACACCAACAAAAAACTGCACTAGGGTTCCCAGTGTGTATGCAGAGCTTAGTGCAGAGCTACTAAGTGCTTAGTGCTAAGTGCTTAGTGCAGTGCTAACTGTTCTCATACTGCGCAGAATGGATGGGCCTATCACTGTTTGAATCTTTCTACAAGGATACTCAAACCACACACACACGCACGCACACACGCGCGCGCACGCACGCACGCGCGCACGCACGCACGCACGCACGCACACACACACACACCACACACACACACACACACACACACACACACACACACACACACACACACACACACACACACACACACACACACACACACACACACACACACACACACCACACACACACACAGGTAGAAGCTGGTGGTGTCAGAGGCAGAAAAGCCCAGCTTGCCTGCTGGGAAGCTGTCATCTCCTCCTCTACCGCTGACTGAGTGCTTAGTCTGCACTGTTCACGCTTTATAATGAACAAAAACACCACAGTTTCTCCATGACAACAGCAACACACACAACATCATCTAGGGACATAGATGGAGACACGCCAAATATGGAAGACTTCACAACACTCGGTTCTACAGCCTTTTGCAAACTTACACATAAAAAAAAGAAATATAAGACTCAAATGTAATGTTTTTGCCCCACAATACACACAAATTCCCACGTACACAGATTTCGTCCTGTGTGAGAATTCATGGTCCCACACCGTGTCTCTCTCAGTGGAGCTAATCCGAACCCCTGCTGCTAAATCTGACAGGGACTGAGTGTGACTGTGTGACTGGGTTTGTGTGTGAGAGTCAGAGAGGGTGGTGGCGGGTACAAAACTGAAACAAAATGGCTGGTTATTAATTGCTTTTTAGAATTTGTGTACAATAAGTGATGGGTTCACCTTTGGTAACACACTGAGCATTCATCTATCTCATCTGCTTTAATGTGTCTCCCTACAAATGGCTCAGAAATATGTGTGACATCCAATAGGAAAGCAGATCTCACCTGCTGTCCGTCTCAGCAGCTCCGCCCTCGATGACGGTCTTGACGAAGATGCCCAGTTTCTCCAGGCCTGCGTCAGCGCCGACACCCATCCCGATGATGCTGATCCCCAGACCGTCTTCATCTGAAAAACATACTTCAGAGTTACAGTGTGGTATGTCTGGGAACTCTTTAAAGGTCCCCTATTATACTGTTTTTCATCAATATATTATAGGTCTCAGATATATACAAAACATGTCTCTGAAGTGTTTTGGCTCGAAGATCACCCATTGTAGCATTACCCATAATCCCCTCTGTTTCATAGCCCTGTTTCAAAAGTTCTGATTCTCTGTCTGTTACTTTAGATGAAAATAAGAAGCCACTCCCAACGCCCCTCTGAGAGCTATTTGGTTAAATAACTGCTCTAGGATGAGATTCAGGTGATAAGGTGAGCCTTGGTTGGTGATTGGCTAATGGTTAGACAACCCAAAAAAACATTATGACATCATAAAGTGGCCAAAATCTGATCAGCTCATTTTCAGACAGGTTTTTATATAAATGGATCAGAACAAAAAGTGAGCGAATCTTTTTTCCTGAACCGTTCAGAATCTCTTTACACAGAGAGGACACATGTTTATGTATAAAAGACATGAAAAACATGGATTTTGCACAATAGGTGACCTTTAAGAGTGAAGGGTTAAGGAACATCCAATTAGTAACTTTACAATGAACTCAGAACAAACCCATAATGGCTTCTAGTAAACTGATGTGAGGTGGGACTGAGGGATTATTGGAAACATTAATGGATTAACCACAATCAACTAAAGAACCTTTTATTTATTTATGGAGAAGAGTATTTTACTATAGGCAGGTGGCCTTTACATTAAAAGGTAATGTTCTGGGAGGGAAATTCCCTTTCCAGTGTAGCATCTCCATCCTGCATTCATTATTTATGAGCTGTTTAGGGTTACGTAACAGTGGTTGGATGGTGAAATACTATGAAGTAAAGTCATTCTATTTCAAGTCCTTGGTATTATTACATTTCAACAAAGGAAAACCTCAAGAGAAAGAGACAGGGAGGAAGCTCACACTCGGGAGTTAGGGCACACAGTACACTGCAATATCTCTTAATGCAGTGATGTCGAAATAGAGGAAGTGTCGCCATAAAATAAAGCATGAACCCCTGTCTGGCTCCTAACTGTGGCAAATATTTGTCCACTATATTATCCACTAAAGGGGAAATGTACCAAGTGTTCACGGGCAATGAATGACAAAATGTATCTTATCACTGAATAAGTATTCTTTTTTTCACAATTGGTATGTAACAGTTGTAATATACTAATATATTGAATACATTTGAATCCCTCTTGTCATTAATGGTTACTATTCTAAATGTAAAGTCATAATGGGAGAAAAAGGAGATACAAAATACTGATAAGAAAAAACAACGAGAGCAGAAAGACGGAAAAAAAAAGAAATCACACCTTAGAATAAAAATGACATCCCATTTGTGGGTGATTTGGTCTACTGGGTATATTGGGTAACTGACAGGATCCACCTCCGCATCACGATGTTCTTAAGATTTCTTTCCCACCTTCTTCTCCAGCTCCACAGGGAAGAGCTCCAGTTTCTCCACCCTCTTTCCAGCTCGTACTCTGCGGAGGAGGCCACAGGATCCACCTCCTCGTTACGACGGTCATAATCCTCGTTGGAGTAGGGTGTTGAAAACCTAGAAAAAGGAGCGCAATGAGTTAGAATCAGAATCAAATAGAGCTGTTGGTTGAAATCAAGATAATAATGCCCACTTGCTCGCAGAGTGGTGTGAGTTTAAGTTTCTCTTTGATGATATCAGTGAGTGATGCTGCTCACTTTACAAGTTTATGAACGGAGTGTGTACAGTAAAGAAGAGTTGTTATACTCCAAACAATGCATTATCTGCACACCAAAGCTGACAACACTGTGCTAAATAACGGCCCTTATAATAACAATCCCATAACCACAATAAACCCATGAACCAACAGGAACTGTAGAGTAGAGAAACATAATGTGGAGTACTAGTAGGAGCCTCTTCTTCACAACACGAGTCAGCCGTCTCTTTCACATCTCATCCGGCCATGCGCTCCCATGCTCTCTGCACCCAAAAGGAGGGAGAGGAGGAGGGTGAGAGAGCCACACAGCACTCGCAGACATGAACGTGCATGCTGCCGTCACGTCTGTAGTGCGGAGTTTGGCCGAACGTTGGGGCTGAATAAAGGGGTGCAAGAATATGCAAAGTGAATATGTTCTTTAGGCACGCTTGGAACGGCGATATAATCGTCATCCCGGCTTTCTGTCTCTCAAGCAGACACACACCTGCACATTCCAGCAGCTATGCATACAACCTAAGAGACTTGTGACATTTATGATGATGTCTCATACAAGCAAGATTTTGGGGGTGAGTATATCAGACATGTAGCTCGATGACGCCCACAGGGTTTCGCCACACCCACCCTGCAGTAGTGTCACTCAGCAAGTCCCTCACCGCCTATCTCAGTGCTCTGACCTCTTGAATGGGGTGAAGAGGAAATCTCTCCCAAATAGATCAATAAAGGCAATCATGTCACATCACATCTATTGATTAAAGCCTAAGCCGGATTTATGTTAGTCATACGCAATGCTAGCTTCTGTCATTAACATTTTAGTGTGTTTGGAATGGTGAAATCTACCAATGATGAGAACAAAAGTTCAAAAAAAGTTATTTATGCTTTTAAAAAGGCAAATGTTCTACGCGGAAAGGAAGTTGCATGGGGTTTGACTAATATCTTTCCACATGATAAGACACAAGATATGAGGGTGGTTAATAAATGTCACTCTGTTTAAGACACACAAAGCTGTGGCCGTTAATGTATGATGCTGCCACGGCTCGTTTTTATTCTGTCCTCTGTGTGAGCCTGTGTGAGCTCTATCCATGACCTCCCTGTCATCAATCATTGAGTGTGATCAACAGCCCTTGCACACACAGACACACAGTCACACATTCATTCAGACCACATCAACAAAATATCAAGCATAGCAATAAAACCATATAAAGAAAATATTACATTAAAAGACATACAAACCCAAGCACTGTTCTTTCCACACACACACACACACACACACCACAACCCACACAAACACACACACACCACACACACCACACACACACAAACACACACCACACACAAACCACACACACACACAACACACACACACACACACCCAACACAACACACACACACACACAACACACACACACACCACACACACACCACACACCACACACACAAACACACACACACCACACACACAGCTGATGAATGCTAACACCAGTACTTGCACTGTCCGGGACGTCCTGCTACTATTGGCACTAAATACCCTCTCTCAGCCACTGTGTGCTCTCGACAACACATTAGCATCTGGCCAGTCACTTCAGGGAGGGAGGGAGGGAGGGAGGGAGAGAAGGAAGGAGCAATAAAGGTCATGGAGAGAGATGAGGACAGATGAAGGTGGATATTTGAGAGAAGACATTCACAGACGAGCTGCAGTGATGGAGATGGAAAAAGGCAGGAGAGGAAATTCCCAAAGATCTGAGAGACAGATGAACTGAGGAGGCAAAGGATGGACAAGAGAGCATTGATGTCTGAGAGAGGGAGTGACAGGATGAATAAAAGAGTGTGCACAGGGGAAATAAGGATAGTTAGGCAGAAAGAGAGTGAAAGAGAATCAGAGAGGCAGACTGCACCATCGAAGAGAAAGCATGTACCCCTTAGATAAAGAAACATTCTGGCTTTAAGTGAAATTACCCCTATATCTCCTGAACACCACCAGGTCTTTCCGTGAGGAAAGGTCATGTTCGGGCAATTTGGGACATATTAAAGCACCCAAAGAGAGAGCGGCTCAAAAATGATCCTGGCTTTAAAAAAGGGATAAAAGAAGTTGAAGAGCTTGCTGAAATGTGAAGGGCAACGAGTGCAGACTGATAACTGATTCATTTGAAGTCTTCTTTAGGTTTGACTAGGATGTTATATTCACCTTCTTTGATATATTATCTCTAATAATAATTGGAATATGTCCTGCCAAAAGAAACACTTTTTGACCTAAAGTAAGAGAAGAGAGATAAGGGGAACAAGACAGAAAGAGAGAATGTGAGATGGTAGTGTTCTGTGTGTTTAACCTTGGCAGTGTGGTGGGATCATTCTCCCTGCCATATGCTTTACTATTGGGAGGTGAACAATGAGAGAGGAGCTCGAGCATGCAGCTGGCATCCAGAAGTCTTACATCTGTGGAACTGCAGCACCAAGTGTGTATGATAGCTACAGTATACAAACACATTTACATGTAAACTCCTGAAAAAACATATATAAGTTTGCTCTTGACACATTTGTTAAGCCATGCTGGCTCTATGGATGGAAAGATGGGTGTAGGTTGGTCCGTCACTTTGGTCGAGACTGAAATATTTCAACAGCTACCAAATGGATTACCATTCAAATCTGAAAGCCACAGGTTGGTAGCACAGCAGTCTTTTTAAGCCCAGGTTGCTCTAAAAGGTTATATGTGGCTTTTGCATGATCTATTTGAGGTAAACAAATAGTGCAAATCTTGAGAGTGACACTGATACTGTCTGTAGGGGCAGCCTCACGGGACAAGTTCAATCCTGACAGCTCCATATGTTTACCCACATGACCCATTAAACAGATCCTTGGGAACAAAGCACTTCCCCCTTATTTGAATTAATATCTGTGTGAAATCTATATCCTCATCATGTTAGGGTGAAATACACCTGCAAATTACCGCTCTGAAGTACAGTTCATGTGTGCTGTAACTAAAACAAAAAAGTATACTGAAGAGCGCACACCCACTGAATATGGAATGGGCTGTCTCCCTGTGTGGTGCATGCCCCCCTGATATTGGATTAAAAAACTATTTTAAAGGATTAAACACAACACAACCATTAACATGCAAATATATTCCTACACTGCCTGCACTTCCTTTCAAGCTTAATGTTCTCTCCTGGATCAAAAAGGCTAGGGTCAATGCAAAGTCAACATTTTAGCATTCCCAAGAACCTTGTTTCAGATTGCTAGCATATATATTTAATTTAAAATCATAAAAAAGGGTATTAAAAAGATTTAAGGACTGGTTCTGACTGAGTAAATTGTGCTAAGTGTTATGCTTAATGTAAAACGTCTCAATGTAACATCCTTTTAAGATGGCAGCGTGTAAATTCAACCACCTTAAAGCTCAGTATCACCTCTCATCACCCACAAGCTCATACTGTAAAGCCTGATAATAAAAACTCCTCTCTCTGGTTGTCATCTCTCACTTTATCACCATCTATCTCTCCTTTTTCTCTATTTATCCTTATCTTTAATGCTTACACCAAACTGATCCATGCCCTTGAGACCAAACACACTGACACACATATTTTCTTGTCAGTAAACAAACACCCTATAATAAAGATGCTGGAACTTAAGTGGAGACAGGAGTTCTGCTCTGGCGTTAACAGATTGGCAGAAGCAGGTTTTTTCTGAAACCCAGTTTTAGAGTCATATGTGGACACTGCTGCAACTGCTGTGATTCAGCATTTCAATAAAGCTAAGCCCTCTTACTCTGTACAAGTGCTTCTCGCTCTCTAAAAGGCACATCAGGTTTTTGAGCGATAACAATATGAGTGTGCAGGCAGGCTTGGTTTGCAGCCAGTTTACGTTTCATTGCAGGTACATGTCTGCAAAAAAGCATGCATTGATGTGGAGAGGAAGAGGGATACACAGAGTATAGGGGTAAGGGTACAAAATAGATAACATATAGAATTGGGAGAAGAGGAAGGGGCAGTCAAATTAGAAAGGGAGATGGAGACAAAAAAGGAGGACAAATGAGGGGACACGAGGACAAAATGGAGGAGTACTAAATGAACAGGAAGAATGGAGTTATCAGAGGATGGGAGTCCACAGAGAGAGAAACACAGTGACTCAGATGAATCATGGGTTAGAGCAGCAGCAGACAGTGAGGCTATCAGAGAGGGAAACAGGCAACAAAAGAAAAATAAAGAACAGAAAATGAAAAGAAATGGAGGGAGAGGGTGAGGCTCTGGGTAATTCGCTCCAGGGTTGTTTGAGTCCCTGCCTAAGATGTCACACCATGGCGCCCATGCCCGGCCAACCGCCTCTGATGGTATTAAACCGGGCCTTCGGTGTGTCGGTGCCAGTGCCGTCGCCTGCCCTGTGCCCTCCAGACAGGGGACGCTGCCCAGAGCAATGAGAGGAGAGCCCAGGAGAAATGTTCCTACTGCTGTGGCACAAGCCCAGAAAACCCTGCAGCGGATTAACTACAGCCTGGTACACTCACATGCACACATATAGACACACACAGTCTGCTCCGCTGCGACAGATCAGCACATTTGCATTCCATTACTTTCTACCTGTGGACCACCCACAAACTCACACAACCCCGCGCCGGAGAGCTGACAGGAGCTGGAGAAAGAGTCAGGATGCTGAGGGGACGAGACAGTTGCTGATGATGGAAATTAATTAATGTCTTGCGAGAGGAGACTGAGATTGACAGGTGTAAAGCGGGGGAGATGGGAAGTGGTGAGAAAGATACAGTAACCCGTTTTTATAAAAACAAGTGAGAATGTACAGATTTCACAGTCAATTCTAGGCCAACCTTTCTGTCATCTTCATGTGTGTCAGCCCTCATCTGAGGAAGTGACAGTGACTTTTGACATGTCGGGATCGAGTGCCGAAATGATAGTCAGCAGTTCTTTTTTTAACTGCAGTATCTTCTGCATACAGAGTAGACACACACAGTTAAAGAAGTGGGAACATTTGTATAAGAAGCACTTGTACAAAATATAATTATAATATTTTTTTCAACAACTGTTCAAATGGCCGGATTGTTTTGCCCCCTCAACAAATGCAGTTCAGTTCGGTCTTTATGGCACAATACCACTGGGTGCCATGACTCCCTCCAACAAATCAAGACAGTGGCTAACTACAGAGAGACACAGAGAGGGAGGGAGGGAAGGAGGGAGGGAGGGAGGGAGAGCGAGCGAGCGAGCGAGGGGCCGGTGTTAAACAGGGGGAAGAGCATAGTAAACAACTACAAGTGAATGGCTGTAGACAATTTCCTACTTTATTGTATGTCTTGGTCATATACAGTGAGAGGCTGGGATCAGAGGAAACACAACAACAACAACAACAACAACAACAACAACAACAACATGTTGCTTGTTACTGTATTAATGCTCTAATGCCCACTTATTTTGCTAAGTGCTTCATTATGCTTCAACAATGACTTGACTTTATAATTTGGAATTGAAAAACGCACGACAATCGTTCTTCTCCGACATCATTACCAAAAACAAAAACAACGCACGTGCCTTGTTGCTACCGTCGACAGACTAACTAACCCCCAGTGTTAGTCGCCTCTGAATTTCTATGCAATGCAATGATTTTGCCTCCTTCTTCACTGACAAAATTCAGAAAATCAGACAAGCAGTCAGTGCCTCTGCATCAGGTACAGCAAATTGTTGTCTCTGTGTCCACTTAATATCAAGTCAAAACACCATGACACAATTCCATCAGATTAATGATAAAAACCTAGAGGATATTATACAACTTCTGAAATCCTCCTCCTGCTGCCTTGATATTATTCCAGCAGGATTTTTCAAAGATGTTTTGCCTTGCATGTCCTCAGATCTACTTCATATAGTAAACAAATCTCTTCACTCAGGTATTTTTCCACAGGCCCTGAAAACTGCAGTCATTAAACCGCTCTTAAAAAAGAATAATCTAGATGCTTCAGTAATGAACAATTACAGGCCCATATCAAACCTTCCATTTCTAGGTAAGATCATTGAAAAAGTGGTTTTTCAACAGTTGAGTAATTTCTTGCATTTAAATGACTGTTTCGATGTGTTCCAGTCAGGCTTTCGTCCAAACTACAGCACTGAGACTGCTCTTGTAAAGGTCTTTAATGACATCCACTTAAACACAGACAGTGGCAGAACTTCAGTGTTAGTATTATTAGATCTCAGTGCTACGTTTGACACTGTTGACCAAAACATATTACTAGACCGACTGGAAAACTGGGTGGGACTTTCGGAAACAATTCTAAATTGGTTTGAATCCTACTTAAAGGACAGAAACAGCTTTGTTTCTATAGGTAAATACACATCTGAGTTGACAAATATGACATGTGGGGTACCTCAAGGCTCCATCTTGGGGCCTCTTCTCTTTAACGTCTACATGCTACCACTGGCTCAGATAATGAAAAACAACAAAATAAGTTACCAACACTATGCGGATGACACACAAATGTACGTAACAATTTCACCAGGAGACTATGCTCCAATTCAAACACTGAGTAAGTGCATTGAACAAATCAATGACTGGATGTGTCAGAACTTTCTCCAATTAAACAAAGATAAAACTGAGGTAATGGTTTTTGGAGCCAAGGCAGAACGTATAAAAGTTAGCGCTGAGCTTCAGCCTGCAATGTTCAAAACAACAGATAAAGCTAGAAATCTCGGTGTAGTCATGGACTCTGACCTGAGTTTCAACAGTCACATTAAAACGGTTACTAAATCAGCCCACTATCACCTAAAGAACATATCTAGGATTAAAAGACTAATGTCACAGCAGGATTTGGAAAAACTGTCCATGCTTTATCTTCAGTAGACTGGACTACTGCAATGGTGTCTTCACAGGTGTCACTAAAAAATCTATTAGAAAGCTGCAGCTGATTCAGAACGCCGCTGCTCGAGTCCTCACTAACACTAAGAAAGTGGATCACATCACTCCTGTTCTGAAGTCTTTACACTGGCTTCCTGTGTGTCAAAGAATAGATTTCAAAAATACTGCTGCTGGTTTATAAAGCACTGAATGGTTTAGGCCCAAAATACATTTCTGACCTCCTGCTAAATTATGACCATCCAGATCTCTCAGGTCTTCAGGGACTGGTCAGCTTTCTGTCCCCAGAGTCAGAACTAAACATGGTAAAGCAGCGTTCAGTTATTATGCTCCAAATATCTGGAACAAACTCCCAGAAACCTGCAGGTCTGCTGCAACTCTTACTACTTTTAAATCCAGGCTGAAGACTTTTCTTTTTGTCGCTGCTTTTAATTGAACTATTCATATTAGACTGCACTGTAACTTTATCCATGTATTTTTTCTTTTATGTTTATTTTATTAGCTTTTCTTTTTAATGACTGATTTAAATGCCATTTTCTTAATGTCTTTCGTTTTTTGTAAAGCACTTTGAATTGCTTGTGTTGAAAAGTGCTATATAAATAAACTTGCCTTGGCAAAGTTAGCCTCACAGTCAGTATTCATATTTTTGCAAGGAATAATAACCGCTTTGTGTGATTGGGAATAATTTGCTTGTGGCACAATCTCAATTAATGTGAGAAAGTATTTACAGTTGTTGTTGTTATTTCGCCACATAAATCAGTTACATGGGTTGGTATTTCAGCATCTGAATACGTTTACATTTAGACAGTCACCTTAATGATGCTCCTGACTTACTACAAGCATGACATGGCAAAAGTGCAGCCGTCTGAGTCATTCTCACCAGATTAGCAAACACTGAGAACATTGTGAGTTTTTTACTGCAGAGAAAAAAGGCTGAGGACACCATTTGCCAGGGTCCAGATTTGGTAGGTAGAAGTCGGACACAGTCCAGTGTCCACTGTGTGGAAACTGACCCGCCTCATAAACCACAAGGCCCGTCTCGCCTTTCCTGCATCATTACAAATGCATCCCCCAGGGAGGATCAGGTGGCACCGAAACAAGAAAACAAAAAAACACCACACAGCAGAATAATGGAGGCTAGGCGGAAGTACACAACACACACACACACACACACACACACCACACACACACACACACACACACACACACACACACACACACACACAAACACACACACCACACACCACACCACACACACACACACACACACACACACACACCACACACACACACACACACACCACACACACACACCAAACACACACACACACACAACACACACACACAAACACACACACACACACACACACACACACACACACACACACACACACACACACACACACAGCACAGGAGTTTGAAGTAGTTGTACCTGTCAGAGATAAGAGAAGAAACATCTTCAGTCATGTTGATGTGTGTTTCCATCCATAGTTGGACTATTAGACAAAAACAGAGCATTTCCTGACAGTTTGGGGTTAATTTAAATAGATGATGCCTAAGTGAAATGCTGAATTGTGTATGCTGCCTTTTAGCCTAAATATCAGCATAATAACATACAAAGCCCTAAGTCAAGTGTCTCCACCACAACATGATTTTTAAAGGATCTAGTTATAAGTCAAGACTTTAGATTTAGCCTCCTCAAAAGAAGCTTGACCAAAATACCCGACTGTCGTTCGGACCGAGCTCAGCTGCTGTTTATGCTGTTCTAACCAAAATGTCAGCTTTTATATCGCTTGTGCAGCAAAGTGTCAGGACTCTCTCCCAAGAAAAGCCTGCTCTCTCCCATTATGCCCAGCTCCAGGTTGCATAATTAGGAAGCTTCATTCAGCTCATAGAGGGAAAACCACAGAATTCAGGGCAGAAGAGAAACAAATTGAGTACTAAAGAATGTAGTAATTAAGAGTTGTTCAGATTGAAAAAGCTCTGTATTGCAAATAATATGGTGATAAAATACCATTTCGCTGCAGTTAATCAGCATTATGAGGTGTGTTTTTGTAAACCCAGTCATTGAGAAGATTTGTGTTTATAGCTGAAAATCACTGCAACACTAGACTATATTTGAGGTGGCTTAGCTTGAGCGATGCTGCTGCAGGCCTTAAATACTATTTACAAATGACATTGACAAAATCCATGTCAGTATTAGTTCCAACATTTAAGCAATGCTGTTACACATACACCATCATCCAGAGAGGACAGACTGCTCATAAGTAGAGTAATCCTTTCCATCAAAACACCGGTCACAAAGTACCTGGCCTGGAGCCATCCTCATTTGAGGCTTGTGAAGCACAAGACTGTAGGCCTATTAGGGGATGCTCCAGATAAAGATGATGTTCAAATCACACAGATGTTTACTGTGGATGTATGTATGTCAGAGGACAGGGTCTTTGTGGTGATGTGCTGTATTAGGGGCAGTGAAATGAGCTTCGAAATATTCAAAACCGGGACTGAGCTAGTTGGCATACTCTCAGTTTTTAGCCATTAGCGACTTTGTCTTAATGTTCTTTTCAATGCTCCAGCAAAGGTACAAGATTTGGTTTGATGTACTGCAGCAAATTAGAACAAAAAGTATACAATGAATTGTGTGAAGGTTGTCTAACAAAGTAATAGTAGCAGGATCTAATCTGCAAGCATGAGGACAGAAGACAGTGCCAGACTGGGGCAGAGTAAAGTAATCACTGTGAATAAATGTGAAATAATATTTCTATTCTAATATAAATAAATATTCTAATATGAAACAATATTAATAAATAGATGCCTTTTAGAACTGCAAATAGCCATTTGGAGATTATAAGACAATGGTCCCGTGGACACAAACATGTCTCTGTGCTCATATGATTGACATTCAAATAAGATATTTAATAAACAACTTAATAAAAAGGCTCCAGCCAAGATGCCAATGGTCTGTAACCTGCAGGCCTGTTCAGCAATATATCCACAATACAAAAGTGGCAATTACCTTCTGACTGTGGTAGGTGGGCCACCATTTTGGTCCTCGCCCATCATCTGAGGCAAATTATTTGCCTCAATAACTGACCTTCAAGATACTCTTAAAAGATACTATACAAAAAAGTATTTAAAAGACAGACGTCACATCGCAGAGAAACAACCAAGCGACACAAATCTATCATTTCTCTGAGCTCAGATCCATGCTCCTCAGCGTTGCAGCAGTAGAATCTAATGTACAAAACGCCAGTCTCTTTGATACAGTAACAGCATGCTAAGTGGAGGGGCTGATAACACAGACTTCAGTGACCTGTGAACTGGTGCTCCGCTCATCACATCTGCTTAACTCCATTAAGATATCGCAGTGTCTTCACTGATAAAAATGCAGTTGCTTTTAAGGCAAAAAAAAAGGCAAGAAAGATGATTTAAATGCGAATCACGTACAGAGGAGAGAGGAAAACAAGAAGAGACAGACAAAACAGACGGCTTGCAGAGGGAGAAGACTTTTTCTTCTGTCAAACTCGTGGAGTGCAGATCAACAAAGAGTGAAAGGAAACGCACTGCATGCAAAGAAATCTGCAACAAGTGTAGGATGGCGAGAAGCTTTTAGGATTATTTTGTGATCTGAAGAGATTTTTTTTTTACTTTGAGACAACCACACAGGTGAATTGAATTCAGATGTGTGACATATCTTCAGTTCAAACATTGTGTTCTTAAAGTCAGCTGCTTATAAAATGATTTTACAGCATGAAAAAAGTGGGATAGAAGGTTGAATCTACTCCAATACATCAATATATGTGCCCCAGACTGAAGAACCAAAGGAAGAGTTTCTGATGTCAGGGATAAAACCGGTTGCTTGAATGAACATGAGATATGATTCCATTCTGTAGGTCAATGCCTTTAGGGAGAGCAGGCTGCCTTCGCCTCAGGCAGCTCAAAGCTCTAACTTCTCACTGGGTCAGTTAGGATGTTACAGCTCAGTTAAAGGATGTGGTAGTAATTAGTGGTGCACGATAATTATCGGCCCGATAATTATCGGTCCGATATTAGGAATTATGACGTCATCCCGATCAACCCGATAAAAGTATTAATAGCCCCGATAATATACAATATATTTTTTGGGTAAAAAAAAAGAAAAAAGTACTGCGGTGTGGGTGGATTGGGATGAGGGGCGCTTGTTTTTCCCTCGGCTCCTCCCGTTTTGCCAGTACTGTGGTATAGTGGTTTAGGAAGAGGGGAGTTTTTCACAAATCCAGCGCTCCCTTCTCATGCCTGGCTGTGACGTAAATGGTGTGCGGTCGTGAAGCCAGGACAGTAAACAAACATGTCGTCGATAGTATGGGACTATTTCAAAGTTTCAGAGGTAGATAGTTCGCTTGCTATTTGTATTAACAAATGCAATGCAGAAGTTCCACGAGGAGGGAAAAAGGCAACGAGCTATAATACTGCCAACCTGATTAGTCACCTGAAACATCGCCATCGCTACGATGGTGTGTTAAAAGCGTACGAAGACGCATGCGCTGCTAAACTAGCGGTGAATCCAAAGCCAGCTGCAAAGGCACCGGGGCTTTTACATATCGACGAGGCTTTTGAAATAGGCAAGAAGTTTGCCAGATTTGTTTGGGAAAATAAATATGGTCACTTTGAAGAGTCAAAACTGTTCTTGGCTTTGTTTTGTTCATAGTAGTAATGCTCATGTCATTTGCTCACTACTAGTCTTTTTTTTACCACCAGGTGTGCAAAATCTACAGGTACATTTAATATATATATTATATTATTATCGGTTATCGGTATCGGTCTTGAGAAGCAGGAAGGTATTGGTATCGGTTTCAAAAAAACAATATCGTGCATCCCTAGTAGTAATCATTAGTGATGGCGAGATGAAGCCTTATGAAGCTTTGAAGCTTTCGAGCCAATTAGTTCGCAAAAGGGTTCATCTCACGGGGCTTCATCATGGGCTTCATTTGAACACAAACCCCTTGTTGGTCAAAGTGTGTAAAACAGGCAGATTGGACATCTCAACAGTGTGCTCTCTCATACCGAGTCCCCATTGAGTAAAGCCTTAGAATAACTCTAAACAACGAACATTAAATCATATTTTCATGTTAACAATATTGTATTTATTCCAGTTTAATGATTGTGATTGAAAAGCCTAAGCAGGCTAGTACACATTGCAAAGAGGGATTTGTATTCCTTAATAATATTCATAAACTTGTTGTAGCCTGAGAAAGGCTAAACCATATCAAAGAATACATTTATTAACTACATTGTTTCATTTAGCTGTAGCTTTTATAAACAACAACAAAATACGTATTGTTCAGTCGTTGAACCAGGGACCCTGCGGTCATGAGTCAACTGCTTTCCAGCTGAGCCACAGCACACACACTAAAGCTCCCTGAAAACACTGCAAGATATGTATTCCTGTATTTATTGATGTTTTTATTCCTACATTTATTTATGCTTATGACATGTTCCGACCTCTATATAAGTGAGGGTCTGAGCACTCTTAATTCCATCGTGTCACCGGGCCCGGGTACAGGAGGGGTAATATGGTTCTTGTTATACATCCATGGGTATTATGAGCGTTGTGGTTCAACCATAGACTGTATGGGTTCAACGGTTCAACCGATCTGAATCGCTGTAATGTATAATGATGATCATGTTTACCATCTTAGTTTAGCATGTTAGCAATAATATAAGCTAGCCTACAGATTGAGTTGAATGTTCAGTTCATCTTTGGTCTGGTATACATATCTAAACTAAATGTCATAGCAATCTATACAAAGTATAACTTAAAGCCAAAAATAAACTATAGGTTACTTACGTAACCCCAGTTCTAAGAGTAACATGAAGTGAGATGTCTCACTATGGGATGCGCCTCAACGCGTATGCAAACAGAAGCATCAATCTCATTACGCCAATCCTGATTGGCTGGTGATCTTGATGTCAACGTCAGGGAATCCACCCACCCTTTAAGTAGCTTGCGCTACGACGCAGCATCATTCAAAATAAGCACCTCTTCTCGCTTCGCCTTAGCAAGAAGGGCCGTCTGGTGAGACATCTCACTTCATGTTACTCTGAGATCTGGGATTACGTAAGTAACTTATAGTTCTCATTCATAACACTCCGTTAGATGTCATGGGATATTGAAACTCCCGTATTGCTAGACATGCTTATCTCGAAAATCACCAAAACAACCAGCACTTAACAGGTAGAACTCTGTCTCAACACGGGGCCCAGCACTGCGCGGGTCACACTTGGAGCAGAGACATCTATCCTGTAAAAGCGGACAAAAGTGAGCGGCGAGGACAGCTCGCTGCTGCACAAATGTCTTGGATGGAAACACCCTTGAACAAGCCCAAGATGTAGCCAATCCACGAGTAGAATGAGCACGCAGGCCCGTTGGTGCCTGCAAACCCTGACTCGTATAAGCCAGAGCAATCGCTTCCACAATCCAGTGGGAGAGCCGTTGCCTGGTAACGGGCTTGCCCTTCTGAGGGTTAGCCCAGGATATAAAGAGTTGGTCATTACAACGAAACTCTTTTGACCTGTCCATATAGATGCGTAAAGCACGAACTGGACACAGCAAATTCGGCCGCTGTTCCTCGGAGGAACACAGCGGCGGAGGAAATGCCACAATGTCAATGAGGGTACATGAGCCAACCACCTTAGGTATAAAGGCAGGGTTGGGCTTCAGCAACACTCTCGTTTGCCCCGGGGCAAACTGAGTGCATGAAGGATGTACAGAGAGCGCATGAATGTCACTGACTCGCTTGGCAGATGCCAGAGCCAGTAACAGCACTGTCTTCAGTGACAGGAGTTTCATGTCAGCTTCTTCCAGGGGTTCAAATGGAGGTCGACTGAGCCCATCTAAAACCACTGCCAAGTCCCATAAGGGCACCAGTGACCTGGAAACAGGGAGGAGCCTGCGAGCCCCTTTCATAAAACGGCAGCCCACATGGCATGCAGCAATAGCAGCCAGGTGCACTTTGATCGTAGAGAAAGCTCTGTGTTTATCGATCAAGTCCTGTAGGAATGATAAAATCACCCCGACAGGACATTGAAAAGAGATGTGTCCTTTTTGAAGGCACCACTCCTCAAACAAACACCCTCCACTTACAGTCATAGAGGGACCTGGTGGAGGAAGCTCTTGCACTCTGAATAGTGTTTATCACCTTCTGAGGGAGCCCCACTGTATTCAGATTGTACCACTCACGGGCCAGGCCCATAGTGCCAAGCGCTCTGGGTGTGGGTGAAAGATCGCCCCCCCCCCGCCTGAGACAGTATGTCCCTGCGTAGCGGGAGCTGCCATGGCTGCCCGCACAGCAGCTGATATATCTCCGCCAGCCAGTACATTGCAGGCCAGTGCGGAGCTATCAGGATAAGTGTGTGGCGTTGTTCTCTCACTCTGGCCAGAGTTGTGGGTATCAGAGCCAGGGGTGGGAACGCGTACAGAAGGACTGGAGGCCAAACGTGCGCGAGCGCGTCCACGCCTAACGGTGCGTTTAAATCGCGCATTGAAAAGAACAGCTGACATTGAGCATTTTCTTTTGATGCGAACAGATCTACCGCGGCTCAGCCGTAACGCACCCACAGCTGACTCACAATTATTGGATGTAGAGTCCAGTCTGCATATAGTGGTGCACCTCTGGACAGCAGATCCGCCCCGAGGTTCATCACTCCTGGTACGTGCGTCGCTCTCAGAGAGAGGAGACGTCCGCAGCTCCATAGGATCAGTTTGCGTGCCAGCATGTGTAACTGGAGAGAACGCAAACCCCCTTGGCGGTTTATTTACGATATTGTGGTCGTGTTGTCTGTTCTCACGAGGACATGATGTCCTCTGAGAAAAGGCAGAAAGCGTTTCAGGGTGAGGAACACCGCTAAAAGCTCCAGATAATTTATGTGTGACCGTTGGAGGTCTCTGCTCCAGAGACCCCTCACAGGTCGACCTTCGTATATACCCTCCCAGCCCGTCAGACATGCGTCTGTGGTGACCACTTTCCGCGATAGGACAGCACCCATAGGCACGCCCCGTACTAGAAAAGTCGGGTGTAGCCAGTGGCGCAGTGCCATTACGCATTTCATAGTGACCATCACTCTCCGCGCGCCATGACGCGCGGGGAAGAGTACAGTCTGGGCTGGGGACAACATGCTCTTTTCTGTGTTTATTACGAAAACCAGGTCGAGCAGGTGTTTTACGAGGACATTTGTCTGCGTAATAGCCTCTTGCTCCGACTGTGCGAGAAGGAGCCAATCGTCCAGATAAGTTGCCAGGCGAATACCCTGTTGTCTTAACGGGGCTATCGCGGCTTCCGTACACCGTACAAACACTCGCGGGCTGAGAGACAGACCGAAGGAAAGTACTCTGTACTCCTAACAGACACCCTGAAAGGCGAACCTCAGATATTTCCTGTGTGGGTAATATACTGGGATGTGGAAATACGCATCTTTCAGGTCGACTGATGTGAACCAGTCGTTTTGGCGCACGAGACGCAACAGAGATGTGTGAGTGAGCATTCTGAATTTGTATCTTTTGAGATATTTGTTCAGAGCTCTCAAATCTAGTATAGGCCGAATCCCGTTCCCTCCCCGTTTGGGAATGAGGAAATACTTCGAATAAAAGCCGCTCTGACTCTGTTCGGCGGGTATTATCAATATAGCCTTCTTTTCTAGTAGCGAAAAAATCTCTTGCTCCAGAATATGGGCCGACTCTCCCCGGGCCTGTGAATACAGAATGCCCGAGAAGTGAGGGGGGGTGACAGCGAATTGGAGCCTGTAGCCCCGTGTTACTGTCTTGAAAACCCAAGCAGAATCTGTGAGCATCCTCCACTTTTCGCTTCTCAAAGCGAGCGGAGATGTCACAGCTCTGTCGTCTGCCTTCAGTGTCTTTATTTGTTGTGTTATGAGGCCCTCTAGTGTCTGAACACGGTGGTACCCCAGGTTAACAACCCCGGCCGACACTGCGCATGCGCATGGTGGTGGTGCCTTCACAACATTCCGTCTATTGTCCGCCTTTTGAGAGAGGCCGTAGCCGCTCTCAAAAGAGGGGCAGACGACAGACTGTTTATTGTTTTTATTGTTTTTCTTTTCATTTTTATTGACTGCGCCCTTGGCTTCAAGCCTGGAAACGACAGTGGAAAATGATTTATTAGGAAACAACAATGATGACATGTGTTTGTGTGACTTAAACAGGCAGCGGAACTTGCTGTCTTTGATGTTAAGTCCATTTCCCTGATGGCGCGAACTTGAGGATGACGTTCTGGCATCACTCGAGGCGGCGGGAAGATGGGGGCATGGTGGCACCCCGAAAACACATGAGCATCTAATACTGGAACATGCTCTGGAGCTGGGGAACAGGGAACTTTCAGCTCCTTCGTCGAGGAGAGGAGAGGAGGCTGTCAGGCCGCCCGCTCCTTCTTCCTCGCCTGGTGGCTGAAAACCTGGGTCGGCTGCGCCTGAGTGGCAGCTGCCAGAACTGGAGATTTTCTTGGCCAGCTCCCCCTCACCTCGTGCCTGGGCTGGGGACCCGGGATGGGCTGTGGTCTCTGCTGCTTCGGTATCTTAAACTGGGCAGGACGTGAGGCAGCTTGAGTGAAGGCCTGCCGCGGGACCATTGAAGGTGGCGGCTGGACCCTTCGGGGGAGACAGAGCTGGAGAGCCTCGTCTCCCTTCCTTTTTGATTTGCATCTCAGCTGCATTGAAGCTAGAGCGGAGCCAAATATGCCCTCGGGAACAATAGGCATGTCCAGAACATCCTCTTTTTCCCGGTCTGGAAGGTTTGTCAGGTTGAGCCACCTGGCTCTCTCCTGTACCACCATAATTCCCAGTGCTTTGCCCACGGCTTGGACTGCACAGCGCTGCACATGGAGGCAAATGTCCGTGATCGCTGCAATCTCAAGAATCTCAAGGTTTGCTCGACAAGTCTTCGCAGAGCTCCGCCTGGTAGGCGGTCAGCAGCGAGGAGACGTTGAGCGCCCTGGCGGACAAAGCTGCGGCTTTATAGGCCCGTAGCATGGGGTTCCTGCTCGGTGTCGAAGCCAGCCTCGGTTGGAGGTGGGCTGCCACCAGCGACTCCATGGGCGGCATGCGGAGCAGGCCGAGCCTCTCCATACCGTCACAGTCCAGGGAGGAGGCACCCTGGATTGGGGCCTTGCTGCTAAAAGGGCGGTCTCTCCACGAGACCAACACCTCGTCCAGCACCTCCGGAAAGACTGAAAGGAGCTGCCTCTTCGTCCTCGCTGCTTGGGGCAAGTTCTTCCCCTCGTAGCGAGATCTGGAGGTCTCCTTGGCCACTTCAGGCCATGGGATGTCCAAACTGGACGCAGCGCGTTGACACACAGCCTGCAAGTCCATACTTAGGACGGGCGAAGCTGGTGTGCTTTCACCCGGGAGAGCGGACATCGCTCCCGGCTTTGCAGCCTGAGCCGATGAAACGAAGATGTCATCCTCATCCGAGTCGGACAGGAGGAACTCAGAGGTATCCTCTTCGTCCTCCATATAGTCCAGCTCCAGGACATCCTCCGCGGGTGGAACCATGGTGAGGTCCAGTTGGGAGCCCCAGCTTGACACAGCGCGGGGTTCTGCTCTCGCGGCTCTTGCCGCCACCGGGTCCCAGCCTGACACAGCGCGGGGCTCCGGTTCAGCGGCTGCTGCTGTTGTTGAGCCCCAGCCTGACACAGCGCGGGGCTCAATCTCTGCGGCGGACGCCACCATGTCTTGATTGCCGGCCGGCGAATCAGCGAACATGAGGGGGTCCAGTCCCGACAAGCTAGCTTGGCGTGCTAACCGTCGGCGGAGGCTCTTAATGGTGAAGCGGGTACAATGCCCGCACGAGCTGGGGTTATCGATAGTCTCCCGGGCGTGTTCCGCCCGAGGCAGGACGAGCAGACCTGGTGTGAGTCTGTGCCTGAGATCTTAAACTCAGCCGCATAGCCAAGCCTCCGAGTCCCTGACTCCTCTGGTGTGAGAGAGAGAAGGGTCCATCTTCGTTCGCCGGGGTGTCGGCGTGGAATGGACACGCTAGTAACAGGTACTTTACTGAGAAAAAAATCTAACCTTGCCATTAGTCCGAAAGGAAAAAAGCGACGGTGTAGATTTTATTCTTTAAAGAATATTAACTGGTGTGTTAATACCTTTTTTATCTCTGTCTCCTCTGGTGTGAGAGAGAAAAGAGAACGTCCTCGTTACCGTGGTGTCGGTGTGGAGGGAAGAAAAAGCTAGCAACAGGTATGTTACTAGTAGAGATGTCCCGATCACGTGATCGGGGATCGGAGCCGATCACGTGATTTTAAAAAGATCGGGGATCGGGAGAAAAAAATCGGGGATCGGGATTTTTTTTTTTTTTTTTTTAATAAAACATTTTTTTTTATTTAATGTTACAAAACAAAAATGACCATGTTCACGTCTTAAAGTCATCCTGAGGACTTAGTTTTGGTTTAAAATTACACAACATCATGTATGTGTTGCTTTCTTTGGGCTTGTTTTCATAGACCTGGTTGCTTATTTCTCTGAAATCTGGCAACAGAGTGGGCGCAGTGTCTAATAGTAGCAGGAAGCTAACGAGAGGCTACGTTCAGCTGGTGACTCGGGACAGAGAAAATGTCAGGAGTTTGGAAGTATTATAAAATTGAAAGCGAAGGCAGTGTAACAGCCAGATGCAATGTTTGCAAGGCAGAGGTTCCGCGTGGTGGAAAGAACAGAGCTACGTTCAACACGACCAATCTAATAAGCTACCTGAGAAACAAACACCAACAACAACACGACGAGTACACAGCGGCCACTCAGGTAACGGCACAGAAACAACCGACACTTTCAGACTTTTAAAAGGAAAGAGAAACAGCCCCAGAACAGTGAAAAGGCCAACACAATAACAGCCAAGATAGCTGAATGTATCGCGTTGGATGACCAGCCGTTATCTGTTACCTTTTTTTTTCTTAATGCATTGCATAAAGATCGGATCGGGAAAAATCGGTATCGGCAGATTGTCAAAATCAAATGATCGGAATCGGATCGGGAGCAAAAAACGTGATCGGGACATCCCTAGTTACTAGCTTGAAGAAAAAAATCAAACCTTACCGTTATTTCGACAGAAAGAAACGGCGAGACAGATTACAATATTAACTGGTGTGTTAATATTGTTCAGTCTTCTTGCAAAGCAAAAAAGTAACCGGCAAGCGCCCGTCGACCGAATGTTAGTTTTGGGTTCAGTCTGTGGACCGTTAAGCTAGCCCGGTTACTGATAAATCGAGATGTGCTCTGAAGCGAGAAGAGGTGTTTGAATGACGCTGCGTCGTAGCGCAAGCTACTTAAAGGGTGGGTGGATTCCCTGACGTTGACGTCAAGATCACCAGCCAATCAGGATTGGCGTGATGAGATTGATGCTTCCGTTTGCATACGCGTTGTGGCGCATCCCATAGTGAGACATCAAACGGAGTGTTATGAATGAGAACGTCAACTTCATGGTGTCGCTATGCCAAGGGATCAACAGTGAGTAGGATTCATCCTCTTAAGACCAAAACAATTACAATCGTTGTTGAGACATATTATGTGCTGGACCGCCAGACATTAGCATGATTTTGCCATCCAGAGACACATGCAGCTAGCATGACTAAAAACTAGATTAATAACCTCAATTTGGTTTGAAGTCAACACATTAACATTTGATTTGTCTTCTAAATCTAAGTCAGTGTGCATGTTTACAAAATGTAACTAAAAGCTGGTTGTGTGTCATGTTCTTGCTGCACCGCCATGATGATAATTCCAAAATTAATTAAGCTCTAAAAGCTGACATGTTGAGATTATTTATCTGCTTAAAGAGTAGCAACAAGAAATATGCCTTGAAGGCGAGGGAACATGAGGTATTAGATAATAACATGGCAGTTTTTTTCTAGTTTTTCTCTGTCTCCTCCCACAGGGGTCAAGCTGGACTCGTGTGAGGCCGAGGGCTGAGAAAATAGCTTTGTCTCTTTCACTATATAGACGAACAAAAGACAGAACCCTGATTGTTCCTCATGTGCTGAGAGGAGGGGGGCGTATGATGGAGCAGTGGGACAGGGGTCCATGTCTAATTGTGCGTGTGCATCTGTGAAAGGGGGGCAGGGCATCTCTTGAATATTCCATATGATGAACAAGCGTCTGCCCTTCTCATACAAAACAGAAGCCTTGAATGACAGACAACAACAGAGGAGCATTTCCCCCGCCTGGTAGACCAAGCTGTTCGTTCTCTCACTTTCACTGAATGATGAAAATATAAATTGATCATAAGAAAAGCTATTTTTATAATGATCAAACACTGATCGTGTGTTATTGTTATTTGCTAAATATAATAACAAAAACATACATTTATATTATATTTGATGCTATGTTAAGCAAGATCATTCAAAACAAATTATGAATAGACAATAAGTAATCAATATATTTGATGCAAGACACCATACTGTCTTATTATATATATTGTAAGTGTCTTTTGCTGGTTTAGTGGCTGCATTATAGTACAATTATGTAATTTTTCTGAGCTTGCCCAACGGTTCTGTTGTTAAATGTTCTGCTTTTCCCACCTAGCCAATATACCCACATTACTCTATACTTTTGTAAATATTTGTTCAAAGCACCAAAAGTTATCCCTATAATATCGTTGCAAATTGATATTGGGGTATTTGATCAGAAAGATTGTGCTTTTGATCTTCTCCACATTGCCCAGCCCTAGAACAAATAATATATATGTTTACTTTTTAAAATTGAGTGTGTTTTCATGCAGTTGCAGTGAGACCTTAGAGGGAGGGAAAAGAAAGATGCAAAAGGACACACACTGCAGAGATGGTGCAGGAGCCGACATCATGTTTTCTCCTCACAATAACTGGGCTAATTGTTCTGGTTCATTACAGCATTTTAATAGGATTTTGTTTGTGTTAACTCAAATCTCTCTTACCCAAATATCACTCTATCAATGATGTAAAATGTTATGCCCTCAAATTGTACATGTCCTCACACACTTGCACACATATTGCTTGTATGTCAACAGGCTAACAATCTTAAAAGATAAAAATAGATTTCACTGACAAAAAACTTGATAAAAAGGGCAAACAAAAGCATGTTGTTTACTACTGGCAATGTTAAGCTTATTGATTCTAAATGCTTGGGGATAAAGACTGACAAATATTCCCATAATCTTCCAAATCTAAAAACACTGGCTGCATTGTGTCCAAATCAGCTCAGAAAACAGTATAAAACAATGATTTTCAGATGATGCAACAATAACTACTGGAAAGCTAATTTTACTAATAAAAACAAGTGACCAGGGAAAGCAAATAATAGGGGAACTGGGCACTATGGCTGCATTTCCACCCAACACACTCTCACTCCATAAGCGTCCAGGAGCGACGTTTGGTCAGGGTCCCGTGGCGTGCAGTTGTGACACTCCTAGGCTCCTTCAGCTTCATAAAGGGACGCAAATAGCTTTCAACTGATTGTAATGTATTCCCATCTTCGGCGGGATTTGACGCTCATGGAAGCACGGCATTCGTTTGTGTCGGCTGCCCTTAAAGGCAATGTGAGCGTCCATTCCCATTGGATAACGGAGAATTGTACACCCGGAAGTAAGTATTCCCCTTACTGTCGATTGGTTTTACAGTGATATCTGCACTACTCATCGACTAAAAAACACCAGATTATCCTTGTTAATTACACAACATTGATTGGTTTAAATTGTGTGCAATGCTTTTGTATTTGTAGTATGGGAATACATTACAATCAGTCGAAAGCTATTTGCGTCCCTTTATGAAGCTGAAGGAGCCTAGGAGCGTCACAACTGCACGCCATGGGACCCTGACCAAACGTCACTCCTGGTCGATTATGGAGTGTGTTGTTCCACCGGATACAATTTCTTCTTTTTCACAAGTAAAACCTTATTGTGGTGTAATTATGACTTTCACAGACCATTATAAATCCCTGTGGGATGCTTGGTAGAAATGCATGTAATCTCTTGTGATTAATCTACTGCTATCACTGAGCATAACGGACACAGCAAGGTTACATGGTCAACACAAACTTACAGACACTAGGACTATATTTTGTGTACATTTGAGAGATTCATTTAAAACCTTCCAGTGAAATGTACAAAATATAGCTGGGTAAATGGCTTTCTCATTTAAAAGAGTTGGGACTGTTTGAGAAAAACAAACACAGTATCACGTGTGAAAACCGTGTGGGTGCAGGACCAGCATGACTAACACATGCACAGATGTTCAACTCATGAGCACGTCTATTTCCCAGAAGGCGATGCTTTGGCCCTCAAGCTCTGCATCACAAAACAGCTTCAACAATTTGCCATTTTATCTTCAATACCAGATACCGTATTAAAAGAAAGGAAACGGGTAATTAAACTACTACATAACGACTTATGAGGATAAAGATTACTGATGTCAGATAATTGTATCATGATCATACAGTATAACCTCAAACATTATGTGAAAACACAAAGCCAACCACAATGAGTAACTATAAATACAAGCCCATAAAATGAAGCTCTGAATACAATATAAGCTCTTTGTTGTTTTAACCTACTTTTGATAAGAGCTGCACAAGGGCTTCTATGCTGGATTGTGTTCAGTGTATTCACACAATTAGGGCTTCCACAAGAGTTTTGTTCAGTACCAACTTACTATAATGGGGGCAGTGCTGAAACCAATCTTCCTCTTCTGAGGGATGTCGTCTTTGTTTTCATGTGGTAGACCGGGAATCTCCGTCAGATCACATCCCGGGTCGTAGACAATATCCTCATCGTCTCCGTAGAGGTCATCCTCAGGATCAGTGCAGCTTTCCCCCCAGCCCTGGTAACAGGCATCCCCGTCTGCGTTAAAAATCACCCGCTCATTCCCAACGTATTCCTCATCGGGGTCTTCCACCTGGTCCTTGGGAGATCCAGAGGGTTTTTCTTCTCTTGAACCATCCCCATCCTCCTGGCTTTCCCCAGCAGCTGTATTTGGGGTTGGCAATGGCTCAGGGGAAGCATCTTCAGAACCTTTTTCAGTAATCACGGCATTGTCTGTAGGTTTTGAAGTGTTGGACTCCCCGAAGTCATCAGTATATATATTTTTTTCTAAAGGTGTCTCCTCTTCTTCGCATGAACCATTGACCTGGCTTCCATTGGTGGTGACCCCTGAAAGACGCTGTCTGCCTCCGTTGGTAGTCTCAGACTTGTCTGCTTTGTCCTGGACTTTTTCCTCATGTGGTTCTGGTTTCAGCACTGAAGTCTCTGTTGCAGGACTGGGGCTCAGGATGTCATCAGCGGACAGGGATGAAGGAAACGTTCCCCCTGTCCTGCTGCGGTAGCTTCCATGTACTGGAGATTGTCTTGAATCATCTTCACTGACATCACCTCCATGGCGGTTGAAATTGTCTGGCGAGTAGAGGGCCCGTCTGCTGACTCCTTTGTGGTGCGAACCATGGTTGTGTTGGTCAGCATTTTCAAAAACAGCACTCAGTTGACTGACAGTTGGCGAGGACGCCTCTGTTCTGGAGCAAAGTGAGTCCAAGGAGTCTGTGCTGCCTCGATTAGATCTGGAACCTCGCCAGTCATCCAGGTGCTCATGGGAACCTCGTTTATCACGTCCCGATGCAAAGACTGGGGATTGGGACTGGTCCCGTGACTGCTGCTCAAACAGCTTCCTGGTTTCGGAGAACTTGGCTCCAGAAACTCCAACCTTGTCAGCTGATAAGGAATGCTGGAGTTTTATGACTGATCCATCGGCCTTGTTGATGAAGTTGGTGGGCTTGACCATCTTCTGAGGTGATAAATCATCACTAGCCTTGGCTGGTACATCTGTGCCCATTTGCATGAACATGTCCTTAATGCGACTGACATGGCCGCCATACTGCCGGCCCCTTGGCTGTTTCACCCGTTCTTGGTCTTTGGGCTTGGAGTTTTTTTCTACCCGAGGCTGATCGAAGGACTTCTTGAGTGCCTGAAACTCAGCTCGGTAGGCATTTCGGTGGGGGGAGGCACTCCGGAGGCAGGTCCTCTCCCCCGAGGCCTCCGTCTTCAGCATGATGATGTCTTTGGATTCAGAGGGGGTGTCAGCATCGCCGTGGCCTCATTACAATCTGGAAGTGAGGAGTCTAATTTGAACTACCGCTGTGCAGCCTAATCAGATCCACTTGATATTATCGTATTTAGGCCCATTCACACCTGCAGGGATAAAAAGAGAGGTTATAAAGATACGTTTTAAACATCCACAAAGTAATGGCAAATACACTTAAAGTTCTCATCAAAATTATGATTACAAAGCTTAAGAGAGATACTTTTCACATTACATCAATAACACTATTTATAAACATGGGAGGCAGAGGGCTGATGGGTTTGATTTATAAAAGCTCTTAGTAGAAGTAGACTAGTTATGAAATACTACGAGACTCTAAAAGCCCTCTGATTATGTTGTCTTTTCAGAAATGCTGCACTGTTTACCTTCTCAAATCAATAAGTACTGTAGACCTCAGTGTTTGAGCACTTCATGTTTAAACTGGTGCTATGCTGCAGGAAATATTGTTGTTCTCTCTCTCTCTCTCTCTCATAGTAAGCTGTGACCCTTTTACGCTGAGATATCCCACAGCTCTCTACACCATCACTGACATTATGCTGCTTCTTGCTAAATGCCATCCCTCACACAAAAGCATCGCATGGTAGTTTAAACCTTTACTGCAAAGAGAAAATGCTGTTGAATGCAACATAAGTGTGTTGATTGGTAAAAAAAGAAAACATTTCATGAACTGAGAGATTTGCAGTTCACCCATCATTACAATAGTATTGCAATAGTATATTAGTAGTGGGCTAGTATAGTAGTTACATATTCTATACCTACAGCTACTAAATCTTTAATCATGTTTGGAAATGCATACCATAAAGAGGATGATAAAAATGTGGCACAAAAGATCATCTGGGACACAGAGTATCCATTAATCTCAGTAGTGCTGAATGGTATGAATGCAGCAGCAGTGACTGAAGCCTAATGTCCCGGTTCAATATTCATTATCCACATTGCTGGACCCTTGCTGGTCAACGATAACTCTATGTAAAATCCCTGTGCAATAAACAACCATTTAAACTTGAGTAACATCCTGTGCTGGAGTATATCGCACGGAGATAAATAAAGTTAGTGATGAAAGATGGAATCGAGGCTTTAACATTGTGTCAGAGGGATCCGACAAACAGCCAGCCGCTCATCATCCACACCGCGCACAACATGACAGCTCAGGTTTCTGACAGTTAAACATGTATCCATGCACATTTCCCCCCCTGTGCATGTATGCATGGGTAAAAATACAAATGCCTAACCCTTCTCTGTGATTACCAAAACACCAAGTTAACTGTTAACCGCAAACCACAGCGGTGGTGCTTCAATGTTACAAAAACAAAAGAGTCAGACTTACATTTATGGCTCCGGTTTCGTTTGACGCTTGATACAAACAAACTGTAATCCAGAGGCTAAACTCGTTGGGAAAATGGATGCTGTTGTTGCAAAACCTTACGATAAAAACATATCTCTCCCACGCTCGTAAATTGTCCGATATGGATTTGCCACTACAGAAAGGTTTGGACACACTACAGCCGCTACAACGCCATTGCAGGCAGTGGGCGATGCTGCCAGTTGCTCTGTAGGGGTGGCGATGAGATTTGGCAGCTCGTCTCACGGAGAGCTGCACTGTGGCAGGGTCTGCAGGGGCTGGTCCGATATACGCCTGCAGTGTAGAAAAGTAAACATACTTAGCTCTACGGTAGACGATGATTTACACAGGTAAAGCCTCATGTGACAGGTGCTTAAACCTGAACTGCTGCAATGGTTTGGTCCGATAATCTGCCGCGCGGAGGGGGTTACAGTGAGCTGCAGTCTGCATAAATACCAGCACACAGCAACACTGTAACTTTACTCTTCATGCTGCCTCTCTGTTCATCAGTGGGGTTTGGGTGGGGTACATGGGGTCATGTACCATGGATGTTCAAATGATGGTGTTTCAAAATGTGGACCACCAGGGTTTAAAGGAGAGTTTAAAGGGGGGTAGAGCCAGCTAAAGTTATTTTTTTAATTCATGCTAATTCCATCCACATGTAATTAAATGAAAGCCAATGCATATTAAAGTTGGCTACTGAACACAAAAAACTAAATCTCAAAGATATACATATCAGAAGATGCGTTGGGTTCTAAAGTGTGCAGTCTCTTTCCTGTAATGAAGCTGTTTGCATTAATATTTTAGCAGTCTTTTAATGAAGATCAGAGCTTAAGAAGTCTAGCTTGGTAGCACAAGAGTCAACAGAAACCGCCATAAGCACGAGACTGAATTCATGTGATAAATCTTTTATACAGTCTATGGAGAAATCCTTATAATAAAGAAAGCTTTGTCAACAACCAAATGTGTGATTTTTCAGCACTAAATTATACAATTGATTATAATTTATTAAGAATGCTGCATTCTTGCATATTTTGAAACAACACATGACAAGTAACATTAAAAATTACATTTTTCGATCAAAGTGCGATTCAGTTGATTAAAGTGTGCATATGCTGCATACATTTATATTACACATTTGTGACTTTTTTGTTGCCTTCTCAAATCCCTTAAAATAAATCTTATTTATAAACATGTGCAGTCAAATAATCTGCCAAAATATGCGATTAACATTTTTATGTAACAATTGTAATCCATAATAAACTCAATGAACGCTGCATATTTGTAGTAGGCAACTGTTTTTCACTTGTACTTATGACCCTTCAATTTTCCGTCCCAACATCTTGAATTTAGAGAGTCAAATATAATATGAAAGAGTGTCATTGGGTTTCAAAAACAGACTTACGACTTACGAGCTACAGTTTGTCCCTGTTTAGCCACAGCCCCTTTCATGGGGGAGAGCAGGCATATTGCATCTTGCCTTTCAGCAAAAAAAGAAAGAAAAATAAATCAGGAAAATAACATTTTAAATTGAAAATGAACTGAAGAATATTCTGAAACATAATTGGAGCAAAAATCAGTACACGGTAATTCACTTCAGATGGTGGATACATGTTGCCGTCTTTACCAAGTGGTAAATGCTAGTCTTCATTACATCTTATTGCAGTTATTGACTTACAGTGATTGTTGTGATACGTTCATACCCAGTCCAATCAGCAAAGACGTCTGTGAAGATGTTGCTAAGCAACCTAAAAATAATCTTAAGGGGATAAAAGGGAGGGTGAGAGAACATAACAGCCTCGCACTGCAGAGCATGGAGGATGGTTAGCATCATGTTTATCACCAGAGAGGAAGCCATGAATCTAGAGCCAAACATGAATTTATTAAATAACAGCCGCTGTGGGGGAAGGAGTGGTTCAGTCTGTAGGGGATTGGACTTTGGACCGAAGGGTTGCTGGTTCACGTTCCCGTTCGGACCAAAAACGGAGTGTGGACTGGTACTGGAGAGGGGCCAGTTCACCTCCTGGGCCACTGCCGAAGTGCCCTTGAGCAAGGCACCTAACTACTCACTGGCGCCGGCTAGACTGGCTGCCTCCGCTCTGACCTCTCAACTGCATGTGCATGTGTGAATATAACTGTGTCTGTATTTGTATGTATGTGCATGTTCTAAAAAGTGTGTAATGTATGACCTGTATAAAAACGCATGTGTGTGTACGACAGAGTGGAAACTGAACTTCCACCTCGGGGGATTAATAAGGTCCATCTTCTCTTCTCTTCTGTCGGGATGTTTGCCAGAATTTGGGTCCTTTTCTGCATGATTAATGTGCTCTCAGAGTCTCGTACTGATAGCTGACATCGAGGGGGCATGAGGGTGAATTAACGGTCCTACAGCCCTTTAGCGGGCCTGACTTGGAGCCAAGGGGCCAAAAACCTGACCATCTGTCTGCTAAGACTGTCTCTGCACTGCAGGGGGTCTGGACAGATTGGGGAAGATTTCTCCAACATGTCTCTGCATCCAACAGCTGGGCTTAGGGGGTCATGCTCTGCTGAGGTGACGGTGCATGTTTGTGCCGTTTGTGCATGTGAGTAAGAACGTCTGTTTGACAACTCATCATCATCCAAAATGATAAATAAACAAGCATTCGGAGAAGCTTCTAAATGACTGAATTCAGCTAACAATTAAGAAATAAGCTTTCAGGAAATTACATTACGACTATATTAAATGACAAATATGTGTTGTCCAAGACAAAGGTGGGAGAAGTACTCAGATCTTTCAGTAAACGTAGAAATACTAGATTGTAGGAATGCTCTGTTGCAAGTAAAAGTCCTGTATTTACCAAGTTGAAAAGTTAAAAAGTATTTTAATCAAAAGATAATTAAAGTACGAAAGTAGAAGTACTCATTATGCACATTTCAGAATACTATCAAATGTTTTGATTATAAATATTGATGCATTTAAGTTTTATCAAATCAGGTAAAGGTGCAGAATTGTAGTGGGGTGGAAGTAGAAAGTAGCAAAAAATGGAAATACTCAAGTAAACTACAAGTCTCAAAATTACAGTACAGTACAGTACAGTACAGTACAGTGTACAGTGTAAGTACAGTGCTTGAGTAAATGTACTTAGGCTAGTTACTTTACACCACTGAAAAGCAGCCATTCATCAGCCACTACTTATATAAAAGGAAGTCACAGTACAATTCAGTATGTTACTTGAGTAATATCCACAGAAACATCTACTACAGGCGTGTCGCTCATGTTCTGACTCACATCGTGGTTTTGCTTATTTTACTTTACGAGACAACCATCTTTTTCCATCCAGATGTTGAGCCAATGAGGAGCCTCTCTGTTTCCAGAGAAGGAAGGAGGCGGAGGAAGGAATGCTGCAGGATGCTTATTATTATGGCTGTCAAACCCAGTGGCGATTAGATAAAACATCCTTTTTCATGTCAGATTAACGACGATGGTAGGCACCATGTCTGCTGCAGCTGTCGCGGTATGGCTTGGTTCGGGTACGTATCGAATAAAAACTCGGAAATATCCGGGAATTTTCAGTCGTGTTGCCTTTGATGCGGCATCCATGCTAGTTAGCTAGCTAGTTAGCATGCCCCTGTTTAGTTACTGTGCTCATTTTTTCCAAGAGGCAGAGGAGGAGACATAAAAAATGGCTAACAGCAGACAGCTGTACCGTTATACAGCTGGAGTTCCTACACAATATACTTTAAAAAATGTGTTTGAAGTAGAGGATTTGTATAACGTCATACGCTGTGTTGTGTTTTATTCAGCTGTAATTACCTTTGAGAGATAGCCTATTTCCCTTGGTGCAGGCCTGTGTTCATAGACGACCAGGTGTCATATGAATGCCTAATTAGGTAGCTATGCGAGATTAACATTTTAAATTATCCATTATCACCTGGGAATACACATTTGTTGTACAGTGTAGACAATGATCTGAGTTAGTAGTTTGTTATGTACAATTAAACTAATCCACTTTAATACAACAGCCTTGCAAAAACTATAACTGTTATGAAGTTTATAATGATAGTCATTAATATTGTCAAATGGATTCATACCATCATTTAACGTCCATTTACAATTACAAAATCATCCTACTATTACAAAAACAACAGATAAAAAAGGATTACACTTGTCTTAGAAAGACAATTTTATATCATTTTATCTTGTGGTACAACTAACAAATGATTTAATCATCAGGTAATATGTTGATGTTCTTTGACCCTACTTTATTCATTTTTTTACTTTCATTTCACAAAGTACCACCATATCCTCCCATTTTAGAAGCTTTTGGTTTCTGAGTACTACCTTTATAGCTGACTATAATACTCATTTTGTAGCAAGGCTGTACTTAATAAACTGGCAACAAACATAATGTGTATACAAACTTGTACCATTCATGCTTTTATTCATTGATCCAATAGTTTTCATTGTGCATGCCTATGATGTCAAACATGACACTTTTCATGAGAGAAATGCCCATAAGGAGCTATCCGGCTTGAAGCAGAGAACAGCCCTGGACAGAGATGGTGAGTGGGTGTCTGCAGTGGTGCACTTCACGTGTTGACCTTCTGTCCCCTCCCCCGTCATAACACAGTGACACGCTCAACTGGTTTCCAAATAATACTGGCGTTATTGTTTTCAGTTGTCCGCTGTCTCACAGACTTGGCCCACTTTTGCTGTAACACTTTACTGAATTAATATGTCTAAACCTTGTCCTCGCTAAAAGTAGAGTTGACCCTGAATCATTAACTTTGAGACAAAGGTAAAGTATATCTTCTATTTAACCTGATACTAGTAATTAACTCATTTACGCTTTTTGGAAAAGTCAGTGATTTGCTTACCTTTATAGAGCGCTAGAAGATTAAACTGGCTGTTACATGTCGACTCTAGTCTTAAGCAACATCCTTCTGCTTGTTGTGACACAGACTACTTTCACTTCCAGGTCTGTGTTAAGAACAAAGCTCAAAGTCATAATGTGCAGAAAACCAAAACTGGTCCAAACAGTAGCAATCCTTGTTGTATGTGCTCTCCTGCTAAACACCTCCTGACCAAGACAACGTGGCAAGACAATGAAGCTGATTCAACACAACTAAAGAACATCCCTTCTTTGCCACTTCCTCGGCTAGCTTGAGTCCTCAGTTTGCTAAAGCCATTGAAAGGACAATGATGGTTTATTGCCTTACGCTGCCAATGGTGTTCGTAACACTCCTGGGACGTCAGTCGGTCCAAGGTCAGCCCAGAAAAGAAAGAAAAAACCTGGTTTACTCCTCCCCACATGGCAGTTATCTACTAATAAGTGAAAGTGTGTCAGTTTATCAGAATGATGTGCAATGTATAGATATTACTCACATGCTAGTTTGTATGTGATCCACTTAACAGGGATATGTAGATTGTAGTGTCTTTTCTTAAATTTCTTCTTCTTCATCGAGAGCTAACAGGTTAGTCTTCAGTGGAGAGTCCAGTATTAACCTTTAATGAGTAATGTATTATGTTTACTAGGAGTGTTGTAGTCCATTATCTCGAGAAGGCTTGGCACAACGTCAGCCCACTACAATTAAGCAGATCTGATTAGCAGAGCCTCAGTGTAGCTTAGTTAGTGATCTTAATGGATGGTAAATACTGCAGCTGTAGCTGATGGTAAACCACAGTCCAATAGGATCCTGTAAGTGAGACTGGCTAACACTGGGCTGCCGGCTTGTGTTAGACCTAAACGCCTGTTGTTCAATCGGAGCTTTAATATCGATAGGCCAAAACACATTTCAAATCCCATAGGTCATTTCCTATTCCTGAGACCATTAGGTGAGACCAGGCCATCTGGGCTCTCTTGTATGTCTCATCTGTGGACGTGCCACACATGTTTACACCGCGTCCAGTTGGTCTCTGAGCAGAACAGAATAGCTGGTACTTGACCTTGACTGGGAGTGTGTGACTGGTCCTTTGTGCGGGGAAGAATTGATGAGGCCCAATGCGTCGGGGGATAGAATCCGAGTGTGTGCATTCAGAGTGGGATCGACTTAAGTCACCGCAGAGGACGCAGTGGTGCGCTGAAACTGAATGAGGTTTTACTCTTGGTCTTTGAATCAACTAGATCCTAATGCCACGTGTGCAGGAGTAGCAGGGAGATATGGTCTGGATTAGTCATGCTCAGGTGGTTCCCTCAATCTGGTTTTAGAAAGAGGTGTGGTGGGTTTTATAACCTCAGGTTTCTCTAAGTAACACCGCATTTAGTGGCCTCTAAATGCTATTGATTGTATCTTACTGTGACGGAGCCCTCTGGGATATCAGATAGATGTTAGAAGCTCATATTCTCTGTTTAAAGCCACACAGATGTATGTAGTACAGTTCAACATACACACAGGACTGTTTTATAACTTCAGCTGATCTGTGCTCTTAGATTGCAGTTAGGCAATTTGGCTTTGTAGATGTGGACTTCCTTAATAATCTGCAGCTTACTGTCTCACCTAATCTTTTATAACCCCTTTGTGCACCCTGGTAATAGATAACGCTGAACAACCAAAGATCAAATACTGACTTCCTCTTTCACGGAGACGGATTAAAGATGTAAATCCTGCTCTATTACTCTGTTCAGACGAGACTCTCCTTTGAAACCCACCTCTGTACAAGGAGAGGGCTCACAGAAGAGGCCCTACTTTATGTTAGGGTGCTGATGACAGTTATGTAGAATATGGTGGTTTGATGCTAATTCAGAAGATGAAGCAGGAGATAAATCTACAATATTTTTCTGTGGGAAGGCATAGCTTTCCCATCTCTTCTTGCATTTGCTTTATGTGACTGGAGTTATATGTCTGCTGGCGAGCAAAGTTCAAATTCTCGTTCACTTTGCTTGCAATTCATACTGTAGCACAGATCTCCATATTTCCTCCCCTCCTCTTGCCATTTTGTCTACTCATTCTTTCTTCTCTTTTTCCTCGTACATTCAATCTCCCATGGTGATTAAAAAATGGAGTGCCCACCCACTGAGGGAAAGAAAGGGGGGAATAAAAATGAGAAGACAGAAATGCTGCACAAAAACGCTGCTTGGTGGTTAAAAAAAACAAGTATTCAAAATAAAAGGAAATTGTAAAAGGGAAAGATGCAAAGGAGAGGGCTTTTCAAATAACCTCCATTGTGTACATATTGTAAAGGGGCTGCCATTTTACTAGAGATGCCCTTCACGAATAAAGACTAAATGTTAGTGCTTGAAATAGAGTGGGGCTGAACAGAGAGCATAATGGAGACAGAGTGGGAGGCGGGCATAAAAACAACTCTGTTCATTTTGAATGACTCTCATTACTGCTGCTTTTTCTCACAGTACCCCTTTGGCCCTGAGATTTATTGTTCTGGATTAGCAATTTGTACAAAATCATAGTCTTTCCAGCACCTAATAATTTGGGTTTACACCCTTCACACTTGTACTGCATCCCTGTGTAACGTGGATGCTTTTACGTAAAAGACAATGTACTGTAGAAGCAAGGCAAGAAAAGAAGACAAATCTATCATTGAGCAGAATCGCTTCTCAAAGTGTGAAGGGGTTTGGCAGGTGCTAGTAACCCAAATATTTGCTTCGACTGTTTTCACTTCTATTAACGCCTACACTTATTTTCTAATTAGTGCTTCTTGCAGATCATTAACGCTGAACAAAACACAGAAAAAAGTAAACGTTCTTCTTTCCGAAGCTAATTTATTTTCTATTTTGAAATCTACATTTCAGTGGTCAGCATCTTGTCGAGATCGCATGCAGACCGTAACGTCTACCCATCTGCAGGAGTGCTGTTCGTCCACGTTCTGGAGAGAGAGTATTTTAAAGGAGAGTTTCCTCCCTACCCAAAAGCAGGTATAACACCATCACATTCTACACGGATTATTAGTTTTGACACTTTTAAACATCTTGACTAAAACATTTGTACAGTCTAATTGTTGGCACAGCCAGTGTATGAATGCAGCACTGTACTGTCCATTCATCACATTTCACTTGTAGAAAATGCTTGCTCTGGCAACCGGATTTCAGCCAATGGGTCTAAATGTACATTACTGAATTGCCGGGGACCCATAACAGAGCCCTGGGTCACCCCTCATTAAACTGCTCTGCCTTCAGGTGATGCCAACAGTGACCCGATCACTTTCAATACCAACCTGAAGGGCTACCCCGACAGGCCGGGCTGGTTGCGCTACATCCAGCGCACGCAGCACAGCGACGGGGTTCTGTACGGCTCCCCCACCGCAGAAAACGCCGGCAGGCCCTCCGTCATAGAGGTGGGACGGTGGAGCTCTTTCAAAGTGAAAAAGAGAAAAGATGGAGGGATTTGTGTTTCTGTTTTATATGTGAAGGCAGGAAAAGTGTTTTCACAACTCGAAAGCATTACATTTGAAGAATTTGACTTTGAAATGTAAGACAGTATCACACAATTATAGTCAAGGCACATACATAAAGGTAATTGAGTAGTAACACATTGAATTTATTTTGACTAAGCACAGCCGATTTAGCAGTAGAAAAGTGCAATGTTGCGCTTTGAGTCTTTAACATAAATTCCTTTATGTTTTCTTATGCTTTCTTTGTCCCCCATAAGCTACTGTAGAAATTCTTTTCCCAAAAGGCTTAGCGTTCCTAGTGGCACATGTGCCTCTATACGAGGGTCTCAGTTGGGTACAGAGCCCGCATAGGGTATCTAGCTCAGCTTCGTCCACAGGGCGGCTGCCATATAAGCTGCACTGATCTGGGTTTAAACGTTCACTCCTGTGTGTCGCAGATTACAGCCTACAACCGACGCACTTTCGAGACGGCACGGCACAACTTGGTCATAAACATCATGGGCACAGAAGGTAAGAGGCACCAGCAGGGGGGCTTAGAGCAAACACAGATCAGACTGTGCAACTCCTCTGATTAAATCCTCAGGGCACACTCAGAGCGAGAATCTTCCCCGAGGAGAAAATGTGGCCTTTGATTACTTTTGTCAACAAGAACTAATCAATCATTTTTCAAGAAAAACAACATATAGTATTGATCAACTCATGTGTTCCATCGAAACAGTACAATTCCCTAAGTCTGCCTTAGACCTTGTGGCAAGAATATTTGAAATAGAAATATATAAATAACTAATAAGTTGGTTATAATTAACCAGTATTATATATTGTGGATTCTTTAAACACACAGTCCTGCGTTGGTGCAACATTAACAATTGTCATTACGGTACGGCTATAGTCGACAGCCGTTTCTTTTTGGCCCGTGTGGCTGCACCCAACATCTGTTTTGTTGCACCACGGCTGGTTGACCGGTCGCGCTACATGCAGCACACAATATGATCTGAATTGGTTGAACGCTAAGCAGATGTTCGCGCCGCCAACGTGAAATCACTCCTCCTTTTCTGTGATGTCATGTGCCATCTGGCCCCAGACGGAAGCCAAATTGTATGCACAGTGAAGCAGACACACCAGCGTCTGCGGGTGAAATCTGTCTCATCGAAGCAGCAGTCATTAAGTATTTATGATGTCTTAGTCAGCAGAACACCTTGTAGTTTGTGTTGCCCTCCTGTCTTCTCTCTCCGTCGTCTCACTACCATTCACCTTAATCACCCTTTTCTCTGAGACTCTCTTCTTCTTCATCTCTATGCACAGAGTTCCCCCTGCCCTACCAGGCGGAGTTTTACATCAAAAACATGAACGTGGAGGAGATGCTGGCCAGTGAGGTGCTGGGGGACTTTCTGGGAGCGGTGAAGAACATCTGGCAGCCTGACCGCCTCAACGCCATCAACATCACCTCGGCACTAGACCGAGGGGGCCGCGTGCCCCTGCCCATCAACAACCTCAAGGAAGGGTGAGGGTTTTTAGGGTTTGGCTGGACCTGTATTCAAGTTTTTAATACTGGAATAAAGCTGATGCAGGAACGGCTAGATACGATTTTCTTTCAAGGCTCATTTTATAGCACTTTGCATTACGTTTTCATTGTAAAAGTGCAGGATTAGTGCTTTTAGGTATACTACCTCTTGATTACATACAGTAAGCATTAGGTTTCTCCACCTCTTCACATCTCTCGATCAAACATATTTGTTATATTTTCCGCCCACTCAAAACATACTTGTGTTTTATTTAATTGCGGCCCTGGGATCCACAGTTCTCTGTGAATTAGATGAGTACACATGCCATCAGCGCTGACAGATACCGTCAGTGTGTGTTCAGAGGGGAATAGCCCACATGAATTGCCATAAGTTGTGCAACAAAAATTCATGCTGACGGTTTAAGAAGATGAAAGCATATACAAGAGCGCTCAGTGGAGGAGAAATGATTTGACTATATCAAGCCAGCATAATAATGTAAAACGACGCTCCATCTTCTCCTGTCACGCTTTGTATTTCCCTGTCTCCTCCCCAGAGTGTATGTGATGGTTGGTGCTGATGTGGCCTTCTCATCCTGCCTGCGGGAGGTGGAGAGCCCCCACAACCAGCAGCGCTGCAGTCAGGAGATGGAGCCCTCCATCAGCTGTGACAAGAAGTTCAGAGCTCAGTTTGACATTGACTGGTGTAAGATCTCTCTGGTGAGGATTGGACAGATTCCCCTGAATTTAAAGAGGCCCGAGGGAAATGCTGAATTAACTTCACCTTATTTCTTCAGGTTGACATCAACAGAGTATTCCCGGTATATATAACCCGTCCCGAGCCGGGCAACGGGATCCTGCCTGAATTTGGGTTGTACGACCCCCCCTCTGAGACTCTGATGAGCCGGAACTACTTTTCAGACTTCCTTATCACGCTGGCTGTTCCCTCCGCCGTGGCAGTAGTCCTCCTCTTCATCCTCGGCTACACTATGTGCTGCCGTCGGGAAGGGTTGTAAGTGTGCTTGGTCTTCTTTTATGCACCAGACACTCCGACAAACATTTGGGGAAAGCACAGAAACGGTTAAAAAGAGCTATATGATAGTCAAATGGAAAAACAGGATGCATACTAGGACATTGAGATAAAAGCAATAATCTGGACTAGAATTGCAGCTTGTCATAACCATCATTTTCTATTAAGTTCTCCATGAATATCTGTCGCAGCTTTTTGTTATTTCCATCATGTCCATCTTGATGTTTTGAAGCAGAGCCATGACATCGATCGCCATTCATCCACGATAAATCCTGTCATCATTCTCCATCATTTACAGGCCGGGAGAGACGTTCCCCCTCAATGTTCCACGCTCCCATCACCATTTCCACTCTTTCTTTACCCAAGCGTCCATTCACTTGTGTGTAGATGTCTCTTTAACTATCAATATTAGTATTTAATTCATCCATTTTGTTTTGTTTCTAGGGAAAAAAGAAACATGCAAACACCAGAGTAAGTGTTTTAAGTCTCCTGTGTTTTTCTTTATTTTGGATCTGTTTCTGTCCCCCACTCTGTCTCTTTGGTTTGCAGCTTTGTCATCTATGTTGTCATTGAACGCTTCCTCATGACCATTCATGTGCTCATCTGTGTGTTGACATCCATTCATCCAACGGGCTGCTCAAAATGAATAGTAATTCAGTAACAATAGCTTGAAAAAAACCTACATCTTGAAGACTAAGAACATATTTTGAGGTCAGAGAAGTTAGGAGGTAAGGGAGGTTGTATTGCTGTTGCGCATGCATGAGTTGAGTGCAGAGCTCCCCATAGCAGATTCAAATTGATTGCATATCAACATACTTTAAAGGGGTTTCAGATGACACCAACAACACAAGCTACAACACATGTAAACGCCACTGCCTCTCCCCTCTCCAGCATCCAGCTGGTTCACCACAACTCCATCCAGAAGTCCTCCAAGGAGCTGCGGAGTATGTCTAAGAACCGGGAGATCTCCTGGCCCCTCTCCACCCTGCCCGTCTTCAACCCAGTGAGCGGCGAGGTGGTGCCGCCCCTCCACCCCGACAACTATGAGACCACCAGCATGCCCCTCATGCAGACGCAGACGTGAGTTAAAGGAGGATTTGGTTTGTCTGGAGGGAAATGCATGTGAATGAATAAACTATGCACACATGCACCGGAGCTTATTAGCATTTACGCAGATGTATGGCTTATACAAGTCGTTATATAGGGGGAATATTTAAGTAAAAACAATATCATTATTGTCTAATCTTGTTTTCTGTGCCACTCACAGTGCCTTGTTTACAGCTAAAGCTGCAGCAGGCCTTTAGAAAATACGACTAGAGCTTAAGAGGTTCAAGCTGTCCCATGATATTTCCTAATGGGCTTGAAAAATGTGCGAATATAAGTACAGCACAAGAGCCTTTACAGCACATGATACTAAAGGCTCTTGTGCTGTATGGGAATGTCTGTCTGTTGATCACAATGTCGTTGTTATAATTTCAGGAATCTGCAAAACCAGATTACAATACCACAGCAACGGCCATCAGGTGAGTAACAAGCTTTGTAGAGAAAGAAATATGCCTCACTCCATCTGTAACATGCTATGGTAATATTTAATAGTTCATAATAATAAATAACTAATAATTCAGACCAAGGGTTTAACTAGTTTACATTTGGGTGTTCTGATGTCTTTTACATTGGATAAGGTGACACCAATAATATAAATGCAGTCTTTGGAGTTTGTGGTTACTTAGCTGTTTCTCTTATCAGCCTGCCCTTAGACTATCTCTCGCCTGCATTCGTGTTAAAATACAAGCATCCAGACTTTATTCATTTGGACATGGATTATTAAGAGCAAATCATTTTTGCTACGACTCTGTAAGAAATCAGGCTCGAGAGCTTTTCCTCGCGTCGTGGCGCTGAGAAATCTGAACATTTGGAGTGTGAGCGCCCTCCTGTGTGCACGGTGTTCAACTGCATGACAGACCTCTCACTAACCTGCTGCTCTCTCTGTTCACTGCTAACAAAGGAGATAATTATGTCATGTCAACATTTCGAAGGCTGGAGGTAGGTGCTGCAGTCTGTTTTTTCAGCTCATCTCTTCTGCTTAAAAAGACTAACAGCTTTCTTTAAATAAACATGACTGTTCGTTAGCCAATAAAGTGGTATAAAGCCAATCTGTATTCCTTCCAGGTAAATGGTATTCCTGAGGAGAGAAAGGTGGCCGAAGCACTGAATTTGTGACCAGAGACAACGGTGTTTGATTTCATATCCATCTTTGTTTTATTCTAACATGTGTGCCAATCTGCATGCCCCAGAAGTGTCTTTGTCCAAATGCACTTACACTTTGAGGAGTGGGTGTGACGGATCAAAATAGCGTAGCGATTTCTAAAGTACATTTTAATATTTTGAAATAATGTATTTGTAAATGTTAAGACTTTGTTTGATTAAGACTTGCTTTGCACGATGGACCTCTCAGAGGAAAAGGGAGTTTTACATAGAAATGCTTTAGTTGTCAGGTGTTATAAATATGTGTCACATGATAACAATAAATCCATTGAAATCATTTGTCTTTACTGGTTTCATCTGTTGTCCCAATAATAAACAAGACACTAGTAATGAGGACTTACACAAACGGTATATTTTGTCGAAAAAAACCACATTTTAACAATGTACAACAGAATAAAGGCATTTATAAATAATATGGATACGTTTCACCTTTTTAAGACATCACAAAATGTTTAACATGTAACATATGTCATGAGGCCCTGCTGCACATGGGTATAAATAGTTGTTGCTTTTACTCGACAGAAAGATCTGATAAGGCCTGAAACAATTACCAAATGTATAACTGTTGATCAGTAATAGACGAGGAAACATCAGTGAACTTCGCGCCATAACCGAAATTGCAACATGGAAATGCCATTCGACTTTGAACTGTGAGGTGATGAGTGGTTATAGAAACACAAATTTACTTCAATCTTATTCCGTTTAAGAACACAACGGAACCTGCACATTGTTAGCTAAATTACCAGAAGCCCCAAAAATCAACAAATTGCTCCACTTTAAAGAAGAAATGAATTCTATGTGGACCCATATTTTTCCTTTAAAAAGGTATCTATATAAATATGTAGAAAGCAATCAACTAAGCAACCCTTTACGACCTCATGGTAGACGAAACATGAAACTCAAAATTCATAAGCAACACAGCTTGGATTGTACAACACTATACTTTTTTTTTTTTTTTTAAACCTATCATTTACCCAATAAAAAATGTGCTCAAGTACATAACATTTCTGCACATATTACCTTGTTAAACTCATTATGCATTGGAGTTCACTGCTAAGCTGAAAAGAAAATGCAGGTCTTCAAATAAAAGTGATCATCTCTTGGAGTAAATGTCTGAGGATATATAGGCAAAGCTACATAACCCATTTGTCAAAATATACAGTATGTGTTTGTAATATGCCTTCTAAGCTCAGTCAAAGGACTTGTTTTTTGAGATGTTGGCATGTGGCAGTGATGCAGAGTTTAACAGACGGACGACCACAGGCTCGATGTACTCTTGTTAAAGCCACTGAGAGGCTCCGTTTGGATGCATTGAGTCTAAGAAAATCACTTTTTCACTCACTGATTAAAAGAATTCACCGGCTGTGCCCGCACATGGAGGATTTATACTTAGATTTCCTATTGTACTGTAATATGTGCAAGGCGGTACATTTTCCACGAGAGCTAAGAGGCATGTTTTTAAATGGCAATCAAACTAAAAACACTGCTAAAGCATTGCTGTATAAAATAAAGTCTTTCACTCTATCATACAAATATACACAGACTATGAAGCGAGCTGATAGGACAGACGGGTAGTAGACTGTAAAGGCTCGACCTCCACAATGCTTCTGAGGCAAGTGATCATCTACCAGATGCTGGGATGGGTACAAAAGTGACTCATGTAATACTTCCTTCACAAACAGCAGTCATGAGCGCAGAGTACAACATAAAACAAAGCCCAAAAGAAAGAAAAAAACATGTATAAAATATACGCTTAATTTAAAATCATTAAATACTGTACATATCACATAGAATTTCAGAGACACAGCAGGTGACCAGTGACACGGCACCTTTCATCACAAGGCGAACATTTCAAAAATCACAAAGACATTAGCAAAAATATGTCGAGGGATTATTCAACATTTTAACAATTGCACTCCAAAGTTCGACTGTTTTTTGATCAAACAAGTGAGCTGTTGGTCCATAGTTTGCATATTCAGATATCCAACACTGTTTTAAAGTCAACAGAAGTACTGTACAAAGTTGATCATGGAAATCAGCACGTTGTAACCATTTTTTAGACATCTGAATAAGTAGATTATGGATCCTCCTGAGTGAAAACACCTTCAACTGCTACGGCCAAATGGACGGAGTTTGTGCCTAGTGATCGCTTCCAGAGTGGAGTAATAATAGGAAGTATTGTAAGTGACAAATTAAACTTCTTATTAGTGTGTTTGGCTAAATAGGAGCAACGCTGCAAAAGATTCACACGGCAAGCACGAGGTCTTGAATGAGAAGACCTCTTTTTGTTTTACATAAAATCTCACATCAATTTCCTCCGCTGTTCTTCTCATAAATCCAAATAATGTAAACGTTGTTTATTTTTTTTTTCTTTGTTACGTTTCTTTCCCCCCGCATTTTTCCTCTTTTTTTATTATTCAGTGTGCGACTTTCACAGCAGTCATAAAGTTCTCTGCTCAGACCCCCGTCCTCCCACGGGCCCCTGTGTTGTCATTTAATACAACTGAGGTCCCTTCCTGTGGCCCTCGGTAAGCTATAACACCGGGCCGGCTCCCGTCTGGGGACTGGACCTCCCTTCAACCTCAAAAAGGGGCTTGGCGAGTCTTCCCCTGCCCCAAACCATCAAGACATGTTACCATCAGGCGCCGGGTGTTTTGTGGCTGCCCCGGGACAGCAGCAAGACTCCCAGAGTGAAGACCCCCACGGCCCCAGCCGCTTCAGCAGGGCCACGTTGTCTTTGGGGATGATCACCTGGGCCAAGTCGTTGGTGATGAGGGAAATCTCATGAGCCACGCAAACGAAGATGAAGGTGCTGACCAGGATGTTCAGCGAAGGGTTTCCGGGGATCAGGACCAGAATGCCCTTGGTGTCGGCGGCCAGCCAGATGTGGTACTGGCATATGAACAGCTGGGGGAGACAAACAGAATGAAAAGTGAGGAATATAAATGTGTGTAGTTTCACTTGGCGGCCTCCAGGGAGCTACAGAGCATCACACACAAAGAGCTTATAAGAAATAAAGTCCAGTGTTTTATTGGTTCTGCTTCCACATTTTATCACTGGCACCTTATCTTAGCAGAATTACAGATTGCTCATTTCTTTTATTGCTTTACCGTACCCTTGTATCATAGCAGATTTGTTATGTAGCACTATATAAAGCACATTTTATTATGTTGTAATACCATGTTATCACCTTGTTGTGTGCAAAGGCCTCTGACATTGGATTACATTGATTATTAAACTCTTTTATTTAACTTTTCCTCTATAGAATGCCACAGTGACGCGTACGGAAACCCGGAAGTAAACTCCTTCCGATTCCTTCGACAAAAACCAATGCAATTTCTCCATAGGATTTTGGAAAATAGCTCTAACTACTTTTATACTTTTCTAATCATAAATCTATCGATTATAAATCTATCAATTAGATAATTATAAAAGTAGTTAGAGCTATTTTCCAAAATCCTATGGAGAAATTGCATTGGTGTTTGTCGAAGGAACAGGAAGTGGTAAAATGCTAACTTACTTCCGGGTTTTAGGACGCGTCACTGTGGCACTCTATGTTGTATCTGTTAAGACTGTTCTATCATTGCTTGTCTACCCATTTTAAATGTGTCTTGTGCTATACTGTATATACATAAGTTTATCAATATATTTATCCCTAGATCTGGCAGCTAGTCGCAGGAATATAATATATGACCTACCTCTAAGGAGATCTTGCCAAACCACGCAAAGAAAGAGCTATATCCAGAGCGGGCGTAGCCAGGAATGTTCCTGATGAGAATGAAGGGCCAAAATCTGTGAGAAGAGAAAGGACACATTTTGTATGACATTCTTATCCAGGCAAGTTTATTTATATAGCACTTTTCAGCAAGCGACAATTCAAAGTTGCTTTACAAAACTAATTCAATACTTTTAGGAATATAAATACAGTAAAAACACATGATATATCTATAATATAATGGCATTTTACAACAGGCATTAAAAGCAAAGATAATAAAATAGGTATACAATACATGTTTAAATGGCATGCGCAGTGCGAATATGAGCAGCTCAATTAAAAAGCAGCCAAAGAGATGTGTTTCAGTCTCGTTTAAAAATAGTACGAGTTTCTGCAGACGTGCATGATTTGGGTAGTTTGTTCCAGATTGTCGGGCCATAACAGCTAAATGCTGCCTCTCTATGTTTTGTTTTTACTCTCGGAACCGATAGCAGACCCGTCCCAGAAGACCTGAGGCACCTTGATGGTTCGTAATTATGTCGCAGATCAACAATATACTTTGGTCCTAAACCATGTAATGATTTAAAACTAGCAATAGTACTTTAAAATCAATTCTTTGGCCCGACTGGAAGCCAATGTAAAGATTTCAGAACCGGACTGATGTGATCCACTCTTTTAGTGTTAGTGAGGACACGAGCAGCGGCGTTCTGATACAGAGTCCTATAACACTCAAGTAAGAGTGATTCACAATCGCTACGTCAAGTCTCAGGGTTCTTAATGAAGTTATCTATTGCACAACTTCACCAGCGTCCCCAGTGGTAGTGGCCAGAACTATCTTTAGCAATGAATTAAGGCAGCTCCCTTGGCAGTCATTTAATCCTGTAATGTGACATGAAATATTTCTCGAGACAAACATTGGTTTAATAACGACAGAACATCAAAACATACCTCTGTCACGAAAATAGACGGATAAAGAGAATCTACCTGCACCACAGAGATGTAAGGATGCATCTCGTTGCACTCGGTTTTTGGTTTTGCAGCTGCTGGCCCATATGGAGTAAGTCTAGAAAAATAAGGGGAAAGGAGAAGTTAGGTAAACATGTTGCAATTAACAGCTTCAACAAACGGTGGTTGAAGTAGTTTGGCACAGATATACTAGTTGGTTCTATTCATTCGTACATGATGCTCAAATATTGATGTTAAAAACAAACACCTGTAGCCCAGCAGGAAGCAGGATGTGAAGTAGGGCAAAGAGGACATCTCGTAAAACCGGAGTACATGATGCCGGTACGAAATGATCTCATCACATTTCTATTGGCTCTTTTAATTAAACGTACGTATTATATTTGTCTTAAAAAGGTCTAGTTAATGGTAAAACTTCCATTTAAACGTTAGGGAAATGAGTCCGAACATCCCTAACAGTAACTGACCCTGACCCCTGTGTTACCATTATCTTCTAAAGTGCCGTTGTTTATCAACTAAGGTCATTTTCCATAAGAAAATAGAGCTGCACGACGGAGCAGGTGACAGCAAACTGGAATAATGAATCGAAACCTCAGTACTGTGACGAGTCTTACAATGAAGGAGACGACAGAGAGGAAGAGGAGCACGTTAGAGATCGTGGGAGAGAAGAGAGCGTCTCCTTTGCCCTCAAACAGCACCATGCGCTTCTGAAGCACCAGGTAGAGGAAGGCAAACAACATGCCGTGGATCACCACCTGCAAAACAAACATCAAAACCAGTTTCTACAAAGTTCGGTTCCAAGCTTTTTATAATCTGCAACGTTTTATAGTTCTAAGAATGTGTTAACGTAAACACTGAGTACTAATGACGGGAGCAACTGGAGCCAAAAAGCATTTGACTTACAAATCGGTCCAGCTTCCATCTGAACCACCACTCGTGGACGCTCCCGTTCAGCTCAAAGAGCGTGGAGATCGGCCACACCGCGAAGATGTGCTCGAAGAAACCCTGGACACCAATGCATGAATATTAAATAGGCAGGGCTTCAAACAAGGAACACATCACGTACAAACTATGGGTTAGTGTGGCGGAAACTTCTGAAGCAATTGCAGGGTCTATGCAGGAATCCTGAAGTCAAATGTGAAACCTTTTAAGACCTTTTTTAAGACCCTTTCCGTACATTTTAAGACCTCATCGCCACTTGGAGTTTTAACCGGTTACATTGGCGACTCACTTTACCTCACATGTACTCTATACAGTATTGATCGTCCTTCCTCCTTGTCTTCCAACCATTTGACGCAGACTTGCATTTCCCCATAACAATGTTGTTTAACAACCGGCGTAAACAGACCTTCGCACGCTATCAAGCAGTGAGCGTGCGACGTCCTGTTCAGATGACGTCACATCCAACGGGATGCCATCAATAAACTACACAGAATCACACTACACACCTACGCCATGATTACATTCAGGCAGACTGAAGAACACAACCACAATTTATATACTTATTGAAAACAAGCTGCAAAATGTAAGACCTTGGAAAATGCGGTTTAATACTATTTAATAGCCTTAATTTCCGCTAAATTGATTTATCAACTTTTAATACTTTTTAAGACCCCGCGGACACCCTGAATTGGAGTCAGGACTCACGCAGCTCACACGGCGGCGTGCGTTGAAGCTTGCCGGCAGGCGTGTCTGAAGCTCGACCAACAACCAATCACATGAATCTCCCACCCCGGACACACAAGCACGCGGTTGATTGGCTAGAGCTTGTACTGGCATATGATTCGATTGGCTGACGCTTCCGTCGAAGCTTCAAGAGTTGAACATTGCTCAACTTTTGAAGCGAGCAAAGCGAAGCGACGCTCCCACAATGCAGTTCGGCAAAGCGTGACGTCCCCCCATTCAAAGTGAATGGGCAGAAGCATTGAAGCTTCAACGCACGCCGCCGTGTGGACGGGCCGTCAGAGAGACACGAGGAAAGCTGGAGCTTTGATGGCAAACACTGATGGTTTATTTGGAGCTTCGGCCGGAGAATTCACAAGACATGTCATGGGCCACGAGTTGACCACACGGTAGAGATGCCACAATCAATTCTGAAGAACCCTCCTGTAGCTCCAGGTTTTAACTAGTTCAGAGTGTAATAATCAACATTCTTCAATAGATAGACTAAACAGCTGAGGACACTGAATCACATTTGTTGTCGCTTATGGCTCGGGGTCATCTACACCTCGAGAAGGATGTGTTCCAGGTGTCCCATAACAATAACTATCTCTGACAGAGAGTTGCCCGGTCATAAACTGGTAACATCAACAATATGCTAGGGCAGCCCCTCCTTAAGGGAGATAACGGATGCCCGAGGCTGGGCATCTGCGTCAGAGGGCGAAGGAGGACATGCAGGGGAAATTATTCCCCAACAGTTAGGGTTAGGAATTACTTTAAAATAGAAACCTTTATTTAATTAAATCCAGACATATTCACAAATGATAAAACAGTCATCTAGTTTGCTTCATTTAGGCTAAAAGTCATAAATGTAATCTATCACAGCATTATTGTAATTTAAATAATGCTATACATTTAACTGTGATGTTTAAAGACATACCGACAGTATTGAAATGAAATGAATATAAAACCTGCAATATATTGTAATTCAGCTTTTTGGGAGTTTTATACACATTTGAAACTAAAGTGAGGTTGCAATTCTTACAGGTGGCATTAAAATATGTTTTGAATTCACTTACCTGGGAAAAGGCAAAGATGCAGATAACTGTCAGGAGTCCCAGTAACTTTGCCAAGATCCCAAGGTGCCAAAAACCACTGCCTGTTCAGAAAACAAAACAGTAATTGGCAAAACAGTTGATTTAAATGCAACCCCCCAGCTGCCGTGTTTGACAGGCATCTCATTTATTGAGTAGAAATATGAATGTGTAATGACGGACATAGTCTAGGACTTTCTCCCATGCAATTGAGTGCAACGATAAAAGCAACAGTTTTTTAAAGCTGCATCAATTCTGCCACCTACCGTTAGCCTTCTTCTGGAGAATCTGAGGCCACAGGGCCATCGTGGCGTAGATAACGGCAAACCAGAAGGTGACCAATGGGACGAAATAATAAAACTGGTAGGGTCTGTTCATCACCACGCACAGCACCAAGACCAGGAAGTTGAGACGGAAAAGGACCTGTAGCGAAATGAACATGAAAACATTAAGAGATCAATCTTAGCATCAGAGATAATGGTCCATACCAAATAACTGTATGTTTGTTATCAACATTTTTTTTCAAAGTCAGCTTTATTGTCAAGAATTCTACATGTTGTACATCCAGAAATATCGTTTCTCGAGGTCCTATAGTGTGACATATACAGTGTTGGGAAAGTTCACTTTCTACATGAACTAGTTCAGTTCACAGTTCACATATTTTAAAATGAACTAGTTCAGTTCATAGTTCATAATTCAAAATTTTGAACTAAAGTTCATGGTTTCAAAAATGAACTAATTTATAGTTCATAGTTCTTTTTTCAATAAGTTGCTGCGAGCTATTATTTGTCTCCTGTACGATGTTAATGGGCCATTTCAATTTTTACAATATCCTCAGAGGGCCGTACAAGTTATTGACCTCTGCTTAAAAAAACTAAAATCACAGCTCATTCATTTCATTCTGTGCAAAGAAAAAGCAACCTCCTAATCCAGATATCTCACCATGACTCGCGTATGCATGCACGTGCAGGGTGTGGCGTGACCACCTAAACAGAAAGATAATTTATGGACACAAGATGTGTGCAAATGTATTTAGTTTCCTATCCATGTGAACATGGTTTAAGTGGGGGGGACCTAACCTCCTCTAGAGGGGTCCGGGGGGCATGCTCCCCTGGGAAGATGTGTTGCACTTTGAGAGCAACATTAGGAGATCTATGGACACATCTCTCAACACCCAAACACAACTGTAAGCAGATTTTCTTTTAATTTATGGATATTTGACAAATCACTACCCTTTCAAACTGTATTCTTCTTTATTAATAACTGTCTTATAGTATTTTATACCTGTTTACTTTATTCTCTTATTTTTTTTATAACTATAATGATCATATAAAGATGTGCCTTGACCTCACTGGTTGGAGAAAAAGCTTCTTATATTCGTTAGCATAGCGAGCTAACCAGATGCTAATGACAACAACACAGTTATTGACTGTCTGATCAGTATGACAGATGAGCAGATCGCCACTGGGCTTACAACTAAAGACACAGACACGCAGAAACTGTGGCATGTGTATGGACTTATCGGTACTGCAATTTCTGAAGTGCTGGAGTGGCGTTCTGGTGCTCTCCGTCAGAACTGCACCCCTGTCAGTCGAGACATATACCACGTGATGACACGTTAGGCTCGTGTTGTGTTCAAGGACCCTGACCTTGGCCAGGAAAAACAGGTACTCGCTTGTTTAATTTTTTTGCGGTCTAGATTTCTTTCATTTTTTTATTTTTTGCGTGTGTTTATAAATTACCTCGAGGGCCGTACCAAATTGTCTCGCGGGCCGTATACGGCCGGAGGCCGGAGGTTCCCCACCCCTGCCGTAGAGTCTCACTCTGAGCGAGTGCTGCTGCAGCTGCTCTCGGCTTCGTCCATACTAATTCATTCATTCATTCAATGCTCGCCGGTTCCGCGGTTCCACATTGTTTGTTGTGAGGAGTCTGATATATTTAGTATATTTATATTTTAGTGCGACAGCCAGGGGTGACAGGCGCGTACGCGTCACAGGCAGCTTGCTGTTGCCAGATTGGGTGGTTTTCCGCATTATTTTGATAAGCCTTTTCGGCTGAAAGGCATATGAAATCTGGCACACTTTTGAACGCCGTTATAATACAGTGCTGAGAATGAACGCACGTTTGAACGCCGTTATACAGCGCTGAGAATGAACGCGTTCTCAATTACGTTCATCTAGCGGAAATACAGTACGTTCAGTTCACGTTCGCCCAAAATATGAACGCGTTCATGAACGATCGTTCATTGAACGCGTTCAGGTACATCACTGGACATATATACATCCAACAACAACAACAACAACAACAAAAAGGGCCTAGATAACCGGGGTATACAGTTTTAAATGTTAATAATATGTTAAAGTGTTCAGCAGAGATGGCAGAAAAGTGACTGGTGCTGGATGAGGGAGGTTGGGGGTGTGTGTGTGTGTGTGTGTGTGTGTGTGTGGGGGGGGGGGGGGGGGGGGGGGGGCAGGGACACACTGTATAATATAGTATAATAATAATATGATGATTTTTAATGAAAACAATTATATGATGGTATTTCAGGCTTAAGTACAAAAGTTTACTAAGAGCAGTCACACTCCTGAATACAAAATAAAATGTGTTTAGAGCTAATGTCTCTGTTTAAAGTGTTACCGACTGTAAACTCACCTGGCACACTCTATACAATCCAAAATCTCCTTTCAGCCAGAAAAAGGAAAAGTGTCCATAGCCGGTCTGAAAGAGGTACGCTGCCACCAGCACCCGCACATGCATGTACACTGGGAGGAACTGGAAGACAGAAGATCATTGTTTTATGTCAAGTATGAATATACATTGTTGAAAATAATCTTATTCATTTCATGTATATTAAAGACTCACAGCGCTGGCTCCAGAGACATGATAGATGAGGATGATCAGCTGCATCCAGCCTTTCCATTCGTCTGTTTGCTCTCGGTTTAGAAATTTGGTCTGTTTGAAAAAAAAAATATATATATCATTGTAAAAGAAAAACAATCAATCATTAAACTTGGTGTGTACTTCACCACCAACTACAGTAACTGTACAGTAACAACTCAAGTAAATCCTTTTTTTTGTGTGAATTCCTACTATTTAAAAAATGCACAGATGCCTTTCTTATGTTTTTACACATATTTTAAAGATTCGTTAGACTCAGATCTTATAGAAGAAAAACACGTTATAAAACTGCCCATTAGTAGATCATTTCTGTAAGGTTTCTAAAAAACAGATTTATTAACAACAGGGAATGCACCTGACTGGATATTGTTGAGATGAAGGTGTTTTGTTGAAAGTTGTTTCACCAAAACAAAAAGAATACAGAACTCAGAAGCACCCTCTCACCTCCTTGCTGTTCTCGTAGTAGAACACTCCCAGGACAATGATGTAGACGAGAGGAATGAAGAACGTGGAGTGAGTGTAGAACTTCTGCTCCTTCATGAACACATCTGCCCTGTCACACAGATAGAAATATCCCATGATGATGCCCATCCTGCCGAGGGCCTTGAACAGCTCCTTGGGGCCCGGGGCGGCACCTGCAGTCGCCGGCTTCTTCTCCTCCAGGCTCTCCACGTCCGGGGGCACATGGCGGCGTTGATGGTTGTTGCCGAGGACGTGGAGGACGACGAAGAGCACGGCCGAGGCGAGGAAGAAGAAGGCTGACAGTTTCTGAACGAGGGTTGGGGGGGGCACTGTCTGGCAGCAGGAACCGTCAATGGGGCGCAGCTTGTTGTTGCACATAGAGTTCATGAGGATCATGGCTCCCTGAGAGGGGATTACACAGGGGGGAACGTTTTGAGATCCTTTACTGAAGTAAAAACACTATAAAAAAAGTATCCAAAATAAGTAGAATTCCTGCATTTATTTATAGCCTAAAAGTATTAAGTAAATGTAACTGCATTATAAAAACTAAAACAACAACAGGCAGCACAATGGTCTAAATTATTAGAGTCGTATTATTGATGCATTCACATGTAAGCATTTGAATGATGTTGTCGGTCAGACTGCTTGATTGTTTCATGTGTATCGTTTAATCTTTAAATAAAAGTACTCTGTATAATTGTTCAATTTCAGAATTTAAATGTATTACCTCCACCGAGGTGATTATGTTTTATTTATTTGTTAGCTGGATTAAAAACAGAAACAACTGGCCTGAATTTTCATGACATTTTGTGGAAGGTTACTTTTCACTTTCGATAACATATGGCCATGTTGGAGCAGTCACATAATGCAAGTACTATGCTGTCACAACATCTGAAAATGAACCGTTGAGTATTTCTAATTGCCAACAAATAATCTTAAATTAAAATAAATCCTGCTTACCACATTCCTGGTGCTTTCAGGCAGGTGCAAGCCGTCATCTGACTGGGCGATAGTCTCCAGTGCAGCCTGACGGGCCGCAGCCAACAGCCTGATCCGGGACCTGCCGTTACGGTTTAGCACGTCTGCCGCTGCCTCATTGTACTGCTCCAACTGTTGGTTAGTGATCATCTTCCTGTCTTCACTCAACACCTCCTCATTTACTGGGTCTAAAGGATAGAGGTGTTTTATTGCAATGCGAAGATTCAATGTTTTGTTCCATCATAGGCACTAATAGACTGAGGATAGGATGACCTTTATTTTAGGTCAACACCCAAGTGAGCATTGCCCTGGTTCCCTATAGAAATAAACGTATAAGGTATAAGCAAACTACGCCATGGTTGCATTACTTCAACGCCAGTCCAATATGCACGAGTGAAGTATTTACTGACAGATTGTATGTTGTAATGTAAACATATCTTAAGCTTGTGTTAACCAAGACCTTGTTTCAGATATCTGACCTGTTGGCTTTCAGACAAGGGAAATTAAATGAGAACTCTTCCGGATTTAAGAACACATTCCTGCAGCAATCTATGGTAATCCCATTTATATTAGTCGCAGTAATCACATCAGAGACTTACCACTGTGGTAAAGGGAACAGGCAGTAATACCTAGGTGACAGATCATAAATGAAGCTGACGTTACCTTGTAGAACCCAGTAGACCTCTCCGTGGTCAGCCAGCTTCTCCAGGTGCACAGCGATGGCTGTCAGGTTGACTTTGTACTGCTGCAGTGTCTCGCTGCTGCCACTGCGCAACTTGATGGACCACTGTGGTGAATGGATTAATGGAAGAGATTAAGATGGACATAAATCAGAGACCACCTTGTTTTTGTCTACCGTGAAATGTGCAAGCATTGCTAATCACTCATTTATACAGCTTACTGTTGCAGATCCAAGGATGACTACATCTGGCTTTAATGAACCTTCCTGCAAAACACGAGAGCAGTTGAATTAGAAAATCAAACTTGTTTTACAACTCAAAGACAATGTTTAATAATGCTCCCTACTTGTAGTACCGGTTAACGTTTACACTTACGTGTGTCCATGATATCAAGCGCTCCTTCATGGAATTATTTGCCTCTGGATACCAAAGGAATTCCTACAAACAAAGAGGGCGTAGATGTTGAATCAGAGAAAGATTTTACAGACTTGAGAAAAAGAGATAAAAACACATCCAAAAATCGCTTACCACATTGACAGAGGAACTTTTGTGTAGAAAGGAAATGTCCTCATGCTGCACACATGACATGTGGACAAACAGAGAGAAAGACTGTTAGGCAAATATAGTTCCTCTTTTTCTCTACAGTACATCAGACCAGACATAAAATAGTGACGGCTGCTGCGTGATTGCCATGCATACTAATGCTGCATTATTTGTTGAGGATATGTTTTGCAAACCACTTGATATTAACGTCCCTGTAGTTTTGTACATGTGTTACTCTCTGCCTGCACTTCCAAACAAGTATTTGGTTGGTACCTTGAATATAATGGTTTGATCCAATACTTTAAGTTAATAAAGTTTTCAGGATCTATTTTTGCACAAAGGCGTGCTTAACATCTGAATGTTGTTAACACAATAAAAATGCTGGGCTTATATGGTGATCAGTGTTTATGGTTTATATGGTATTCTTTGTCATAATTACCTTGTTTCCAACTTCTCTTTGCTCAGGGTCAATAATTTTGATGAAGGAGTAAAAAAGCTGCCTGATCCGTGAATCGCCCACAAAGACCACTTGCTTTGGAGCAAGGCAGTTGTTGGCTTCACTGTAGGACAACAATTACAGTGAGGAATCTGAAAACTGTGAGGCATAACAACTGCAGATAGCAATCATTCAAGTGTTGGGTTGTTCATACTCCACAATCTTTTCTCTGACAAAATTACCCATCCACCCTTACAGACAGACACACCCAAATAATAATTGCCAATGCCAACCATTTCTTTCTTCACCTTTGTCTCAAATGTACTGTACATATTGTGACCAGGCCCAGTTAGAATGACTCACTTGCTTTTGTATTTGTGCATCATGCAGCCATACGGCTGCCATACGTTCTCCCCCAAGTATCGTCCTTTGGAGAGCAGCCATTCACATGAGTCTCCGCCTGAAGGCAAAAAACAGAGAACTCCCCAATAAGACCAAACAAAAAACCGCTGCTCTTGCTTTCACTCATAGTTTCTCTGTGACTATGACTAAAACCTGCGGTCTCAATAAGACCCTGTCTTTTCATTCAGTGCTGTCAAAAGACTAGAATACAATACAGGGCTCAGCTAGGGGCCATAGTAAAACATAAAGCCATCAGCAATTTAGCTCAACCATAAATCTCTCCAGCTATTCATTTGTGTGCACAATGAATGGAATCATCAGCAACGGAATCAAACTATAGAAAGAGACGAAACTAAGGTTCTGGGGGCTGGAGAGATCTGAGGACATGAAGTGTCATCGCCAGGAAAAGCAGATGCAATCAGTGTGTGCAGTGGTCTGAGTTTCCTATCCTTTTACATGAACAAAGTCCATTCTATGCAAACCAAATGGAAGGCGTGTGTATGCCAATAAATATGCATTTATAACCAAACCACGGGCTGTCATTAGTCGTAGGATGTGTGACAAGAACAATGACATCCAACCTGTTGTAATCAATTCAGCAAATACATCTTTATACGACCAAGGCAACGCAAACATGTCGAGGAACTCAATTTGTTTGCGTTACTACACATCATTACTTACAGGCTTTATCGACGGTTTAGCGTGCATATGTGTACCTAACGGAATTGAAAATATATCCTAAAAAGAAATATCCCATGTTGTTAATGGTTGGCTCCATAAACCTACACATGTCTTCTCGAGCAGTAACACATTGTGTCTTGACAGGAGCATGTAAACACAGCTAAATGCAGTGTTAGCTTTATCCAGCTAAGCTAACCAGACAAAGCCGATTTAAGTCTTCGCAGCTAAGTGACCAATGGCGAATTAAAGTGTATACATGGCACCACGTATTTGCATTGTCTTAGACTTGTAACCTACATGTCACACCTCTACACGCAACACTGTATAACAGCACTGTACTGACCCGCAAGATAAGTACTCGCAGAAACAAACAGCTAGCTAGCATTAGCATTAGCTGATGTCAAGTGTTTTCTTGTCTGCATCAACAGAAACTTTAATAAACCACTTACCTCCATAGTACCGCGAAGCTGTGTGGAACACGATGAGTAAACTGACGAGTACCAGCGATATCAATTTGGCATTTTTTATGGTGAAATGTTGATTTATTTCGCGTTTGCCCAGGCTATAGGCCAGGACCGCCATCTTTGCTCCTCCATGACAACAAACACCTGTGCGGTGTAACAGCGGCGCTCCTCCCTGTGCACCATCTGCCGGGGCTGGGTTCAACAACACCGCCTCCGTATGCTCCATACCCGCTGGTTAAAGCAGGTGCAGATCAAAACAAGTACATAGAGGTCTATACATTATTGAAATAATCCAACAAACAACTATAGTCGGTTTAGAATATTGTATCGGAGTTTAAATTCTGCAAGAGGAAGAGTTTGAAGTAGTCTTCATCGTAAGGGAAGCGAAGCACTGGTTAGCGGGTGATCGGGAGGTACTGTGGCAAGGTGGAAATTATAAACAGATAGTAGGACTGGCGTTACTTGCGGAGCCTGTTTAGAGTTACAAAGAACAGAGAGGTGGGAGAAGAGGTATCTTGAATGTAGGTCAAAGTTGAACTAGGTTTAGGTATGCTATTTTACTAGTAAAAGTCCTGCATTGCAAATGTTACTCAAGTGAAAGCATATCAAGCTAGTGACTTCTCCGACCGGCCCACATTATAATAATTAATGCATTAATTTGTTTATCAAATCTTGCAAAAGTGCAGCTAGTTTGAATTATGTGTTATTCTGCAGTGTGGCTTGTGAACATTACTCCATGGTGTAAATAAAGTCTTATTTAGGCTAAGTGTTATAATTAGTCAAATTTGAGAGGTAACTAAAGGTATTAAATTAAAAGTAGTGGAGTAAAAGTACAACATTAACCTCTGAATTGCATGGGGTAGAAGTACAAAGTAGCAAAACATTGGAATACTCAAGTACAGTAAGTCTCTAAATAATGTAATTCAGTTCAGTACTTGAGTAAATGTAGGCTACTTATTACTTTACACCCCTGTAAGTACCCAATGAGTTATACAACCTATGATTTACCACTGAGCAAAGTATAACAGTGTATTGTGTGGTAGAATACAGTTATAGCTGATCTTGCAGCTTGGATGTGGCTATATTAATAGAAAGCTGTTTCCTAGACTGAGTTCCAGTGCAGTCATTTGAATAACACAAGATGATGGAGATTTTTAAATTGCAGTAGTTGCAGTAGTTTTCAGATATTTTTCCTAGTTCATTGTTTGTTCTTAATTTTTAATTAGACATTTACACTGCGTTTATTGTGTTTGAATAGTATTTAGAATGATTTTAATCCATTGTGTGGCTTGACTGGATTAGTCTACAGTCAATGTAGTTTTTATGTTTAAAAGTTGTACTGTGAAAGGCTTTAGATTTTCTAGTCTTGGTTCTGTAAAATTGAAAACTTTTCGGGGCTCACGTGTTGTACAATCAGTCATTAATAACCTGGGCTCACTTGTTGTACAATCAGTCATTAATAACCTGTGCTGTTATATGTGCTATATCATCAGCAATGCAGAATAATAATACATAACCTGTAAAATGCTAAATGACATCATATACAGCCCACTTAACTGACAAATGATTAAATACTCTTTTCTGCCTGAAATGTTTTTCTTAATTTTCACCTGCTTGACTTGACTTTTCACTTAGATGCACACCCATGGAAATAAAGCTGTAAAAGAATGTGGTTGTTCTATATCAGGACATTGTCATCATGTATTGCTGAACGTGTTAAGAGTCTGCGGAACACAGTGAGTGTATTGCTCTGTTTAACCGTTAAACAGGTGCATTTTGTTTCAGAGAATATTGCAGCTGTTGATTTTGGAGCTTTAACTGAGGATGTTTGCCTTGATAGATTTCCAGGACAGTCCCTTGAATTAACACAGCAATCTACTGGATTGAGATTTGTAAATTGCAATAGTTTTAACACTTTTACCTAGGTCATTTTTAGAGTTTGATTTCGATAAAACATAACTTTTTTTAATGGGTCGGGTATCATTTCAGTATGGTCATGTGCTGGAGTTGCTGGGTTGGAGCAAGGAGAGTGCTTGAACTAAACGTAAAAGGCAGTTATCAGTCATGTTTGTAGGGGTGTGTGTCACTGTGCACCGAATACCAGCTGGCACAAAAGGAAAAGTTAGCAGGAACTGTTGGATGGCGTTCGCCTTTAAATGCCTCATGTGGCTCAACAGGCTTTCCATCTCGATCACCTGAAAAAAATCAAACAAGAGCAGCAAGCACAGAGCATATGAGGTCATCACACTGAGCAAATAGTATACAGTAAGCATCTGTATAAAGACTGTGGGTGCAGGTCTGAATCGGAAGTGCATTATTTTATTGTACTCGAAGAAATGCGGTGTATACACATTTTTATGAAATTATTATTACTGATTTTTTTTTTTATAAATCAAGGTCTTAATTTTCTAGTTGTTTAAGATTGTAATAAATGTATACGTTGGATAACTGGGCAGAGGCAGCATCCATTTGACCCCATGTTGACTATGGGACAGTTGGTTGTATGTTATTTAATTAGTTGAATATGTTTATAAGTAAAATAGAGACTATGTTAAGTCCTACATTATTACATCAGCATAGGGACAGTGTCTTGTAGAAGGATCCTGTGGTATGATTTTGTTTGTACTGTGCTCACATGGTGTATATCCGTAAATAAGGATTATTACTGTACAGACAACCTGGGTGCAGTACTCCAACTGATTGGTCTGGTAGCTACAAAAGAACAATGCAAATATATATCTGCAAAATAACTTCAGCTGTCAGACAAATTAGATGAAGAGGAAGTGTTAGGTTTAAGGTTAAAGTATCTTAGAATTGTCCTAAAAAGCCAGTAGTTAAGGGCCAAATTGTATTTTTTATTATCATTTGTTGAATCAATTTAATATTGTTTTATGGTAAAAAAAATATGCTCAGGTATGCATCTTGTGTCAGTGGCATCCGAGTCATAGGGTTAGGGTTAGTTTACTGATCAGTGTACTAAATGTATTGCACACAGATCAGGGATTCTAAAGAAGCCACCATACTGCCCTCTAGTGATCATAGAACGTGCTGCAAGTGACTTTTTAAGTATTGGTGCTTCTTCATGTATCTCGGGCTGAACAGAACTATTCCTAATGTACATGTGGAGGCATAAATAAAAGTATTTGTTAAGCTTGCATATCCAAGTCTCCTCAACACACTGAACTCATGCTGACTCTCAGCCTGTGACGAAAGTGAAAAAACATTCATGACTGCAGTAATGCATGAGCCATGTCCTTATTAATCTAATATCCATGTGCATTCATCACTGCAATTCAAGCCTTGATCCAAATCACAGAAATTTATTTGGATGCAAAAGCAAGGAAAAAGCAACATCATGGATGCATATTTACAAGAAACAATGCACGTTAGTAATCACACATTGGCATGGACAGTGGTCAACAGAATGTTCTGTACATTAAATTGGATGTACTGTTGAAAAGCAATTAAAGAGGGGGAAAGTAAAAAGTAATATGGCTGTGCTTCCACAATAGGAAGATGTTTAAATTAATGATGATATGTCATCATCAGCCAAACTAGAACCAAAATACAGTGACAAACCTTCAATGGTGTCATTAAACATGAAAGCACTTAAGTCACTGAGTAGTGTGTTTTGGAACATTGGACATGCTTTATTTCAGAACTTTTCACAATTTATTTAAACATCTCACATATACAAAATAGGTACAATAGACTTTGTGGTTTCATTTTTTAAGAGAGAGAGGTCGCCTAAAACCATTCAGAATTGGATGAAATATGTGCTGTCAGTATGAACCACTTGGTGTGGGGATTGAAGAGTAAAAAAGCCTGAACAAAACCAAAACAAAAAAAACCTTCTTGACAAAACAAAAAAGAACAAAATAAAAACCAGACATTAGATTTAGGAACATTCCACCTGCTTAAAATGGGGGAGTATCAGGAGACCAATGCAAGACTCCTCAAATGTCAATACAAAGTAATACAGTAAAAAGTGGTTTGCTCGCAGCTGCATATTAGCACCATAGATCTCTGCTTCAAGTAACTGAGCACCTTCCGAAACAGGACAAAGCTTGAAGCATTGAAGCCTTAACATCTCGGTTGTGGACCCAGCTTTTGTCGAAAGTATTTTCTTTAAGTACAGGCATGAGGTAGCTTAAACCTTTTTTTCATGGAAATTGTGGTTTTAAACCTCCTCTTTGGAAGAATATACAAAGACCCACAAATTGATGCATACTTTCAGCGTCTTTATTACACTTCTTTTATTTTTTACAAAAGGATGACATGATGTTCCACAACAAGTTGTTTTCCCGCGTCCCTTTGGGTTGCTGTATTAATTTGCATTGCACAAACGCTCAATTCAGTCCGTTCAGTCCTCTCAGATAGTTGCTCATCTTAAGCAAGTGGATGTGCAGGGGGAAATCAGCATTCAGTATAAAAAAACAACACAGAAAGATGGGCAAAGATTTTGTTTTTTCGTTCTTTCTCTCTTTTTGGTGTTTAATTTATCATGAGTCTATTTATTTGAAACAAACTGGGCCAATGTCCAATCCAAACTCCTGATCAGCTCCACCAATGTTCCAAAGGTGCAATGTCGAGGATGGGGAGGCGAGATGGTTTATTTGTTCTGTACTCAATCACTGCCCTTGCTCCATTCACCAGTGTGTCTCTGCAGGTGTAAAGGAGGAGAGAATCGTTTAGAATAATGGCAAAATGCTTTTAAAAAAACACACAGCTGTAGGACTTATTAACTCTGTCTTTTGACATTTAAGGCAAACAAAATAGCATCTATCTCATGAATAAGGATAAAACATAAGTGATGAGAAGACCAAAAAGCTACTCACAGTGCAGCCATCCTCCAGCACGGAGAAGGTTGAAGCGGCTGTTGCCCTCGGCTCTCAGCTCCACATCGTTGGATCCCTGGAGAACCACAGCCTTCTTCAGGTTACCGGTCTCCTCACTCATGTAGGCATTGCTGTTCTTGCAGTGGTAGGTGATGTTCTGGCTAGCCTGGTTGGACAGAAGGCGCATGAAGGCAAGCTGGGTGGCCATGCTCTGGGGGCTGAGGGTCTCATCATTGTAGGTGAACTGCAAGGAGGAAAGAATGACAGTCAACATTTTGGATAGTCAGTATTGTGTTGTCTTCTGTGCTTATGTGGTATTTAAACCCCTTATATTTCAGAAGAAGCCGAGTATGTCTCTTGTCTGTAGCTCTCACCTCAGTACCACCGTTGATGGTCTCTCCGAACCAGACGTGCTTCTTGGTCTCTGAGCTTCTGAACAGTTCTTGCGGGCAATGCTTCCGGGCTGGGCATGGATGCAGGTCTCGCGGGTGTCGAAGTTGCAGAAGACCTTGATGGCATCACTGATGCATCCCTGGTTGGGGTCAATGTAGTAGAATCCTACAGGGTAGACAAGTAGAGTCAAATCGATGGAATAGAGCATTTAAAGGCTCCAAAAGACATCTAAACATTACTGAATGGAGCGGTATATTCGCCACATGGTGCTGTCAGATTATTGAGCTTACCGCTGCTCCACTCGGGGTGGCTGAGCTTGATGTCACGGCAGGTGCGGGCAGGGTTCTTCCTGGATCCCTCGGGGGTGAGCATGTTCTCGATTTGGGAGTTGAGGGACTTGATGGTGGCATCGACCTCGTAGTCCTTGGCTCTCAGAGAGGGCTGGTCAGCTCTGTACTCATCATATCCACCAGAGACATCATATCCACCACCAGCGGGACCGGCAGGTCCGGGCATACCGGGAGAGCCGGGAGGACCCTGATATGGATAGGAGGGTGGATTTATATGTAGATAAAGTTGCATTTGGATATTTTTCTGAGGATCCTGGAAAGTTCAATGGTGCTTAAGTGTTACAAGACTCTATATGTGCTTACAGCAGGTCCAACGTATCCAGGGGGTCCACGAACACCGGAAGATCCAAGAGTTCCATGGCCGCCGGCTCTACCATCCTTACCAGAGGGTCCGTGGGGTCCAGCAGGTCCCTGAGAAGGAGATCATCACATGACACAGTCAAAAATGTGTATTTTTTTGGAAATCCAGATTTTTACATGATTGTATATCTCCTGCAATTTGTGCTTAAGATATCCTCATCATTAGCTGTGAATGCAGTTCATAATATTGCAATGAACACTCCTTTAGACTCAACTTAAATAACTCCACTAAATTCCATATAAGCACAGGACTTGGGTCTATGGATCCAGGTGTAACAAGAAAACCACTGCTGTATTGGTTAATAGGATGCCACTCACTCTGGGTCCAGCGTGGCCGTTAGCTCCATTAGATCCAGAGTCACCAGATGGTCCCTGAGGGGAGAGAAAGTACATCATTAAATGAAATCGCAGTTCGGATGCTAGATTAGGTGATATCAGCAGATCAAGCTGGATGTTTCCATATTTTGTGGGCCTCATGAAGGTGGGCAGTCACTCACAGAAGGTCCGGGCATTCCCTGGAGACCAGCATGTCCACGCAGACCCTTCATGCCTCTCTCTCCATTCTCTCCAGCACCTCCCTTCTCACCACGGGTTCCAGCACCTCCCTATGCATATACATAAAAACATGTTACACGGGTGTACTTTAGTTAATGAACACAGTTCTGTTTTACTCCTAAATGTGTTTATTGTAGATTTACTTACAGCGGCACCAGCAGCTCCATTGGCACCAGCAGCTCCAGAGGGACCTGATGGGCCCTAAATACAAGAGAAAAAGGTGAAGTGATGAAATCTATTTAAAGGTTGGGTATCCCGCAAATGTTGCAACTTGAAAGGTTTGCTGGATGTACTTACACCCTCTCCGCGGTTTCCAGCTCTGCCACCAGCTCCACTAGGTCCAGCAGGTCCGGGGGAACCAGAAAGTCCTGATGGACCAGCAGATCCAGGCTCACCACGGTTTCCCTAAACAAGGTGGAAAAATATAGATTGGAGTACAGCGTACATGTATGTTTAGTCTCTAAACAGGCTATAAGGTTTGTGAATGGATTGTACCTTGAATCCAGCAACACCAGGACGGCCAGGGGGTCCATCATTACCAGAGTTACCCTGTAGATAGCAAAGAATATTGCAGTTAGCATAACACGTTTTTATGTTAGTATCAGGTATCATGTTAAGTAGTGGTGAGTTCATGTTTTTGTACAACTACTTCGTTCCTATTATTAGCCTGTACAATCCTTACCTCACGTCCAGCCTCTCCCTGGGGTCCAGTCATACCGGGCATGCCATTGTTTCCAGCGGGGCCACGGGCTCCGGAGGGACCAGCAGGTCCAGATCTACCAGACTCTCCCTGTGATTGGATGCAGAGAAAACCAATGAATCAAATACAATTAAAGGCTGATACAGTATGGGATTCAGTGTGTATGCAATGCACGTTTTACAATCAATGTGTTCTTTCAAACCATCCTGCAATATTGGCATAGGGACTATCGACCAAGTTGTGTGGTATTTAAGATGCATACAAATCTTACATGCAAGTCAATTAAATGTTTTAAAATTCCATATGCACAAAGCCACAATCATGATAAATTGGAATCCTGTATAAGTTTTACTTACAAGACCACCAAGACCACCAGGTGTACCACGATCTCCTCGAGAACCAGGCAGACCAACAAATCCTTGAAGTCCAAGAGGACCACCGGTTCCAGCAGAACCAGGAGCACCCTAAACACAAGCAGGACAAGTGTTACTTTAATGATATGGATATAAACGTAATTAAATGTATGTATGAGGCTGTTCTTGTTTCACAGCTATAACTTACAGGGGGGCCAGACTCTCCAGAGGGTCCCTTCTCTCCAGACAGACCAGAGGGTCCAACCATACCCTGCTCTCCAGAAGGACCAGAGGGTCCAGAATCTCCACGGAGACCACGAGGACCATCCTTACCAGAGGGACCAGAGGAGCCGGGGGGGCCGACAATACCCTGAGAGGAAAATAGGAGGAGAAGGTGTTCATGTTCATTGTGATCGCTCTGTTTCACTGATATAAAAAGCAGAATGATTTTTGGGATGAATTGAAAATGTAATTTAATGTAAGAGCAATACTCACGACGGGACCAGCAGCACCAACTCTGCCAGCAGCTCCAGGGAAACCAGTCAGACCCTGACATCACACACACCATCAAAGGTTACACAGTGGTCATCATGAATGCGTGGTGGATCAGTTTGCATCTATCTATGTGTGTGTGAGCAGACATCATAAGAGTAGAATATTGGTCCTTCTAGGCTTAGATTACAAACAATTAAAAGAAGACAAACCCTTTTCAATTTGACATTTGAAATGTTTACATTTTGAAAAAGTAGTACTGCTGCAACTGTGTCGTAAACATTTTTACAAAATCTTCTCTCTTGACATGGGACATGAGTAAATTGGCTCTTTTCAGTTTTCGATGTTGACTTCCACTCACTACATGGGCTGGAGGCCTTGACTTGAATTGAGATGGCCAATGAAGCCAAATACACTTGTAAAGTCAAAGTGAGCAGGTGCTTCAATCTGTGTTAAGTATTCTGTCATGTCAGTCTGTTTTTTTCAGTGCCTTTAGGTGTAATCAGGTGCAATTATTTTGTATTTCGTTATGTTTAAATACTCACATTGGGTCCGTTGTCTCCACGGCCACCATTAGGTCCAGCAGGGCCAGAAGGACCCTAGATAAACAAAAGAAGAAATACATTCCATATTAGCATAATTTCATCTGAGTTTGTGAATGATTAATATGTATGTCTAGTTAATCTGTACTAACAGCAGGTCCAGACTGTCCAGAGGGTCCAGAAGGTCCGGCGCCACCAGTTTCTCCCTTAACTCCACCAGGTCCACGCTCTCCTCCTACTCCAGTTTGACCATCAGAGCCCTATACGCAGGAAGAGCATTGTGGCTGGGTCAATATCTGGGTAATTGAATGTGTGGGTATGCACTTGTGTCATAAAGTAAAATATGTTTTGAAAGGTGAATGGCTGCCGGCTTACAGGGGGTCCAGCGAATCCAGGGGCTCCGGAGGGTCCAACCTCTCCACGCTCTCCCTGTGGACAACAAGCTATGAGTTAGAAAGACCGTTTATTCTGCACATTAAAAAGTCGTATGGAGAGTTTAGATCTTCATCTGATATTTATGCCAACGGGTAAAATGTTTGTTATAATGAATTAATTCAGCCACAGCTACTCACAGAAGTTCCACGAGGTCCAGCGATTCCAGAAGGTCCGAATCCACCGCTCTCTCCCTGGAGGAGAAAAAAATAGTGTTTCATTAGCTTAGCATTGTTTAAATCATTCATCCATTTATTATCACCCATCCATAAATGAACAGAATAAAATAGTTTCAAACGTACTGACTTGACTTTGTACCTTGTCGATAAAAGCCAATTAGCTATTTGATTTGAGAACTTGATCAACTGATATGAATGCTAGTAAATCGTTTGGCTTCTAAGATGGATAGAACATAATATCTAAGATATGGATTTGGCATGGTCAGCCAAGAGATTATTTAAGTGATTTTAACAGCAAGTCTTGATGGTTTTCTTCTGTTGGTCACTTTTACGATACTCTGTCAGCCATCTTGAATAACGTTGCATGCAGCCATTTTATTTATTGTAATGAGGCTCTGTGACATTAATTAAGCTGTGTAAACTTTGTTCAACCCAAACAACTTAATTGTCACTTTTATTTTTGCCATTGTTTGTTTTTGGTTTTCAAATATCCTCACATCACCAACTTACCTTATCACCATTGGCTCCAGTGGGTCCAGGGGGTCCAGCGGGTCCAGCCATACCCTGGAAAGAGACAGGAGAAGACAATAAGAATAAGGCTCTGGTTTATACATGTAAAGTGTTTGGCTACCATTTTTACATCAAGTGCCTCAAGAAGAGTTAGAGATTTGAACTTACACGGCTACCATCTCTGCCGGTGTTTCCTTCGAGGCCTCCGTGTCCACCCTCTCCCTATAGTAGAGAAAATACATGGGAATGATATACATACATTCTCATCAACAAGTTATTTTGAGGGCTAAAATCCCACTCTTTTTTACTGGTTATAGATTTTTGGAATTTACCTTCTCTCCCTTGCCTCCAGGTCCACCAGCGGCTCCACGCTCTCCGGGCATGCCACCAGATCCTTGGTGTCCGCCTGCACCAGCAGCTCCAATAGCACCAGGCTCTCCCTGAAAACAGACATGACAAATTATGGTATGTATTTTACTCAGCATGAATCTGATATAATTCAACTTTGCTACCATTTATGCGCTAATCATTTTCATGCTTAACTTTGCTTCTTAAAGCAGTGCTATCCGCTTACCTTTCCACCATCAGTTCCAGGGGCTCCAGCAGGTCCGCGGGGGTCCCAATGGTCCCTGAGCTCCGGTTTGTCCAGCAGCACCAGGGTTACCACGCTCTCCCTGGAGGAAGAGTGAGTCAGTACATTGTCTTTTTATATATCTGAAGCTAATTGTTGCTGATGTGCATTGATTTGGTTCAGGCAAAAAAGGACTGAGAACAGCTCTGGTTTTGAAAGGCTCTGTAGTAATAATGACACGGATATGTGAACGCACCTTGGCACCTCCAGATCCAGCAACTCCCTGGTCTCCGTGGATACCCTGTAGAGAAAGTAATGATGGGTTAGAAATGTACTTTTATTAAATGATTTCTATGGTTGATGTGTAACATGCTGGAAGTCACTGTGTTGTTTGTGTGTTACTTACTCTCTCGCCAGACTTGCCAGCACTTCCAGCACCTCCAGCGGGGCCGGGCAGACCCTGAACACATCAGACAATGCATCAGAACCAAATGGACTCAGTGCCATTCAAATCTACAATTTAAGTGATATATCGCATGTATCCTAGAGCTGCAAGGTTGAATGAATCACTGAAAGTAATCACCAACTGCTTTAATAATCATTCAATCGGTTTGATGAAAAAATTCTCAGATTTCAGCTTATTAAATATAAATATGTTTCTTTACTCCTCTATGACACTGAACTCAATATCAGTGAATTGTTGACTAAACAATACATTTGAGGATGTCATCTTGGTCTTTTAAAAATAATGATTTTTCAATTTCTAACATTTTGTAAACTAATCGCATTATAATCCATACATTAGGCGACAATACAAATAATTGATAACAGCTCACCTATCACCTATAGATACTAAGACAACATTTAATTGACTGAATTTGCTCTGATGAGGGCCCTTTCTTTAATGTATTTGACACTTCCTAGCTAATTGTACAATGAGCAGGGAATAGGATCAGAGGATGGATCCGAACCTGGAAACCAGGAGATCCAGAAGGTCCCCTGCTCTCCCTTGTCACCATGACCGCCCTGCAACAAGAGAGAGAGTCACATTTGAAAAACAACACACAGATAGTAACAAACCTCACATTATAAAGGTTATATGTAAAGAGGAAACTGCCTGTCAATGAGGGTGATATTCTGTATTCAAGGATACTTACAGCAGGTCCAGAAGCACCAGAAGCTCCATTGTTTGCCATCAGCTCCAGGGCCACCCTACACAGGAACATAATGACATGTTTTAACAACTGACAATGGAGCTGACAGGTTTTAAGAGTTTTAACATAATAAAACACCTGCTGGGTGCTTTTACTTACTCTCAGTCCAGTGGGGCCATTAGATCCCTTATCTCCGGCCCTTGCCCACCATCTCCCTAAAAAAGGTAGGATGTAGGTTAAGCACAGGTTATGATAAACCAAAAAACAAAATAAAGGGATGCACTTAAAAATGCTCATCTTCCATTCTTAGCTTTATTTCTACTTACAGAAAGTCCTTTGGGTCCGGGGAAACCGATATTTCCAGGCTGTCCTCTGGATCCGGTAGGGCCGTTAGGTCCAACACGGCCATCTTGTCCAGAGGGTCCCTGTCAGAGGAAACAGAAAGGACAGAAGAAGGTCATTTTAATTGCATTTATAGAGGCAAATATCTTCATTAACAGCATAGAATTAAACTAATGGAAATGTGGTGTCCCAAAATGTTGGTGGATCATTAATAATAAATGTACAAGGTTCAGTGTGAAATTCAGATTTACTTACAGATGGTCCTTCCTTTCCTGCTGGTCCGGAGCTTCCGGGGCTTCCGAGGAGACCCTGTTAGAAATAAACATCAGTCATTAGGTTGTATGTATTATCATATGTTAGTACGGACCCCTTGGGCTCACTACCTTTTAACAAAATATTGTGTTTTATAATGCACACAAGGCAAATGTACATCAAACAACAGCCTTGTACTGAAGCCCATAACATCCATTCTGCTACACACTGTTACATCTCAGCTCCAATTAGCCCAAGACCTATTCCCAATTGAAACTACAGCTAACATAGAGAGCAAAAAACTCACTCTGAGACCAGCTGGGCCAGTCTCACCGGCGCGGCCAGCATCTCCGGGGGCTCCACGGGGTCCAGCATTACCAGTAGAACCACGGGCACCGGGCATGCCCTACAAACAAGAAACAAGGAGGGTCCAAGATAAATGAGGAGAACATTTCATGAACGTACCTTAAAAGTAAAACTTTATATTTGTATTGTGCATGTTGATGGAGTGAGATTTGTTAATCGAACACTTACAATGGGGCCGGTTCTTCCCTCACTACCTTCAATTTCAGAATTTAAATGTATTACCTCCACCGAGGTGATTATGTTTTATTTATTTGTTAGCTGGATTAAAAACAGAAACAACTGGCCTGAATTTTCATGACATTTTGTGGAAGGTTACTTTTCACTTTCGATAACATATGGCCATGTTGGAGCAGTCACATAATGCAAGTACTATGCTGTCACAACATCTGAAAATGAACCGTTGAGTATTTCTAATTGCCAACAATAATCTTAAATTAAAATAAATCCTGCTTACCACATTCCTGGTGCTTTCAGGCAGGTGCAAGCCGTCATCTGACTGGGCGATAGTCTCCAGTGCAGCCTGACGGGCCGCAGCCAACAGCCTGATCCGGGACCTGCCGTTACGGTTTAGCACGTCTGCCGCTGCCTCATTGTACTGCTCCAACTGTTGGTTAGTGATCATCTTCCTGTCTTCACTCAACACCTCCTCATTTACTGGGTCTAAAGGATAGAGGTGTTTTATTGCAATGCGAAGATTCAATGTTTTGTTCCATCATAGGCACTAATAGACTGAGGATAGGATGACCTTTATTTTAGGTCAACACCCAAGTGAGCATTGCCCTGGTTCCCTATAGAAATAAACGTATAAGGTATAAGCAAACTACGCCATGGTTGCATTACTTCAACGCCAGTCCAATATGCACGAGTGAAGTATTTACTGACAGATTGTATGTTGTAATGTAAACATATCTTAAGCTTGTGTTAACACAGAACCTTGTTTCAGATATCTGACCTGTTGGCATTATCAGACAAGGGAAATTAAATGAGAACTCTTCCGGATTTAAGAACACATTCCTGCAGCAATCTATGGTAATCCCATTTATATTAGTCGTCAGTAATCACATCATAGACTTACCACTGTGGGTAAAGGGAACAGGCAGTATCCTAGGTGACAGATCATAAATGAAGCTGACGTTACCTTGTAGAACCCAGTAGACCTCTCCGTGGTCAGCCAGCTCTCCAGGTGCACACGATGGCTGTCAGGTTGACTTTTGTACTGCTGCAGTGTCTCGCTGCTGCCACTGCGCAACTTGATGGACCACTGTGGTGAATGGATTAATGGAAGAGATTAAGATGGACATAAATCAGAGACCACCTTGTTTTTGTCTACCGTGAAATGTGCAAGCATTGCTAATCACTCATTTATACAGCTTACTGTTGCAGATCCAAGGATGACTACATCTGGCTTTAATGAACCTTCCTGCAAAACACGAGAGCAGTTGAATTAGAAAATCAAACTTGTTTTAACAACTCAAAGACAATGTTTAATAATGCTCCCTACTTGTAGTACCGGTTAACGTTTACACTTACGTGTGTCCATGATATCAAGCGCTCCTTCATGGAATTATTTGCCTCTGGATACCAAAGGAATTCCTACAAACAAGAGGGCGTAGATGTTGAATCAGAGAAAGATTTTACAGACTTGAGAAAAAGAGATAAAAACACATCCAAAAATCGCTTACCACATTGACAGAGGAACTTTTGTGTAGAAAGGAAATGTCCTCATGCTGCACACATTACATGTGGACAAACAGAGAGAAAGACTGTTAGGCAAATATAGTTTCCTCTTTTTCTCTACAGTACATCAGACCAGACATAAAATAGTGGACGGCTGCTGCGTGATTGCCATGCATACTAATGCTGCATTATTTGTTGAGGATATGTTTTGCAAACCACTTGATATTAACGTCCCTGTAGTTTTGTACATGTGTTACTCTCTGCCTGCACTTCCAAACAAGTATTTGGTTGGTACCCTTGAATATAATGGTTTGATCCAATACTTTAAGTTAATAAAGTTTTCAGGATCTATTTTTGCACAAAGGCGTGCTTAACATCTGAATGTTGTTAACACAATAAAAAATGCTGGGCTTATATGGTGATCAGTGTTTATGGTTTATATGGTATTCTTTGTCATAATTACCTTGTTTCCAACTTCTCTTTGCTCAGGTCAATAATTTTGATGAAGGAGTAAAAAAGCTGCCTGATCCGTGAATCGCCCACAAAGACCCACTTGCTTTGGAGCAAGGCAGTTGTTGGCTTCACTGTAGGACAACAATTACAGTGAGGAATCTGAAAACTGTGAGGCATAACAACTGCAGATAGCAATCATTCAAGTGTTGGGTTGTTCATACTCCACAATCTTTTCTCTGACAAAATTACCCATCCACCCTTACAGACAGACACACCCAAATAATAATTGCCAATGCCAACCATTTCTTTCTTCACCTTTGTCTCAAATGTACTGTACATATTGTGACCAGGCCCAGTTAGAATGACTCACTTGCTTTTGTATTTGTGCATCATGCAGCCATACGGCTGCCATACGTTCTCCCCCAAGTATCGTCCTTTGGAGAGCAGCCATTCACATGAGTCTCCGCCTGAAGGCAAAAAACAGAGAACTCCCCAATAAGACCAAACAAAAAACCGCTGCTCTTGCTTTCACTCATAGTTTCTCTGTGACTATGACTAAAACCTGCGGTCTCAATAAGACCCTGTCTTTTCATTCAGTGCTGTCAAAAGACTAGAATACAATACAGGGCTCAGCTAGGGGCATAGTAAAAACATAAAGCCATCAGCAATTTAGCTCAACCATAAATCTCTCCAGCTATTCATTTGTGTGCACAATGAATGGAATCATCAGCAACGGAATCAAACTATAGAAAGAGACGAAACTAAGGTTCTGGGGGCTGGAGAGATCTGAGGACATGAAGTGTCATCGCCAGGAAAAGCAGATGCAATCAGTGTGTGCAGTGGTCTGAGTTTCCTATCCTTTTACATGAACAAAGTCCATTCTATGCAAACCAAATGGAAGGCGTGTGTATTGCCAATAAATATGCATTTATAACCAAACCACGGGCTGTCATTAGTCGTAGGATGTGTGACAAGAACAATGACATCCAACCTGTTGTAATCAATTCAGCAAATACATCTTTATACGACCAAGGCAAACGCAAACATGTCGAGGAACTCAATTTGTTTGCGTTACTACACATCATTACTTACAGGCTTTATCGACGGTTTAGCGTGCATATGTGTACCTAACGGAATTGAAAATATATCCTAAAAAGAAATATCCCATGTTGTTAATGGTTGGCTCCATAAACCTACACATGTCTTCTCGAGCAGTAACACATTGTGTCTTGACAGGAGCATGTAAACACAGCTAAATGCAGTGTTAGCTTTATCCAGCTAAGCTAACCAGACAAAGCCGATTTAAGTCTTCGCAGCTAAGTGACCAATGGCGAATTAAAGTGTATACATGGCACCACGTATTTGCATTGTCTTAGACTTGTAACCTACATGTCACACCTCTACACGCACACTGTATAACAGCACTGTACTGACCCCAAGATAAGTACTCGCAGAAACAAACAGCTAGCTAGCATTAGCATTAGCTGATGTCAAGTGTTTTCTTGTCTGCATCAACAGAAACTTTAATAAACCACTTACCTCCATAGTACCGCGAAGCTGTGTGGAACACGATGAGTAAACTGACGAGTACCAGCGATATCAATTTGGCATTTTTATGGTGAAATGTTGATTTATTTCGCGTTTGCCCAGGCTATAGGCCAGGACCGCCATCTTTGCTCCTCCATGACAACAAACACCTGTGCGGTGTAACAGCGGCGCTCCTCCCTGTGCACCATCTGCCGGGGCTGGGTTCAACAACACCGCCTCCGTATGCTCCATACCCGCTGGTTAAAGCAGGTGCAGATCAAAACAAGTACATAGAGGTCTATACATTATTGAAATAATCCACAAACAACTATAGTCGGTTTAGAATATTGTATCGGAGTTAAATTCTGCAAGAGGAAGAGTTTGAAGTAGTCTTCATCGTAAGGGAAGCGAAGCACTGGTTAGCGGGTGATCGGGAGGTACTGTGGCAAGGTGGAAATTATAAACAGATAGTAGGACTGGCGTTACTTGCGGAGCCTGTTTAGAGTTACAAAGAACAGAGAGAGGTGGGAGAAGAGGTATCTTGAATGTAGGTCAAAGTTGAACTAGGTTTAGGTATGCTATTTTACTAGTAAAAGTCCTGCATTGCAAATGTTACTCAAGTGAAAGCATATCAAGCTAGTGACTTCTCCGACCGGCCCAACATTATAATAATTAATGCATTAATTTGTTTTATCAAATCTTGCAAAAAGTGCAGCTAGTTTGAATTATGTGTTATTCTGCAGTGTGGCTTGTGAACATTACTCCATGGTGTAAATAAAGTCTTATTTAGGCTAAGTGTTATAATTAGTCAAATTTGAGAGGTAACTAAAGGTATTAAATTAAAAGTAGTGGAGTAAAAGTACAACATTAACCTCTGAATTGCATGGGGTAGAAGTACAAAGTAGCAAAACATTGGAATACTCAAGTACAGTAAGTCTCTAAATAATGTAATTCAGTTCAGTACTTGAGTAAATGTAGGCTACTTATTACTTTACACCCCTGTAAGTACCCAATGAGTTATACAACCTATGATTTACCACTGAGCAAAGTATAACAGTGTATTGTGTGGTAGAATACAGTTATAGCTGATCTTGCAGCTTGGAATGTGGCTATATTAATAGAAAAGCTGTTTCCTAGACTGAGTTCCAGTGCAGTCATTTGAATAACACAAGATGATGGAGATTTTTAAATTGCAGTAGTTGCAGTAGTTTTCAGATATTTTTCCTAGTTCATTGTTTGTTCTTAATTTTAATTAGACATTTACACTGCGTTTATTGTGTTTGAATAGTATTTAGAATGATTTTAATCCATTGTGTGGCTTGACTGGATTAGTCTACAGTCAATGTAGTTTTTTATGTTTAAAAGTTGTACTGTGAAAGGCTTTAGATTTTCTAGTCTTGGTTCTGTAAAATTGAAAACTTTTCGGGGCTCACGTGTTGTACAATCAGTCATTAATAACCTGGGCTCACTTGTTGTACAATCAGTCATTAATAACCTGTGCTGTTATATGTGCTATATCATCAGCAATGCAGAATAATAATACATAACCTGTAAAATGCTAAATGACATCATATACAGCCCACTTAACTGACAAATGATTAAATACTCTTTTCTGCCTGAAATGTTTTTCTTAATTTTCACCTGCTTGACTTGACTTTCACTTAGATGCACACCCATGGAAATAAAGCTGTAAAAGAATGTGGTTGTTCTATATCAGGACATTGTCATCATGTATTGCTGAACGTGTTAAGAGTCTGCGGAACACAGTGAGTGTATTGCTCTGTTTAACCGTTAAACAGGTGCATTTTGTTTCAGAGAATATTGCAGCTGTTGATTTTGGAGCTTTAACTGAGGATGTTTGCCTTGATAGATTTCCAGGACAGTCCCTTGAATTAACACAGCATCTACTGGATTGAGATTTTGTAAATTGGCAATAGTTTTAACACTTTTACCTAGGTCATTTTTAGAGTTTGATTTCGATAAAACATAACTTTTTTTAATGGGTCGGGTATCATTTCAGTATGGTCATGTGCTGGAGTTGCTGGGTTGGAGCAAGGAGAGTGCTTGAACTAAACGTAAAAGGCAGTTATCAGTCATGTTTGTAGGGGTGTGTGTCACTGTGCACCGAATACCAGCTGGCACAAAAGGAAAAGTTAGCAGGAACTGTTGGATGGCGTTCGCCCTTTAAATGCCTCATGTGGCTCAACAGGCTTTCCATCTCGATCACCTGAAAAAAATCAAACAAGAGCAGCAAGCACAGAGCATATGAGGTCATCACACTGAGCAAATAGTATACAGTAAGCATCTGTATAAAGACTGTGGGTGCAGGTCTGAATCGGAAGTGCATTATTTTATTGTACTCGAAGAAATGCGGTGTATACACATTTTTATGAAATTATTATTACTGATTTTTTTTTTTATAAATCAAGGTCTTAATTTTCTAGTTGTTTAAGATTGTAATAAATGTATACGTTGGATAACTGGGCAGAGGCAGCATCCATTTGACCCCATGTTGACTATGGGACAGTTGGTTGTATGTTATTTAATTAGTTGAATATGTTTATAAGTAAATAAGAGACTATGTTAAGTTCCTACATTATTACATCAGCATAGGGACAGTGTCTTGTAGAAGGATCCTCTGTGTATGATTTTGTTTGTACTGTGCTCACATGGTGTATATCCGTAAATAAGGATTATTACTGACAGACAACCTGGGTGCAGTACTCCAACTGATTGGTCTGGTAGCTACAAAAGAACAATGCAAATTAATATCTGCAAAATAAACTTCAGCTGTCAGACAAATTAGATGAAGAGGAAGTGTTAGGTTTAAGGTTAAAGTATCTTAGAATTGTTCCTAAAAAGCCAGTAGTTAAGGGCCAAATTGTATTTTTATTATCATTTGTTGAATCAATTTAATATTGTTTTTATGGTAAAAAAAATATGCTCAGGTATGCATCTTGTGTCAGTGGCATCCGAGTCATAGGGTTAGGGTTAGTTTACTGATCAGTGTACTAAATGTATTGCACACAGATCAGGGATTCTAAAGAAGCCACCATACTGCCCTCTAGTGATCATAGAACGTGCTGCAAGTGACTTTTTAAGTATTGGTGCTTCTTCATGTATCTCGGGCTGAACAGAACTATTCCTAATGTACATGTGGAGGCATAAATAAAAGTATTTGTTAAGCTTGCATATCCAAGTCTCCTCAACACACTGAACTCATGCTGACTCTCAGCCTGTGACGAAAGTGAAAAAACATTCATGACTGCAGTAATGCATGAGCCATGTCCTTATTAATCTAATATCCATGTGCATTCATCACTGCAATTCAAGCCTTGATCCAAATCACAGAAATTTATTTGGATGCAAAAGCAAGGAAAAGCAACATCATGGATGCATATTTACAAGAAACAATGCACGTTAGTAATCACACATTGGCATGGACAGTGTCAACAGAATTGTTCTGTACATTAAAATTGGATGTACTGTTGAAAAGCAATAAAGAGGGGGAAAGTAAAAAGTAATATGGCTGTGCTTCCACAATAGGAAGATGTTTAAATTAATGATGATATGTCATCATCAGCCAAACTAGAACCAAAATACAGTGACAAACCTTCAATGGTGTCATTAAAACATGAAAGCACTTAAGTCACTGAGTAGTGTGTTTTGGAACATTGGACATGCTTTATTTCAGAACTTTTCACAATTTATTTAAACATCTCACATATACAAAATAGGTACAATAGACTTTGTGGTTTCATTTTTTAAGAGAGAGAGGTCGCCTAAAACCATTCAGAATTGGATGAAATATGTGCTGTCAGTATGAACACTTGGTGTGGGGATTGAAGAGTAAAAAAGCCTGAACAAAAACCAAAACAAAAAAAAACCTTCTTGACAAAACAAAAAAGAACAAAATAAAAACCAGACATTAGATTTAGGAACATTCCACCTGCTTAAAATGGGGGAGTATCAGGAGACCAATGCAAGACTCCTCAAATGTCAATACAAAGTAATACAGTAAAAAGTGGTTTGCTCCGCAGCTGCATATTAGCACCATAGATCTCTGCTTCAAGTAACTGAGCACCTTCCGAAACAGGACAAAGCTTGAAGCATTGAAGCCTTAACATCTCGGTTGTGGACCCAGCTTTTGTCGAAAGTATTTTCTTTAAGTACAGGCATGAGGTAGCTTAAACCTTTTTTTCATGGAAATTGTGGTTTTAAACCTCCTCTTTGGAAGATATACAAAGACCACAAATTGATGCATACTTTCAGCGTCTTTATTACACTTCTTTTATTTTTTACAAAAGGATGACATGATGTTCCACAACAAGTTGTTTTCCCGCGTCCCTTTGGGTTGCTGTATTAATTTGCATTGCACAAACGCTCAATTCAGTCCGTTCAGTCCTCTCAGATAGTTGCTCATCTTAAGCAAGTGGATGTGCAGGGGGAAATCAGCATTCAGTATAAAAAAACAACACAGAAAGATGGGCAAAGATTTTGTTTTTTCGTTCTTTCTCTCTTTTTGGTGTTTAATTTATCATGAGTCTATTTATTTGAAACAAACTGGGCCAATGTCCAATCCAAACTCCTGATCAGCTCCACCAATGTCCAAAGGTGCAATGTCGAGGATGGGGAGGCGAGATGGTTTATTTGTTCTGTACTCAATCACTGCCTTGCTCCATTCACCAGTGTGTCTCTGCAGGTGTAAAGGAGGAGAGAATCGTTTAGAATAATGGCAAAATGCTTTTAAAAAAACACACAGCTGTAGGACTTATTAACTCTGTCTTTTGACATTTAAGGCAACAAAATAGCATCTATCTCATGAATAAGGATAAAACATAAGTGATGAGAAGACCAAAAAGCTACTCACAGTGCAGCCATCCTCCAGCACGGAGAAGGTGAAGCGGCTGTTGCCCTCGGCTCTCAGCTCCACATCGTTGGATCCCTGGAGAACCACAGCCTTCTTCAGGTTACCGGTCTCCTCACTCATGTAGGCATTGCTGTTCTTGCAGTGGTAGGTGATGTTCTGGCTAGCCTGGTTGGACAGAAGGCGCATGAAGGCAAGCTGGGTGGCCATGCTCTGGGGGCTGAGGGTCTCATCATTGTAGGTGAACTGCAAGGAGGAAAGAATGACAGTCAACATTTTGGATAGTCAGTATTGTGTTGTCTTCTGTGCTTATGTGGTATTTAAACCCCTTATATTTCAGAAGAAGCCGAGTATGTCTCTTGTCTGTAGCTCTCACCTCAGTACCACCGTTGATGGTCTCTCCGAACCAGACGTGCTTCTTGGTCTCTGAGCTTCTGAACCAGTTCTTGCGGGCAATGCTTCCGGGCTGGGCATGGATGCAGGTCTCGCGGGTGTCGAAGTTGCAGAAGACCTTGATGGCATCACTGATGCATCCCTGGTTGGGGTCAATGTAGTAGAATCCTACAGGGTAGACAAGTAGAGTCAAATCGATGGAAATAGAGCATTTAAAGGCTCCAAAAGACATCTAAACATTACTGAATGGAGCGGTATATTCGCCACATGGTGCTGTCAGATTATTGAGCTTACCGCTGCTCCACTCGGGGTGGCTGAGCTTGATGTCACGGCAGGTGCGGGCAGGGTTCTTCCTGGATCCCTCGGGGGTGAGCATGTTCTCGATTTGGGAGTTGAGGGACTTGATGGTGGCATCGACCTCGTAGTCCTTGGCTCTCAGAGAGGGCTGGTCAGCTCTGTACTCATCATATCCACCAGAGACATCATATCCACCACCAGCGGGACCGGCAGGTCCGGGCATACCGGGAGAGCCGGGAGGACCCTGATATGGATAGGAGGGTGGATTTATATGTAGATAAAAGTTGCATTTGGATATTTTTCTGAGGATCCTGGAAAGTTCAATGGTGCTTAAGTGTTACAAGACTCTATATGTGCTTACAGCAGGTCCAACGTATCCAGGGGGTCCACGAACACCGGAAGATCCAAGAGTTCCATGGCCGCCGGCTCTACCATCCTTACCAGAGGGTCCGTGGGGTCCAGCAGGTCCCTGAGAAGGAGATCATCACATGACACAGTCAAAAATGTGTATTTTTTTGGAAATCCAGATTTTTACATGATTGTATATCTCCTGCAATTTGTGCTTAAGATATCCTCATCATTAGCTGTGAATGCAGTTCATAATATTGCAATGAACACTCCTTTAGACTCAACTTAAATAACTCCACTAAATTCCATATAAGCACAGGACTTGGGTCTATGGATCCAGGTGTAACAAGAAAACCACTGCTGTATTGGTTAATAGGATGCCACTCACTCTGGGTCCAGCGTGGCCGTTAGCTCCATTAGATCCAGAGTCACCAGATGGTCCCTGAGGGGAGAGAAAGTACATCATTAAATGAAATCGCAGTTCGGATGCTAGATTAGGTGATATCAGCAGATCAAGCTGGATGTTTCCATATTTTGTGGGCCTCATGAAGGTGGGCAGTCACTCACAGAAGGTCCGGGCATTCCCTGGAGACCAGCATGTCCACGCAGACCCTTCATGCCTCTCTCTCCATTCTCTCCAGCACCTCCCTTCTCACCACGGGTTCCAGCACCTCCCTATGCATATACATAAAAACATGTTACACGGGTGTACTTTAGTTAATGAACACAGTTCTGTTTTACTCCTAAATGTGTTTATTGTAGATTTACTTACAGCGGCACCAGCAGCTCCATTGGCACCAGCAGCTCCAGAGGGACCTGATGGGCCCTAAATACAAGAGAAAAAGGTGAAGTGATGAAATCTATTTAAAGGTTGGGTATCCCGCAAATGTTGCAACTTGAAAGGTTTGCTGGATGTACTTACACCCTCTCCGCGGTTTCCAGCTCTGCCACCAGCTCCACTAGGTCCAGCAGGTCCGGGGGAACCAGAAAGTCCTGATGGACCAGCAGATCCAGGCTCACCACGGTTTCCCTAAACAAGGTGGAAAAATATAGATTGGAGTACAGCGTACATGTATGTTTAGTCTCTAAACAGGCTATAAGGTTTGTGAATGGATTGTACCTTGAATCCAGCAACACCAGGACGGCCAGGGGGTCCATCATTACCAGAGTTACCCTGTAGATAGCAAAGAATATTGCAGTTAGCATAACACGTTTTTATGTTAGTATCAGGTATCATGTTAAGTAGTGGTGAGTTCATGTTTTTGTACAACTACTTCGTTCCTATTATTAGCCTGTACAATCCTTACCTCACGTCCAGCCTCTCCCTGGGGTCCAGTCATACCGGGCATGCCATTGTTTCCAGCGGGGCCACGGGCTCCGGAGGGACCAGCAGGTCCAGATCTACCAGACTCTCCCTGTGATTGGATGCAGAGAAAACCAATGAATCAAATACAATTAAAGGCTGATACAGTATGGGATTCAGTGTGTATGCAATGCACGTTTTACAATCAATGTGTTCTTTCAAACCATCCTGCAATATTGGCATAGGGACTATCGACCAAGTTGTGTGGTATTTAAGATGCATACAAATCTTACATGCAAGTCAATTAAATGTTTTAAAATTCCATATGCACAAAGCCACAATCATGATAAATTGGAATCCTGTATAAGTTTTACTTACAAGACCACCAAGACCACCAGGTGTACCACGATCTCCTCGAGAACCAGGCAGACCAACAAATCCTTGAAGTCCAAGAGGACCACCGGTTCCAGCAGAACCAGGAGCACCCTAAACACAAGCAGGACAAGTGTTACTTTAATGATATGGATATAAACGTAATTAAATGTATGTATGAGGCTGTTCTTGTTTCACAGCTATAACTTACAGGGGGGCCAGACTCTCCAGAGGGTCCCTTCTCTCCAGACAGACCAGAGGGTCCAACCATACCCTGCTCTCCAGAAGGACCAGAGGGTCCAGAATCTCCACGGAGACCACGAGGACCATCCTTACCAGAGGGACCAGAGGAGCCGGGGGGGCCGACAATACCCTGAGAGGAAAATAGGAGGAGAAGGTGTTCATGTTCATTGTGATCGCTCTGTTTCACTGATATAAAAAGCAGAATGATTTTTGGGATGAATTGAAAATGTAATTTAATGTAAGAGCAATACTCACGACGGGACCAGCAGCACCAACTCTGCCAGCAGCTCCAGGGAAACCAGTCAGACCCTGACATCACACACACCATCAAAGGTTACACAGTGGTCATCATGAATGCGTGGTGGATCAGTTTGCATCTATCTATGTGTGTGTGAGCAGACATCATAAGAGTAGAATATTGGTCCTTCTAGGCTTAGATTACAAACAATTAAAAGAAGACAAACCCTTTTCAATTTGACATTTGAAATGTTTACATTTTGAAAAAGTAGTACTGCTGCAACTGTGTCGTAAACATTTTTACAAAATCTTCTCTCTTGACATGGGACATGAGTAAATTGGCTCTTTTCAGTTTTCGATGTTGACTTCCACTCACTACATGGGCTGGAGGCCTTGACTTGAATTGAGATGGCCAATGAAGCCAAATACACTTGTAAAGTCAAAGTGAGCAGGTGCTTCAATCTGTGTTAAGTATTCTGTCATGTCAGTCTGTTTTTTCAGTGCCTTTAGGTGTAATCAGGTGCAATTATTTTGTATTTCGTTATGTTTAAATACTCACATTGGGTCCGTTGTCTCCACGGCCACCATTAGGTCCAGCAGGGCCAGAAGGACCCTAGATAAACAAAAGAAGAAATACATTCCATATTAGCATAATTTCATCTGAGTTTGTGAATGATTAATATGTATGTCTAGTTAATCTGTACTAACAGCAGGTCCAGACTGTCCAGAGGGTCCAGAAGGTCCGGCGCCACCAGTTTCTCCCTTAACTCCACCAGGTCCACGCTCTCCTCCTACTCCAGTTTGACCATCAGAGCCCTATACGCAGGAAGAGCATTGTGGCTGGGTCAATATCTGGGTAATTGAATGTGTGGGTATGCACTTGTGTCATAAAGTAAAATATGTTTTGAAAGGTGAATGGCTGCCGGCTTACAGGGGGTCCAGCGAATCCAGGGGCTCCGGAGGGTCCAACCTCTCCACGCTCTCCCTGTGGACAACAAGCTATGAGTTAGAAAGACCGTTTATTCTGCACATTAAAAAGTCGTATGGAGAGTTTAGATCTTCATCTGATATTTATGCCAACGGGTAAAATGTTTGTTATAATGAATTAATTCAGCCACAGCTACTCACAGAAGTTCCACGAGGTCCAGCGATTCCAGAAGGTCCGAATCCACCGCTCTCTCCCTGGAGGAGAAAAAAATAGTGTTTCATTAGCTTAGCATTGTTTAAATCATTCATCCATTTATTATCACCCATCCATAAATGAACAGAATAAAATAGTTTCAAACGTACTGACTTGACTTTGTACCTTGTCGATAAAAGCCAATTAGCTATTTGATTTGAGAACTTGATCAACTGATATGAATGCTAGTAAATCGTTTGGCTTCTAAGATGGATAGAACATAATATCTAAGATATGGATTTGGCATGGTCAGCCAAGAGATTATTTAAGTGATTTTAACAGCAAGTCTTGATGGTTTTCTTCTGTTGGTCACTTTTACGATACTCTGTCAGCCATCTTGAATAACGTTGCATGCAGCCATTTTTATTTATTGTAATGAGGCTCTGTGACATTAATTAAGCTGTGTAAACTTTGTTCAACCCAAACAACTTAATTGTCACTTTTATTTTTGCCATTGTTTGTTTTTGGTTTTCAAATATCCTCACATCACCAACTTACCTTATCACCATTGGCTCCAGTGGGTCCAGGGGGTCCAGCGGGTCCAGCCATACCCTGGAAAGAGACAGGAGAAGACAATAAGAATAAGGCTCTGGTTTATACATGTAAAGTGTTTGGCTACCATTTTTACATCAAGTGCCTCAAGAAGAGTTAGAGATTTGAACTTACACGGCTACCATCTCTGCCGGTGTTTCCTTCGAGGCCTCCGTGTCCACCCTCTCCCTATAGTAGAGAAAATACATGGGAATGATATACATACATTCTCATCAACAAGTTATTTTGAGGGCTAAAATCCCACTCTTTTTTACTGGTTATAGATTTTTGGAATTTACCTTCTCTCCCTTGCCTCCAGGTCCACCAGCGGCTCCACGCTCTCCGGGCATGCCACCAGATCCTTGGTGTCCGCCTGCACCAGCAGCTCCAATAGCACCAGGCTCTCCCTGAAAACAGACATGACAAATTATGGTATGTATTTTACTCAGCATGAATCTGATATAATTCAACTTTGCTACCATTTATGCGCTAATCATTTTCATGCTTAACTTTGCTTCTTAAAGCAGTGCTATCCGCTTACCTTTCCACCATCAGTTCCAGGGGCTCCAGCAGGTCCGCGGGGTCCCAATGGTCCCTGAGCTCCGGTTTGTCCAGCAGCACCAGGGTTACCACGCTCTCCCTGGAGGAAGAGTGAGTCAGTACATTGTCTTTTTATATATCTGAAGCTAATTGTTGCTGATGTGCATTGATTTGGTTCAGGCAAAAAAGACTGAGAACAGCTCTGGTTTTGAAAGGCTCTGTAGTAATAATGACACGGATATGTGAACGCACCTTGGCACCTCCAGATCCAGCAACTCCCTGGTCTCCGTGGATACCCTGTAGAGAAAGTAATGATGGGTTAGAAATGTACTTTTATTAAATGATTTCTATGGTTTGATGTGTAACATGCTGGAAGTCACTGTGTGTTTGTGTGTTACTTACTCTCTCGCCAGACTTGCCAGCACTTCCAGCACCTCCAGCGGGGCCGGGCAGACCCTGAACACATCAGACAATGCATCAGAACCAAATGGACTCAGTGCCATTCAAATCTACAATTTAAGTGATATATCGCATGTATCCTAGAGCTGCAAGGTTGAATGAATCACTGAAAGTTAATCACCAACTGCTTTAATAATCATTCAATCGGTTTGATGAAAAAAATTCTCAGATTTCAGCTTATTAAATATAAATATGTTTCTTTACTCCTCTATGACACTGAACTCAATATCAGTGAATTGTTGACTAAACAATACATTTGAGGATGTCATCTTGGTCTTTTAAAAATAATGATTTTTCAATTTCTAACATTTTGTAAACTAATCGCATTATAATCCATACATTAGGCGACAATACAAATAATTGATAACAGCTCACCTATCACCTATAGATACTAAGACAACATTTAATTGACTGAATTTGCTCTGATGAGGGCCTTTCTTTAATGTATTTGACACTTCCTTAGCTAATTGTACAATGAGCAGGGAATAGGATCAGAGGATGGATCCGAACCTGGAAACCAGGAGATCCAGAAGGTCCCTGCTCTCCCTTGTCACCATGACCGCCCTGCAACAAGAGAGAGAGTCACATTTGAAAAACAACACACAGATAGTAACAACCTCACATTATAAAGGTTATATGTAAAGAGGAAACTGCCTGTCAATGAGGGTGATATTCTGTATTCAAGGATACTTACAGCAGGTCCAGAAGCACCAGAAGCTCCATTGTTGCCATCAGCTCCAGGGCCACCCTACACAGGAACATAATGACATGTTTTAACAACTGACAATGGAGCTGACAGGTTTAAGAGTTTTTAACATAATAAAACACCTGCTGGGTGCTTTTTACTTACTCTCAGTCCAGTGGGGCCATTAGATCCCTTATCTCCGGCCTTGCCACCATCTCCCTAAAAAAGGTAGGATGTAGGTTAAGCACAGGTTATGATAAACCAAAAAACAAAATAAAGGATGCACTTAAAAATGCTCATCTTCCATTCTTAGCTTTATTTCTACTTACAGAAAGTCCTTTGGGTCCGGGGAAACCGATATTTCCAGGCTGTCCTCTGGATCCGGTAGGGCCGTTAGGTCCAACACGGCCATCTTGTCCAGAGGGTCCCTGTCAGAGGAAACAGAAAGGACAGAAGAAGGTCATTTTAATTGCATTTATAGAGGCAAATATCTTCATTAACAGCATAGAATTAAACTAATGGAAATGTGGTGTCCCAAAATGTTGGTGGATCATTAATAATAAATGTACAAGGTTCAGTGTGAAATTCAGATTTACTTACAGATGGTCCTTCCTTTCCTGCTGGTCCGGAGCTTCCGGGGCTTCCGAGGAGACCCTGTTAGAAATAAACATCAGTCATTAGGTTGTATGTATTATCATATGTTAGTACGGACCCCTTGGGCTCACTACCTTTTAACAAAATATTGTGTTTTATAATGCACACAAGGCAAATGTACATCAAACAACAGCCTTGTACTGAAGCCATAACATCCATTCTGCTACACACTGTTACATCTCAGCTCCAATTAGCCCAAGACCTATTCCCAATTGAAACTACAGCTAACATAGAGAGCAAAAAACTCACTCTGAGACCAGCTGGGCCAGTCTCACCGGCGCGGCCAGCATCTCCGGGGGCTCCACGGGGTCCAGCATTACCAGTAGAACCACGGGCACCGGGCATGCCCTACAAACAAGAAACAAGGAGGTCCAAGATAAATGAGGAGAACATTTCATGAACGTACCTTAAAAGTAAAACTTTATATTTGTATTGTGCATGTTGATGGAGTGAGATTTGTTAATCGAACACTTACAATGGGGCCGGTTCTTCCCTCACTACCTCCCATACCACGGCTGCCAGGAGAGCCCTGTAGGAGACACACAAACATTAGCCGATGATCCGTGAGACTGTGAATATGGAATCAAACGGGTGCAACACCCCCCAGCGGGGACAGAGGTGTGGTACTCACTCTAGATCCACGGCCTCCAGCAGGTCCAGAAGCACCGAGTTCACCAGAGGGTCCTTTCTTGCCCTCCTCACCCTGAGGTCCGGGGCCTCCCTGAGGTCCAGAGCTACCCTGAGGAAAGCAACAGAGAAGTTTAAGGACAATGCAGTGTTCAGAAGTCTTCAGATTCGGATGGGGTGAATTGAAAACAAAAGAAGATGAGGATGGTGTGAACTTACAGGCTCTCCTTTGGGTCCGCCATCTCCCTTGATACCCTGAACACCAGGTTCTCCCTGAAACAGACAAACAGAGGCAATTAATATAACAATCAATCAGCTGTGCAGAATGAGTGTTTATATGTGTCTGTAGGCATTGTTAGTTCATCTACATGCTTTCAAGTGAATTTGTATGTTTTTCTGAATGTTTGTGTGATGGTTGGTTGTGTACTTACAGAAAGACCTCTCTGTCCAGCAGGACCCTGAGGGCCCTGGGGTCCGGGTCCTGCTCTTGGTCCGGGGAAGCCAGGAGCTCCAGAAACACCAGGGGTACCCTAAACACACCATGACAGACAGATGAGCATCACTCAGCCCTAAAACACTATCTTTATGTTATCTCTTCCACATGTGTAGGTTATTTGCCCGATATCGTCATATAGATTATATAATAATAGAGATTATCTTTGATTATAAAATACAAAAATAATAATGTGTCAGTAATTTAAATACATTCTGTGCTTTAAACAACATCATTATTTATGTTTAATTAGTACAGCATGGCAAAAGACTAATGGTTGTAACCTCTGTGTGACCCTAAACAACCTTTGACATTTGTATGATTTCATAATACAACATTAATACTTACAGCAGGTCCCTTGGCTCCGTTCAGGCCATTAACACCAGGGTTTCCCTATAGGGAAAAAACAGGATATTAGTGGATAATATCAAAACAAATGGAACATTTAAACTTGAAAATCAAATATTACAAAGGTAAGTATCTGTGATTTTAGAGCAATATTTAAAATGTGATAAACCCACATAAAGATTCTACGACTCCTTGAATACTTACAGCAGGTCCGAGGGGGCCAACAGCGCCATTGGGGCCGGGCTCTCCTCTTGATCCCTGAGGTCCAGATGGGCCATTAGAACCACCAGGTCCGAGCTCTCCCTGTCAAAGACAAACATACATCCATGATCAATTAATTAAATCATAATAATGGTATTTCTTAAGGATGTGTCGATATTTGTTTGAACGGTGTTTTCTATAGGTTACATGTATGAACTATTCCCATGGGGATAGTATATAGGAAGCCATTTTGGATGGTGAACATTGAAAGACTCTTACACTGTATGTTAATGACAATTGTCTTCTTTATTGGGCCTAAACGTGAATCTCTCTGTGAGGATGTGTTGTCAAACGACAAGAGGTTCACCCTTACCTTGGGTCCGGGGCCACCGGGGAAACCTGGGGGACCAGCAGATCCGAGGGGACCCTGTGAGGAATAGCAAAGGAGACATTAAGTAATGCAGGTCAAAGCTCACATCCTGCTCAAAGTTTGTCAAATATGGGTGCAATTATATGTTTATAATCAACATTTAGTGGCATAATCCCCTGATAAAATACTACATCATTATATTTCCATTAGGATATAGATAGGATGGATATGTATCTTGAGCTGAATATTCAAAAAATATACTGATCTTACAGTAACTGAAGATTTAAAGGGCCAATACTCACAGCAGGGCCAGAGGGTCCAACATTGCCATCAGCACCAAGAGAACCAGTAGGTCCAGCAGGGCCGGCACGACCTCTCTCACCAGACATACCACGAGATCCCTGAAGGGAGGATACAACACATATTGATGAGAAAAGGCTGCAAAGACAAATTGGTGCTTTAGGATTTAGTAAAGATTTAGCAAATAGGAAACTTGATCAAAAACGTACAGCCAGTCCAGCACTTCCAGAAGCTCCGTGGGCACCATGCTCTCCCTATAGGAGAAACAGAAGAAGGTGGATTCGTTGAATGAGATACCGGTAGTAAAGAGACTCAAAGTCAAAGGTTAACAGGTCAAAAAGAGAAATTGGAAAACCCTGACAAAACATTTACAATGCTAAACAAAATGTTTGTAGATGTAGGTGTATATTTTCTTTTTGCTTCAATATTGTTGGAATGACATTCTAAGTGCTCATTAATGTTATTTGTTGCCGCTTTGATGAGGAAGGTGCCTTCCTTACCTTGGAACCAGCACCGCCATTCTCTCCCTTGCGTCCATCCAGACCAGTGTAACCCTGTCACACAAAAAGAGAATGAAGATGAATATATGGACTAACACATGGAAGGCTGTGGGGTCATATGCAGGGTTAATTACAGTGTAGGTGTAATACAGTGCAATAATGTATTTATTGCCCAGTTCTACTTTTGGTTCTACTTCAGAAACAAGCAGATAAACAAAAGAGCTTCTAGACCACGTTATCAAAAGAATATGTTTCCAGGGGATAAACAAGACATATGCTTTTTAGAGCTCTCGAAAGAAAACATAGTGTCTTGCCAAAAACACATCCACATGACAGGAAGTTCACTACCTGGCTATAGACATTGTCATGGGATAGGGAAACTAAAAATCTTAAATAGTAGCAACGAAGCTCTGTATTGAATCTACTACTAGCTCGTCGGGAGCTAGTCAAAAGGGAGTACGGTCCATGATCATTCCCAGCAGTTAATTGCATAATATGTAAGTCCACACAGCTCTTCTGCCATTTTGTCCTGTATTGGGGCTTTTTCGGTTGCTCTATCTAAATCCAATGGACACTCACTCTGTGTCCCTTCATTCCTGGAAGTCCAGGAGTTCCGGGGAATCCACGAGCTCCCTGCAATTCAAAATGAAGAAAATATTACTGAAGCATGCTCCATATTTACACTCCACATGTCTGTCTTATATCTGTTTGTATTTCTTATTCCCTGTTTCGGGGAACATCTCTTACCTGTGGGCCAGAGGTACCTCTGTCTCCGGGCTTGCCAGGTCTGCCATTGTTACCCTGTGAGCGAGCAAATCAAATGTGATGTGATTAGATGACTTTTCGGCTGCAAGAATATAGACAACTCAAACCTATTATAGGACAGTAGGCAAATTCTAAGTTATACAAGCCTTTGAAAAGTGCTGGTAGAAACATGAATAAATACGTACGTCCTCTCCAGATTTGCCAATGGATCCAGTGGGGCCACGAGCACCAAGAACGCCCTTGAGAAAAAACAAAACGTTATAAACAACAAGACAACAAATACTTTAAAGATGGTGGCATCATGTGATTGTGTGATTCTGACAAGGAATGGTTCCCAAAAGCAAACACATGATCATTTGTAGAGTTGTGAATATTTCAGAGGATAATCTTACAGTCTGTCCGGGCTCTCCGGGCTCACCAGGGTGTCCGGTGTGTCCCTGAGCTCCCTGTTGAACGATAAGAGGAAATTAATCTTCATATGAACAACATGGCACATTGAGCTTGTGGGTATGAGCAAAGGTTCGATCAAAACAATACACAGTTTAAATTTGCAGCAGCTGTGTGTACTTACAGGGGGTCCAGGAGATCCAGAGGGACCTCTGGGGCCCAAAAGACCCTGAAAAAGAGAAATAGGGTATTTATACATATCATTTCATAACATTACCTTAATCAAAGCTGTTGCACTTTGTCATGAGTGTAAACGCAACTGTATCAGGACAGGAATACATTGTGAGGTATAAGTGTCTTACCAAAGATTATTCATATCTATGTGTATGATGTAGGGGTACCAATAACAATAACAAACAGCACAGGTATAGTGAGGTCTGTGGCTCATGGAATAAAGGTAGATTAATACTGCTGTGTGGCAAAAAGAGCGGGACCCTCACCATGGGTCCGGGGCCGGCATCGGGACCTTTTGAACCATCATACTGAGCAGCAAAGTTCTGAAAATCAGGAAAAAACACATATTTAATATCAAATAATAAAACATTTATTACGACCTAATAAATAACACTGGCCACTTTTGTCCTAAATGAATAAGGAGGCATGGTTCCTGCTGATAACAACGACCATGCATTTGGCATTTCACAATAATCAGCCATTAAAAACCCTTATGTAAGATAAACAAATGTACACTATCTGGGAGATTATTTAGAATGTGTGCTTGTTTGCTCAAATGAAAGGGATTATCCTAACTAATCTAGGGTTTGTATATGAAAGAAAATATATTAAAAGAACACTTATAGTTGCCTGTTGTGTGTTCAACATATGGGTAAAGGACACAAGGCCACAGGATTATGGCATCTCTAATAAGATATACAATACTTCTCCAATTCAACATCAAAACAACAGAGCAAGGGGTGCATTATTATTGTTATTGCCCGCAGACAACAATGAGCTGAATGTGGGTCAAATGCACTCATCAAAGAGCCATGTTTTAATGCTTTTTGCATCACCAGGAATATTGGAAGTCAGATCCGAGCCAGTACTGCATTATCATCGTCATCATCGATTTTTTTTACCACTTTTGACATTTACACAATAAATCTTATTTTACGTGTGTAATCATTGAACTTACTCCTCCGAGTCCAGGGGGACCAGCGGGGCCCTCGGGGCCAGGGAGTCCAGGTTGGCCGTCTCTTCCATTTGGGCCTTGAGGACCCTGTAAAACACAAATGATATGGTGAGAAAACACTGTTACTGAATGAACAGGAGCTGGTAGGATGGTTCCTTGTTCTTGGAATAGTCTACTTCATAAATAAACAGAAACACGAGTTAAATAGCTAAAAAAGTGAACCAGTTGTAAAGCAAATTATGGTATTACAAGGTATAATAAGAAGACGTAATTATTAATTATCTTATGAAATAAATGTGATCAATATTGAACTAAAACCTCTGATAACCATTTACTTCACTGTCATTGTGTGTAAACACTATGACCTATGGGTGATGTAACAAAGGGGTGTGGCCTACTGAGGTTAGAAGGTCAAATCATGTCAACAATTACAGTGCCAAAGATGCATCCAAAATGTGCCACGTTAGATGCTTAAATTACATATTTGATAACAGTTGTTTGATCGAAGGAAGCATAGTCAAACTTCATCTTACCATGTCACCTTGAGGTCCTTTCGCTCCTGTAGGACCCTGCAGAAGAAAAATCAATCAGTCAGACCAAAACACCAACAGATGTCTCGGCTCGCTGCTTTAGCAACGTGTCAGCTCTTGTATACTCCTATAGCAAAGCAGGCCTCTGATTTGAACTACGCTCAATGTGGCTTAGAGCAAATAAAAAACAGTTATTAGTCATATTCAAACAATATGGTGGATGATAATATCAATAGCATGTACATGTAAACAAACTTGACCTTATAGGGTAAGGGCAAGCAAGTTTTAAGACATTTCCGTGATAAGGCAGAGTTGCCCTTTGACCTTATTGTGGTGCCACATTGTAGGTGATATAGGACACATGTGCTAACTTTGACACTGCCCTAAAAAATTAAAAGAATATAAATAAATGTAAGATTGATTTATTTCATGCCATTTAACATATAGGCTATATCCAGTTGTCTTATCTTTTGCATTAGCAATAGGATGAGTGGCCATTTTGAGAAACGGCTAAGCATGCAATAAAGGATGAAATTCTGTCACAAGGATATATAATACATCCTCATGCAGATACAGGAACACAATGAAAACACAGCAGAGGAAGGTACATGTGATAGCAATGATCAACATGTGCACAGAGAGGCTAAAGGGAGATCGTTAACCAGATACAACAACCTCTTACTGTAGAAGTAAGAGCATGTTCATCCATGGAGCAAATACATGTTCTGAATGCTACCAGAACCACACAGTGCACACTGCAGCTTTAAAAAAGTTGAAAGGCTGCAAACAGCAGGTTGATTTGGGCAATCTCAATTATAATCAGAATCTTTATAAACAAACCATCTTAAGGTTCATGTTTGTCTTATGTTAGGGGGGGGGGGGGGCAATCTTTCACAATCTGATAGCAATTCAATGTCTTTCTTTTATGTATCTCAGCTGAAGATCTCACTATTCACAACTGCTCTGAGTTCAGCTTTCAAATCCTAACCAAGAAGCAGAGGAGGACTAAAAACTGATCCAAGGCCAGCTGTTAGGGGGGCAAACCTTCCTCTGCCCCTCAGAAAGGATCCTTTGTACCAGGCCCCAAGGGTGCCTCAGAGCTGCGGTTTTAGCTTTCATTGACACAAGCTTTAGCCAATAGGACCCTCACCTATTCATGGACAGGAAGGGAGAAAACTGCAAGAAATAATTTGGTTGAGGGGCAGAGATTCTTAAATGAAATGCTCCGCCAGCCATGAGATTGCTCAAATGGACAAGACCAACCGAGAAGTCTTCCTTTCTGGGACTATTTAACAGCTTTTGGAAGGAAAAAGATGGCAAGGCAAGACAAGGTAAAGCTATCTTTAAGGAAATATTGATTTCATGAATGTGTACTAACCGCTGTGATGTTGTAGAGATGAGGAGGAGGAGGTTGGAGAAGGGGTGGGTGGGAAGAGAAGAGGGAATACTCAGTTAGCATTTTGACAGCAAAACAGTCACTTAAAAAAGAAACAATGACATTTACACAGAGCTATATTCTTTTAAAACGTATCAACATCTTTTGAATAGAAACAAAAAGGGAAAGCAGTGTTTTTCTTTTGCATGAAAAAAAAGTATATTCAAGTGTACACTTTGAATGAGAGGCAGACAGCAAACTAAATGACTTAAAATTAGATTGCACAGCAAAAATGTTACAGTCTTATAATCCTATATTCAAATGAAACTTCAATTTACAGAACAAATCAAGCTGGGATTGTTTGTGTTTTGATGACGTTATCCATCATCTGGGGTATAAAAAACAAGAGTTTTGGATTGTCAGAAGAGATTATTTTCTACCTGTTTAGCTCATATCTAAAACTGTAGCTGAGGGCCATCTCTGCATACTAAACTTGTTAAACTGTCTGACAAACCTGGCAAATGTGAGTCTCAGTGTTCAATAGCATTCCAGATATTAAGGATGCGGCTGCTAACAGGCCTGAACAGGTAGCCTGTGCCCTTGGGACAGGAATATTTAGCCTGCTACTGCCAACACAAGATCATATCTATTTCACTTGTTAAGGAGAATGCTTGACATCTGTAATTAATGCTCCATTGGTTTTCGCTGCAATATTATTTTAAGGTACATTTTCTAAATCTGGGTTAAAAGGGAGTGAATTTCAGCTCAATTCGATTGAATTATACTATTCAAAACTGTTAAAACGTCTTCTATACTTTTTATATATATAATTAGAGTGTCCTACAGTCATGGCTGATGTTTGTGTCTCTCATCCACACTTTGTTGCAGGTGGACATCAGCTGGTCATGGCTGGGTTTGGCACAGCTGGGACCTCCCCTTGAACCCTAAGCTTAATGTCCCCACGACACCACAAGGGGGCGCACTTGGACACTCAAAGTGATGTGAGACAATTTATCTCCCTATGTTATGTGCAGCTAGAACAATGAAAGAGTTAGTCAGAAAGTTTCAATTCAATGTACTTTAAATGTGGTGTCTGTTGCAGGATACATCTTAGTTAGTAAGCTGCATCTTTAAAGAAAGGTATAAAATAATGCTTTTCTTTTTGACAAAATATAGAATATTAATTTAGTGACAGCATGTAGTCTCATTTCTACTTTTTCATAAACAGATTTGTCTTCTCTTAAATAGAAAATCAATAGGAAGAATCCAATTGGTGCCAGGTAGATGTTCTCCCTCATGGCCACCAGGGGGAGACATAGCTGTTCCCTATAATAAAGGATCATTAGCTGGACGCCTTGATGGAACAATATGTACAACGCCCCACACCGTTTTTCATCCCATGTCTAAAAGAAAAGTTAATTTAATCTATTTTGATTAACCAACATGCATTCAAATTTTTAAAAGACACTAGGGCGACTACTTTAAAGGTATTTTTCAAAGCGAGAAAACTTTTGTCTGGAGAGAAACTTCTCTCTTTCGGAAACTAATCAAAGATAAAACAATTGTATCCTTCGAAAAAACGTGAAGAATCCTCTGCATGAGCTCGATCCGTTGAGATTTATTCTGCTTTGAGCTGTCTCCAGGTTGACCTTCATGTAAGTCCCAAACAAAAGCCAAAGCGCAAGATCCTCAAGCAATGGGACCCAAGGAAAAAATATCCATCACAGAGAAAGAGCAGATATTCAAACTTACATTGACATGATCCTAGGTATGAAGTTACTGCAAGCAGCAACAGAATCCGAGTATCCACAAAGCTGAGCATGTCTACGCAGACATGCAGACTCCTTGTGCTGCTAAATCCCTGTTTTTAAACCTCCGTCAAGCAGGTATACAGTTGAGGTGACACGAGTAACTCCAAAGTGAGCAGAAACCTGCAGCCGTGATCCTAGAATAATAAAGTTCGAACAGGCCTATATATACGGCAGGAGGGTCCCTGGTCTGCGTGTCCAAAGTCAGCCCACCGACCAATGAGAGAAGAGAAACCCAAACTGACTCCCATCCCTCTCCAGCTCAGACTCAGTCATGTGGTGCTGCATCTCCCAGCCTCCTCTCCACCGGAGCCCGTTTGGCAAAGCTTTGCCGATGATGACGAGTGCAACGTTTTAATTAGATCCATTCTTTTTGAGGACGTGGACAGCGTCGGGGTTTAAAAGGGAGAAGAAGGCCTACGTGTTTTCCTTCTATTACGGGTGGCAGTGAATCCGGAGTGTCAGTATCTGAGATACGGAGGCCAGGCATTCAACCTTGCGCGCAGTAGGTTTGTTCGTGAAATGTGCTCGTTTTGGGGCGCGTATTGGGCATCAGTTTATTCCGAAAGGTCCTGGGTTTTCTCCACTTTAAGGGATTTTATAGGGAGAAATAGCTTTTAAGAGTGTATGATCATCTATTGAATCGTTGTTGAACTACCGGACGAAAAGTCTATGCTGTTTTTACGCACGGATATTTTTAAACATTTCTTACATCCCAGTCTTATTTTTCAATTTTAGAGACACTTTTGTGTCATTTTCACTATTCTGGGTATGATGTGGCTTCCATCAATATATCCACAATGCAGCCAAGCAGATTGTTATGATCTAATCATAATTAGTTATTATCTGTAGCATTTACTGTGCCAAAATCTTATCAGTGGAATGCAGAGTTTTATATTCAACATACTCTGCTGCAGCTTTAAACTGAAAAAGAGTTCTATTCAACTATTTCTCTCTCATGCTCTCTCTCGCACTCTCTTTGAGCAGCTCTTACCTGCCCACATGACCAGACATGTAATCTATTCTACTTCCCCTCCAACAACACTCAGCATGCTCCCTTAACTGCCGTATATACAGTATATCATTTCAGTGAGTAAAGCACACAGTATAAACATATTCCTAAATCTAAACAAATACAGTGGTGCACTGAACACTTCCATTTAAGTTTAAGAATTTATTGAAGACTATAGGATAAGGCCACATTTTATTCTAGCCCCAGGAAAAATGATCACAGTAAGAAAATGTCCTAATGGCCCCAAACATTTTTTAAAACCTGTCCTTTAAACTCCATAATGTTGCTTGCTATGATGGCATAATCAAGTGAATTCAGTTCATGATTTGTTTTAATGCCCCTTTCCCTATTCTGAAACTAACAAATATTTTGAATCATATTTAAAATAAGGATGATAGTTGTGACCTTTCTATAATCACCAAGGCATGCTTACCAAAACTTTTTCTACATTTTCTTTGGAGAGGGGTTTTCTTCAATAAACATCTAAAGGAATGTGTAAGGCAAAACAGTACAGTTAGAAAGGAATAGGACCAGCCACGTTGATGCTCTTCTGCAAGTAAGAACACTTTACTGACTTCAATGCAGATTATACAGATGAAAAGCTTATTTCTGATTTACTTTAGCATGTATTCTGTATGTTGAGACTCCTTTTGCAACATGGTAAAGGTATGTGTATCACTAACTATTTAAGCTCCCCTAAGAGAATATAGAGATAACAGAGGAGGTTCCATCTTGCCTTTGTAACATTATATATTTACAGATATTTCTATTCAAAATGGGTGCAAAACTCTTCCTTGCTTCTTGCCCACAGACAGCCCCCCCCCCCCCCCCCCCCCACCATAAAAAAGTAATTGTTGGACACTCCCAACAACTTCACCTCAACTCTTCCCTGAGTCGAACCAGAAAGATAGAAAGACAGAGAAAAAAAGTTGAGGGGGCGGGACCAGCGAGATGAAATGTGTTTTAAAGATGGCAGGGCTCCCACTCACTGCAGAGCTATTCTCATGTTTGCTGAGGAGCTGAAGTAACTGCAGGGACCAGACAGGCGGCGTAGGAAATCAAAGATGGCTGCAAGCTCCACATCATCAGACTTTTTTTCTTTCTCTTGATTCAACCACGTTTCACATGAAACAGATATGTATTTGGGCATATATTCAAAGCCAAAGTTAACTTCAAATAACAGACAAAAAATACCTATAAGAATCATGAGCATGAAAAAGTGGAATCAGAAATTAAAATAACATAAATACAACTTTTGTTTGAAAGCTACTTATACTGTAGGGCTGAATGAAGTACGTTACTGTTGCAAATTTGCATCACAATGACAATAAAAAACATTATATTGTGCAGCCTTAGCTCCAAAGCACTCACTGTTATTTGCTGGGTAATAGATATTGCAGTAACCATACTGCAAATGGTTTAATTTGCATTTGTATTAGACAGAAGAGTTCCCAGTAGACAAGGTGAATTGCTACTTCCTTGACATGTGACATGTGAGTCTGTCCTGTGGGCCAATGTATCCCTGGGAGAAGAGAGGTGGTTTAGGTAACCCAATGCACCTGCAAACTCTTGATTTTGTCAAGTTTGTGAAGTCATTGGAATGTATGTTAAAGCTAGAGAAATGGTCTGTGTTCTCAAACAAATGGTAAGCAGGTTATCTAGTTACATTACATTACATTACATTGCATTTAGCTGACGCTTTTATCCAAAGCGACTTACAATAAGTACATTCGACCAGGAAGACACAACCTTGAAGAAAACAGAATCATATAAGTACATCAGGTTTCATAGAGCCAAGTATTTCAAGTGCTACTCAACTGGCTATAGATAAGCCAGTCCTTTATTAGTATATAAGTACTCTGTTAGCAGTTATTTGTTAGTAATTCTATCGCTCGAGGTGGAGTCGAAAGAGATGAGTTTTCAGTCTGCGCCGGAAGGTGTGTAAGCTTTCTGCCGTCCTGATGTCAATGGGGAGCTCATTCCACCATTTTGGAGCCAGGATAGCAAACCCACGTGTTTTTGCTGATGGGAACTTGGGTCCCCCTCGCAGCGAGGGTGCAGCGAGTCGTTTGGCTGATGCAGAGCGTAGAGCACGCGCTGGGGTGTACAGTTTAACCATGTCCTGGATGTAGGAAGGGCCAGATTCATTTGCAGCATGGTACGCAAGTACCAGTGTCTTGAAGTGAATTCTAGCAGTTACTGGAAGCCAATGAAGGGAGCGGAGGAGCGGAGTGGTGTGGGAAAATGTAGGAAGGTTGAAGACCAGACGAGCCGCTGCATTCTGGATGAGCTGCAGAGGTCGGATGGCACATGCAGGTAGACCAGCCAGGAGGGAGTTGCAGTAGTCTAGGCGTGAGGTGACGAAAGCCTGGACCAGAAGCTGCGTCGCTTTCTGGGTCAGCTGGGGACGTATCTTCCTGATGTTGTAAAGCGTGTATCTGCAGCAACGGGATGTAGCAGCGATGTTTGCAGTGAAGGACAGGTTGTTATCTAGGGTCAGACCCAGATTCCTTGCAGTCTGGGTCGGGGAAACAACAGAGGTGCCGATGTTGATAGTCAGGTCAAGAGTGGGACAATCTTTTCCCGGAAGGAAAAGCAGTTCAGTTTTGTCAAGGTTGAGCTTGAGATGATGAGCGGACATCCACTGAGAGATGTCAGCTAAACAAGCAGAGATGCGTGCGACGACCTGGGTCTCTGAGCGGGGAAAGGACAGAATTAATTGGGTGTCGTCAGCGTAGCAGTGGTATGAAAAACCATGCGGGCTAATGACAGATCCGAGCGAGTTTGTGTACAGGGAGAAGAGGAGGGGACCAAGAACAGAGCCCTGAGGGACCCCTGTAGTTAATTGACAAGGGTCGGACTTGGACCCTATCCAAGTTACCCTGTAGGTACGGTCTTTGAGGTATGAGGTGAGGAGGGAAAGTGCAGAGCCTGAAACTCCAAGTTCTTGGAGAGTGTGAAGGAGGATCTGATGGTTCACCGTGTCGAATGCAGCAGACAGGTCCAACAGGATGATGACAGAGGAGAGGGAGGCTGCTTTAGCAGTGTGCAGTTCCTCAGTGACAGCAATGAGGGCAGTTTCTGTGGAGTGACCTGCCTTGAAACCAGACTGGTGCGGATCCAGAAGGTTGTTCTGATGGAGATAACAGGAGAGTTGTTTAAAGACAGTGCGTTCAAGTGTTTTAGACAGGAACGGGAGGAGAGAGACAGGCCTGTAGTTTATAACATCAGACGGGTTGAGAGTGGGTTTCTTTAGGAGAGGGTTTACTCTTGCCTCCTTGAGACTGTTTGGAAAGTGACCAGAAGTTAGAGAAGTGTTGATGAAATGGGTGAGAAACGGTAGAATATCAGGAGCGATAGTCTGAAGGAGGTTTGAAGGGATAGGGTCCAGAGGACAGGTGGTAGGGCGGGCAGAGGTAATGAAGGTAAGAACCTTAAGTCACCTAGTTACATTTCTGGTCGAAGTCCATAGTGACCAGAGAAATCCCTGCCTTCATAGTGTATTGTTCCTTTAGCCATGCTGTTAATAATGAAACAAGACATCTCTTATGGTAAAGGTAAAGTCAGCAAAATCGAAGACGAACAAGATTTATTCCTTTCCACTTCTTAAGATGTTAAATACCCCCGCCATTTTGAATCCTACATCTTTCTCCTCTCCTGTGCTGTCTCCCTTGCTGCCAGCTGGGCCTGCAGACAGATTCCTCCAGATGTGCTGCACTCTGATTGGCTTGTTGAAGTTGTTTCCTCACTCACTGACGCTCATATTTCCATACTTATGCGGAAGAAAGCGCTAAGGATTATGGGAGGTGATCCTCTCATGTCAGAGGTGGCAGTCCACCTGTCTGCCAGCTGGTAAGGAAAGTGGCACACAACGAATAATTTGGTATATTTCATCAACTGCTTTATGCGTGGATGAAAATGCATACATCTTTAGTCGTTGACAGTGAAACACCGCAATATATCTGATGTTATCATGACATATTAGGATACAGAAAAGTTCAGTACTACAAGTTCACTTGAAGTCAGTAGCTTTGTCAGTAAAATAGAATACACATTTTTTTCTGCAGGGATTATAATTTTGTCTTGGAAACAAAATATGCTGTAGCCTAATGAAATAATCGTCAAAACACTTGATATTGCTCTATAAGAACCCTTCTCTTTAATAAGAGTTAACCCAAGGCTTACCCAAACATACCAGGAAACTGCCCCTACATGCACGGAAGCATTAATTATATTTCTAAACGCGTTCATTATGGTTCTTCAAATGTTTGCTTCAACTTTGTGTACATACTGTACTGTATTGGAACATTCAGTATCTTTGCTTCTTTTAAAGCATTTTAAATTGGATTATCTAATTCTGAACAATGATGTCTGTGCCTGATATTGGTATATGTGGCCCACACACTCAGACACCGACAGCTGTCTATATGGGAAGTTTCGAGCTAGAGCAGAGAGAAAGAGAGAGTTGGTGATTAAAGGGGAGGGGCGCTCACACACACACCTATAATTCTTTTACCGACTGAAGCAAAGAGAGAGACGACAGAGAGGAGAAAAGATCAAAACATGATTGAAGGTTGAAGGAAGCAGAGAGAAATATAGAAAAACTGTTCAGACACACTGCCCCATGTGACACTCACACAAAGAGAGAGGCACTAATTAAACAGGACACACACACACACACACACACACACACACACACACACACACACACACACACACACACACACACACACACACACACACACACACACACACACACACACACACACACACACACACACACACACACACACACACACACACACACACACACACACACACACACACACACACACACACACACACACACACACACACACACACACACACACACACACACACACACACACACACACGGGCGGTTGAGGTTTTGAAATTACAGCTTATCCTATATTCCAGGCAGTTTTTCTCTTTCTCTTCTCTGAACACTTACAGCAAACTTTCCACACAGAAATACTGTCGGAAAACTACGACTCTAAGCTTGACGGTTTTGCTAATGAATTAATATTTCTGGGATGTGGAGTGTAGGGTTGTACAATGACACTAAAGTTGCTGCAGATTTCTTACATCCTGGGACCAAGTTGCACATGAGTGTTTTTCTGTTCACTCAATATGGATTTAATGGCTGGCATGGTGTGGGTTTTTGGCCATGCTTGATCTTCGTATGATATGGCAGAAGCTGGTTAGCTTAGCACAAAGACTGAAGAAACAATCTGTCCAGAGGTAACAAACCCCTCTAAAGCTCAGCAAATCAACACATTACATATTGTTTATTTAACCTTTACAACAAATATAAATACGACACATTGTAGCGCTTATGTGTCCTTGGAAAAAGCTAATCTATTTCCTCCTATTTCAAATCGTATTGCTAAGCTAAGCTAAGTTATCCAGCATCTGGTGGTATCTTAATATTTACCTCACATATTTTAGAGTTCATCATCTACCATCTAATTCAACTCACTTCCAGAAAAAGCCAATACGCTTATTCCTTAAACTTCATATTACATTTGTGAAGTTTAAAGCAGGGTTGCCAACTCTCACGCATCTGGTGTGTGACACACGCTTTAACTCTCAATCTCACGCTGCCCAAACTATTCTCACGCCAAAAACAAGATGAACCTGTGATCGTTTTTGGTTGGTTATTTACAATGTTGAGTTGACAGCTGCTCAAGCTCTCAATCCGCCCCCACCACTCTTAACAATAGGCTTGTTTGAGACACATTGCGGCTCGCCTCGAAAGTAGACGAGAGTAGCCGATCGCAGCCGGGGGAGGTGTCAAAAAGCTCGTCTTAAGTCGGACAGCTCGGACTCGGAGTCGGCTTGACTGGCTGGGTTTGCAATGGTGGAAATTCCATTTTACCCACTGTAGACAAAGGTGATCTCCATTGCTTTATATAGGTTTGTTAATTCAGTCATGATGATGAACCACACCAGTGACTGGGTTCCATAATTAGAAATGCTCCTCCCTCTTAATGTTTGCAAAACTGATAGGTGGACAGGCTACAAATGATCAGTCCCTTCAGATCCGCACACATGAAGCTTAATGAGCATGAATTGAACAAACCTGCTGCTGTGTTAATTCTTTAGCTGCCACTTTAAGCTTTATGATGTGTACAACATGGATGTAATTTGATTTAATCTTGCCATTTTAAATGATGTATTCAATAAATAAGGTTAAACCAAATCATTACATTACAATAGATTTTATTTTAATGATTTGGTTTAACTTAAAGAGAAACTTTCCCAGCAAGCATTTCGCTTCCGCAGCTCGTGGAGAGCAACTGCGCCAACTCGCCTCGCCTCGCTCTCAAGGCTGCGGGCGTCTTTGTCCCGCGAGATTTCAAAGTCTCATGTGGGCGAGACACCAGAGCAAGTCGGACAAAATGACTAACCATCATGCAACGCACTAGCAAGACGTTGATCGCAACTGCGCAGGTCTGCGCAGGTCTTGCTTGTCTCAAACATGTTAACAGACAGCAGAGCAGTGGGAGCCGGTTGGACAATCCCCGACCCGTATTGCGCATGCGCAGATCTAAGATCCAGTAGAAATAATAAGAAAGTAAAATTCTGCTGCTTATATTTCTACTCGGCCAAAACAGAGTCAAAGAGTATATGAGAGTGAGAGTGCGTTAATTAATATAGTTGGCAGTTTGGAGTAAGTCTGTAGATTTGTTTGTGTGTGTGTGTTTCATGTATAGGCAGGGGCGGCGGGTGCTGTAGGCTAGGGAAGGCTAAGCCTTCCCAAATATTTGTGTCACTGCATCCTGGTAAAATAAAAATATAATGTTTGTGTCTTTGACATTAGCACTGCTATGCAGCCACCTGTGCCCTGTACTACGAAGCCAGTTCAAACCCTGGATATGTTTGAGTTATCTAAACTAACCCTAACAAACGAGATCTCGACGCTGGTTAATATCAACTCGGTAAATCAAGCCAGGGCTTCTCTCACCAGCTGAGAGCGCGTTCACGTGAAAGGGGTGGGGTTAGCAACATTTGACCAATCACAAACAGGGACAAGTGAACTTTAAAGTTCATATTTGTCTAATATTAGTCATCCATGACTTAAACATAATAATCCAGGATACAAGCCACCTGCAAGGTGAATACAGAACAACTGGTTACAAAATAAATAAACTACCGAGTGTTTGAAAGCGTAACAGTTTTATGATATCACTGCCCCATCTAAGACACGAGTGGATCTGACTTTAATTACATTTGAGTTGAGTGTTTCGTCAACCTAATGTGATGCTTAAGATGATGCTTCTGCATACAGTATGTGATGTGACACTGTGAGTGTTGCACGGCCAGATACGGCTCAGCTGACTCAGATAAGGAGATAATATAGGCTATGATATGATCGATGATCTGATTGAATGTGATATGAATGATAAGTGCGACACGTCGGCGTCTTCTCTGCATACAGCAGTTTAAACTGTATTTCCTTTATCCTGTAATATGACTTGATAGATTTAAACTCCGCACACTGAGCTCTGATTTTTCAGCAGGCGGTGCTTTCACTGAGTTGATCTCTTTTCTATAGACGCCGGAGGCGGGCATGCGTCAGGTAAAGTGATTTAGCCTTCCCAAACCTGAGCCTCACGCGCCGCCTATGTGTATAGGCCTCTCACGATAATTAATTTAGTTTAATTATTGCGATAAACGATAATATTGTCGGCACCATTGTATGACCATTTTAGACCACTGACATAATAATAATATATAATAATAGTAATTCAAGTACATACTTTCAAACTGCTAGTCACATCCTCATGTAAATGGCAATTTATCGAGTTCATTTTTATTTATCGTATGATAAGTCAATGAATTGCTTATCGCGACAGGCACACAATAAAACAGTGGAAACAAACATGTGTTTGACTTTCATTAGTGAATGAAACGTTGTGCCCTTTCTATTCTGTCCAATATTGTGTATTTGTATATATTGTATATATATCCTATATATAATAATGTCCCGCTACTGACACTCTAGCAGTCATTTAGTGCGCACATGTGTAATTAAACCCATGATGATATTAAAATCTCACTCCAGCCAGGTACCCAAAGTTGGCAACCCTGGTTTAAAGTGCTACTCTGTAGCCTAGCTGAGCAGCGGCCATTGTTGTCAGTGGTAGGTATCCATTGCTTTAACTTTTATTTCATGACATTAATTTGCATTTAAGTCAAGACAAATAATGAAAAACATCATCCCTGAAGTATTTTGGTTTAGTTTCGGTTTGTGTTATCATAACAATATGATATCAATGCTCTAACACAGCAATATCTCCCTAAAGTTTGCTAACTTTGGCTGACATTAGATGCTAATTGTTAGCTATTTGCTACTGGTGATACCAAACCAGATCATGCTGCGGCAGCAAAATCTCTGAATGTGAAATTATGTTTTACTGCTTCAGAAGTTATCTTCTATTTGAAAGAGAAAAACTGTTATTTATTTTTCAAAACGAACACTTTCCGACATATTTATTATTGGCTGCACCAACCCATCAAAGAGGTTCTATTTTTATTTTCGAGTGCATAATATTTTACACAATTGTACCAAATTCAGCTTGATCTAATTGGTATCTTAGTTATCTTGTATCTAGTTATGTGGGTTTGAACAAGATCTAAATATACAACATTACTTTTCACCAACTAGTCAAAAGGGTTTTACAAATCAGGCAGCAACAGCATTACGTCTTTATTGTATTGAAGCAATTAACAGTGCTCCTTCAGACAAAGTCATTTACAGAAATCAGCTACAGACAAAAGAAAGTAAAATAGTCAGACATGTATCACTATTTCAATTTGAAGGAGAACCTGGGAGCTGCTGGCATTTACTCAAGTCTTTAAGCTTGACGATGAAAAAGGAGTCAAAGAATTCAGCTCTCTTGTTGGCTAGACAGGCCTGAGCGCATATGAGCATGCTGAGGCCACGGGCATTATTCTCCCTGCTGACTGACTCTGTAGCACCCAGGAAGGAAGGAACTGGGGGAGAACTAGTAAAAGACTGCAGAGGGATTTTTAGGGAGCACACATTTACTTTAGGAACTTCAAATTATACAACAGCCTGGCCAAGTTTGTGATGCGTGTATGTTACGCCTTTTCTTCCTCATTCCCTTCCTTCTCTCCTTTTCCTGCTTTCCCTCCTACCCCTTGTTTCTCGTATCATTTCAGTGTCTCCCCCTGCCTTCGTCACCATCTCTCAGTCTTGGTCTCTCTTCGTTCTGTTAGTTAACATCTGCAGGCTGTTTCCACTGGAATATATTTCTTGAACTTTTTAGACTTGAGCTGCAGGGAGGCGGGGTTGACGAGCTGATCTAAAGTCAGTTTGGGGTTGGTTGTGGGGAGGGAGTGAGGGGTAGGGGCAAAGGAGAGTATAAATATGTGTCAGGAAACACAAGCAAGCATGTTGGAGAAGTTGAGTCACACTGGATAGCTCTCCCACTGGAGATACACTTAACAATCACATCAAAAAAAGCAAGTTTTTCGCCGTTTAAAGTGACTTCATGCTTCTGACTTATTATTTGAGGATATATCACAATTGAAGCAAATACGATTCTTCCAAAAAGCTCCTCTGTCAATGAGCTCAAGTAATGAGATTGAAAGTGAGAATTGCAGAAAAAGTAGAAGGCAAAAGAGAGAAAATCCAAAAGTAGGGAACCTCCCTTGGCTGGAAGTAACACATGGTTAGATTTGCCTGTGTGTCCACATGACTCACAGTCTGGTCAGCAAACGCATAATAAACGTGACAGAAATATCCACGTACAATGTCACCAGGGTCCACGGCAGGCAGCTAATTGCTAGATAGAGTTAAGGCGTGGTTGGAGAGAGGAAAAAAAGTTTGAGCAAGAGAATGTCCATAAATGTATTTTCTTTTTTCTTTTGAAGGCTGCATATTTCTATGCAAAAGACTCAAGTTGATCTTCTGAGAGAGTTCAGTCAGGTTTTAGGGGCCATATTCTCCAGGACAGGGATAAACTAAAAATCTTAAAAACTTCCTCTAGCCCCACAAGTAGTTTGGCAAGTCTGTGGTATTTGAGCAATACTGAATTGCCATGACATTTGATGCAAATATCATGGCAACATTTCTGAGGCAGCGCTGTTTTGTGTGAGTAACGTTAGGCTAGCGTGCCACACAACATGCTGCTACAGTTTCAACAAGCCTCCCTTTGCTCATTGTTATATAATTGAAAATGTAGTTACAAAAAAACACCAAAAGTAAAGAAGAATTTTCACCAACTTGACGAAACATGCAAAATTAAAAGAACGCTGTAAGAAGCTCAAAACACAACAAAAACAGGGACACTAAAAAGTGATGCACACAGCTGGGACCGGAGTGTTGGTGTTCGTGGATTAAAAGTTGGCCAACTGTCAGTGTCAACTGTAAGCTAACGAGCTAAACTAGTCATTTAAAATATACTTACAAAACACTTACAATTATGAAACTGACTGACTGTAGCATGTTTTACACGGGTCGGCCACTTTAGTTATCTCATCATCAACTGCATTTGTTGATTATAAAAACCATAACCATATTCTTTCACACACAGTGACGTCACGAGCTACCCACAATGCAACGCGCGCCATATATATATATATAAATACGCCATTTTCCTGGAGGTGCTAATATCCTGGAGGTGCTAATATAAACAGCTAGCTAACGTAGCCAGGCAGAGCGCACTAGGTTTTTTTTCTGAATTAACGACCGAAGAAATCGCTGCATGTCTTCGCATTACATCTCTGGACTTGAGGGGTGTGCTTTAGGTCGTTACCAGCGTAAACTAGAGCTGTGTGGGTTGTCCGATTGCCCTTACAGACTGCCTGCAGATGTATGGAAAAACGACTCTCGAAAGTGGCCTTTGGTCGATTTTGGCAGCATCTATGTCTATCTTCTGGAAACACCAGGTGAATACCCCACTTGACTAGATATTGATTAAGGCAATAGACTATGATATTCTGCTTGCACCTCGCGTGAAATGGCGGATACCGGAAGTACGGTGTCGCCCTCGGCCCAAAACCTGTATGTGTGTGTGAAAGAATACTACAGGCTGATATTTCCGCCCCTGTGTAGCCTACATTGTTTTAAGTGCCAATTACCAAATGTTAGCATGCTAACATGCTTAACCACACTTTGCATTTACATTGAATCCAAATCACTTTTACAGAGGCAGATCACGTGACGTGGGGTTCAGTATCTTGAAATAACCTCTCGACATGTTGACTCCAGTACAGCTGTGCAGGTCACAGAACTAATAGTCTTGTTGAAATATAATGAATTCAAACTATACTATGTAGCATGAGATTGTAGAACAAATACGTGTCAGAAATGTAGCTATTTATAGTAACAATAATTACATCCTTTGGATGTATTGAATTCAAGTTTGGGATAAAGTTTGCACTGCTAAGATAGAATGTACCTGACTTGCAGAAAACGCTAAATAGTTTAAATCCTGTTTAGTTAAGTCACAGCGCATTGGCTGCTGAAGGGTTAAGCTGAGCTCAGCTATGGTGAGTGGAGGGGAGAGCGCTGAAATCTTTTCCATATTACGGCACACATGAGGAACACATTTAAGTGAGTTCAGCTGTCTGGAGTCTCTCTCTCTCTCCCTCTCTCTCTCTCTCTCTCTCTCTCTCTCTCTCTCTCTCTCTCTCTCTCTCTCTCTCTCTCTCGCTGGCTGGTTAGGGGAGGGTTCAACACAGCAGTATATCATTACACATCTGGGAAAATGCACTCAGAGCCCCGGATGACACACAAGAGAGAAGAGAGACAATGCTCTCCATCCGTAACCAACCACTGTGGTAGCCGATTGAGAGTTTGAAAAGGAAACACAATTGGTAAAGACGCAATATTTATCTAATTCAAGTAAACGAATGGTATCTGATGAAACAGCATGCACCATAAAACTACTAGTGTGTTTACATAAGAGCTATAACAGAGAACATCAGGGTGGTTATGAAGCATCCTCACTCCCTTTGGAGAAAAAATAACAGAGCCCTGACAAAAGATGTGAACGCAACCAACTCCGACATTAAAATTAACTCTAATGGAAATCTGAGACCTCTCTCTAATCGTCACTTCCCTTCTGTAACTCCACCTCTTTCAAACTGCACATTCGCTCCACTTTCTGTAGTTTTATTTTGGTAAGATGGATGTCGACTGGCCGAGCTTTTGGGAGGGAGGAATCCTACAGTTTTTGTTCCAGCATGGAAACTGTTGTTTCCCTACAGTCCCAGGTCCACATACCACAAGAAAATTACTTCCATGACTTCAGCTGCCTCTGAGTAGTTCTCTCTGCAGATACTATTTAGCAGAAGAAATGCAGTGGATTTTCTTCCTTCTCTCTTGTTCTTGTAGGACACTAACACACAAATATGGTGGGGTTCCTGCAGTGAGAATGATGGGTGGCAAACAAGATTTATAGAGCTAAGGTCAAAGTTGAAGAGACAAAAAACTCTCCACGCATCACTTAAAGGCCCACATATGCCACCCCCTTCCTGACTGACCTCAACCCTTCCACGTCCTGTAAAGAAAGAGGAGGCATTTGGGGGAAGCCAAACAAGAAACCCTCCTTTTTTTCATCTTCTTTTATTTCCTATGTCTCTCATCTACTGGTTCTGCCAAGTGTGAGCTTTGCTTTTTCATATATTTCGTCAGATGTCGAAAAAACATTTTGAGTTTTCTCACATCAATGCTCGGCAATTCACAGATATTTCATAATTCACCTAACTTAGTGGAAGCAACACCATTCACACTTTGAATACCACATCAAAAAAGTGCAAATGGAAAGTCTGCACCTTTTTCTTTCCCTGTACTCCAGAGGATTTACCGAGATTAAAAATTATGCTTCACATTTAAGATTAAAAATACCCGTCTTTCAATTCAGTTTTGCTCTGTGAGTTTCTGTGAGGGAAAGGTCCAGCGTCTGGCCTCTCTGGCTTTAACGGCTGCAGTTGGTGTGACAACAAGGAAGTAAAATGACTCCACCAGACCTCCTCCGCACTTGAATGATTTCACAGATGGGAAGGAGGAGAACGTTCTAAAAAATAGGTGTAACTTGTAAAGCAAGGCTTCTGAGGCAGAAAAAAATACTTTTTCTATACTTCTCTTACATTTTACTAAACAAATCCCTGGTAGGATATTACTTGAGTTGTTAGTGGAAATGCCTCTTATGATTGCAGCTTGATTTTGTATCTTATAGTCGTAGCAGAATGATTAAAACAAAGCCATTTTCCAAAAGATTCTTAAGTTAACATTAAAACTTTATTTTGATCAAAGCCCTTTTTGCTGATGATTTGACAAGCAGACCTGGGGTTAGGGTTAGGGTTGTAGTGAGGATTATTTGAGGCAGTTTTATCTCATCCGTTTACACACAGACATACTCAGTTCGCTAAAGGCTTCTTCTTTCTCTAGTTGAGGTTGTAAACATTTACCTTTACAGTCTTTGAATGTGATAAAAGCATGCCTCTTCTTCGATGGCACCATTGACATCAATAGGAAGTTGGTTGATATGAAACATTTGCAGAATTATATACATGATGTCCTCTCTCTTTTCTCCATAGCCATACAGAGATATAGGGTAAGTGGGTGTTGACATTTTGAATGACAATGCTTTGAGAGTTTATATATTTATATCAGTTTTTGATATTCGGTTTGTTGGTTTGTCAGCTGGATCACAGAAAAGAATGTTGTCCCAATTTTCATGAAACTGAGTGGAGGGTTTAGCATGGGCCAAGAAAGAACACATCACAATTTCGAGAGGATCTGAATCATGTACATTTTTGTATGGAAGCAGCTTATGCTGAACATTCAAACTCTCTTCCCTATATATATATACAGTATATTATATATATATATATATATATATTATATATATATACAAGTACAGTAAAGTACTAACTCATATACCCATTTACAACAGTGCTAAATAAATCTGAAATGAGACCAACACGCTGCATCGTCTTTAGTATTCGCTCCACTGTGCAGAGATTTGTTGGTGCAGTCAACCACTACAATGGATTGCGCCCTGCCTTTACTGGGTTATGAGCTTAACTGAGAACTCTAACCATCTGCCACCTGCTACCAATCAAACCTCCACCTGCCATGTAAAACACCTGGTGGATGTTTGGTGAGGGCCACCAGCCTTTAAACTCCGTCCGAGCTTGTAGTTAAAAGGACACGGCCTGGGGACAGAGAGAGAGCGCAGAGTTTCACAGCTGATTCTAGACGTCTAGCTCGTTATTATTGTTTTTTATCAATGTTTTGGACTGCACAACTTTTCTGCCTTCATTATTATATGTTGAAATAATAATTATATATAAAAGTATTGTATTATATAATTGTTGAAATTCCCATCTTCTAAAATTGGGAATATTGGGTGAAGACTGATGTGCTTTGCAAACTTGACTCCCTAGGTGGATTTGCTTCAGAGCAGAGACATATATGTGTGTGTGTGTGTGTGTGTGTGTGCGTGTGTGTGTGTGTGTGTGTGTGTGTGTGTGTGTGTGTGTGTGTGTGTGTGTGTGTGTGTGTGTGTGGTGTGTGTGTGTGTGTGTGTGTGTGTGTGTGGGTGGGTGGGTGGGTGTGTGTGGCCTAGCATTACTATACTTGTGGGGACCTAAATCTGTTTACACAGTCACGTGTGGGGACTCGCCTCCCTTATGGGGACAAAATGGAGGTCCCCATGAGGGCAATCATTAATTTTAGGGGGAAGACTTGGTTAGGGTTAGGGTAGGTTAAGGCTTAGGCATGTGTTGGTTATGATTAAGGTTAGGATAAGTCTCCAGGAAATGCATGTAAGTCAATGTAATGTCCCCTGAAGTGATGTATACACGGTGGTGTGTGTGTGTGTGTGTGTGTGTGTGTGTGTGTGTGTGTGTGTGTGTGTGTGTGTGTGTGTGTGTGTGTGTGTGTGTGTGTGTCTGTTGGGGGGTTGGGAACAGCATCTACGTATATGTCTTCACAGTTGAACCTGTTCCATGTGTTGTTGTTTGTAACAACACTTTTATGTTATACAGTTAACAAAGACCATATCCTTATTTGTGTTTATCTAAATAACGTTTGTTTTGTATGTGTCTTTCTTCTGAATAAACCCTGCAAAAGAAACTCAAGTTCTGGGACCTTTATTGTCTCCATTTGATCACTGTGTCTGGAAGCAGCGTTACCTCTTGCCTTTTACTCAGCAGCAGCTGTGTCATTTTTTCCACCCGCTAAGCCAGTGGGAGGAGGGCCGCTGCAGTAAAAGCTAAAGCTATGGGTGGAAGAATCTCCTATCGGCAGCAGGAGAACCAGCCTGTTTTAAAACCAACACGCCAGCATTGTTGAGCAAAACTTACTGATTTAATTGAAATAACTATTTCTTATTTTCAATGGGCCAGATAAGGAGGTACATTTCAAGTTTGATGACACTGTGTCACTTCTGACAATTTCCTAATTAGTCGATAAAAGCATTATATATTTTGAATGGGAACTTTTTGGTCTCTAAAGTCAACGTGTAGAAATTACCAGACACCAATAATCTGTTTCTTGAAATAAGCAATACTTCCTTGCATAATGGTAACATACTTTTTTTTACATAAATAAACAAAAAAGGAGGAGTGCAGATCTCTTGCTGAAGCAATTGTCGACCACTTGGTTTAAAAGAGTGACCAGTCAGCAGTCAATGCTTTTGTCAAACAATCAATAAAATATCAGGCTGATAGGTCCAGTAGTAAATAAGATTATCTGCAGATAGACGGACAGAAAATGTACATATACTTACATATATATATATATACAAATGCATAACGACGTGGACTGGGGAAAGGGACATGAACAATAAAGGAGATGGATCTATGACAAGGGGGGTCTTAAAGAGTATATTTCCTTCGTTGTTCTGATTATATGTAAGACAATGTCAATTGTATTGACTGTCACAGGCAATGAGGAAAATAGTTTCCTTCCCCTTCCTACACTTGATAACAGTAGGAGGGGCCTCTCATCAAGACCCTCTATATTCTGTCCTGCAAGGAGGAGCTTGGAAGAAAAGGATTCTGATTATGAGGAAGTATATTCCAAAGTGAAGAAAACTGCAAAACATCTGAGCTCTGTTCAATGAAAAGCCTACAGGGATACCTCGTATACAGTATCAAGACGAGTTCAATTGATGCTAATTTCAATTTCCAAATTCATAATTCAACTGGTTTAATTTAATTATTTAAACCAAGGGTTGATTGTTTTTCATGAGTCAAAGACCTTTTGCTTTTCAGTTTATATTAATTGTGTTAGTCGACAAAACAAATAACGAAAAAAAGTATTCTCTAAATTGTCTTATGGTAGGCATAAAAAGAGGAAGAGGAAAGTTGTGAAATCAAAGTATGTCTGTATGACTGATAGACATGAACAAACACTGTTGAAGCCATTCTGCATATACCTTGTTGGCCTGCTAACCCTTTCACTCTCTCTCTCATTATTTCTAAAAGTCCTCCTCAATCTGACTTTATTCTAGGTTCACAAGCTCCACATCATCACTTCTCCTCTTCCTCCCCCAGCGCTCCTCTCGTCCCTCCCTCTCTTTTCTTCTCTGCCTGTAGCACAGCTTGTCTGGATCCATGGTTTTGGATCACAGTCCAAATGTTAGGGTTTGCTGTCCAGAGAAAACACAGAGCAGAGCCAAACAAAAAAGAGAAAAAAAGGAAACTCAAGCAGGGAGCCGTTTTCTGTGTCCTGTGATAGCGTTAGGAGAGATTTGAGGCACTGCTGTTTGCATTTGATATGGACTCACACTGCTTTGTTTCAAGGCTCAGAAAAAGGCCAGACTAGGGCACTGTGCTTTTTATATCAACTAGTATTTTTTTCTCTGTGACTGAAAACAAATGTCACTAAAGTAATCATTGGTTCAGTAAGATACAGATAGCTTCCTGAACTCTCTATTGTACATCTGCAAAGTAAAGAGTAAATAACGCTATGAAATAAATGGTGCAATATTTTACCTTCAAAAAAGTAAAAGTATAAAGTAGCATTACATTAAACAATAAAATCCTTCATTTACATAATGAATGTACAGTTAATTTATATAAAATAAGATAACATAAACTTCAAATATGCACAGATGAAAAGGGGAGATTGTTACAGCAGCACAAATACAGCAATAAAGAACATGTTAACCCAATAAACCCATTAACCCTAACACTAAATCTTTAAACCTGACAAAAGAAATGAAAGAAAAATTGAAAAAAAATACACAAAATGCATGGAAACAGAAATTGGATGATAAAGGGACGTAAGTGAATAACAGCAGCTGTGATATAAGTATGTATGTCAATTATTTTTGGTATTATCACTTAAAAAGGATTTGGAGCTTTAAGGAGACTTCATTTAGAAAAGTGGTGAAACTAATTGGTGAAAATGTGGCTTCCTTCAGGAAGTCTCCAGGTGAGTTCCTGCTGAGCGGCCCAGGTGCTTTATTTGGAAGTCAGTGGTAGACCAAGTATGTTTATTACAGTCCTCACAGACAGCCTGGCTTCACGGTGGCTTTGTGGTTTGTACAGGTGAAGATGGTTACACATCACTATGGCACAGCCTTTAGAAGTACACAGGTTGACGTGAAACGGAAGTAGGCATTGTACGCTAATGTAAACATGAGAAAACCACAAACATCAGAGTACATAATTAAATGATAAGCCTTTAATTATCTCCTTCATGTGTTGGCTCATATATTATGAAAAACAAAGCACTGAAGAATGTAATTAAATACATTTATAATTTGCCTCTGTGTAAACAACAGACCTGCTCAAGGTAAGTCTTTATGAAATGGAGCAGCAGGACGTCCATTGCATGGGATCACGTTCAACATGCTACTGAGCTAATTGCTCAGAGTTTATGTGAGTTACAGACTGCTCTAAGGGAGCTTGTAGCTCGGCTGGAAATGCTTTATGTGTCCTGTTTATTACATTACATTGCATTTAGCTGACGCTTTTATCCAGAGCGACTTACAATAAGTACATTCGACCAGGAAGACACAACCTTGAAGAAAACAGAATCATATAAGTACATCAGGTTTCATAGAGCCAAACATTTGAAGTGCTACTCAACTGGCTTTAGATAAGCCAGTCCTTTATTAGTATATAAGTACTCTGTTAGCAGTTATTTGTTAGTAATTCTATCGCTCGAAGTGGAGTCGAAAGAGATGAGTTTTCAGTCTGCGCCGGAAGGTGTGTAAGCTTTCTGCCGTCCTGATGTCAATGGGGAGCTCATTCCACAATTTTGGAGCCAGGATAGCAAACCCACGTATTTTTGCTGATGGGATCTTGGGTCCCCCTCGCAGCGAGGGTGCAGCGAGTCGTTTGGCTGATGCAGAGCGTAGTGCACGCGCTGGGGTGTACAGTTTAACCATGTCCTGGATGTAGGAAGGGCCAGATCCATTCGCAGCATGGTACGCAAGTACCAGTGTCTTGAAGTGGATTCTAGCAGTTACCGGAAGCCAGTGGAGGGAGCGGAGGAGCGGAGTGGTGTGGGGAAAATGTAGGAAGGTTGAAGACCAGACGACCGCTGCATTCTGGATGAGCTGCAGAGGTCGGATGGCACATGCAGGTAGACCAGCCAGGAGGGAGTTGCAGTAGTCTAGGCGTGAGATAACGAGAGCCTGGACCAGAACCTGCGTCGCTTTCTGGGTCAGCTGGGGACGTATCTTCCTGATGTTGTAAAGCGTGTATCTGCAGCAACGGGTTGTAGCAGCGATGTTTGCAGTGAAGGACAGGTTGTTATCTAGGGTCAGACCCAGATTCCTTGCAGTCTGGGTCGGGGAAACAACAGAGGTGCCGATGTTGATAGTCAGGTCAAGAGTGGGACAATCTTTTCCCGGAAGGAAAAGCAGTTCAGTCTTTTCAAGGTTGAGCCTGAGGTGATGAGCGGATATCCACTGAGATATGTCAGCTAAACAAGCAGAGATGCGTGCGACGACCTGGGTCTCTGAGCGGGGAAAGGACAGAATTAATTGGGTGTCGTCAGCATAGCAGTGGTATGAAAAACCATGCGGGCTAATGACTCATCCGAGCGAGTTTGTGTACAGGGAGAAGAGGAGGGGACCAAGAACAGAGCACTGAGGGACCCCTGTAGTTAATTGACAAGGGTCGGACTTGGACCCTATCCAAGTTACCCTGTAGTTACGGTCTTTGAGGTATGAGGTGAGGAGGGAAAGTGCAGAGCCTGAAACTCCAAGTTCTTGGAGAGTGTGAAGGAGGATCTGATGGTTCACCGTGTCGAATGCAGCAGACAGGTCCAACAGGAGGATGACAGAGGAGAGGGAGGCTGCTTTAGCAGTGTGCAGTTCCTCAGTGACAGCAATGAGAGCAGTTTCTGTGGAGGTGACCTGCCTTGAAACCAGACTGGTGCGGATCCAGAAGGTTGTTCTGATGGAGATAGCAGGGAGAGTTGTTTAAAGACAGCGCGTTCAGGGTGTTTTAGACAGGAACGGGAGGGAGAGAGACAGGCCTGTAGTTTATAACATCAGACGGGTTGAGAGTGGGTTTCTTTAGGAGAGGGTTTACTCTTGCCTCCTTGAGAACTGTTTGGAAAGTGACCAGAAGTTAGAGAAGTGTTGATGAAATGGGAGAGAACCGGTAGAATATCAGGAGCGATAGTCTGAAGGAGGTTTGAAGGGATAGGGTCCAGAGGACATGTGGTAGGGGCGGGCAGAGGTAATGAGGGTAAGAACCTCACTTGGGCGAGAGAGGGGAAAAGGAGGTTAGTGTGTGGTGAAAGGAGGGTCTGGTGACCCAGCAGTGAGTAAAGGTGAGTCAGAAAAAGACGAGCGAATATCATCAACCTTTTTTCAAAGTGGTTAACAAAGTCGCTTGACAGAAGGGAGGAGGGGGAGGGGCTTTGGGAGGGTCCAAGAGGGTGGAGAAGATGGAAAATAGTTGTTTGGGATTGGAATAGGAAGATTGGATCTTATCTTGAAAGAAAGTGCTTTTTGCCTGAGAGATCGAAGCCGAGAAAGAGGAGAGGAGAGCCTGATAGGTTAGGAGGTCGTCATGGTGTTTGGATTTCCACCGTTTCCGCTCTGCTGCCCGAAGGACGGTTCTATTAGCACACAGTGTGTCATTTAGCCAGGGAGCAGGAGGGGACTGACGAGCCTGCCGAGATGGGAAGAGGACAGAGAGAGTCCCAGAGGAGGATGAGAGAGGAGAGAGGAGAGTTTCTTCTGCAGCAGAGTTTGGAGGGCAGGAGTGGAACGAGTCAGAGGAAGGGAGGGCTGAGAGCACCGATGAGGCAAAGGTAGAGGGTGAGAGGGAACGAAGGTTACGGCGGACAGGTGCAGGATGAGAAGAGATTAGTTTGTTATGTCAATCAATCAATCAATCAATCAATGTTTATTTATATAGCCCAATATCACAAATGTTACATTTGTCTCAGTGGTCTTCACAGTGTGTACAGAATATCAGTATGACAATACGACACCCTCTGTCCTTAAGACCCTCACATCGTACAAGGAAAAGAAAACCCAGTTTTAAAGGGAAAAATGGGAGAAACCTCAGGGAGAGCAACAGAGGAGGGATCCCTCTCCCAGGACGGACAGACGTGCAATAGATGCCGTGTGTAAATTGAAAAGATAATATTCGGAAAGGGGTAGAGAGAATGAAATGAAGAAATTATCGGATGTGTGGAGCGGGTTTACAGAGAGGTTAGAAGTAGTGCAGTTCCTTGAGAATATGAGATCAAGGACATTGCCAGCTTTATGAGTTGGTGGGGGAAGGAGACAGTGAGAAAGCAAAGGCGGTTAACAGAGATGTTAGTTCGTCTATCTTCCCTGTCTGGAGGTTGAAGTCTCCGAGAAGTACAGCGGGAGGGCCAGTTTCAGGGATGTGGTGAGAGGAGATTATCTAATTCCTCCAAGAAGTCCCCCAAGGCTCCGGGTGGACGTGAGAGAACAACAATGGTTAATTGTATAGGATGGTTACTGTGACGGCAATGGAATTCAAAGGTGGAAGGAGTGAAGTTAGGTAGCTTGAAGAGGGAAAAGCTACATTTAGGAGAGAGCAGGAGACCAGTGCCACCTCCTCTGCCAGTGGGTCTGGGTGTATGGAGAAGGAATATGCTGTGGAGAGAGCTGCTGGGGTGGATGTGTTGGATGGAGTAATCCACGTCTCAGTGAGAGCAAGGAAATCCAGGGTCTGCAGGGAGGCATAGCCAGAGATGAAGTCAGCCTTAGGAACAGCTGACTGGCAGTTCCACAGGCCACCTGAAACTAGATGTTGGATCTCAGTGGAACATGTGTGATAGACGAGAGCAGGCCGGTTATAGTGATTAGGAGATACACAGGGCCAGTGATAATTGCGAGAAGACACATGAACAGGAATGGAGAAAATACACATGATTATAGCATGAGGGGCTAGAAAGCTAAAGAAAAGAAAATAAGACACCAGCGGTAATTAGCTCAATCAGAGTAGGATTTGCCTCCTCTTTGCCACCCTCGTGACTCCCGCAGGACTCCAATGTCTTTGTCAGTCTTACTCCCGCAGGACTCCAATGTCTTTGTCAGTCTCTACTCCCGCAGGACTTCAATGTCTTTGTCAGTCTTCGGCTCGCTTACGCTCCATGAAAGAGCTACCTAAAATGGACGCCTGATTGCTGAGTTCTCACAGCTGTGGGGCCACGCCCCTCTAATTAGTTAACTCTCTACAGCTGATGGGCGACAGCAGAGAGGCCCTGCCTATATTGTAATGCAGGCTTGTGTGCCCACTGAGACCTGTGTAACAGGTTCACTTGAGCAGATCTGAGATTTAAAATCTCTCAAAAAGCGCCGTTTTAGCTACAATAACTACAGAACAATTATACAGAGTAGAATAAATGAAACAGAGAAGTCTGATTAAAGAAGAATATAACTTACAGTGGTTGCTGTAATAGGTATTGTCGTCACCCCGGTCTAGATGCACACTTTATACCCTGAATATGTGCTAGTGCATAGCTGTGAACACTGTGTGGGTTTCTTTTCAGCAGCACCTGGAAGATCATTAACATCTATCTGGATCCATCTTTTTATATATGTTCACATTATCTTTTTTATTATTTGGATTATATATGTTGGAAATGTCTAATCTACTTCTGTCTGTCATCATCGAAAAGAGATCCCACCTCTGTTGCTCTACCCCAAGCTTTCTTCAATTTTTTTCCCCATTAATTGTGGGATGTCTTTTGGAGTTTTTCCTTGTACAATGCGGGGGTCTAAGGAAAAGAGGGCGTCATATTCTTATTTATTTACCCTTAATAGTGCCACAGAGGGGACATTAGATTCTGCAGTTGGCCACCATGCCATTATGTTCGGCGCCTGCGGAGCAGTGTAGGGAACGGTGCCTTACAGCAGGACACCTCGGTAGCACTTGGTCTTTCGGGACTTGAACTGGTGACCTTCCGGTTGCCAAGCCGGTTCCCATGGCCACCACCGCCGCCCACAAATATGCTGTATGCTGTACACACTGTAAAGCCATCCTAAGACAAATGTGTAATTTGTGATATTGGGCTATATAAATACAATGTAATTGACTGATGGTTTGATCCTTGAGAAGAAAATGCTAAAAGGATGAAGATGAAGTAAATGTGTTAGCATTATATGAAGACCATGCTAAATGTATCCGATAAACACTGTGTTTATATCTGTATATATAACTGTGTGTGTGTGTGTGTGTGTGTGCGCGCGTGCGTGTGTGTGTGTATTGTCATTGAGTGTGTGAAGCAGTGCTACTGGCCATGGTTGGTGATCAGAGTTGAAAGCACCTCAACACTAGTGCAAACTTTCTCCATGCAAAGTTATTTGGCTGTGTGCAGAATTTGAGAGATACACAGGCTTTCGTTTGTTTGTGCCAGTGTGACATTATTTGAATTGGAACTTAGATTTCTGTCTAACAAAGAAAAGGTCTCTGCCACACCTGGAATACATTACATCCTCAAGGAGCCATGGGGTAGGCACTTGAGCCTTAAAGTGGCAGGGGGTAGACTTTCTCACATTACAGTCATTAGTATGTCCGTACCCCCCACCAGCCGACTATTGGACTCCCCCGAAGACAACATTACGAGGTGGATGCAATGTTGTGTTTTTAGGTTGATTCAATACCTTCATCTGCCTTGCTCTTTCCCAATTACTGGTGAAAGTAGCATCTGAGGAGAATAACTACATCAAAGGATACTTGTTTTAGGTACGTATACAACAAGTAGTTATTTTATTCAATCTTCATCTTTCTAAGTAACATTTTTTAATCTCAAGGGGGATACGTTTTGTGCACATCAAATACAACTTTATTACAAAATAAGCCCATGTAGCTTTGGCAAGTATTACCAACTTAACTATAGGCCACCAGATCACCGACGAGTGTGTGTGTGTGTGTGTGTGTGTGTGTGTGTGTGTGTGTGTGTGTGTGTGTGTGTGTGTGTGTGTGTGTGTGTGTGTGTGTGTGTGTGTGTGTGTGTGTGTTGTGTGTGTTTATGTATGTTGACCTCCTCTGCTGGTTTCATTTGAAGGTTTGGCTTATGATGCAAGAAATTCCACTTGAGAATTACAGATGGTTTTATTTTTTTCCAGTTTCTTTTGTCTAGTCCCTCCCTTTCTCTCACTCTGCTCCCTCTCTCTCTCCCCCCCCTTCTCTCTCTCGTTTTTTGAGTGCTGGATGGAAAATCACCATCATAGCAAAAGCACGTCTGTTAAAACTCAGTTAGTCAGACAAAGATGGTACACTGAAGCTGGCGTTTCATGGAACCAGTTGTGCATTTCATAGCTGTGTCCTTAAAAAGTGCCACCCTACTTATTACCAGGACTGAACAAAATACATGACCAGCATTTATCACGACAACACACAGTCCACGTCCCCCCTTTTGTCAGACGTCTATTTATGCAGTACGTGGATGAGTAAAAGGAAACAGTAGGGAGATAAAGAGAGAGAGGGCTTAACACTGGTTTAGAGGTTGGTGGAAGAGGGGTGAGTGAGAGAGAGAGGTTAAAAGTAAGTGAAGGAGAGAGGAGGGGGAGAGTAAAGGAAGGGGGAGGTTTAGGGTTGCAGGCAGCCCATGACATAGCTAAAGCATGAGTACATGCCTGTTGGCTGACGTTCACTGTGAAAACTCTACATCTGGTTAAAATCGACTGCCTCCACTTTCCACGTTCCTCTCTCTGCTTCTCTGCTTCTTCTACTTTTATTGTTCTTCTTCTAATCTCAATCCCATTTTGTTTTTCTATTCCTTCTTCTTTTGTATTCACATTCTATATCCCATATGTTTTGCCACATTGCACTTTCCTTTTCATTTGCTTTGTGTCTCTTTCGAAAAACTGCTGGAATGAGAAACAAAAGGGAGGCATCTGAACCTATTACCCCCTTGATGTTTCAGTTTTGGAAGAAACGCCTTTTTAATAAATATGCAATCTCCTTAAATCCATATGTGGTGTAGAAAGGCACTATGTACAAAGTAAAGTGTGATCATTCCCTGCATTTGGCCTTTTTTTGCTTTCTCGCTGGAGCTTAGTATAAACCAGGGGGAAACAGCTAGCATACAGCAGTTTACATAGCTTGTTGTGAAAAAACTCCGCCATTAAAACAACACATAGCATGTGTTTTGATTGTACAAAACAATTCAGTGCTTTAGAGTTTAGATATATATAATACGTCAATTTGTCCGTTCAATTTGGACAGCGCCACGCTTTTTCTGCACTTAGGCCAAGCTAATCTACGCTAAATAACTGCTGGTAGCTTCATATGTACTGTAATCTGTATTAGTCTACCATAAAAAAAAATGTTGCTTCATTTGTTGCATTCCAATAAATGTGCAGATAATAGTAAGAAATAAATACAGAGAGAAGAAAAAACATTAATTATTCTTTAGAGATATCTCATGCAACTACATAGGTGGCCAATCTTCCCCATTAGTTTTAAATGATCAGTGTCAAAGTGTATCTACTTCGAAGCCTTTAGTATTCAATAATGAATATTTTCTGCACAGCTCAACAGATGCTTGTGGCCTCCGGACGGTTAATTAACGACATACAGCTTTCCTCAGATTTCAGCAGGTAAATTATGCTAATGTTTTAAATATTCTGACTTTGATTATATCACTGCATGTATTATGGCCTTGCACCCTGCATTGAGCAAAAGATTGAGGTGTTTGCTGAGACTGAGTGCTGGTTTTATAACAACAGTAAAGCCTAATGGATGAGACCCCTTGTTAAAACAACGTGTGGTCCCGACTGCAGTCATTTCAGGGTTTACGTGGGGCAGGTAGGGGCTCGTCTCACTCTCTCACACACATACACACACTTTTCCTTCTCTACAGCTTCGGTAGCTGACAAATTGAAACTATCAACACAAAGTCAATGTTGCATTTTTCCCTTTTTACTTCAAATTCACATTTTTGATGCTCAGGATTTATTCATATCATCATTAAAAGGAATACAACAATCGTCTTTCTGTTTCTTCTTCTATCATTCCATCTTTCTCGTCTCTTTTGCACTCTTCCTCTTGCTTGTCTTTTTTTTGTGTCTGTAGAATAAACACACACATGCCACACACACTTCAGAGCTTCAGGGTGCGCCTGCTCTTCCCCTCTTCACCCAGTTCAGCTTGTTGACCAGATGATCTCCTGCAGCCAGTCACAATGCTGGGGAGGAGTCTGCATTTACAAAAAAAATAATCTTTTCTTTTTCCTTCTCTCCTTCTTTGACTTTCTTTTTTTTCCTGCTCAACCCAGAACTTCATGATGACTGTAAAAATTCTTCCACGTGTCCACTGCTGGGTTTGGATTAAGGAGAGGAGGAAGGGAACATGACTGGCTTTCATGTAGTTATTTTAGGTGCTCAGTGCTTTATATTGATTTAAATGGGATGCACATACACGTATGCACACACACTCACACTGCAACATGAAGGAGAGAGGATACAAAACACATCTTGCTGGCTAAAAAGGTTAAAGAGTTGGGTGAAAGCAATACAAGATTAACGTCCTGACAAGTTTAAAAATGGAAAGGCACGTGGCGCGGTGGATAGTGTGTTGGTGTTCGGATCAAGGGAGCACAGGTTCAAACCCCACTGCAGTCAGCATGTCGTAGTGTCCCTGGGCCAGACACTCCACCCCAAATTGCTCCTGTGGGGATTGTCCACAGTATTGAGTATGTAAGTTGCTTTGGATAAAAGCGTCTAACAAGTCATGTAAAATAAAGTTTAGTTTACTATCGGAAACAAAAAAACTGATTGAAGAAATTGTATCTTACAGAAATGACAATCAAATGTAGGAAGAAGCAGAAGAAGACAAAGACATGCACAATAAGTGCAATATATAAAAAAAACATTGTATAAATGTAAGAGAAGTTAAAAGGAGAATTCCAACCTTTACAGCTTTTGCACAAATGAATTTTGTCACACTAAAGAGTATGACTTTTGAATCTATACCTTAATATCTGTCTCTCTCTTCGCCTGTGTCACTTCCATGTCTTCTGTTCATCCTTTTTTCAGTTCACTATTTTAACATGTGTTTATTAAAATGACAAGGATACTAAATTGTAGTTCCACTGTTCAGTTGTGACCTGAGTAACTCCGAATGACAGGAAAAAAGACTAGCGGTGGTCTGACCGGGGGGGTTGAGAGAGGACAGGCCCTGACTCGTGAGAGAGCGAAACATGGGGGTGGTCATTGAATTGTATAAAACAGAAACATATTATTGAGCTGGTGTTGAAGTAGTAGTAGTAGTAGTAGAACCTTTATTTATCCAGGAAAATCAATTAAGAACAAATTCTTATTTACAATGATGACCTGACAGGAGGCAAAGGCTTCCTGAGGGGATGGGGTTTGGGAGGAAATAAAAAGACACACTCCGGGCACTACAGAACCCAGGAGACAACACACACACATAGAGCAAAGATGACAGGCATAGCAGTTAAACATATAAAAACTCTAAAACAATATTGCTGTGGTTCAATCAGTCATTAAAATCAGCATCAGGCAAAGCAGCTGCACGTGTGTACCAGGGTGTCAATAATAGTGACATTGAAGGTGCGGGGGGGAGACAAAGGTTTTAATTTGTAATGTTTTTTGAACGGTATTCCAGCTATCTGCCGCTGCAAACTGAAAGGCGGAGCGGCCAAAGGATGTATGGGCTTTAGGGATCTTTAGCAGGATGCTTGTAGCTGACCGGGTATTGTGCGTTGGGGGTGTGCGGAGTTGCAGTAATTGTGTGAGGTAGAAGGGAGTGAGGCCTAGGAGTGTTTTGTAAACAAACATCAGCCAGTGGATGTTGCGTCTGGTCTCAAGAGAGGGCCAGTTAGCCAGAGAGTACAGGTCACAGTGGTGTGTCCTGTAGGGGGCATTGGTGGCGAAGCGGATGGCGGAGTGATACAGAACGTCTAAATGATCGAGAGCTCCTTTACACGCCGAGCGGTAGATGGTATCACCGTAGTCGAACAGAGGAAGGACAGTCATCTGGACCAGAGAGAGTTTAGCAGATGAAGTGAATGAGGAGCGATTCCTGTATAGAAAGCTGAGTCTAGCTTTAACCTTGGTCTGAATTTTGGAGAGATGTTCTTTGAATGACAGATTACTGTCAATCCAAAATCCAAGGTATTTATAAGATTTAACTATTTCGAGGTCCCGGCCATCGGCGGTCACAATAGTGCCAGTTTGGGAGGCACCACTGCGGCCAAACCACATGATCTTGGTTTTAGTGGTGTTCAGGACCAGGCCAAGGGCAGAGAGATGTGACTGGATTCTCTGAAAACTATCCTGAAGAGTTGTCAGGACAGTATCCGGGGAAGGGCCAGCAGTGTACAGAATCGTGTCATCAGCATATAGGTGGATAGAGGAGTTGCCCACTGATTTCTCCATGTCATTTATATATATTGAGAATAGGATGGGTGCTAGAATAGAGCCTTGTGGTACTCCCTTAGAGATGGATAGGGGCTGTGTCATCAGATTTTCAGATTTTACACACTGGGTGCGCATGGGCAGGTAGTTTTCAAACCAGGCTATCGATTGGTTAGTGACACCAATGCTTCTAAGCTTTCCCAGAAGCAGTTGGTGATCTACAGTGTCGAAGGCTTTGGCAAGATCGATGAAAATGGCAGCACAGTATTGTCTGGAGTCAAGGACATTGATGATATAATTTAGGACTTTGAGAGTCGCCGTCTCACACCCATGTCCTGCACGGAACCCAGACTGCATGTCAGATAGTATGTTGTAAGTCTTCAGAAACCATGTTAGCTGTTTGCAAACTAACTTTTCGAACACTTTCGCTATACAGGGTAGAATGGATATTGGACGATAGCAGTTGGGGTCAGCATGGTTTCCCCCTTTAAACAAAGGTTGCACTAAAGCTGCCTTCCAGGCAGAAGGTAGCACTGCTGTCTGTATGGACAGATTACAAAGGTGGGAGATAGCTTCTGCAATAATCGGGGCTGCAACTTTAAAAAAGAAGGGGTCTAGCCCATCAAGACCTGCAGGTTTGTTGGGGTCAAGTTTGCTAAGGACCTCCAGCACATCGTTCTCACTAACTTCCTGTAGGCAGAAGCTGTGACGTGGGGCTGCGCTAGAGGGGCTGGGTGGCGGAGTGTTGGTGGGGGGCTTAGGAGGCGCTATAGAGCCAAATAGGTTCCCACATTTAACAAAGTGCTGGTTAAAGAGCTCTGCTATGCGTTCATTACCGGTGACTACTGTGTCCTCAATAACGAGGGAGTTAGGGAGATGAGAGGATGGGGGTTTATTCTCCATCTCTTTCACTGTTTTCCAGAATGTCCTTGGATTGGATCCACAGAGGTTGAATTGATTATGGAAGTAATCAACCTTGGCTTTGCGGATAGCCTGTATAGATTTATTTCTAATTTTCCTGAATGATAGATGCCTGCATGTCTAAATGATTTATGCAAATGTGAGTTGTGTCATATTTGATATTTGTATGATCATTAGGATGCATCCACTGAGCCCGAAGTCAGCGGTGCATTTCAATCAAAACAATTATCTTGCCGGAAAGTGTGATTTGTATGCAACTCATAGATAATGTGATGACAACAATATGAAAGCCTCATATCTTGTAATGAGTTTATGTTCATCCTGTGTGCCTTTATTTTTACTTTGCCTCAGTGTTGTTTGATCATTTTACTGTCGCTACAGAGATGTGATTCTGCAACAAGCTCTCTTTACTAGAGACACTTTGATTTGTTAGGATGGGAAGTTAGAATGTGAAATAATAAAGACTGTAAGAAGGAGATGGTTGGGTCTTTGAAATAAAACTGCTGTTATTTATCAAAAGGTTCATGTCTGTAATCATAAATAGCCCCGGGATCTATCTTCATCGGCAGATTGCATTAAAGGAAGAAAGGACTTTGAAGCTGAAGTGGTAAAAAAGAACAAAAGAAACACTGGTTCTCAAAAAGGATGGCACCATTTTATGATACCAACTGATGTAACTGATCGTGGGCTTTGATCCTAAACACAAGTCTGTTTCCAACCATATAAGCAAAACTCAGACACATGAAAGATCTGAGCTCAGGTAGTTTAATAAATCTCTACAGCTACCGAGGTACACTGTTATGCTTTGTGGCTTTTTTAATAAAGGGATTTGCAACTTTTGGACTGAAATCCTCGTCTTTCTTTTGTCAATCTTCCTATTTTCTATTAATCCCGGACCATTTTCTGCCCAGTCATCATTACTTTTTCTGATATCACGATAGTTCACGTTGTGGATGTTTGGGACTTAGCCTGTCAGCCTGGTTGGGATCAGACATGTGTTGGGACTTGCTGTTTGCTGTGAAATGTGAGCCCTTTCCCTCCCTCAGGGACGACAGCACAAAAAGGATTCACCAGGGTTTCCCTTCCCAAACATACACAATACACTTTACTAATTGATTACGTATTTATCTTTAAATCTTATTGATGAGTTTGAGTAGGTTGTAGGACTATCCCAATTAAACACCAATATAAGCTGCAACAAGTGTTAATGTTAATGCAACTTCCAAGGACATATTCAGTACTGGGGCCCTCAGAGCACACATACATCAATGTAAACCTTTTCTCGCTTTGCATTATTCACCTTAATCTGTAGCAGGACTTGGTTTGCACTTAGTGTTTAGGGATGAGGAAAATAAAACTGTTATCATCCATCCAGTCAAGCTGTGATTAATGTTTGATCTGCCTACAACTTGAGCAACAGATACTGTATGTGAATAAATGTGAGATATTGTATAACATCTCTCTTCAGCAAAGTTTGACGTTATTTCTCACCTCGTGGATTGATGTTTGTTTGGTGTTTTAGAGGCATAACGGAGTGATGAAGACCACTGACTCACTTTTTTCTTTTTACCAAATACCATTCTTTTTTTAATGATGCACTTGTTGTTCTTGACTATTTTATCAGTACAGCAAAAACAGACCCAAATCCAGCTTTTTGCATATAGCATATACTGTTAGGATTTAAAATGTATTAATAATGTTGATCAACAATGCAATAACCGTGGGATCCTTTAAGATATTAACACACAGAAAACGATATCTTACACGTCATTATCAACATTGTTTCATAAGTTAATCTATTAAAACTCACACACACACTGAAAAACACACACTCAGGTGAGCATGTGTTGTGGTTGGGGGGGCCATGTTTCAGTATTTTCTTAGCCCGGTCAGACAGGAAGACCACACTGAGCAGGAATCAGGGGTGTTTCCTCCAACTGCTCCCTGGGGTCTAAAGAGTCAACACACACACTCGCTCCTTTACACACACTGTCATTTGATATAACTTTTAGTCATTTTCTTTCTTAATTAGTGTGTTTGTGTAAGTGTCAATGTGTCAATGTGTATATGAAAGAACGCACATTTGTAAGAGAAATCTCACTTTTTTTTCACTTTTCATCTTCCTTCAATCACCCATACGTCCGGCTTTAAATCGGGAATGAAAGGACAAGAAAGATGCTGTTTTTTGCTAATGTAGATTTTGACAGAGCTTTGCAGAGACATTGTTAAAAAGCTGCACGATTTTAGTTTAGGGAAGTTGTTGAGAAAGTAATAAGAAGAAAGCCTGCAGTCTGAGCTCTAAAGCCTCTTGCCTCACAGATCTTATTCCAACATGGCAGTCATTTTCTTCTTCTTCTTCTTTAGCACAAAGCATTACAGTTTTTTTCTGTGCACCAGTAAAATGATAACTCATTGCAAACCACCATCCAGGTAACCAGTCATTTTAAAGTCATGCAATGTTCAAGCTAATAAAGCTTTGTTTATCGTTTTAGCACAATTCCAAAGAGACCACTTATGAACTGATTTTGGGAAGGACACACAACTATTACAATATTAACATTTGATGGAAGGGTGCAGCCATACACACTTTGATACTTTGGTTTGAGTACAGTGTTAACCTCATATTGCTTCAATGCAGACTTTGAACTGCTCATATACACCCAGTCACAGTGTGGATGGTGAGGATTTAACAACTTTAAGGGGAAATTAAAAGAGAATATGTATGTTAAGGGGTTAAACAGCCTCATCAAGGAATGTAGACTCTTTCTTACTTTGATGATATGACTTTTTGTATAATGGTGTGATGCACAGTGATGATTTCCCTCACAGACCTAGATGACGTGGCTGGGGCAGACTCCTCAGATGCTGTCTGCTTCTCGTGGCGCAAACCAATTCCTAAAAGGGAACGGGAAGAAAAAAAATGATAATGACAAGCCCAAGCAACCAAAGTAAATGAAGAGCTGGCAGCGTTTGCATTTCCCTGCGTCTGCCCGCCCATTGTGGAGAACGGTCAGTGTTTAGGGAGGGAGGATTCCAGCTTAGAATAACATGACATTAAGCTTACACATTACAATTCAGAGTATCATTGTTTCCTATTTTATGTTCATGTGTCATTGTTTAAACTTTCTGCTAACTTATATGTGTGTCTTCATTTTGTCTTTATCTTCTTTTAATATATACTTCACTACGTTCTCTGGTGGAAACCATGACGTCTCACTCTCACATTATCTCACATTTAAGACACCTTCCTAAACGTTCCTAACTGTTTTAAAGGAAATGTGTTTTCTGCTCTTTGCATAAACCTATTCTTCTCTTTTTTCTTTCTAGCCAGATGTGTTTCTCCTCTGGATCTCCCCCTGTGTAGGCCCCCATGATTCATTTTCCACAGACATCTGAAAAGGTTCAAACCTCTCCCCTCCCCCCATGCCTTTTTCCCTCTTCCCTTTCTCTCTTTTCCTGAGCTCAGACTCCCACTGCTGGATTGTCTCAGCCTGCAGTGTCAGAAACAGTGGAACCAAAACTCAGCACAGGGAAGGAATGAAGCTTATGTGGAATATCTTTAGCCAAAGGGTTGCTGTTTATCTTGCTCTCCCACCCTGGTGGTCAGAGGGGGGAGGTGGGATGAGTCTGCCCAGGTGCTTCAGTGGGTGGATCACTGGATGACGACCTTTGGGAGGTAAACACACCTCCAGTATAAGGGGAAGTGATAACGAGGAGGACTTTTCTTATGGCCTGCATTACTTTCACTGATCAAAGTTGAGAGGAAGAAACCTGCATGAGCTTGCAGCCACTCCTCTTCCTCCTCCTTCGTTCCTTTTGCCGCCCCGCCACATTCCCACCCTTCCCAACTCCTCCCTGTCCCACCCAGACACCCTCTTTGCTCCCTGGTTACTCAACCCCCACCTCTTTTCTAAGCTTTTCCTACGACTTTCCAAGGGGGTTTATGCTTTCTTGTGATTGGTGGAGGGATATCGTGACTGGAATCTGATCTGAGTTTTCATCACTGTTGCTAATGGACTTAGCAATTATGTTTGGAATATTTCTCACTTGTTGTTTATCTGTTAATTAAATATGAAGGACAAAGTTAGCTTAGCTTAGCATAAGGCCCAGATTCGGGGGACAGATACACTTGCACGTTCAACAGACAAAAACAATTGCACTTAACACAACATTTGTCTCGTGTACAAATGATAAGTTGTAGTTTGACTATGCTGGACTATTTCTTGGCCGAGAGATGTTAATAATGAGCTTTCTAGATGCTGGTTGGTTTATTTACATAACCTCGAACCGAGACAAACTAACTTTTTCCCCTTAGTTTCTTATCTTTCCACTGACCTGAACTAAGCTAAGTTAAGATAAGCTAAGGTAAGCTAAGCTAACTGAATGGCTGTTGGGCATACAGTAGCGTTGTATGGTCAATTGAAAGGAAGTAGTAATGTTTCATAGCATTATTCCTTTAACTGTGTCATGATGTTTAATGAAATTGTTACCAATCTGTTAAAAAAAAAAAAAAAGTTAACAGGAGTAGAGCTTTATTCTTACCAATTTCTTTGTAAATATACAACCAAAATACTGCTGAACTTATGACTTGCATAGTAAAGGTTGAACTGTCATTGTACAGAAGGGAAAACAGATGTGTTCCACACACACCTGTGTGCTGTGAGGTGAAGTGTGTGCAGGGAGTTTGTGAGTGAGCCAGCCATACCTCGTCTTCACAGGCACGTGGCCTGTGATTGCATGTTAAGAACATCTCCCCATTTCAACAGCAATAAACTGTAAATTGAAAGGTGGGCCACAGAGAGGATAAACCTACAATTACCTGCAGTCTGCTCTGCAGCGTATTACCTCAGTCTCACACACACTCTGATGGGGACACACACAGTCCCTTTTTCTCTTAAGTGTGTTGGACGTTTTTTGCACATTTTATAATTATGTCTTTCCCAGATTAGCACCAAGATACCAAAAGAATGTGGGGTTTTATTCTTAAATTGATATCTATTTCTGGCATAAGCCTATAGTCTTTGAAGGGTGGATGTCAACCTGGATAAAAGTCAGGAACCACAAGAAACAAAGATAACATGCATCCATAAGTAGTTTGTCAAAGGTTGAACTGCTTAAATCAAACTTTCTTCACATTTGGTAAAGGTTGTTCAACAATCTCCTCCAATATGCAGTGACCTTATAGTGGCTCTGATTATTCAGCAGCCATTCCTTTATTTGGGGTAAACAGGAAGTTCCCCTTTAAGGGCAGCCTGATCCTTGTGATAAAGTCTGACTGCAAGCAGAGATAATACAAAGACAGGAGTGATTTGGAAACACAATACGTGTGGGCAAATGCAATCCTCTTCTATAATACTCATGGATTACATTGAAGTGCTGCTATTACATGGCGACTGTGTTAATTTGGTCATATATTAAACTGTACTTAATGCTGTTTGGTATAGCGTCAAATAGGTAGTGAAAACTAAATTGCATGAAGCAAAGAATCTCATCAGCCACAGTGCAAACAGCAGATAAAGGGATTGGAAAGTTAATGACTGTTTAGTTAGAGCATACTTATGAAGGATTAGAGCTTTCTACCGGCACACATCCTCACATGAACCCGGAGTCCTATCATCTCATCCAGAGACTACATCGGACGAAACCTCCTGCCACGTTGTCTCTCCTGCTCTCCCCTCCCTGTCTCACTCCCTCTTCTCTCAGTCTCTCAGTCTCTTCCTCATTCCCCCGCTCTACTTTTCTCACTGCAATTCTTTCATTTATTTGACCAAAGTCTGCCTCTCTGTTTTTTCACTGTCTCTTTCGGTAGGCTCTCTCATGACACCTTTCTTTCTTTCTTTATTTCTTTCTTTCTTTCTTCCTCTCTTTCATATGATGTGGTTTTTGCAGGGATGAAGACAGGGTCAGTCCAGTTCATTTACTTCCTGTGCTCTTTGCAGTTTAAATGCCAGCTTGGTGACCACACAGCATTGCATTATGGGTGCAGCGATGGTTCAGCTGCAGCGTCTCGGTCACAGGCCATTTTCACCAATCTGCACTCTCTCATTTTGTCGAGACTCTCAGACAGTCACATAGTTTGATCCCACAAACACACTGCATGGTGCATGTTAGATTAAAGCGGGATCGACGTGGTAAAAACGTCTATATTAGTATGGTCATCAATCAGTTGTTTTATTGATCAGATCAAGAAAACAAATGTTATTAACAAACTGCAGTGCACTTTTATTACTGAGTATTTTATTTTTTCTGTGAAGTATTCCTTCTATTGTTTCATTTGCAAGAGGAATTGTAATGTGTTTATTTATTTGTTTGGAACAATGGCAGCATGCAATTAACTTCACAATATTCCCTGGCTTAATACATTGAACATTTGAATGCAACCTTGGTTTCGTGCTGGTTTGTGTTTCTTGTTAAACATTGAATCCACAAAAGAAGACTTAACCCTTAATCCTCTTTTTTTCAGTTGATATAATTTCACTTTGTCTCAAAAAAGCAAATCAAATGAACAACTTTCTTTCTGTCAACCCCCCTAATGTATCAACTAGATATTTTTCGCTAGTATTGTACATTATTTGATATACAAGTCGACAATGGTGGCGACATCAGAGCACCTGGAGGCCAGACAGAGCTACAGAGTAGCTTCATACTCTGTAGTAGAAAGAACCTGTATGAAGTTCAGGCCCTCCACACTGATTCATGAATTAAAAACTGGCGCACCATGTTAATGATAGAAATAAATAGACCTTTTCCAACTTATTAAGTACATTCAAACGCTTCAAATGATACAGATAATAAACTATTGTATCCCAGCCTCTGTTGTCTAGACTGAAGTCTCTCACTAAAGCTCCAGAGGGCTACAATGATCTAAACTGTACTTCTTCTTACCTGCTCATTACCACATTTAAAGATATTTTGGAGAATCACACCAGTGCTTTACCTCAAACGCCTCTGGCAACAAAGTGGAAGACGTGAAGTGCCTGAACGCCTCCCACAATCCTTTCTAGGAACCGCCCGACCATCTGAAGGCAAAAAAAAGACAAAGGGAAGAAGAAAAATGAACTGCTTCTCCTAAAATAAAAGGCAGAAAGAAAACAAGAAAGATAAAACAAATAATAGCAAACATTCTAGATACATCGGACTGTTTTAACATCTACATTTCAAAACTTTTTTCTCAAATTGCCATCCAATAGAAATGTGTTGCATATCAAAAAAGCATTGTGTCAAACGACTGCATTTAATTGAACTGCTTAAACTGTGTATCATAGTTTTCTCTTTAGCTTGTTTCTGTTTCTGTCAGACAAAGACTTTTTTTCCTCGCTTAACTCCATGGAAAACTTCTAGTGTCCTTCTGTCTCTTCATGAGTGAGAGAGCAGCATCCTCTTCTGGTTAAAATGTTCAATAAACAGGACACTCCTCTTGTTGGGATTTCTAACCCCCTTTCTTCCTCTACAGTTTGCCACAGGGGAAACTGTAACGCAACTGTAATCTGTACAGATAATACGGTGCATATAATGGCTTTGTAGCATTCATGGAATATATTTTGTATGCATATTTCTTACAGGAATTATACAATCAAGCTGCTATATGAAGCATTATCATAGTGTTTGTTCCCCATCTCCACGAATTAACTGTGAAAAGCAATTTCACATTATCCACTGGAGGGTGCCACTGCATCACATACTTTACAATAAACGACTGTATTTTTCTTCCATCAAAGCTTAAAATACCCAATACAACCACGGTTTGATCTGCTGATGTCTATATCCCTATACCGGAGCAGCCAGATATTGTGTATCTTGCTCAAGAATACCACAGATTTATTCTGGCAATTCAATGATAACACTTCACTTCTTTCACAACCAACCTGCTGTGATCACATAACCCATTTTTCTCCACTCCTATGAGATCCTCTGAAGCCTAATCTTCTCCGGGCAGCAGAGTAAAGTCATTTTATTCAACGGAAAGCACAAACAAATCTCTGCATCAGTGCTCCATTCATCTTGTTTCTAACTTTCAACTAAAACGATCCAAGCATATACAAATCCTTCAATGTACTAAAGTAAAATAATTATATTGGATAAAATTGTGCAGATTCCACATGTCGGGTTTACCACTGACTGATCTGCTGACCATGGCACACATTTCTCCATCACTGGCATGATGTTAAGATACAAGACGTATTATTTTCTCTGAGACTGTTTGCAATCACATCAAAGATATTTCTCTGAAACCGTTGTGAACTTCTGACCATCTGAAGAAATAAATACAACTTCTGAGTGCAGGGTGACCTGGCTGTCATTTTTTTGATTTTCTCCCGCGGCTATGTATTTCTCTGAAGATGCAGAATGACAGACTGGTTGCCAAAACTGTCAGGCCTCGTTTATGAGTAAAATATAGCAGTCATAAATCATTTTCTGTTTTTTTCTGACGGACAAAAATGAAAAGCAGGTATAAAGCAGTTTGAGATGGATCACATGATGCTGTTGGGATGTACTTAATGTAACGCAAGTTAAAGTTAAGTCAGTAAGTGACAATGGAACAACAGAAAAAGAAGGGAGACAAAATAAGACAAATCTAATAAAAAGTAGAAAAATTAGTAAGGCAAGGCAAGTTCATTTATATAGCACCTTTCAACACAAGGTGTTCAAGGTGCTTTACAAAAATGAAAGACATTCAGACAAAGGCATTTAAAAACAGTCATTAAAAAGAAAAGATAATACATGAATAAAAAGTACATGAATAAAAAGTTACAGTGCAGTTTAAGATATGAATAGTTCACACAGATGTTCCACTTTACTGATGAACACAACGTCTCAGTTTCAATTAAAAGCAGCGACAAAAAGACAAGTCTTCAGTCTGGATTTAAAAGTAGTCAGAGTTGCAGCGGACCTGCAGGTTTCTGGGAGTTTGTTCCAGATATTTGGAGCATAATAACTGAACGCTGCTTTACCATGTTTAGTTCTGACTCTGGGGACAGAAAGCTGACCAGTCCCTGAAGACCTGAGAGGTCTGGATGGTTCATCATTTAGCAGGAGGTCAGAAATGTATTTTGGGCCTAAACCATTCAGTGCTTTATAAACCAGCAGCAGTATTTTGAAATCTATTCTTTGACACACAGGAAGCCAGTGTAAAGACTTCAGAACAGGAGTGATGTGATCCACTTTCTTAGTGTTAGTGAGGACTCGAGCAGCGGCGTTCTGAATCAGCTGCAGCTTTCTAATAGATGTTTTAGTGAGACCTGTGAAGACACCATTGCAGTAGTCGAGTCTACTGAAGATAAAAGCATGGACAAGTTTTTCCAAATCCTGCTGTGACATTAGTCTTTTAATCCTAGATATGTTCTTTAGGTGATAGTAGGCTGATTTAGTAACTGTTTTAATGTGACTGTTGAAACTCAGTTTTGTCATTGTGGCAGGTGGTCGACTTGTAGAGTTAACACCTGTTGAGTTGTTGTAATATTTATTTGAGGTGTTTTACACGTCTAGTTATTAGAGATTCTTGGTTTATAATTGTTTGGGGGGATTTCTGGGTTAAACACAGTTTCTTTAAATAACTCCCGTGTCGTGTAGCCTTACTGCTTGGTCCCTAACAACAAAATGTCAATTGATTGTGGCGAGACAATCCGGAACAATGTGACATTTAAGTTTCTGCACATTGGTATGTTGTCTAGCTTGACACTGTTTTGATTCACTTTCACAGCTTAAGTGTCATTTTCAGATGCAGAAGGCAGCTGTTCACCATCACCAATTCAGCTAAATTGAATTAAATGTACAGTAAAGCATTTTTGCATCAGTAGATGCAGACCAAACACAAGCTAAAAGTAAACTGAATTGGTAATAAACAACTGATACTAAAACTAATATGTCATGGTGTTCACAATACCTTCACACATTTTGGCCTTGTGATTTTCTCAAGTTTGAAATATTTCTGTATATGTTTTATAAACTCTATGACATAGATATTATGAAATAATACTGCAGGGCCATGTTGCTTTTACACATCTTACTGCAGCTCTCCTTTCCTTTCACAACACTGTGCCTTTTACCTGAGTTGCTCCATATTTGTCTTGGTTTCCATTCCAACAGTGTGACATTGACTGACACCGCTTTAATGACATCTTTACTGAAGCAATGCTCCAGCGGGTTCTCTCAGAACATATCACTATTCCTAAGCTTTTTTATATTAGGTGCAATATTCTCACTTCATATCATCCTAAAACCACCAATAATTCTTCTGATTTGTCTGCTTTTTTAGAGCAATAACAATACCAATATCGGAAAAGTGGCACATGAGTGTATTAAAATAATCCATATGTGGTCTGTGATGTAAGATGTCTTTTTCAAAGCAGAAATAAGATGTCTGATCTAATTTTAAATTCATTTCTCCGGATGAGCTGCTCTTGAATCTAGCCTGATGTATGATATGATCAGAAAGTCTTCCCCGTGTTTGCTTCCCCTGCCCCAGCTTAGCTGTATTTACTAAAGGTCTTCTTCAGTCACTCAAGAGTCACAAGGAGACTCTATAAGGCAATGAAATCTGCATACATTAGAATTGCAAATGCAGTCAGATGTTCCCGACAGCATCCATACATAAAGATTAGTTTTGAAAAGTGACAGAACTATAGACACACGTAAGGGAGGAAGGGGCACAGGTCAGTGGGCTAGAGACAGGTGGGCCATCAGGACATTAGATTATCATGCATATGGTAATTAGCTCTGTTAGCTGAAAGTGTGCCCTTGAGGAGCAATAAAGAATTGTAGGGCTCTAAAGATTTTATTTTAATTGCTGGGTAATGGGCACTTTGGTGGATATGTTGCAGGAACAGCAGTGCAGTATGCTTTGAGATTCTACTTTCAAGGAATATGAACACAAGCTCAGTCATTTACAACAAGTTTACACATACAGGAAATTAGTGTAACCCATTCAAATCACAACATGAACAGATTGGATTGATTGACATTGATCGGACTGTCACAATCAAAAATGTTGTTACTGTCGGAAATGGGAATAATGTTGATCTATTACATTATTTTCATTATTTATTATCTTTGTAAGGGATTTTTTTGTATCACCAATCAAAAATATGGAAAAATATGAAGGGCCTGAAATATTTCAAATGGATGAAGTTTAATGTTTGGTTTGGCCTAAAACTGTTTTTATGAAAGTTATGTCACAGTTTGTGATGATATAGTTACTTTTGATTGGACTGTGCTTCATAGTTTTCCTTTAAATTAATTAATACATCTTTACTGATTTAAATCTGTAAAGACTTTGCATGTTTAAAAGATTTAGAAGACCACCAGTTTGAAACTAGTGGAGAACTAAGTTACAGTAAAGGTCACCTATTGTGCAAAATCCACTTTTTCATGTATTTTATACATCAACATGTGTCCCCTCTGTGTAAAGAGATTCTGAAAGTTTCAGGAAAAAATATTCGCGCACTTTTTGTCCTGATCCATTTATATAAAAACCCGTCTGAAAATGAGCTGATCAGATTTTGGCCACTTTATGATGTCATAACGATTGTTTGGCTTGTGTACCCAATAGCCAGTAACCAACCAAAGTAAGACCCGCCCACCTTATCACCTGAATCTCCTCCTAGAGCACCATTGTGTTCTTTTTAACCAAATATCCCTCAGAGGGGCGTGGGGAGTGGCTCCTTATTTTCATCTAGGCAAGGCAAGGCAAGGCAAGGCAAGGCAAGGCAAGGCAAGGCAAGGCAAGGCAAGGCAAGGCAAGGCAAGGCAAGGCAAGGCAAGGCAAGGCAAGGCAAGGCAAGGCAAGTTTATTTATAGAGCACTTTTCAACGCAAGGCAATTCAAAGTGCTTTACAAAAAAAAAAAAAAAAAATGACATTAAGCATTAAAAAAGAAAAGCTAATCAAATAAACATTAAGAAAAAAATACATGGATAAAAGTTACAGTGCAGTCTAAAATATAAATAGTTCAATTAAACATTACAAGAAAAAGTACATGGATAAAAGTTACAGTGCAGTTTAAGATATGAATAGTTCAAATAAAAGCAGCGACAAAAAGAAAAGTCTTCAGCCTCTAAAGTAACAGACAATAGCCGCGTTCACACTGCGGTACTTTTCCCACAAAGGTTCATGCGAACTTAGTTCATGCGAACTCTTTAGTTCGCATGAACTAAGTACAGATCGCGTTCACACCAGAAAAAGTCCCTGGGAGTGGATTAGGCAAATGAAGCCGCTGACGTCACTTCACGGCGTATACTGCCGCCCAAAGTCCCCGGCCGGAAGTCCCCGGAGTTGGGGACTGGCTTCAGTAGAAGCTGCTGGGAGTCCCAGCAGCTTCTACTGAAGCCTTCCGAGTAAATCACCAGAACGCCGACACCTCCTCATCTCCACCGCTCCCATGTTTTATTTTGTGTTGCCATAAATTAGTCTCTCTGCGTTTCTGCGCTGGGCTAATGCTAATGCTAATAATGCTAATAATGCTAATGCGAGGATAATAAAATGGCGGCTTCACAAAGCTTTTTGGGAGTTTTACGGGGCGTGGTTTGCAATCCGCCCAGCCAATCCGAAATATAGCTCTTTTCTCAAAAAAGAGCCGCTCGAAAGCCCCTGCTCTCTAGCAGGGACTTTCGAGGGGATTAAAAGGTTCGCATGAACTACTTTTAGTACCGGCTCTTTTTGGTGTGAACGCGATCATGAACTAAGTTCGCATGAACCTTTGTGGGAAAAGTACCGCAGTGTGAACGTGGCTAATGGGCCTTTCTAATTTATCTAACTCACCTCCTCGACTCCCCTCCTCGACTCCTATCCTCGTGTCTTAGTCCCGCCCACAGGAGATGCGAGCGGAGGAGTCGAGGAGGGGAACCGAGGAGAGAGGAGGGGAAGCAGCAGGCGGTTAGAGAAATGATAAATCCTCTCCTCTGAGCGGTCATTTTAAAGAGACGTTGATTAATGATGACAGGAGGCACAGCACTCTGTCTGATGGACAGAACTGTGTTCATGATGACTTATATATTTACTTTAATTAATTGACAGTGCGGTATAATGAGACAATAACAGTCTACAGATGCGGACATACACACACGCACATATATATTTATTAATGCTGTCAAAATTATCGCATTAACGGCGGTAATTCATTTTTTGAATTTATTGCGTTAAAATATTTAACGCATTTAACGCATGTGCAGAATGGCCCGCCCCATACATCCCACCAGTGGCAGCGCCAGGGTATGGCTGGGGTAGGCTACACCCATACCAAGAAATGGCTTAGCCCCACCATGAAAAATGATGTTAAAGTAAGCAAAATAAAGTCCGCCAACTTGCGCCGAGAACAGCGGTTAGTAAGATTGATTTCAGTAGCCACTTGTCTGGAAAGACCGAAGACCAGAAACGGTTTTGAAAACTTTTGTCACGTAGTGATCGTCTTCTCAATAGAACATCTTTGATAATGTCTTCTGGCCAATCAGAATCAAGATAATGGCGTGGTGTTTTCCCGACGGAGAATACTTTTTCTGTAGTAGGTGCACATAATGTAACTGGTAGGCCTACGCAGGTACGCATGTGCGGCAACAATCTGAAATGCTTACCGTCACTTGTGTCACAAAGCGCATTTGCGTACCGACGTACTTGTGAAGCTTTTCCAGAAGGCGGTTAGATCACCCCTCCCCCTGTGTTGATAGAAATCAATGAAATAAGACCCCACGGTTTGATGATTGATAGGTGTGTGGACCGACTTTCATTTTGACACACAGAACAATGTTATAATAAACATACATATAGGCTACTGTATGTTAAATGGATATATCCGCCTTCTTTCATTTATCTTTCCATTCCCACAACAATATACATAAATAAATGGCATATTTCGGACATAGTTCGAATGGTGGCCCCCCCCCACCCACTTAAATCACTGTAAACATCGCGTCGCAATGAAAGCAGTTAATAAAATAATATCCAGGGGATGCATGCAGAGCTGTCATTGGCTGAGATAAGTCTGGCCGTGCGTCATGACTCTTTTAAACATCACTGTTGCCGGAAATACATCCGCGGAGAATCCGCGGAGGACCCCATCAGTGTATCCTCGATTATAGCTCCTCCAGAGAGCCTCCTCGATGCTCGATCCTCGAAGTGCATTTAGAGAAATGAAATGTCCTTCAACATGGCGCGTTGAAATCCATTTCCGGGTCACTACCGGAGGACCGAGAATTCGAGGAGTCGAGGAGGGGAAATTAGAGAAATAAGAAAGGCCCAGAGATTCAGCACTTTTGAAACAGGGCTGAAACAGAGGGGTTTATGGGATGCTACAATGCACGATCTGTTTGGTATTTTGAGCCAAACACTTCAGAGACATGTTTGTATACATCTGAGAACTGTAAAATATTGATGAAAAACAGTATAATAGGAGGCCTTTAATAATCTATGAATAGCTTTAGGACACAAACAAATAGATTTGTGTCCCTTAGCGTCACACTGATGCCCCTTTCACACCAACGCGGTTCCCGTTCTAGCTCCGTGCTAGTGCTCTTCTGGTTCGGAACCGGTTTTTATTTTCAGCCACTGTTTTGTTCACACCGCCCAGAGCCCGACTGGTGTTGCCGCTGCTGCGTCATGACGTCACCGTTTGCGTCGCTGATTTTCTCCCCAACGGCGCTCACAGCAACAACAATGGGGGTTATTGTTTATTAATGTGTTTCAGCGGCATTTACCGACCGCTGCAGTGCTACTCTTCCACCGTAGTTTATTCTCCCGTTAACTCACACGGCCGCTGTCAAGTATTCACTGTCTGACTGTGACACAAGCAGCTGATACATATCCCCAATTCCCCATAAGTGAATGTGTGTCAGTCTGAATTGACGCCGTTTGGCATCACAACGCTGTTATGAAAGTTTCTCTGGTATAAAATGGCTGATGTTAGCATAGCAACCGAAGCTAACCTGACTACTTGTTGTTGCTATCCTATTGTAGCATAAACCGTTTTCTACAGGCAAATTCTACCGGCGTATTTTTCATTATGATTCTACTTGTGATAGTCGGACATGACAACCTGTGCAGCCCATGTATTGATTCCATCCGATAGCTGCTATAATACAAAACAAAACGTCTGCCTGCTCTCCACAATGATCAATAACAGCGAACGGATGGTCAAATTAAGTTACAAATATACAGAATCAAACTAAGCCTGGTTAGTGTTGCCTGACTTTATAAAGTGTGTTTTTTTTACAAGTGTGTGGTTGCGTTATAGTCACTTTGCTCGCCATAAACTGTTAGCTCAGGTTAATCTCGCCCCCCTCCGACGTAAGTGTGACGTATCAATCAATCAATCAATGTTTATTTATATAGCCCAATATCGTATGCGGTTCTTGCTTCAAGACCGACAATTTGTTGGTGCTTGGTAAGCACCGGTTTTCGGTGCTTAGAGCCGGCTCCACTGCGGTGTGAACAGAAAAAAACGGTGCTTATCAGGCTCTAGCTCCGAACCGGCACTGGAACCACGTTGGTGTGAAAGGGGCATGAGAGTCCTGTGTCCTCGATGCACTTTAATCAGTCCTGGGTCAAGACCATTAGTGCCTGATTCCCTCTGGTCACCCTGAGTGGAAGTGTGCAAACACTTGATTAGCTTTCTGAAAGTCCATGGCATATCCAGCCCTCAGGTGATTAGTGTTGATTTGACACGAAGACCTCATGTTCCTAACACAGTATGCGGTTAGAAAACATGTACGTAGTTTGGTTTGAAACTGACTCTCAAGTTAAGTCACTTATTCATTGGATTTCCATAACGCTGAGGTAAAACACAATTGCTTACTTAGTAGGTATTGTGTTGTTTTTCAGTAATAAGGCAATATTCAGTACATTTTAAGCATTATTATCCCATCAAATCACATTTAAAAGGAGCTCAGAGCGCAAACCACTGCCAATTTTAATCTACAATATACTTTTTTGTTCAATTTATTTATTGAAAGAAACAGTATTACCTTTGTATGAAATCAAGTCTCTATCTACTGTAGGTTTAATTTCACTGTAAAAGTTGCAAATCGGCCAATCTTGTTACGCAAAACTGTATTTAAAATCATGCATGGTGTTCTTGAATAATAAAAAACCAAATATATTTATGTATACTGTACGTATCAAATTGGCATCTAAATGAAACTTGCCTAGACCCCCAATACTTAAAAAGAGTCTATACAAAACTAAGCACAATAATTAAAAAATGAATAGTGAAATGTTGGCATGTGCTACACAACCAGTGTTCTAAGATGTTGATTTTTTGCCACATCTGTATGATTATCTGACGTTTTGATTGCCAGTTGCTCTATATATAACACATTTCCATGCGATACTACATTTCCTTGAAAGGAATAGCTTGCAGACTGAATCCATCCTGAAGTTTTACACGTTTTCACCCCAAAGCTGCTCTGTCAATTATGTTTTTTCTTTAGAATTTGATATCAGCGAGCTTGGTCCAGGTAACCAACAGTGGAACAATCTCTGTCTTCTGTGACATCTGGCTCCGACCTGAGTAAAACCTGGGTATATAGAAGATAAGGAGCTAATTACCTTCCAAGCAGAAAGCAGCACACAGGAGAAAGATTAAGCAGCTATAGACAATATTGAATTTAATTGATTGACATGCATGCATGACAGATTTGAACAAACCCACAGAAGTTTCACTAATCAATCTAAAGTCCTTGTCTTTCAGTCAGTGACAGCACAGCATAATCCCGTCAGTCAGAACCAGCCACATTTGCTTTGGCTACATTCAAGCACGGATGTCATATTGTGTTTGTTAAATGGTCTGTGTCTCTCTATTTTGCATTTATTCTTCATGTGCATTGTCTTATACAACTGCCTTGTGTCCACTTCAAAGCAGGGATTTCGTGAACAGTTGAATAGAAATCCACAGAGACAAGAGGATCAGATTAGATACAGTGGCTTTGGAGGCAAAATGGAAAAGGCCTTCGATTGAACTGTTCAACTTTCTCTCACATTATGGCCTCAGCTGCATCTGCCTGCATCTTGTTTTCTAATGTTATTACCGTCATCCTCACTATGACTCCTCTGTCCACCGCCTCAACCCAACCATCTGTCCCTTATACAAACAGTTGTCGGGTCCCCGAGCCTGCAGATCTGACGTAGGCATGTTTAAATGTATTGTGACAAGAAAACAGAATGGAATTGAAATTGAGGCACATCTCCACTGCTGGAACACAGTCGCAGAAAATTCAGGAGACAAATAAAAGAAGATTGTACACACTGAATGTAAAGCTTTTGTTGCAGAAGGACCACTACAAATCCAGGGAACGAAGGGAAAAACATCTTTATGTCGTCTCATCAAACCCTCTGATTGATAATCCTCCAACAAGCATCATTGCAAGTCATAAAAGAGAACTCGGTAATCTGTGAATCAATAAAACTCTGGGATATTGAAACTCTCTGACTTACACACAAACAGATTGTGTTGCATTTGTTTGGGGTGTCCTCGGGATACACATTAAACCTATTGAGTTTGCCTGAGAGCCACGAACAGAAGGAAATGGGCTGGAGCCCATGGATCCATTTACGTACTCTGTGTGCATGCTGATAACTGCATGAGACCATTAGACCTGCCTCAGTTCAGTAGAGGTGATGGATCAATTCATTACCCTGTGGTATTTATTCACATCATGGAGTTGCATGATAAACTGTGTGTTGTATTCTTGCAGCTGATGTTGACCTTCTGCACTTTTTGACCTTCTACAACGTCAGTAAAATCTCTCACTTTTAGAATGCATGGGCATTTGTCAGTTGGCGCATAGTGACTCATATCTGTGAATTTTCCTCTTTGGAGTCCTTTCTGTGAACTAACTGAAAAGAAAAAAAATGCGTCGACTTCAAAAAATGTGTTTCATTGAAGTGCTTTCAATTCTGCATAAATGCAGCATGTTCAATATACAGCAGGCAGACATAAACTCTCAAGAGGAGAGGAGAGAGGGAAATATCGTCCACAGTATAACATGACTTTTGAAGATGAAATAGCACCCCTGAAAATGTTCTCTTATTTAAAAAATATTCACCATTTCCCTGGTCTGAATAAACCCTCGGACAAACTGAATGGGTGCTTTCCATGAGGGTTTATCCTATTCTTATCTTTTATGTATTTTAAGCTGCATGAGCCAATCTTTTTACTTCACAAAAAAAACATTTCTCTGTGACTTTCAGTGTTAGTTCAGATGTTTTACTCAAAAGATGCAAACACATACAGTCCTACTTCAATGATATGTGCAGTAAATTCAATATTGGTAGCATATGTTTCACATTTCTATCTCAGATATACTGTGAAATAGGTACCTTGCTAGTCTTAACTCTTGATTCAGTACTTCATAGCTAACCATTAGACTTTCTTGCGACTGTTTGCGAAATTCAGAAAGGCAATTTCTCAGCTCAATATTAAAAATCACAAATTACCGCAAGGGCCTTTAAGATATATTCAGCATACAGCCCTTTGACCCTGACTTCACATCAGGAGAAAAACTCCAAAACTCAATTTAACTTGGGAAAATTGAAGAAACTTCGAGTAGAGCAAGTGAGAAGGGACATCTCTTCCTGCCATGTGTACAGAATATATACATAATACATAATGCGGAAATTACAATACTGACAATCAGGATGAGCAATAAGACGTCTAGCAGCTTCCAGGTGTCGCCACAACACAAATCAGAAATTCTGACATCGGGTATCAGGAGACCTCAACGTGCCAGAAGTACCCTTGACATTTAAAACACTGTCTCGCAGCTTGATTAAAAACAAACACTCTGCAATTAGTTTCAACTTTCTAAATTGACCTTGAGACTCCTTTTACCAAACAAAGATGGACGAAAAATGCCAGCTAAAAGCTTCCATTTGAAAAGTTATTATATGCTGCAGAAAACCCATTATATACAAATATATTCTAAAGACCCAGGCTGACTTGTGTCAGTCTTGAATCCAAATGACAGACAGAGTTAGATAGTTTTCTGCAAACCATTTCAGTTTGTTTCCTCTCCTGACGGTGCTGTGATGACTCAGCCGAGCAAGGCAAGGTGGGAAAACATTTGCTTGCCATCTGAGGAATTAACAAGTCTGTGAAGAGCTGACCTAGGTCTAATTAGGATGTGTCTGTCGAAATAAAACTCTCTCCATGTATACGTGTAACTCTTTAGAGAAATATTTACCAGCAGAGACATATCCATGAAGGTCACGCCTAATGTATTCCTGACAGCATTATGTTGATGTCTCTGTACTGACACAGCAGAAGCACACTGACCGTGTCCATCACTCATTATGTCAATCAATCTTAATGTACAGACTATCTAATTATATGCCCTGGCATTATGAGTGAAGGTTCCTTCAGAGCACGGACAGTGGAAAGGATCTCTCTCATACATTAAACTAGGGGGCACTGTTGATCTTCCTTCAGTAAGAGAGAGAGAAAGGGATGATTAAATACAGCATTGTGAGTGATGGGATCATCTTAAAATCAATCATGGTTAAAGATTCCAGCTATACTAGTGATCTTATAGTGCTGTGATCTTTACAATAAAAGGAATGAGTCATTAACCCTGTGATTTTAAACAGAGCTCTATAATTACAGTCATGTCCTGATACACTTGCTGCATTAGTTGAAAGATAAATCATTTTTTCACGGCTTTAGATTTCCATCTCAGCTATGACACATGTCACAGTGGCTCTTTGTGACGAAGGTGGCTTCGTCACTATGGACTGACGGCTTCAGGCCGGGTGATAGGGCACTTGGTTGGCGTGATTGCACAGTACATGTTGTCTGTGGCTGATGATTGTGTGCACCTGGTGTCCTGTGTTGTCTCCTCCTCCCTCACCTGTGTCTTGTTGTGATGATTGGAGTGTGGGTATTTAGGCTCTGTTGAGGGGCTGGGTGTGTGTGTGAGATCCTTGTGGCTGCAGGATGTGGACAAAGAGAACAGCAGGATTGAGACTGTGAACTTTATGCCATGTTTTTAATAAATGCCCACGCCGGGTTATATTTTTGGACGTTCTGCCTCTGCCTCCTTGCTTGGTCTGGGCCGCTCAACGCTCAGCTTCACACTCTTTTTGGAAAATGCTGCCGCACTAATACCTGTGCTGGTTTATATAATCAGATTAAAGTTCTTATAGTCTGGAAAGTGGGTCAGGATGTTATAGAAAAAGGCGGCATGGGATCCGACTGCTCCACTTATTTTCTCTTTTTTGAAGATACCGGGTGTTTTCAGAGGGTGGTAGTGTGAACTCAAAGTCACTCTATAACTTTAGTCAACCTTCAGAAAACAAAGGCCTACTTCCATTATGAAAGCTACTTTGATAACTGACTGTGGCTCAGATATGATATTCTGTTTAAAGCCATTATACAATTAATTGAAGGGTTATATTCAACAGCAGAATGCCAGTGCTTAAGTGTTTGGTGTTTAAGTGAGAATAGTATAACTTTCAATAAATACATATTTCTGTTCCTTATCTTGAATTTAATTTGCCAATGTTATTCATTGATTGTGATGGTTTTGCATTCTACAGGATTCTATCAATGAAGTTAGGAAACCTGGGGACATTTTACTCGAGCTGCTCAAAATGATGCCAACAAGGCAAAAACAATGGATCCAATTTGTAGGATTAATTTAAATGGCAAACAAGATAAGATCAGACAAGACATGATTAAATCAAAAAAGAGTATTAAGGAAATTAAGACTGAATTGACATGCAGTAAATACCTCTATATTTTTCTGTTTTTCTGTATTATTGTGTTGCACTGTTGGAGAAGCCTGTGACCTAAGATGTTCATCGACATAACTACTCTGTAGCTATGTTTGTATGACAAATAAAGAACCTTGAACCTTGAACCTTGGGTTAGTCTCAGCTGTGTGGCTTTCTGTTTTGACTAAAATGGGCATTATCCCAGTAAACTGTGGCCGTGTGGCACAATGTTTATGCAGGTCACAGAGCAATGTGACAATATTTGCACTATAGTGTTGTGAGAATACTGTTTTGTAATAAACAATGCATGCAAAAGCAAACATTGCCAGATTTAGCAGATTGCTCTGCTCTTCCCTGTGTGAAACCTGCAAACAAGCCTCCTTATGTCCACCATATGGTCACCACATTGTAATTCATATCTGCCTCTCTGGTCATTCAGGGGGGATTCGCTCTTCAAACATTGCCCAAACCCCGCCTGGACATAAATGCCTAAACTGTACCTGGGCCAGCCTCGCTCACAATGAGTATTCTACAGGCGCAACAAAACAGGAGGTTTGACATTATGCCTCATCCCTGAAGGGAGATTACCGTATAGTAATTCATAGCACTACTCAGCAAACTATGAATTACTTGTCAAAGCTTGTAATGCCGAGCAAGAGGGTGCTGGACTTGAGCCCCGCTGATACTCAATTATAGCAGGACAAAGGCAGGCAGCGCGGTGACACATTGCAGGGAGGAGAGGGGCAGCAGACCAAAGCTCTGGTAACATAGAGAACACAGCAGTGCAGAACATTGTGATTTGGTTGTTGGTGTTTCAGTAAGCCTTAAAAATGGAATTCACATCAGGGTAGGCTTTGTGTAGTTTGCTCTTTTGCTGAGACGAAATAAATCCCATTCATGATGGTTAATAGAAAGCTGTCAGATCTGTGGAAGCAGCGAATAATTCAGCGGTGTACCAGCACGTCCGTGCGGTCAGTTCCAGGACTCTCTCCACCATTTCATTGAGAGTAGAAGAATTGCTTATGAAAAATAGGCTAGAGCAAAACCAGCTTGCACATTGATGCTTTTGTCCGACCGCGTTGGAATGAAATGGCTCAACTTGGCTGCAGGAATCGAGAGTGATGACAGAAACGTTTTCTCAATATAATCAAAAGGACAACAAGCTCAATCTGCTCCTGGCTGGCTGATGACTCACCCAGCTCAATTGCTCCTTTTGGTCTTGTAAACTTTTCTCCTTCGAGTGAACAAACAGAAGAAGCTAATTAGTGCCTTACATGCCTTTTCATCATTATGATTAATTATCTGCTTGTTCCCCCTGACCCTGAAAAGGGTAGAAAGATACAATGAAAACTCTTTGTTCCTCACATCCTTTTTTTGTTTGTTTGTTTGTTTGTTTGTTTCTTGGATGACTCCCAAACAAATGAAATCAACATCTTTATAAGGTTTGCTTAAGTATGTGAATTGTATTCTACCGCACCCTGTTCTTTTCTTAGACTTTGTAAACAAGAGTTACAAAGCAGGGAAACTCAGACATGCAGTTGTGTGTGGGTGACTTTAAACACCACGCGTGATCCTGCAGACAGGGGAGAGCAATCGAAACCAATAAAAGCAATGGCTTTTATTGATACGTGCCACACTGTGTAGACAGACCATTATGGGCTGTTTCCTTTCTGGTGGCCATGATGCATTGCTGCACACCAGTATATGGCAAGCATTTATTTTATATACATACTCAATGAATTCCTGATTTTAGAGAGACCCTTCTTCACTGTTGCTGCTTAGCCAGTTCCTCTATCTGTACTTATATTATGTGTTACCTGCTTGGCAGACAAGATTTAAGTACATTATCTTCATTCTGTTTGAGGTAATGTCCCAAAATAATATAATACTAGGCCATTACATTTGTTTTGTCTATAAATATTTGCTGTTGACTGGAAGTGTTTCCCAAAACAGGCGGTGACATTCAAACATCCTGTGAAAAAAACGTGTGCCTGAATCAAGGAAATGACAGACTAGTATGTTGTTAGAAATACAAGGTTATGATACATTCTGATAAAAGTAATGGGGAAACAGCCTATCCTGTATAAAATCATGACAAGCTTTACTATATGCTGAGATTTAATAAAACCTAGTTTATATAGTATGGTTATATGTCTTTACTTTAAACCAGGGCATCTAGCTCATTCAACGGCCTTAGACAATACCATGTTTCCTCCAAGGTGTCTGACTAAAAGAACAATGGGTTTTTCTCAGTGTATAATTCCCATTATAAATTAATTAAAAATAAATACTTATAAAGGGATTTTAAAGTGTCTGTGTTAAACTTGTCCTGTTACTTTTAAGATCTGTGCTGCAAATGATGCAAGGTATTTCAACATGATTACCATAATGCAAGATCATTTCCACCAGCTGTAGAATCACTTACATCCTCTTACATCATGTGTTGAGCTAAACAGCCTACAGTGGCCTTGAGTCTCAATGCATCTGTGTAGCTAATGGACAGGAGAGCGTGTCCTGCAAAGTATCCTTGTTCGTTGAGGGCAGTAGGTGACCAAGCAAACTTTAAACCACTTAAGAAAATAGGCTTATCAAATGTTTAAGCAATTTAGTTCGAATAAGTGTTCAAAAACTGCAGAATGTTCAGTCTATAAACTTTGATAATGGAACGAAAAAATATGAATGTATTTTCCATATATGGTCTCATGGTTTCCTTCCATAGTGAACCATAGCAAAAGCAATGGCCAACATCATTGTAAACACACAGCTCACATATCTATATCTTCTCTCCCAACCGCTGTTCATTCAGCACACTGATAATATATACGCTCTGCATTAAGTGCAGATAGAGAAGAGAAGATTGACTATTAGAGGTGTGTGTATGTGCGTGTGTGCATGTCTGAAAGAGAGTGACAGGAAAACCGGCCAAGCCTGAGAGTCAGATCATGTTACATCAAGGCTCAGATTAGAGGACATTAATGTTCTGCAATCAAATTCACTTCAAACAGCATTTTATAAAAAGGCATCTGTAGTCAATATCACAATAGGAATGAAAACAAAGCCACTTAAATACAGTTCCCAGCAGGGTTAGCAACGCTTAAAAATAATCAATATTTCATTTTATTTGTAAATGCTGTTGCATCTCCTTTGTCAAGGGAATCCGTGTAAGTGTCATAACAAGCTCAATGTGAACAAGACATGAAGCTCATATGATCAGTATTTGTAAATTTCCACAGGATTTGAGGGGGGTTGTCAGGGTGCTCACACACACACGGACACACACACGGATAAGAGAGGTGAATAATCCCATGGATCCAACGGTGTGACAACTTATTTCACTTTGAGTAATAGTCTTGGTTATTAGGAGTGACGGGGGATCCCCTAAAGGAATTCAGCCGCACGGAAAAAACATGAAGCTCAAATGTGAGCTATTAAATAGATGAATTTGAGAAAGGAACGTCCCTGCCATGATCTTCCCCCAACCTCTTTCGCTCAATGTGAATTATCTGGCGGCTGTGGCTCAGTGGATAGAGTGCTTGGCCTTCGATTCAGGGGGTAGCAAGTTCAAGTCCCATCTGCAGTCAGCATGTCATTGTGTCCCTGGGCAAGACACTTCACCCCAAATTGCTCTTGTGGGGATTGCCCACAGTACTGAATGTAAGTCGCTGACATGTGATGTGCTTCATTTGCAGAAATGGTTTGTACCCATTCCTGCAAAAGCCATTGATGATTTAGAATTACACAACATAATGCGAGATGGCAATACATGGGGGAATAGGAAACCTAAAGAAATACACATTGAATCCCTATAAAGACATACATATCTGTGGGAGAAACTTCTGTGTAGTGGGAGTCACCGACTCAGGAAGGAGACACAGGGAGAGCTGGAGCTCTGATGTCAAACACTGATGGGTTTATTTAGGAGCTTCGGCCGGAGAATTCACAAAACAAGTCGACGAGCCAGAGGTTCTGACTTCACGGTAGAGTTGCCACGTCAATTCTGAAGAACTCTACCCCAGACCCATGTATTTAGCTAGTTCAGAGAGAATAATCAACATTGTGCATAACAAGATAGAATCATAACACCTCTATCAGCTGACGCCAACAGGCAGGAACAGGGAGACAAAACACTGAGAGCACAGCAGCCAAGGTTACAGGTGCGTGTGCTCAGTCAGGACAGTATGAACTGATAAACTGGGTCAAAGTGTTGGGCTTTGGAAAATATTTCCCCAACAATATCTGCATTTGTTCATCAGAGAACGTATTTAGACAAGGTTTGACAGAGGGCTTTCTTATGTTCTTATAGGCGTGACGGCAGATGCCGCTCTGTTTTAAGACAGCTTCTCCTTAAGCTTTTCTTTTCATGTGGAAAATTAAGTATGGCATTTATGATGCTGCAGAATATTGAACATAATGTGCTTTATGTCTACAGAGAATCTACACAGATTCCTCCATAATTTCCCAGTAGACACCAGCCTTTCAGAGCTCAGGAAAGTCATGCTAGTGATCTGGAGTTTAGCTTCCCTTGGTTTAGAGCAGACGTGGGGAACCTTTTTCCTCTCAAGGGCCATTTCAATTTTTTCAACATCCTCCGAGGGCCGTACAAATGATTGACGTCTGCTTAAAAATACTAAAATCACAGCCCATTCATTTGGCCATTCTTTCATGCTGTGCAAAGAAAAAGCAACCACTTAATCCAGATATATTGCCATGACTCACGCATGCATGCACGTGCACAGTTGTGGCATGACCACCAAAACGAAAGATATGGACACAAGATGTGTGCAATTTAGTTTCCTATCCATGTGAACATGATTTAAGTGTGGGGGGGAGGACCTAACCTTCTCTAGGGGGGTCCGGGGGCATGTTCCCCCGGGAAGATTTATTTTTTTTAAATATTGAAGTTAAAAGCATACATCTGGTGCACTTTGAGAGCAACATTAGTAGATCTATGGATACATCTCTCAACACCCATATGAAACAGAACTGGAAGCTGAAACTGAAAATCACTCCCCTTTCAAACTGTATTCTCGTTTATTAATAACAACTTTTTTTTTACTGTCATATAGTATTTTATACCCGTTTACTTTATTCTCTTATTTTTTTATAACTATAATGATCATATAAAGATGTGCCTTTACCTCACTGGTTGGAGAAAAAGCTTCTTATATTCGTTAGCATAGCTAGCTAACCAGATGCTAATAACAACAAAGTTATTGACTGTATGATCAGTATGACAGATGAACAGATCGCCACTGGGCTTTCAACTAAAGACACAGCCACGCAAAAACTGCGGCATGTGTACGGTTCCTTATGACTACTGACATTTGTGAAGTCCCGGCCCGGAGCGGGGTGCTGGTGCTCTGCTCTCCGGCAGCTCTAAATCCCTGTCGGACGAGACATATACCACGTGATGACACGTTAGGCTCGTGTTGTGTTCAAGGACCCTGACCTTGGCCAGGAAAAACAGGCACTCGCTTGTTTAATTATTTTGCGGTCTAGATTTCTTAATTTGTTTTCTTTTTTGCGTGTGTTACATCGAGGGCCGTATCAAATTGTCTCGCGGGTCGTAAACGACCCGGGGCCGGAGGTTCCCCACCCCTGGTTTAGAGCCATGTGGTGTTGTCTCTGTCCTTATACTCAAAGCCTCAAACTTTGAGGCTTTGAGTATAATCAAAGGTTTGATTTTCCACCGTGTTTGTACAGAACAAACAAGATACACGTTGTCAATACAGCCAGAGGGTTGTTTGACCTTTGGACAGAACCAGGTTAGCCAGTTGCCCCTGTTTGAAAGCTTGTTGATAAGATAATGGTAGTTCCTCAGGTCCCATATGGTCTAGCGGTTAGGATTCCTGGTTTTCACCCAGGCGGCCCGGGTTCGACTCCCGGTATGGGAACTGGAGTTTTAGGGAGAGAGAGCGAGCATGAATCTAACACTGATCTGGTTTCTGGAGCAAGATTACTTTAACCTATACGCGTTTAACATCTCAACCGAACTATTACATGTCGATGGGCTTTTCCAATTTATCGGGGAACACAAAACAGATTATCATGAACATGTTTACGTTAGCTCGTTATTATGATGTTACCTCTTTGGTGTTGCAATTCTAAATTGTTTAAGGAAAACACAAAACTCTGCAAAACAAAACATGCAGACTCCTACTTTAGTTGTTGTAGCCAAAAGGATCTGCCTGGCTCATAGGGAGGTCGTTGGCCTGCTGAGGACGCAGGTGATTGGATTAGAAGTGAAGGGGCGGGCACAGTAACAAACCCACCTGAAAGGTGAGATTAAAAAACACTGGAAATAAAGGTTTTATGAAAAAAGACAATAAATGAAAAAATGGATCATGAAATTTCATTTCACAATATCTAACAGAGTTTAGGTAATGTATCTAATAATTAAATATTGGGGCTCCAGGCGTTTTATGTAGTTTGCTGCTTGTCTTTCATTTGAGCCTCCATCCTCTCATTCACAGTTATCTCACTGTCTCCCAACTCACCCAGTTTTGTTCTAACCTCATTAAAACTCATTTGCTAATGAATGCAGATTTAGGCTCATTCTGAACAATGCATCCATCTATTCAGGATCCAAATCATTTCTGAGCATGGCTAATGAGCTGCTAGAATTTTTTTAACTGCAGTTCAAAGCAATGTTAAGTGTGGGAATCAAAATCCTTTCTCCTGAGACTAATAGTATGAAGCACAATAGCATCCTCTTGATCTATCCTTCAGCATGTTTCCTTCTACACTGTGACTCCTCCATCATCTGACTCATCCATTGCTCCTTTCTCTGGAGGAATTATGCTAATCAAGGCAAGCCAGATACTGTTAAGCATCAGTAGTATCCAGTGAGACATGTGGTACAAAGATAGCCTATGAGCATTTCTCATTTTCAGCTAATTATAGCCCCTCTCACCAAATGGTAGCATACTTAACTGACTGGGGAGTATCCCTTTGATCTTGAGCCATCATAGATCAAGTATTGGAAGAAAATAAATCCATAAATAGATGAGCAGAGTAGCCAATGCATAAGTCCCTCATCAATCTTTTCTGCCATTTATTTTCTTACTCGATCATATTTATAAATGATTGCTGATTGCAGAGTAAGATGATAAGATTGATACCACTCTTCATGTATGATGAATATATAACTGGACTAGGTTTCTGTAGCTTATATTAGCTTTGCTTAGCTTAAAGACTAGATACAGGGATATACAGTTAGCCCAGCTCTGTCTAAATATAACTCAATTTGCAAAGCAGCACCTTATAGCGCAAGTGCTAAACAGAAAGTATAACAACACAACATAAAGTATTTAGCAACATAAAATACATGCATATAGTTTCCTGGATTCCTTTGCAGGGGCCTTTAGGTTGGCTGACAATTATTCCCAGACAACAAATGTTCAGGCCCATTTCAGGCTTGATTCTCCACAGTGTTTGTACAGATCAAACAAACAAGATACAAGTTGTCAATACAGCCAGTAGCTTGTTTTAACTTTGGAAAGAACCAGGTTAGCCAGTTGCCCCTGTTTGAAAGCTGGTTGATAAGATAGTGGTGGTTCCTCAGGTCCCATATGGTCTAGCGGTTAGGATTCCTGGTTTTCACCCAGGCGGCCCGGGTTCGACTCCCGGTATGGGAACTACAGTTTTAGGGAGAGAGAGAATATGAATCCAACCCTGATTTGATTTCTTTGAGCGAGATTACCCTTACTGATTGTAGGCACCTAAACACAGTTAACATGTCGACAAAACAATTACATGTCAGTGGGCCTTGTGCCTGTGTCTGTAAATTAACAACCAGTGACACATTTAATTTCCCCAAAGGGATTTAAGAAAGTTATGCCTCATATCAACTATATACAATTACATTACATGGCATTTAGCTGACGCTTTTATCCAAAGCGATTTACAATAAGTACATTCGACCAGGAAGACACAACCTTGAAGAAAACAGAATCATATAAGTACATCAGGTTTCATAGAGCCAAACATTTCAAGTGCTTTCAAGAGGTATTAATCCTCTCTTTTACTCTGTTCGAGAAAAAGTGTATTTTTGATTATGATATCGATGACATAACAAGTATTGTCTCTGAGACACTTTTGCCAAATTATAAGTCTGATATATAGCTTAACTTTCTTTACATTTGTACTCATTGCAAAAATTGTAACATTGCAAAAATCAGGCATATCTTGCCTCAAAACGATGCAGAGAAACTAGTCCATGCATTTGTTACTTCAAGGCTGGATTATTGTAACTCTTTATTATCAGGGAGTACCAAGAAGTCAGTCAAGTCGCTTGAGCTGATTCAAAATGCTGCAGCTCGTGTACTAACCAGAGTTAGGAAAAGGGACCACATTACTCCTGTTCTGGCTGCCTTACACTGGCTCCCTATAGAACACAGGATAGAATTTAAAATTCTTCTTCTCGCCTACAAAGCCCTTAATGGGCAGGCGCCATTTTACCTTAAAGAACTCATTATACCCTACTGTCCTACTAGGGCATTGCGTTCCAAGAATGCAGGGTTGTTGGTTGTTCCTAGAGTCTCTAAAAGTACAATGGGAGCCAGAGCCTTTTCTTATCAAGCTCCACATTTGTGGAATCAGCTTCCAGTTTGTGTTCGGGCGGCAGACACCCTATCCATTTTTAAGAGTGCGCTTAAGACCTTCCTTTTTGATAAAGCTTATAGTTAGGGCTGATTAGATAGTTTTGCTGATATAGGCTTAGTTTGTCGGGGACATCTTACTTCTTCCTTCTCTCTGTCTATACCTGTGTACTCTCATGTTCCGATTAACCCAGCTTCCCCAAATGTCTTTCTTTTTGGTGTCTATATACGCCGGGATCCGGAGACATGGATGATCCTGCGGTCCTGTGTCCTGGATCGCGAGCCCTGGATCTTGAGTCGTGGTTGTGGTCCTGGATCATAGGTCCTGGATGGATACTCCTCATGGATTCATCTTCCTATTATACACACATGCATTTCCAAACATTTGGACTACCTATGTTGTAAATGTATTATCTTTTCAATTTACACACGGCATCTATTGCACGTCTGTCCGTCCTGGGAGAGGGATCCTTGCTCTGTTGCTCTCCCTGAGGTTTCTCCCATTTTTCCCTTTAAACTGTGGGTTTTCTCCGGAAGTTTTTCCTTGTGATGTGAGGGTCTAAGGATAGAGGGTGTCGTATTGTCATACTGATATTCTGTACAAACTGTGAAGACCACTGAGATAAATATATATATAAATAATTGATTGATTGATTGCAGAAAACTATTTTATTGAACCCATACGATTCAAATCTGCTGCAGACACTTAAGGTAGCATATGTACATGGTATACATTTCGTATAAAGGCTGTTACACACAGCTTACCGTGTGTACATTCAGGCCAAAGTGTGTGTGTGTGTGTGTGTGTGTGTGTGTGTGTGTGTATCATTGCAACAGGAGTGCTATGGGTCCACAGAGTTTCAATGAAGATTAATAACAGTTTCCAACCGTCCAAACGCCTCTAAAGACCCATCTGACAAATCCAATCCTCTCAGATCCACATTGAATGAGATGCACACACAGTTCAATCAATATCCTCTGTTTCTTGGACACGCTTGTCAAGGTCATGCATGCAGCAAAGCCTTTGGGTGATACATAAAACATGAGTGATAGGGCATTGAAATGCACTATGGTAGATAGAAGCTTAAAGTTGTATTTATTTATAAGATATTGAACTGGAATAAATTAACATTATGACAGTCATTGTGATCTCCAATATCATATTAGCTGTCTCCTGCAATATTGGCACAAGGCAAGGTGAGGGATGATGAATGAGGGGATAAGACAGCTAATCACGGCTAAATAGCACCTCTAGGATTTTGGAAATATTGAGAAACTCTTTTCTATCCTACACAGCTCAGACGGATGTGTCAGTAAGCCCCATTATTAAATCCACAAAGGATATTTGTCTCCATTTTATGGTGGTAACATTTCAAAATGTTCAAAGCAAACAATCTGTCTTTGTCTAAAAGAAACATCTTAGCAATTTTCTCCATATAATAATATGTTGCTCCCCATATATACAGTCTATGGTTGCTCTCAGCAAAGGGAGATTAACCCATTTATGTTTCTCTCTTTGGGACCTGTGTTTTAAAAATCGTCACCTTCTTAAACTAATGGCCTAAGTCATATTTGAAAGTTTTTCAAAAAACTGAAAAAACTTAACCAAATATAGAATATATGATATATATTAATTATTTCACACAAAAAGGTTATGACAATATATGACTATTGACATACACATAACACTGTCTGTCAATTATGTAAAATAAGAGATTTAGATGACTTAGGCCAATTTACGAACATGTTGTTGTGACTTAGGCAATTTGAAACCTGACTTAGGCCTTATTACTTCTGGAGTAAGTGATTTAGGCAACACAGTGCACTTCTCTTTCCCGCATTATTGTGACAGACCATGGGGCTGGGTCAGCCACTAACAGTTTAAAATGCTAGAAGAGCATACAGAGACTCAGGAAACAGAGGGCAGTTTGGCCCTTTAATTCAATATAGCAAACTCAAAAGGTACAACTTAAATCACTCTTAGCTAAATAAAACAAAAGGCAAGTAAATCAAACCCTGAGGAGGCATGTGCCTCTCCTCACTACTCCCTCCAGCTCTTCTTTGCTGTGTTTTTAATTGTAGCTAACCCTTTTCCATTTAAATCAGTTTCTCCCCTGAACCTTTCTCAGTCATCTTGGTGTGTGTGTGTGTGTGTGTGTGTGTGTGTGTGTGTGTGTGTGTGTGTGTGTGTGTGTGTGTGTGTGTGTGTGTGTGTGTGTGTGTGTGTGTGTGTGTGTGTGTGTGTGTGTGTGTATGTGTGTGTGTGTGTGTGTGTGTAATTATGTGGCAAATTGTCAAAAAGCTGATGACACTCGAAGGGCATGACATGTTTCATGGACGGAAGGTCCTGAAACCTCCTCGCATTGATTGGCAGAGCGTCAACTTCAGCAGTTGCAGCTGCCTGTTGAGATTCCCGATGTAGTTGGGAGATGGTTGTGCCTGGGTGAAGGAACTTCTTGAAGGAAATCTGTCACAGCAGTTTCCAGCTTTGCATTTTTGCCACTCTTAGGGCCAGATGTAGTTGACGGGTCTGCCACTTGTTCGTGATGGTCGATGGTGTCTTTGTTCAGCCAGTGTAATGGTTCTTTCAGGGATACCAAGTGTAAAAGAAAAAAAGCTTTGCACACTTTAAGATTTGTTCCATCCTGAAGTTGTTTCAGTTGGTAGGAAAATTATGAACTGCGCCTGGATCCCTCACCAACTTTCTTTTGCTTCATGGCAACCTTTGTGACCAAAGTGGTGACGTAAAACCGATGTTCTTCCCAGTTGTCCATTGACCACACTTTCTCAAATATCCACTGCCTCTGCTCTTCTGCAATGGATTGACAGTCTCGAGTTGTGACTCGCTGACAGAACTTCGAATTGCAGGGAAGGCCCATAGCCTTTGCAGCTATTTCTTTGCCACCTTTGGCCTTGTATCCTTTGAGATGTTTCTTCTTGGATTCATTTTGCTTCCATGTTTCTGGGCTGAGGTATTTATGTTGTTTCCTTTTGATCGTATTGTTTTCATACACATCCTTTAGATGAGGACCATAATGTTCTGAAGTTGCTGCCAGACTGTCTTCATTTTCAGGGACAGAGGACTCATCAGAGGATGGATTGTAGTTTGGGTCAATGATAATATCATCATCTATGTCTTCTTCATGGTGTGGATGGGTCTGCTAAGGCATCTTCAGCAACACTCTCTTCTTCAATGAAAGTGTTTAGGTTATTGTCTGCTCCATCTGACTCAGGGTTTCTCAATGTCGAGTAACGCTGCTCCAGAGCCACTATTTCAAGGATACTACTTCGAGTCCCGCCGAAGGACTGTTCCAATGTCCAGGATCCTTGGAATTCTACCGAGGCCGGCATAATTCGTTGCTGGAAATTTCGAGGCAGCACATGTGTATTCTCCGCGGTCTTAAAATCCGCACAATGCTTTACGCACGGACCAATTCCCCAAATCTTTGTCGGAAAATGTAAGGCGGGGCCACTCATATGACGCACACCTGCACACTTGCTAGCCTGTTCCATTCTTCGCTCTCCGAAAGCCAGGAATGATTCTTGCCTAGCCTCTGATGGACCTGACTCGGAGGACAAGGAAGCGTCTTCGACATTGAGAAACACCCACAGTGTATTGGCCTGGTACATGCTGCTCCACCTCTTTAACGACAGTCTCATTTTCATTGGATGATTCCTGATCGGTGTCTGAAAAGTCAAGTGCATCTCCTACCAAAAAGAAGTAGGCGTACGGTCACAACTGTGTGATCATTGTGAATTTTTTTTTTGTAATTGCACTGTGGTCCTATGCATTAATACATTAAAGCTATTTAATGAATATTATTTGGCCAAATTCAGTTAAAAAAACATGTAATCTTTCCTAATAAGATGGAAATGTAATGTGGAAAAAGGACAATATTAAGAATTAAAACAGACAAATGCAAAATGTAGTTTTCCTTATTTATAATTATGCTGTAATTGTAACCGTTAGTTTTGAAAGATTAGATTCGTTTTTAGATGAGTCTGTATTGTCCCAGAGGGAAATGTGTGCAAGCTTCATGGAGCTACAGTAGCTACATTATCTGTTAGTTTTTCTTTCTTCTTGAAGCAGCCATTTTGTAAAGCTTGTCAAATGGCCTAAGTCACAAGACAATGTGACTTAAGCAATTATTTTTTTTAAATATATTGCCTAAGTCACACTCTTGACATAGGCCATTATACTATCAGGGTAGGAACAGCACTTTCTTTTCAATAAGGATGTAGGCAATTTTACCAAAGGTGGCCAGCATCAAGAAGAGATGATTTAGGCAAAAAAAACGTTTTCTCCAAAATATGACATTAGTTTAAGAAGGTGACGAAATGAGAAAATGTGTTGTTTTTTTTTCAGCACTTTGCCTTGATATTTGTTTTCTTTTATATGGAAATCAAGCATTGGACCATGGCGTTTTTGGTGTGAAGGAGAAGTAACTTGTACATTATTATCTGTATTTTACATTACATTACATGTTACTTGTTAGACGCTTTTATCCAAAGTGATTTACATACTCAATACTGTGGGCAATCCCCACAGGAGCAATGTGGGGTGAAGTGTCTTGCCCAGGGACACAACGACATGCTGACTGCAGTGGGGTTTGAACCCGTGACCCCCTGATCCGAACACCTACAAAATATCTATTATTATTTTGCTCCCGTAACAGATATTGTATATTATATCACAGAGATTGTGAATTGTTTGATAATACTCAAATAACATCACCATGAGACTGAAAGAAAGCATGACAGCAGTCACATTATTTGGATATAAGATTATGTTTACTGTTGACACAATAATTAACTTAAATATAATTATGTATATAAATGTGGATCTATTGATGTTACAGCATGCACATGAGGCAGGTCAATAGAGTTAGTCTGCTGCTAAGTGTAATTTGGCTTTAATAAATGTGTGTCCTCACATGCTATTTTCTTTTGTTATTTCAACTATGATTTCAACGTGAAAATAGCTATTCTCTACACACTATCAACTATAAACTGCATAAACAGATAGTTTATTTTAAATTAACTCATCTTATTTGTACGACTTATGATTTCAATCAGTGTTAAAACAATAATTACATTTGAAAATACCAAGCAGTGTTCTTACTTTGCATGTAGGCTGTCAATCCTTTTTTGCAAAACATGGATTATGCGGTTTCGTCACACAGGGATTGTCCTCCTCGGCCACCGTATGATGTCGTGGCGTTTGCTATGCACTAACTCACCATATTTACTTGATTACTGTTAGCTCTCATTTCTAGCTTATTCGGTCTACATTTGTTTACGTACACGTTACATAAACCACCGGACAGTGTGTACCGTCAGCCTTTCAAGATGAGACGCGCTGGTGCGGGTAAGAGACAGACGGACATGTTTAATTTAAAGCTAATACCTAGCTTGCTTGCTAGTTAGCAAACAAGCTAGCTCACGTTAGCTAATGTTGTTGATATTGTTGTGAAACGTTACAGGGCTAATTTACAGTAAGGACAACATAGCCAACCGATTGTGTATTAATTATCGTTTCATTCAGGTGAAGGAGGCCCTGGGAATTATGTAGCAAGTGGCTACAGTGTGTATGAAGAGGAAAATGAACATCTACAGGAGGGATTGAGGTCTAAAGTCCACGCTTTGAAAAGTGTAAGTAACTAAATGTAGTTGATTAATGCTTTTATATTTGGTTTAGCAGAATATACTGCACATGATCTGTGTGGTCCACTCTGATAAAGGTACATTTTGTTTTTAGCTCATCTTATTACGATATACTTTATTGTCCCCGTAAGGACATTTGTTTATATTTAACATGTCTATAGTTTACTCCTCCTGTTTATTTTTTCATTATTATTATTATTGTTTTTGTCTTGAATATATTTATGTTGAGCTGTTGAAGGAGCCTGGGACTTAATACTTTCATTGCCACAGTGTAACTACATGAGCTACTGTGCATATGATTCATATTTATTGTTGCTTGATATTAACAGCTTACCATCGACATTGGGACAGAAGTCAAATACCAGAATAAAATGTTGGATGAAATGGTGAGTTTTACTTTATGTTGCGTCTCTTCCTGAACAATGTTAAAACACTGCATAAGAGTATATAACTGGTGGAAGAGCTATTCAGAGTATTAAGTCAAAGTTAACATATTACAATGTAACGTTGTACAATTAAAAGTCCAGGATTAAATTCTTATGTACAGAAGTATTGACCACAAAATAAGAACTAACACAATGTATTATGACTGGCATGCTATAATTTGATTGTTTTATTCATAGATTATCTGGAAGTATAATTTAAATGTTTCTGCTGATGGAGAGAGGTTATTTTAACAATGTTATACTGTTGGGTTCTTTTTATTTAAAAGTTCATGTCACTTTAAAAAAAAAAAAGCTCAAATAAATGAAGTGGATTTAAAAAGAACGCTTTCCCCTCTCAAACCGAGTTGAGTTCAGTCATTGAATAGTGCCATACTGCTCCGAGAGTCACTGGAGTAATCTCGGGTCTGCGTGTTACACTATGTTTGTTTGCTGCTGGCCTGGACTTTAAACTCTCTATAACCCTCTTTCCCACACTAGGACTCAGACTTTGACTCGACGGGCGGCCTGCTGGGTGCCACCATCGGCCGAGTCAAGCAGCTGTCCAGAGGCAGCCAGACCAAGCTGCTGTGCTACATGCTGCTCTTCTGCTTCTTCGTCTTCTTCGTCCTGTACTGGTTCATCAAGCTGAGGTGATAGGAGGACCCAGTTGAACTTCTTAACTCCTCATCTTCATCCCCAGCCTGTGCCATGCTGATGGATCAAACCAACATAATGCTGATGAGAACACGCAGGGATTTTTTCCCTCAGCTACACATGTGCCCGTGTGTCTGAGTATTTCAAAATCCCAAATGTAGTCTTCGATAAAGTCCTTCTGATGCTGTATGATTGAATCCTTACAAATAAACCACGGTCTAAATAATGGACCACGTGAACTAGGTATGTGGTATCTGAAGAATGCGCAATTGGTGTACTTTATCAGACAATTTACAACTGATACTCCTGTGTAAATAACCTTAATGCAGTCATTAACACATTGTATGGTAAACATGATCTAATAGTAAATCTGTCATTAAGTTATAGAATGCCACTCAAAGCCAATAATCTAGTCTTTTTGCTTTTAAGAATGAATGGATAAAGTACAACATTTGGCATCCATACATAGGATAGATAGTATTGTTTTATGTAAATAAACACATGTTATGAGATTAATTGAACAGTGTCAGTGTGCGATTTACATACTGAGAAAATCTGCCGAATACATACAAAATTGAACTGGTTCTTTTATTATTTTTATAAATTTGTCGTTGACACAAACAAAAAGGCATATTATTTATTGTGATATTTATTGTACAAGTTCTAGCACCTTATTTTTCTTCGCCTATTCTATAAAAATAGATTTAGTCTTAACTGACTCATCACATAGCAATACAATTAGAAAGTTCACATTTATATGTTCATGAAAACAAAACAGGAGCTTCATTATTCTGTGTGTTTAAATGTCTTTTGAACTACATACAGTTCAGTCAAAACAATCAAATGCAAAACTAACATGCTTACATATGTCAAGCATCTTAACATACTGCACTTGGGTGTTTGTGTTAAGTGGTTCATTGTAAGTGATTAGCACAATATCAGCAGCACAGTAGGTGGTGATTGCATCAGTTCTTGGGAAGTGTGTCCATGTACTTGCAGATGATTCCCAGCATAACCTCATCAGCGCCTCCACCAATCGACATCAACCTGGAATCTCTGTAGAAAGGACCAGAGATATACAAACAGTCAGAGACAACACTGACTCCTCTTGAATTTTCCCATGACTCAAAAGTATTGTCTAAAAGCTCCATGAACATATGAAAGACATTTTCCACGACCAACTTTGAGCTCTGTTGGTCCTTCTGTCATTCTTGTGATCCACAAATGACATCTCACTGTGGAGCCAAGGACTTCATTCAGACCAGTATAATTATGGAAAAGAAAAGTATACTGAGAGAGGGAGCCATACTTTCAGGGATGGATCACAAAGTTGACAAACGTGGCATCCTACAAACGCATTTCTTTTAAAGTTCGAAGAACAGGACTGAGAAATACGTGGTAGATTGAGGAGACTACCTTAAAATACATTGTGAATGAGGACAAATGTTGAAGTAAGCCTCATGTACGAAGTCATTTGTTTCGTTAACCAACATGTGATACTGTTTATCAAAAATGTCAAAAAAAACAAAAAAAGGAGTTTCCTTTCTAACTTAAATTACTTAAACATTTCTTTCACATGAACAATGGCTTCAATCAGGTTTTTCACGGTCGTGCATCCTGAACCCTCGTTCCGCTGCATTATTTGCCCCATCAGTAGATGTCAGCATAACATAAGGTTTAAAAGAATCTGAGTGAAACAGTGTTACTTGATTGAACACTGTATAAAAATTGAGGATACTCGAAGCCCAACAGAGACTAAGTCTAATTGTGTGCTTTCAAAGACTATTATTACTCGAGTACATGCTATGTTTATGTAGAAGCCATCACTCAATCTGATTTTCACCATCTGGTTTAACTCTTCTTTAAAAAAGACATGGACCACAAGCTTTATCTAGCTCCTGCCAACTGGTGAGGTTGCTCTTACCATGGAAACATTATACCCTCTAAAAAAGCATACTTGGCAGCCAAATATAATATATTTTCTTGGATGAGATGAAAAATGCAATACAAGGGTAAACATAATTGAATTGTGGTAAATGCTATAAATCACTGGAAAACACAGGAAACTCATTTAAAAAACCAGATCAGTGAACATTACTAGACTCACCTGTAAAATCTGCTGACCAGCACGTCACTGGTGAAGCCCATTCCTCCCCAAAACTGGAGGCAGCTGTCGCCCACCTCCCTGGCCAGGCGGCCCCCCTTTAACTTGGCCATGGATGCCAGCTTGGTGACGTCATTGCCTTTAATGTACAATGCTGCAAAAAAATAAAGAAAATATGCATGAGAAGGTGGGTACAAAGGCATTATAAAGAATGTGAGGAGGAAAACAAAGACCGTAAACAAATGATGCTAACCTCTATTATTTCTCTACCTACCCTCCAGAGAAAACATGTGTGAGCTGTTTATTTCCTGTTGAAATGTGTAAAGAAGTGTGTGTGTGTGTGTGTGTGTGTGTGTGTGTGTGTGTGTGTGTGTGTGTGTGTGTGTGTGTGTGTGTGTGTGTGTGTGTGTGTGTGTGTGTGTGTGTGTGTGTGTGTGTGTGTGTGTGTGTGTGTGTGTGTGTGTGTGTGTGTGTGTGTTTATCTACCTGTGCCAAACAGATGCAAGCTTGCATCTGTTTCTGGGCAAGCAAATCGGATGAGCTAGAATTCACTCAAAGCTGGCCGCCAATGAAGTGGTTACAAACACGAGGAGAAAATCACAAGACCTTGAACACACGCCCGCCAGATGCACCCTCGTATTCTAAAGCACTAGTGATGTATTTTGAAACAAGTGGGTATGAGCCAGTTTTTCAGGTGGGTTTTGAAGTTATGCCAAAAACAACTGCAGTGTGTAAGAGCCATTCATCGTTTGATACCTTGAGCTCCTCCTGTCTGTCTTGAGTGTCCTTAAGTTTGAAATGTATGCTAAGAGATTAATTCATCAACACATAAATAATGGTATTACACAGGGAAGAATAAATTAGAATAGCTCTTGATGCCTGTGAAAATAACAAAAAAATATCTTCTTTACAAAGCAGAGACCTAAACTTGAGTAAAACTCACCAGTTCGGGCAACTTATCCAGGAAATTCTTGTTGTTTCAGAAATATAGCAGCGAGCCATTTTGATGCCAAGTAATCACTGTTCTGTCTACAGCCAGCCAGCCATATTGTTGTTTACTGTTACCTTATCACTACTAAGCTAGCACATCACTCTCCAGCCAGCACTGTTCCCTTTATCTTCTAACCCAACCTGCTGCATTGTACATATTACAAACTCAAGGCTGGTTTGGCATTCTCATTGTTCTTGCATTGCAGAGTGAACCGTGGCCTTCCATATCGAGTCTTCAGTCTTATCTAATGTATTGAGTGCCAGCCACAAGGACAGCTACATGCATTTATTCGGAAGAATTTTCTTAAAATACTGCACATCTAAGCAAGTCTGTTGGATATGCAATATCTGGATTTGAAATAAAGGCAAACATAGCCAAAGGTGTAATTATGCATGTAAAGAAGAGACAGATGTTAAAGGACACCTATTATGCAAAATCCACTTTTCCATGTCTTTTCTACATCAACATGTGTCCCCTCTGTGTAAAGAGATTATGAATGTTTCAGGAAAAAAGATTCTCTCTCTTTTTGTCCTGATCCATTTCTATAAAAACCTGTCTGAAAATGAGCTGATCAGATTTTGGCCACTTTATGATGTCATAACGATTTGTTTGGCTTGTGTAACCATTAGCCAATCACCAACCAAGGAAAAACAGTATAATAGGGGACCTTTAAAACAACAACATCATCACTAATACAAGTCAGAAACACACATATTTGAAAACAACATATATGTACAGTATAATACTATATTGATGTGCCTTAAGAATAGAGAGGGACAAAAGGTCATTCAGCGGCTGCAGCAAACACTACCAAGCTATCATTATGGTTCACATGTCTGTATGTAAAGTGAGCCCACCTGTAGCGCTGTGCAGGAGAGCGCGCAGCAGCTCCACCTCAGTCTGCAGCTCGGCCAACCTGAAGTGAACCGACTGGTGGTGGAGAACCGGCCGCTTGAAGATCTTCCTCTGCCTCGTGTACTGGATGGTCTCCTGAATGATGTTCTCCATCATGGTCAAGACTGGAGGTGTAAAGATAGAGAGATAGAGAATTACTACGAATGCTGATGCTGCCACTTGAACTGCATGCATGTCTGTGCTTGCTTCTCATTTGTGTTTCTGATTTATGATATAATGCACACATGTTTGACAGGCAAGACGCCTCAGATTTAATAGAAGCATATCAACTTTCCCTTCTCGGAAGTCGTTTCTTACAAGTTCTTCCCAAGAAAATATTTATGCATGTTTGCAAACCAATAACAAAAGCAAACATCTGCTTTACTACAGAAGATGAATGGCTTATATTAAGTGACTAAAACTCCCAAATTCTTGGAAACGGAAATGATCCAGTATTATAATCTGTCCAATCTACTGCTCGATCTGTGTGGGGTGGATGAGATTTAGTAAAAAAACAGGGGGGAGTGAAGGATGAAGTGAAAAAGTAGTACAAAATGAAGTCTGATTACTGGATATTGCTTGGGGTAGTGAGAGATTAGCTGTAAGAAGGGCTCACTCACTATTGGCCACTGCCCAGAGCCTCTCTTCCTGGAACTGAAGCATCTGATAGGTGAAGCCCATGCCTTCCTGGCCAATGATGTTCTTGCAGGGCACGTGAACGTCATCGAAGAACACTTCAGCCGTATCCGATGACCACATGCCGAGTTTCTCAATCTTGCGAGCGATTTGTACTCCTACAGAGGGGAGGACAGGAAACAGCACACTTATAATAACAAATGCTAGTATCCATAGACCGGATAAGGACCTTCTGAAGAGAGGGATTTTGTGGTAAAATGTGGGAATATAATATGTTTTAGTAGGACGGACAAACACTTCAATTTGAGGGCTGTTTTTAAATCTACTTGAATCACAAAAGATGAATGTGAAAGGCCTTCTGCTTTGAATGGAAAACACACACATAGCAAACAGACCCCTACCTGGCAGGTTCATGGGCACACAGATGAGGGACTTGTTCCTGTGTGGGGAGCCATCACTGGTGTTGACAAGCAGACATATCCAGTCTGCCTGGGTACCGTTGGTGGTCCACATCTTTCCCCCGTTGATCACATATTCATCGCCTTTTCTCACTGCCTTGGTCATGATATCTGAATCGATGTGTGGTGGAGTGTGTAAATGGAAGGAGAGAGGGAAATTGGGAAGATGAGTGGAAGGACATAAGGTTAAATGAAAAGTTTCAACGGATGAATAATCTAAGAAATAAAACCACATTTAGGAGCAGAAAAGACACACCAGTCTAAAGTTTAAAGCTGGTGTTAAGTCTAAGTGTGAATCATAATACATACTAATACAAAAATGCACAAAGTTATGAAGTTTGGCCTAAATACAGAATGTACAGCATGGGACCCTTGTCCCCTGAGAGAACATTAGTGCCAGATTGATTGTAAGACTGCTGATTTCTGGCTCCTCCATTATTTCCGCAGCCTGAGCTAATTTAAAATGGTCCTTCAGAAGCTAAAAAGGAAAGTATGTGATCGATGAAGGAGAGACGTACTTGAGACATCAGAGCCGGCTCCGACTTCACTGACTCCGAGGCACGCCACTTTGTCCCCCATGATGGAGGGAAGGAGAAACTCTTGCTTTAGCTCAGCTGAGCCAAACCTGCAAACACACATTAATAAATAACTATTTAATCAACTAACAATACAGCACTCCCTAAGTTTTCTGACATTACAGTACTTTCTACAGACTTCATGGTCAGGCTACTGTCTAATAAAAGTTGTGTGAAACTTTTTTTGTACTGTAGAGCAGTAGATTGTGTGCAAACAGCACTGCCATGTTTGAGGCAATTACATTTCCAGTGGGACAGAGGAGGGAGTCTTATCCTGAAGCTCCAATGGTATTCTTTTTTTCTGCGGCTCTCTTAGCACTTCAACCTCGTTGCAAGCTAGTGTGGATCCCCAAATTAAACTCCGGAGGCTCATACAGTCTGTTCAACTTAAGTCTGTCTTTTGTAACCAGCAGCTGTTTAGAAGCAGAACAATATCACAAGCCAAGGCCCTACATGCGTGAGACAAACAATTACCAATTACACAAATAACAATACCCTCAAGGGAGTTTAACTTTGGTATAACCACTAACACATGATGCCCAGTTAAATAGGGCCTGGACAAAATACATTTGGTCATAATTATATTTACAATTGAGAAATACTTGTAGAAATGTCCATATAACCAGTAAAAATAATATGGATGTGGATTTGGTTATAGCATTTGTAGCACTGTCTATAACATACATTCTTGCTTCATGACTTTAAGTGCCTTAAGTGCAATTCACTGCTTTTTAAAGAGTGCAGTCTTTAAATTAATTGTTGTCAATGATAGACCAATATAAATGCACCAAATAAACACAAGCTAAGAAAAGCTGAGGGGTGAAAGAACGAGATAGATATGTCTGTAAAGCTGGAACAAATAATTAAAATGTCTGAAGTAGCGATGCTTCCTTTATTGCTAAGACATTGGTTTGATTTGAAAAACTCCAGCTTCAAACACAAGGTAATAACTGCAGGGTAATCCATGTCATACATTCTATGTGCTAATCAGTGAGGGATAGCAAGTTATGCTAGCTTTTTATAGCCTCATTATAAAAGATGTCCATGTAGGGAGACTTTTTAAAGAATGTATTGTAGCCTGAGTCACTCATTAGTTGTCCTTCTGATAAGAAAAATGCAGAGGTGGAGGGAGATAAGTAAAGCTAAGTGTACAGCAGGGCTGCCAACATTTGAGTTCAGCTTGGAGTGAGATTTTTTTTTGGTGAACCGAAAAAAGAAACGTTCATGTGTACAGTGTTACAAATGTATTGAACATGTACAAACTAGGGTTTCATTTCAGCATATACAATGGCGTATATGGGTGAGCAGAGGTAACGTGCTATTTTATAAGTGGGGGGGGGTCCTCACCTCCTCTAGGGGGGTCCGAGGGCATTCTCCCCCGGGAAGATATATATATATTTTAAATATTGAAGTTAAATGCATCAACCTGGTGCACTTTGAGAGCAAAATGAATTTATGGATACATCTCTCAACACCCATATGAAATAGAACTGTACATGGATTTTCTTTTTCTTTATGGATATTTTACAAATCACTCACCTTTTAAACTGTATTCTTGTTTTACTGTCATATAGTATTTCACTGTTTTTCATTTATTCTCATAAATGGTGACCAAACCGTTTGAGACCCACTGAGATAACTAGACTAAAGTTAACTATCTAAACAGAGAGTCCCTCACTGAGCTGTAGTTATCTCTCGAGAGCTCTCCCTCTCATTGTTTGAGAAACAGCTTCTAATATCCGTTAAGCTAACCAGATGCTAACAACAACAATGCAAATAGTGAGTTTGGTAGAAATATACTGTATAATAGTAAAGTTATTTAAGATGATGCCATATTTATTGAAGATTTTACATTTGAAATATTCCCCAAAATTATTCAAAAGCATATTCTTCCAAACTCCTTGCTGTACTGTAGTATGAGCAACAGGAGACTATTGATGTGTGTAGTGAGTTTGGTAGTAATAAGCTGTATAATAGTGATTGAATATTATTGTATTCTCTTTTTTCGGAGTTGCACTTTGCAGACGGTCCCTGAGCACTAGTTTTTTCTCCGGCTGCAGATAGAGACCAATGTAATGTGTCCAGCTCGGAGGACGGCGCGTATTGGCTTTTTGTTTCTTTCAAAATGTGATTGTAGTTCGTTGTCAACCTTACCACGGTACTTAGGAGACGTCATTTGTGTCTGAATAACGTTTTGTTCATGAGTTATTGATCCGTGAAATCAGAATCTCCCAATATCGTTCCAACTTTACTGAACTAAGCCAGAAGACTGTCTCATTTCGTAGACCGCTCGGTTTGCTGTTCCTTCACTTTATTTTTATAAACATTTATTTTGGACGAAAAGTTAGCGCGAGGAAAGGCAAGTGTGGCGTGAGTGCGTGAGATATGGGTTAATTGCGTGACTCTCACGCTCAATGCGTGAGTGTTGGCAGCCCTGTGTACAGTGACGTGTCTCTAACCCAAACTAATGGGAATTTCGCTCACCTACAGTAAGACCCATATCAGCAGATTCGTAAAAAAAACAAATGTCCTTGTTTATGGGAAGGTACCTGGCCAGTGCAGGAGTGGTCATGTCAGTCTGCACCCCGATCGCCATGGGGATGCCTCCGCAGCGGATGTGGCCCAGCTCCTCTGCAACTGCCACACTGTAGCTGTAGTCCAGACCCAAGCCTCCATACTCTGCACGGGACAAAACACACACTCCTTCAAGGACAGATCGATGCACTGGTGTAGACAATTGTGTTCCATATGTTCATTAGAAAAGAAAAGTGGACCTTTACCAATGTGAAGAACGGCTTCGAAATGTTTGTTTGGACATAAATAACCCATCACTTAATTGTACTCTTAAACTAGCCTTGAAAAAACCATCTTACCCATTATCTCTGTAATAACCTCGCTGCCTAACATGTTTCTGTACACACCCATATTCTGAACCCTTGGCACCGAAGCATGCACTCAAATTAATTACAGGATGTTATCATTAATTGCGCTTTCTGTAATTACGTGTAAAAAGCACTGCCGAGAGGTCAGCAGCAAGGTGACAGTCATCTCATCTCTTTGGCTTAGTATATCACACTTTTGTTCCCTTAAACAACCCATTTACTGAAAAGAATATCTAAATTGATGTCTATTTCTTGTATTCTGGCAGTAGAGGCATTTGCAAAGACCTTAATGGAGTTGAACAGTGCACTATAAACTATGTTTAAAACACCACTTTCTGTCAGTTATCCTCATAGAGCCATCTATTTTCCTTTCCTCTGCCTTTCATCATCAGTCGGAGCATCTATTGTGAAATGAATAGGGTGTTTTTTTAATACTAATATACTCAGTTTTCTAAGTGGAACTTAGCTAGCTAATGTGCTCGCTTTTATTCTGCGTTTCTTTTTAAGTCATTAGTGTCGAACACACACACATTCAGACCCTTTCAAAACAAAAACAATACGAAATTGAAGTCTGTTTGTAGTGAATTTGTGTTGACATTATCATCCAATGCTAGCAAATGTAATCTGACAGTTATTCATCTAGGACAAATCTCTTGATGATAACGCCAAGTCAGCCATAAGTAACAAGACATTTGTGAAGGGGTCGTCAATATCCTGGTTTTTCCTTGACTAAATGCAGTATGCCAGGTACTGGATGATGGATACTAAAACTGACTGACAATGAATAACTATCAGCGAGTTTACCACATGGAGGCCTGCACTCCAGCATAGTGGTTTAATATCACCTGTCAGGCTAGTTATCGAATAACGGAAAGCCGTCTGGCAGACTGTCAGAGAGACACAGGGAGGGGAAGAAAGAGAGCACAATAAATGGGGACAGGGAGAGAGGGACATTTATTAGTGGGACCAGCAAAAACAAGGGAGTAGGGGAGTCTAAAATAAGAGGAAGTAGGTGCAGCTGTGCAGCGATAAGTCTCTGAGCGCTGGAAACCCTGCGGTGGATAATGTGGACCAAGGGAAGCACCAAGGTTTATCCCACTTTAAGCAAAACAGCAGGCTGTCTGGTTGAACAAGCAAGCAGGAGAAAAACAAACACGATTCTGTCACAAATGTCAATCCTTTACACATGTGTTTCGACTGAACACCAGATGTTCCTCAGCTAGGTTCTCATCGGGTGGAGCTCCATATGAAGCTCATATTGAAGGATCGAGATGAGAACATTTCAAGATGCAGACACTGCATATGTCGAGTAAACACTGTTTTCCATCTTATTTGCTCAAGGACACAAGTGATGGTAAATCGGGGATGACAACATGGGAGAGATTGCCGATGAATCACTGCCGTTAGCTTAGATCCATGATAATTCGGTATATTTACTACAATAGACATAGGTGTAATTGCACTATTAGTCAACCCATGAATGCATGCATCACTAACACAATGTGATATACTATAACATCTGAAAAGTAACTATCATGCATAGAAGTAGTAATCGTGAGAAAGGGCAACAGCCTTGACACACAACTCTCCAACAGGTTATTTTTCAAAATATTAGTAGCAAAAATATGTTAAAGGAAAAAATATGCAGGCCGCCAGGGTCTATCTGTCAGGCAGGACACAAGAGGCCATTGCCATGGTGTGAGCAGCGGATACTTCTCTCAGAGCAGAGGAAAACAGGCAGGGAGCCAGGGGTCATCTCTGTCTTCTCCCTCAACGTGGCTGCCTTAGGAAAACTTCCTGTTCTCTGTTTTTTATGTTATTAGTGCCTTTCCTTGTACATGGAAACAGTGAAAACTATGTGTTGAGTGTTCATGTCAGGGGATTAAATAAAGGGATGTGCTGGATATCTCCAAAGCTGTAAACAGGAGTGTTAACTTTGTTGCTTGGCCTGAATCCATTAAGTCCACTGATAGTGCTGTTTTCCCAGTATTTTAAGTCATCCATGCCCACAGAGGATCACTGAGAATGAACTGGATAACCCTTTTTGCCCTGAGGGTCTGAGTGTGTGTCATCTACACAATGTGGTCTTGGAAACACCTTCCACCAGGTGTTTATATATCTGTCTGTGAACAGATTTGTCACAGCGATAGCAAAGGTGTGAACATGTGCACTGTTTTGAGAATAAAAATAAAGGACAAGTAAGAAGAAGGTTTTGGTCCGATTAAGGGTGCCATATGTCTTCTCCAAAAACCTTTTTATATATTGTAAGTACATAATGAGTTCACCACGTGTTACATGCTTTATTTAAAAAATAAACTTTGTTTGTAGGAGATTGTTTTGATTGTATTTGGAGTTATTCTCACATTCCACCTGATTAATCATTTCTCCATTGGCCAGACTCCTAAATCCCCATTCCTGTAAATCGAGCCTCTAAATGAATTAACTCAAAGCAGAATTCTTTAAGAGTCTGCTCCATTAGTCAGGGGAGGGGACGTCTAGTTGTACACTGCACACTTTCCCAAAGACATATAATACCATGGCGACTTAACTCCTAGAATTATTTCAGATATCAAGCCAAATGTGGCAGGATGATCAATAGATGCCAGATTCAATACTGAGCTCAGTCTTTATGAATACTGTAATATTTAGCCTTTATTGGCATTATTTGGAAGGCTTTTCCATTTTTCGTTGTAAAGACGAGAATCAGTAGTGCAAGTGTGAGAGGTAAATGCATACTGAAACATTGCAACCCAGACATTTGTTTTTACACATTTACCTCAGGTAATCCACCTGATAATGCAGAGTGTCTTCCTCTGAGCTGCATCTCATCTCTAATCCTGCCAACTAATCCTTATCTCTCGTCTACTCAGCACATTTTAATTCCTTTTCTTTGACCTACAGGCCTGTGGCGCAATCCTCTTCACCGAGCTCAGTGCTCAACATTATTGTTCACACATTTTGTTTTTCTCAGCATCCAATGGAAGAACAGCTATAATACTGTAGCACAACAAAACACAAGACAAAGATTAGAAGTGGAAAAGTTAGCGAGATAAATAAATCTATTACAGCGGGAAATAATAAGGGAATATGAAATTACTTTAAACTATAAATCTCTGCAGTTGATTGTCAAACATTTGCCATACAAATCCCTTTATGTATTCAGAATGATTTCACACACAACTATTTTGCGGTCCTTAACTTTGCAGAACTTATACCGCTCCATCTCTTACCCCAGCAGGGACACAGCTGGGTACACATCTGGAAATGGGATATATAATATAGCAGACAGCTGTTGTGGGATGTTGCTGTGACACCCGCACCCATCAACACAGTGGGAACATTTCTAAAGCTGAGCGACTATAATGTATGGCTGAGATACAAAGGGAAAATGAATGGGAAGCGACTACAGCTGTGAGAAAGTAATGCCACATGCTCCTTGAAGCGGAGATGGTCACTCTTTGATTCACCCATCCCCACAGAACTATTCTAACCACAACTGAAATATGTTTCTGAGTGACTTGTATTCATGTGTTCTAGGATTAAAAATGAAATCCTTAAAGGCAAGGTCTTAAGATATGTTACTGATTTATCATGGGAGTTTTGCAGTGGCAACAGAAACAGCACAGCCCAACAACATATATCATGTGGACTGAGGCACAGGTTATTAATCTGTTGTCATATTTGAATGGATTACAAACTAAAATGCCCTAGAGTACAAATAGACTCAAGGTCTGAGCCAGAAAATGCCCCTTAAACACTTCCAGAGCCATGGATACATGTTGCAAACATATGCCAAACATCTCTGTTTTTTAACAGTTTTATTCTCTTTACTTCTCAATATAAAAGCATAAAAAAGCTAATCGTTTCCCCGCAGGATTATTATCTTCTTCACTTACGTAAAAAGGCTTCTGAGTCTCTTTATAATAATGGATTACATTTTTAGAGTGCTTTTGCAGGTGCACAAAGCGCTTTACAATTACATCTTACACATGTAAATGTCAATACTGAGGACATTACCCACAGGAGCAGATGCGGGTACAGTGTCTAGCCCCAAGGACACACCGGCCTGACGCAGTGGGGGCCGAGGCGGGTTTCAAACTGGAGTTCACCAACGCCCCTTGATCTGATGATCAACACTCTAACCACTGCGCCAAAACCTCCCTTTATCAAACCGACCTTTTCCCTAACCACTCTGCTACAGATAATGCCACCCGGAAACACTCACTAAATTAATGACACCGTTATAATTGTTCAGAAATCTTTCTTAATGTTTATTACAAAAAACACTTGCATTTAGCTAATCCTGAATTCCTTTTTTATGATTCAAGTGGAGTAGTTGGATCTTATCCCAGGAGGCACAGTAAGTCAATTACAGACCTGAAGACGACACAGGAATCCAAACATACTCACTCAACGTCATGCAAAAATCCCCAAGAACAGAAGTGGTGAACTTTATCTTGGACAACAAGCAACTGCGTCACCCAAACGTTCTGTGTATGAAAATGAATGTTTAATAAAATACACTCTTACCAACTGGTTTGTTGACCCCGAGAAAGCCAGCATTTCCTAAGATCTTAAAGACTTTATGGGCTGGAAATATGCCTTCTGCTTCCCACTGCTCCACGTGGGGGTTGATCTCCTGGTCAATGATCTAGAACACAAACACAATAAGGTACAGATATGTTACTGTATGTTTCTGATATTGTTTGTTTGTTTATCATGGTGAATTTGAAGCATAACCACGCATATTTGTGCATTTTTACCATGCCAAAATGCACATATTTCCTTGACTTCTTTCTTTTTTTTACCCTCTTTGTACGACAAGGAATGACAGCCCGGCTATTTTATCTCCTGTCACATACATGAACACACACACAATGACTGTTATACATACACGAGTTTCCTGCGGTGCAGTGCACATCTCTATTTAAATCTATGTAATCTATCTTCAGCAGACAGCATTGAAAGGTTTTATGTCAATGAATAGAGAGCAGGCTGGAGAATTGTAATACATGGGAAATCTGTTAGAATGACAAGCAAGGCATGCTATTTTCTTCATATGCATGTTATCAGTCCCCTACTGATAACCAAGGCTTGGCTTGTGACACACAATATGACAGCTGCAGGCTGATAAAACAATGGCATGGGTTTGGCCTTAATCCCAATCTATGCATTTGGGAGCGGAAAAATAGCACTAAAAACTAAAGCACAACAGAATCCAGTAAAAAATGATGGTAACCCAAGTTGTCCAAAACAACTTGCATTGCAAATTACACTGAGGGTTTTGGGGATGATTGGTTTTTAAGAGCTGACACTGATGGAGATGACTGAAGTTGTTGGTATTGTGCCGACAGCTTTGCATTCAGCCATTCAAAAGCCAATTTTTTAATGATCGGTTTCCTCCGGCATTTTTATTCTTGGCAGGAGAGAAAAACCTCTAAAGTAATATTTAGACCATAATGCAAAAATAAAGTGCAGTACTGAAACCACACGGATGACATTCCTTCTGGGTTGGCAGTCACTTTATCTATTCAGCCACTGGCATAGACAGCCGCCTGGAAATGAAAGGCGACTTTAATATATACGTAAGAGAGGAACAAATAAAATATGTGTGCAGTTGTGGTTAATGAATGATTTTCTCTCTATAGGAGGTGAATGTCATTAACCGGCTGATACAGTATCTGAATTTGATAACTTATATATCTCTAAATGAACCAGCTTTTCGCTAATTTGATTCAGACCTAATTCAAAAAATAATGACTTAAGGACAAATAGATTCTGGTAATCTCGTCACAGAATTTTACATAATAATCTTGAACAGTGAGAGCCTCTTTTGTCTCTACGCCAAATTGAATTGCTTTGTGCTTTATCAGTGTTTATCACTAGTGACTGGTTAGGTGAGTCATGCTCAAAAGATCCACAGGGAGTGAATCGCAGGTTTGCAGCCTGACATTGGACTAAGTGCCGTGACTCATTTCGAGCACCTGGAAGTGGCCCACAGCTGGAGAAGCACTTATGAATCTATTGAGACACTCATACGGTGCTATTTCTACTGGAATTCACACAGGATAGGCAGTGGATCTATAGTGTGGATTAAACTTCATGTTGTATTTTCTTGACAATTCTTATAACAATTCAACCTTAAACAGCAGGCTTTGTCAACAGGAAGCTTTAGTGCACGGGACGTCAACAACCGTTTCTGCAAAATAATGTTGGTATTTTGTGCTTTACCTGCTAATATGATAACCAAATAAATTAGAAAATGAAATATATGAGCTGTGACCTGCCTTGTCTGCTTCTCCAACTAAAATTAAAATGTCCTCCAACAAATGGATTTGCACTTGTGTGCCAGAATTATATAAACAACAGCTTTTTATTGGTTTTATTTACTTCAATGCATCAACTATTTTAATGGACCCTGGTTCCCCATTATAATCTGCTCCACAATATGCTCTAAATGGAGGGTAAAGCCAATGAAAAGTAGTGATTAAATCAAAAATAGGTAGCTAATGGAAATAGGAAACACCAGCTCCAAGCGTGGGCCAATGAAAGGAGTTTAATGAGCCATTTGAAATATAGTGGATTGTGAAATATAAAAGCTATTTGATCATTCTTTCATGCAGTTTAGATTCAATGTCTGCCTGAGAGTGAAAGCACAACCAGCAATGAGGATAAGACCCGTGTTTTGCCATTCAAACTAAAAAAAACAGTGCTGAAGAAGAATTAACAGGTTTTTTCCAGGATTGCAAAAGTGATACACACTCATTTTGTCTTTCCAAAACACACAACCAGTCGGACAGCCAAAAAAAACACAGTGGCTGAGGAATATCTGAATACGAGGCGGACAGAAAACATGGACATCATGTTTTCACTGCTCAAAACAGAAGACAGGAACTACTTTCAAAAGATATATGGGGTAAATAACTAGCTTTTTAAAATCTGTATGAATCAGCTAAATGAACGTCCAACACAAGAAAAAACTGGTCCCCTTTAACCTGCAATAAACTCGTCCGGTTTCAAAGGTCGAATCATGTGAGGAAAAGGGAGGAATGAGAAGCTGCTGGAAAGGGAAACCAAAAGGTCATGACGGGAGTATGTCCACATCTCTATTGTGGACTATTTGTGCTGCATACCAGAACAATCATCACACCGTCAAGGACAGGGTCAAGATCATCAGGGGGGTATACTGCGAAGCAGGATTTTCGCTTAGCCGGTTAAATTCAGGGAAAACTCCGGCTTTCCGGTCATCCGAAGCTGGTTCTCTTTTTAGCAGGCTAGATCTCCATGGTAATATATGCTAAGCAGCTAACCTGGTCGGGACCAGAGATGGGGTCGTTACTAAAAAAAAGTAATATATTACATATTACATATTACTTTAAAAAAAAGTAATTTATTACACTACTTCGTTACTATCTACATAAAGTAATTAGTTACTTTACTCGTTACTTTACTCGCAGGGCCGGCCCGCCCCTCCCTACAGGCAGATCACGCAGACTGCTAAAGTTTCAAATGTTCTCTTTAGTTCAGTTTCCATTGTCGCATAAGACTGATCCAGATAGCTCCTGAATGTTTTCCTATCTGACCATGGCTGTCCTCTGTCTCCTGCTATGTGACCGTGGCTGTCCTCTGTCTCCTGCTATCTGACCGTGGCTGTCCTCTGTCTCCTGCTATCTGAACGTGGCTGTCCTCTGTCTCCTGCTATCTGTATATTTTGCGCAGTCTATCTCTGCTCACGCTGTTGCGTCGGCGTGTTCTCCTGCGTGTTGGCCATGTGTTGCACTGGAGCCAGACTTCAGCCGAGCACGTACGAACTGCGCATGCGTGAGTGGCAATAACTCTCCTTACCAGCAGTCAGCGGTAGTGTGTATTCGTCATTCAAAACAAGCAACAACCGGAAAACAGAGAAGAAGAACTACGTGTGTGTGATATAAATAAACAACAGCTATGTGCGTTAGCTTCACCTAGCATGTGTTCTTTGCAGGTGTTTGTTGAGGTTTGATTATGACTGATTTTAGAAAGTAACGAAGTAACGCGTGTCGGGGCAATGTTAGTAACTGTAGTGTGATTACTGGATTATAAAAGTAGCGCGTTACACTACTCCGTTACCGACAAAGTAATATTATTACAGTAACGCGTTACACCCAACTCTGGTCGGGACCAGGTTAGGTTGCAGGCTAAGAGCTCAACTCAGTGAAAGCACTGCCTGCTGACCAATCAGAGCTCAGTGTGCGGAGTTTAAAGCGATCAAGTCATATTACAGGAGAAAGGAAATACAGAAAAACTGCAGTCGCAGGAAAGACGGCCGGCAAAAATCACCGACTGTGTGAACGTGAACATGAATAGAATATCACCTCCATCTTCAGAGCAATCTGACTATTATAACATTAGCGTTAAGAAAGCTTACTTAAATATCGGCCACAACATAAGTAACCGGATCAGAGTACATTAAGTACAGTCCGCGGCATATCACTTCATAATGTATCATATATCTCCTTATCTGAGTCAGCTGAGCCGTATCTGGCCGTGCAACACTCACAGTGTCACATACTGTATGCAGAAGTATTATTTTAAGCAACACATAAGTTGACGAAACACTCGAGACAAATGTAATTGAAGTCAGATCGTGTTTTAGACGGGGCAGTGATATCATAAACCTGTTAATGTACGCATTCAAACACTTTTTCCAGCTGTATTCACCTTGCAGATGCAGCTATGTGGCTTTTATCCTGGATAAAGTGTTTAAGTCATGGATGTTTAAAGTTTAACTTCTTCATTTTTGACTAGTATTAAAGTTCACTTTTCATTCAGGAAGTATGACGCTGCGCTGTCAGTACGCTTCTCCATGTTTGTGATTGGTCGAATGCTCCAAATACCACCCCTTTCATGTGAACGCGCACCAAACTAGATAGGACACGGCTGGCTTGAGCGATCCACTTGATAACCAGCGTCGTAGTACAGTTTAGCGAGAGCGCGTATGTTTTGGATTAGGCCAACCGGCTAACTCAAACATATCCAGGTTAGGTTGAACCAGCTTCGTAGTATAGGCCCCTGGTCTTACAAAATGCCCAGACTGGCACAATACATAAAGACTGGGCTTCTCTCAACCAACCCTAACCATTGCGTTAAAATGGGTTTTCTTTTATACATATATATAGATTTTAGTACTTAACACACTATTTGTTAGAGCTAGGACCATATATAATATTATCAAGACATTTTGTCAATTTCTGTAGGTTCGGAAAATGTGACATTCTTCACTGTAGTGATATAAATCAGCTCTCAGTGATTTCTCTGGTTGTATTATATATATCTTTTTTTTTACATGAGGCAATGTTGCAAATGGTTAACAGGGCTGCCGAGTTCTAGATCTACTGAATGACTTATTAAATGTAAAGTACATGTTCTTACATTTATTTTCAAGTAAATCATTCAATTGATCAGCAAAAGACAGATTCAGACGCCAAGTCAGTCAGTCTGTAGGATGGATCACAATACGTGTGAATGTAGAAGAAACTATGCTCATAAAGCAGGAATCAAACTTATAATGTATCAAATCAGTTCATTAAAGAGTGTGTCCAGTTAGTGGGTTTATAGCATATATGAAATACTGGTAATGAAGTCACTCGCAAGCAAGATGAAAATAAACTACCAAAGCCATAATCGAAAAGGTTAAACCACCAGAAAGCAGTGAACAGCTAGGCCTCAACATCACTAAATCCTGGTATATTTTAACCAAGAGTAAACTATTTAAAATCAACATATGAATGAATAAGGCTGCATGATTTAAGTCATATATTGGTATTTTTTGCAGTTAAGTCAAAAGTATTCAGGCAAGAAGAAAGTTATATTATTCACAAGCCAATTGTAAAGGATGGAAACATAAAAAGGTAATTTGTTGCTAGTAGCACAAAACATAAACAAAGTAAAGAAATACAGCCCACCTGCCAAAAGTGTTCAGCCTAGAATAGCTTTTAGTGTGTGTTGGGGAAGTCTGAAACCATGGGAGACCGCATGTGAGGATGCTCTTCCTAGAAGTGTTCAGGAAAACTCTATTGACTCCATGTCCTCATTAATGTCAGAAGCTGACACACACACACACACACACACACACACACACACACACACACACACACACACACACACACACACACACACACACACACACACACACACACACACACACACACACACACACACACACACACACACACACACACAGACACACACACACACACACACACACACACACACACACACACACACACACACACACACACACACACACACACACACACACACACAAATTGTTTGGCTGGTTTGTATATATGGGAGACTAGAAGCCTGACTCATTTCTTAATATGGGAAGTTGTTAGTCTAATCTATAAATGAGCATCATGCCACACACACACAGCCAATGTAACAACATTGTATGTGGCCCTACGCCCTCCCCACCCATTAACAGAAGATTGGTAGTGGAAACATTGGCACAATGAACATCTGACCTGGACAGTCACTAAAGGATTTCCTATAACCCTATTTGTATAGCATCTATAAACACACACTACTCTACAGTGAATTCTTTTAATAAACCTCAAGTTCCCTTTCCTGCACTGCCAACATATTGTTCTGCATTTCCTTTTCACATTTTCATGCTTCCCATTATTCCCAGTGCTCGTTTATTTTCAACCTCCAAGCATCCTTTTAAAGGTTTAGTCACACAACAAGCTTCCCCCCATTTACCGCAACCTCTTCGCTCCCTGCCTTAAATTAGACACTTGTTATCTCTGCAGTCTATGTCTCCAAAGTCTGTCTAGTAATATGCATCCCAAATGAGTCATGCTGATTACTAATCCTTGCTTTGATATTTTACAACTGTAATTTGCAGCTTCTGATATTTAGCTTTTGAAAAATAAAAGCTCTGCATGTCACAAATCAGTAACTAATATAGCAGAAAAAGGAGAGGCACACTGAGTTTAAGTGGAAGAAGCTGGGAAACAGAAAACATGAGTAAGACCTTCGCCTAGTGTTTTAAATGTTTTTGAAACCACATTTTTCTCAAGCAAATAGAGAATAGACTGCTGCTTGAGTCACTAACAAAAGCATTACATACTACTGGAGACATCAGAGTAAACACTAAAGAAATAATCCATATCTGTAGAATGTCACATATATATCAATTTCAAGGACCGCCTACTTCCATCTACGTAACATTGCAAAAATCAGGCATATCTTGCCTCAAAACGATGCAGAGAAACTAGTCCATGCATTTGTTACTTCGAGGCTGGATTATTGTAACTCCTTATTATCAGGGAGTACCAAGAAGTCAGTCAAGTTGCTTGAGCTGATTCAAAATGCTGCGGCTCGTGTACTGACCAGAGTTAGGAAAAGGGACCACATTACTCCTGTTCTGGCTGCCTTACACTGGCTCCCTATAGAACACAGGATAGAATTTTAAATTCTTCTTCTCGCCTACAAAGCCCTTAATGGGCAAGCGCCATCTTACCTTAAAGAATTCATTAGGGCATTGCGTTCCAACAATGCAGGGTTGTTGGTTGTTCCGAGAGTCTCTAAAAGTACAATGGGAGCCAGAGCCTTTTCTTATCAAGCTCCACATTTGTGGAATCAGCTTCCAGTTTGTGTTCGGGCGGCAGACACCCTATCCGTTTTTAAGAGTGTGCTTAAGACCTTCCTTTTTGATAAAGCTTATAGTTAGGGCTGATTCACTCTGAATGTCATGGCCCACTCAGTTGTCAAGCCACGTCAAAATGTATTTAGGTCTACAAATAGTCCCCAAATCCTCTGGTATCAGAACATTTCCCACACGTTATCAGCACTTTACTGTCATACTAATATAAATATCGTTTTATAGGAAGAACACATATAATTTTGACCTCCAAATCAACCTAATCTAATATTGTTCAGCCAACATCAGTCTCTGAGACACATTTTAAAGCAACAAAACATATCTAAAAAAACTTGTTGCAGTATTCATTTTTAAATTGTTCCGGGTTGTGGTAAGGCTTGACCACAACTACTTAATCTTCATTGCACAGAGTTTGTGCATCCAGCCCTGTCACACAATGACTGCTGCCATGACACCTATGTTAGGAAATCTCAACTTGAACTGACTAAAGTAACCACAGTTTAAAATAATCTCAGTGCCAGAGCAGAGATGACATTACCCAGGTAGGATATGTGGGAGTGTAGTATGGGTCATAAAAACACTGAGTCTGTGCAACTACAAAAAACATGTATGTTTGTGCAGTCATTTGAGGATGAAGACAGCTTTCCAACAGTGTTAGCAGCGTACAAACGTATGTTTAACTTGTTATTAGTGAAGCCATAACACATTCAGCTTCTGCAGACACCACCACAGTTCAATGAAGGGTACCTATATAACAAGCTAACAAAGTGACCTCTCACCGACTTCCATTATAATGCCCTTCTCTGCGTCATACAGCTACTTTAAGCAAATAACACTCGTGCTTTCTAACAACACACTTGGTTACTACAATATATCCACCTGTCACCTTGTTACCAAAGATAAACATAGCCTTGTTTTCATGGTAATGCCGAAGGATGCTATGTTGTTAGCTGTCATGTGTTACCTTTCTGAGGGACTCCTTTAATGCAAAGTGCTCTTGTGTGTAGATTAAATGGTCACGCGCGATCTCTGGAGCACTGGATGACACATTGTCCGACAACGACCGGACACCAACAGAGGAGTTGCATTTGTAGAAAGTACGGCTGTTGAGTAGCAGGTTTAAACGGAGAGCTCCTTCACGCAGCGCCATGTCTGTTGATAACTTGTTGTGTGCGCATGCGCAGTCTGTGAATGTAACTTTCACCTACTTTGAATGTTGGGTTTCTCCCGATAAAACATTAATCCCAATGGGAAATTGTAATGTTGCTAATGTTTGATTTCCCGTCGGCTTCAGTCATGTAGGGAAATACCCAGATAAATATATAATGTGTAACCCAGTAGTTGAAAAAAGCTTACTCCCACTTGCAGTGTATAATCTATTAAAGTAGTGGTTCCCAACATAGGGCAGGAAGTTGGGGGAATCATACTTCTTCTGCACTATTACACATGTGTTTTATTTTCTGTAGTCATTGCTAATCTCTTGGTAAATCCTAGAGAGTTTTTCCTCTTCATTATTCATCAGAGATTGAATCACAGAACAAAGCTTTGTTAAATATAATAATCTGTGGAAGGAAATATCCTGTTTGATGAAAATCCTGCAATGTATGACTAAGAGTCACAAATATACATGCTTGTTTTAAATAGATCAAAAGACAAAACAACTGTCTTAAAGGATTGGTAGATGTGCATGTTTTACCCATGAAACATGTTGTGCTTTTTTATTCCAGGCAAAAATATGAAAAACGATATGCAACATATAGAAAATTAGAATTCAAACTTTCACGTAATCTGATTTATGCAACTATATATTGTCTGAAACCTTTCACAGTTATGATGGAGACAAGCTGAGTTATAAACAAGCTCGTTTAATGACAGTTGCTTCTGTATATGACACAACACATGGGCCCATTCTCCCAGTCTATGCACCACATGAGAGAGAAGGATTACATAACCATGCCAAATACTACTTTTTTTATTGCATCTTTTCAAAGAATACTTTTATAAGGCTATACATCTGGCTAGAAGAGGAGGAATAGTTTACATGGGAACTTTTGTAATATCTTTCTTTTTATTATATCCCTCTAGTCTTCTCAGACTGCAAATCCATTTTATGAGGGGGAAGGAGAATATTCTTTGGTGCTAATCTGTGATATGAAAAGCTCCTCAGGTTCAGTTTAGAAGATGACACAGCCACCTTTTTCCTTGAAGGGGTTCTTATCCTCTGCAATGCCTTTGAAAAGGATGTCCTCTTCCTCTGCAGCCTGAATGTATGCCTTGATTTCCTCACAGCACTTAGATGTCTAAAGTGAGCAGACAAAGGGGTTGAGACAGTGTTATCTAGACATGTAGCAAATCCTCGTAGAATGAGTTGCAGTTTGTATACTTGCATTTAAACAGGTTGACAATTATACATTTGTGCTTGTCAAGGATTAAAGTCTGACGACTAAATATCTTTACTGAGGTCTTTAAAAAACATGAAGACAGTGACATAACATCAAGGGGGGAAAACTTACCAACCACCTTTCCAGTTTTATTTCAGTTTTAAGTTGGTTTACTTCCATTAGAGCCTTGTCCTTGTCTGTCAGGTCGTCCATGTTTATGACTGGCATTCTCTGAAAAAAACAACAACAAAAAACATTTTCTGCCAAATCCTCACTGCCATTTATAAACACAGATAAAGATCTCTAAAGATTCTTACTCACATGTTTCAGAAAACGTACATTTATGGAATAGAAATTCACTTACGGATGTTTACACGGAGCAGTCCTTCTCCCTTGAAATCCAGTTGAAGAATCCCTCTCCTCTCCCTCAATCTGGGTTATAAAGTAATCTGCAGAAACAATCCTAATCCTCTAATCTGATTAAAACAAGGCCCCTCTGATTATCAAGACAGTGTCTGATGCTTTTAAACAGGACAATTAATTACAGGTGTCTGTTTTGAGTAAAACAAGAAGCTGTATATTGCAGATTACATTTAGATGTAGCTGTTTTTTTATTCTGTTTTCTCTCATATAAAATGGGTTACTGGTTTGCTTAATGTATGAGGTCCCTTTGATAAGAAGGATAATCTGTATTAGCCTTCACCTGTCAAGGTGGATGCACATCTTCATTTTAGTCATGACTGCACGCCAGTTCTCCAGTAACATCCTGCAACAAACAAGTGGGTATGCACATTATTTGAAACCAAACAGCTATATTGTATCATACATTTGTACCTAAATTGACAGATAATGCTGCTTTCAAGTCTAAAGAACGGGTACTTTGAACATTTTAAAGGTGCAAGACATTACTGTTTCCTTTAAATAATGTAAAAGGCGGCAGCAATTATTAGGCAAAAGAAAATAACATATAAAGCACAAGGCTGGAAACGGAGGCGACTGTGAAACCATCAGGGTGTGTGTGTGTGTGTGTGTGTGTGTGTGTGTGTGTGTGTGTGTGTGTGTGTGTGTGTGTGTGTGTGTGTGGTGTGTGTGTGTGTGTGTGTGTGTGTGTGTGTGTGTGTGTGTGTGTGTGTGTGCGTGTGTGCGTGCCTCTGATCCAGTCAGACGGGTACTGGTGGGAACTTGGCAGGATTAATCAGACAAGTGAAATGTTAATGTTTCACAAGAGTGTCTGTCCTTTAAAACAACGCAATAAAGTCTGTGGAAAAATTACAAAGATTATTTGGGGTTACCGTGTACATCATCATGATCATCATCATCACCACCACCATCATAATCATCATAGCCTACTCAGGGACCAGTGAAGACCGAGGGGAATTACACTTCTCTCCATGTGTTGGTTTTAGTTGTGAGGAATACGCTGTTAGTCACAAAATATACGCACTATTACAACGTAAAAACGAGTCTCTGATGTCAATAAGTGAATTCATCACCAATAATCGGGTTAACATGAAGTATTCAATGAGTTATTGAATCCCCGCCCCTCAAGTCCATGGCTGGAAACACTTCACAAAGCTATAAAAAGGGATGTGGCATGGGATGGTCGTCAAAGTGGAAAAGTCTGGAGTTAGAGCAAAAGTTGCACAATGGAGTTTTGCACATTAGCGCTGTTTACACTGTTCTCCTCGTTTTACAACGTGTTAGCGTTGTCACCAAAAGGTAAGCTCACATCATGTTTTATCGTTTCTTCTGTAGTTTGCGAAACTCTTTTTAACATTTTAAAGTCCTGTTGTCCATAATATAACTTCCTGGCTGCGTAAGACCTACGGCTCGCCAGTCTGGCGGCCGTTACGCACAGCTTCTTTACTTCGTGTTTAAACAACAATGTATTTTCTGCTTTCAGCTGTGAAGTGTCTCCTTGAAGTGGACGAAGGACCTTGCAGAGCGGACCTTGAGCGTTACTACTACAACACTATCACCCAAAAGTGCGAGATTTTCTACTATGGAGGGTGCCAGGGGAATGCCAATAATTTCAGGAGCTATCAGGAGTGCCAGAAATCATGTTTCAGAATCCCAAGTAGGTTCTCACTGTAATGATGGTGCTCACTTCTGTAACTTATTAAATATGTGCTAAAGGGTGTGGTTTACTCTTTGTATTGTATATGATAGTGTACGACTGCTATGACAGTTATATTATAGTATAATTTATTCAATACTTTGAGTTTTTCTCAGGATGCTCTGATCCTAATCTAAAATGTGGCTCTTCTTCTTCTTCTTCTTCTTCTTCTTCTTCTTCTTCTTCTTCTTCTTCTTCTTCTTCTTCTTCTTCTTCTTCTTCTTCTTCTTCTTCTTCTTCTTCTTCTTCTTCTTCTTCTTCACAGAGGTTCCCCACATCTGCAGGTTCCCTAAGGAGGAGGGAACATGCCGGGCCCTCTTTAGCCGCTACTTTTTCAACATGACCACCATGCAGTGTGAGCCCTTTTATTACGGTGGATGCCAGGGAAATTCCAATCGCTTCCAAGACCTCACATCCTGCAAGGAGTACTGCAGTCCAAAAAAAAGTTAGTAGACACTTTGTTTACTTGTTCTGCCACTGAGTAATCCTGGAGTGAAACTCACTTTATCCATCTCTTCATGCGTGAAAACCAAGATACAATACATGATTACATTACAACAGTTTGATCTATATTGTTTAGAAAGAAAGAACATTCAAGGTGAACTTAATGCATTCACTGTGTGTGAAAAAAGGTATTTGCTATACCTTTGTGATGCACCATGTCTTATGTCTTGTGTCTTATTTTTCAGGTGTTCCTGTGCTCTGCCTGGACCCTCTGGACAAAGGCAGCTGCTCTGCTTCAATTCCTCGGTTTTATTACAACACCGCCACCAAGATGTGTGATGAGTTCATCTACTCAGGCTGCGGAGGGAGCAGCAACAACTTCGTCACGAGGCAGAGCTGCATGGACGTGTGTGCTAGAAGTGAGTAACAGGTGAATGCATGCAGTGAACTGAAGACGATAATACAAGGAAAGTTTGCACAATTAATTAAGTAGTAATGACTTGGATTGCCAACTATATTGCTAAGTCTATGTCTTCATCAGAGGAAACCAAGGAAGATCTGACTCTTGAATTTGCTGAATTATGAGAAAAGAATGAAAGGAATTGTAATTATAGGTGATCACACTAATCAGTTTTTTTGTTTCCAGGAGGCAAGAAACTCACAAGCCAAGTCAAAGGTCGCCGCAAGAGACGGAACAGAAATAATCGCATCACCTTCTTGCAGGCGTAGATATCTGACGCTCGAGGACTCTGACTCGGACAAGCCCTTAAAGGAAACTAACATTTATTAAACTGGCTTTTTTTAACCAGCTCTTCTTTGTTGTGACTAGAAGAGTTGTAGGGGCACATTTCCACTGTATTTGTATGTAATATGAGCAATTTCAAATGTGATTTATATGAAGGTTGTTACTACTGCACTAATGTTCCTGATGGTGTTTTTTTGATACTGTATGTATGTTATGTATGTTTTGTAATGTAATACATTATGACGATGAACATTTTACTGTTTTATAAGCACATTTTTTGATAAAGATATACAGATTTTTATGAAGTATTGTGGGGTTTTTTGTACTTGAATTCTGCTGATTGTGTTATTTTAAAAATGAACTCAAAATGTGTTGCTTATTACTTCTTCAAAGGGAGCACTTTTAGCATACAACCTCCAGGGGGTATATCTTTATGAGTTTAAACAAAGCATAACAACATTGCAACCAAAAAGAAAACAGGCTTCTCTGGTTCCTTCCTTTTCTCACAGTCACGCTCAGTGTATCTCCAGGCCTCTTCCATTCCTTACTAATGCTGCTGTCTTCTTATCTGGTTATACTTCGCCAGGCACTCAGGCGTATCTCGTCGCTTCAGCATAGCCTTGAATCAGGAAGAAAGCAAACGTGACCGTGGCAGGTTCATTAGAATATTTCCGCATGTTTAGAGAGGAAACTGCAGGTTTTCCTAATAATGTTTTCACAAATGATAGCGGAAATATATTGAATTAAACACCATTATAAGTGTGAATGGGATGCACGCATGCACAAAGCATAGTTAGCTAATGAATGCACTGATTTTCTGCCATGCTCACTTATTAAATGTGTCTTTCCTTTGATCAATATTACCAGTTTTAATGATAAATCAAATTGCTCCAGAACCCTATTAAGGTCACGATGCTATTAAATCAAAGTATTCTGTTTCCAGAACTGGCATAAATCTCTGCTCTGTTTCATCCTATAATAGAATAGATGGTGCGCTATGTGATTTTTCAGACAATAAATATTTATGGGAGATATAAAAGGAAATTGCTAGCCCATCTATCTTGGATATAAATATCAATAAAAGCTAATACATCTGGTCAGGACCTTTGCTATTACAGTAAGAACCAAAGCTAAATCATATAGGCTCATAGAGATATAAGAGAGGATATCATCCTTCTCAACTTCTCTGTCTTTTTGGGGATAGAGGTTAAGCTTTTGTGACATACTGCTCTTTTAGGTAAAGTTTTCTTAACTACAGCAACTTTTCAATAATTAAATATACAATTGATATATATTTAAAGGGTTAGAACAAGCTAATCCCTGATACAGGTCAGCGATAGGTTATTAAATTAAACATGATGATCTATACGAATATTATTGTAACACATATTTTGTTAGGTATAAATGAACCTTGCAGTAACATATTCTCACGGTGTATTTTAATCACCAATGACATGACGAATGTTTGAGATGGTACAGAAGGACACAGCTGGTTAACTTTTAATTATAACAAAGTTCTTTCTAGGACCATTAATGGATGGCATTATGATACTGACCACAAAAGATCTGTTGTAGTGCAGACTCAGAGAGCTCGAGATGAATTGTTCCTGCTCTGGTTATTTTATTAGATACAGGGCATTAGGCAGCATAATTCTGTCCCTCGATGGAGATTAATGGACGTTTATATTGAAACATGCTTCTCATTAACAACATTAGATTATTTGATGTAGGATGTTTGACCATTTATCAGACGGAAATATTGTTTTGTTTAAGTATACTCATTTTAAAAGAGGGTATGTGTATATGTCTATTAACTACTAAACACTTTCTGTACATAAACTATGCTAATTTATCATTTGAATGAACATATATTGCTCTTAAGAGACATTAACATACTGACGCCCCCTGGTGGCAGATGTACATCTCTAACAAGACCTGAAAACAGCACATCTGATACTTCTATTTTGGGGTTTAGGTACATAGGTATTTGTAAAAAATTAAATAAGCAACTCTTCAAGTAAATCGTTTTCTGAATGCTTTCATCAAACTAGTAAACTTCAGAAACAACAGATGTTGCAGCCTGTACACACAGAGAATTGGAGTATATTGGAGTAGCCCACGCCATACAGCTCAGGTGTTGACTCAGCACAATATATTCTATTACAATCAGTGTCTGTGGGTGGATCTGTTTTCTGAAGTGAGTGCTGCCTTCAGAGTACTCTCACGCTCTGGCAGTGTGAGAATATTAAAACCATCGGGTGGAGATCCAGCTTCACTATTTACAACGTCCCTCTCCTTTTTGGCACGTGGCCAACTCATCTTGTGTTTCTCATTTAAGGAAACTGACATTGGAAGATGGTCAAGCAGTAATTGAATATTTTACACCAAAAAAATCAAATGGTATTTCCTAAAAACCAACAGTACCAAAAGCTGATTGTTTTTTCTTTCAATAAACCTTTCAAATAATGTGCCTGTGTCCCCAATGCCAGAAACAGGAAATCAATGTTTCCATTTCAGTTATGACATTATAAGAAAAAACAGCCTGGTCAATATATTGATGGGTAACTTTGTTTTTGCTCATAACAGGATTGGATCAGTTTATAGAAGTTGGTGCTAAATGAAAATAAAGGTTAGATATATATGTTTCTTTATATATTCTGTGTGTCCACTAAATAATGGGTTCTCTACCAGTTCAACCGAAAACTAAATATATTGAAATAACCCTTTTTATTCTTTACATTTAAAATATTATGTGTAGCCCTTTCTAATAGTGTTTTATTTAGTTTGTCTCTATCTTCACTTTTGCTGTAACAATGTAAATGTCCCCTCTGTAGGACAAATCAATTCTGACTCTGAAAAACACATAAGTTCGGCAAAAAAGCTTGTCTAGTCTTGTATAAATATGTTTTTTTTTCTGCTTTCCTATCCTGTATTTGATCTCTTGTCCCTTCAGATTCACAATTAACTTCTTGCTGCATTTAATTGGCAGTACAACTGTGTTTAAAGACACAATCTGCTGATAGAAGTTGGTCATCAGGGTAATAAACTGCATGCAAATGTAAGCGACTTCATATTTTATAAAATGCTATGTTATGCTACGAAATTCGTTATTATTCCGCCGGGTTATTTTGCACCTCTTCTTCTCCCACATTCCACATCGCAGAAACTCCGTTCAAACATCAAAACGTTCAGCTCAGTCGGGAATCGATGGCTATTACTTTTCTTATTCTAACTTTCATAATTCCAGAGATACATCCCATAATTCATCACATTTTTAACATGGAAGTCAATGGAGAAACTCTTCAGACTTCAACAATCTTCATGCAACTTCAACTGCTCCTTCATACTTTCACTCAGAAACCTCATTCCAACTTTAAAATGTTACACATCTTTCTGACATTATTCGTGTAACACAACTTTTAAATCTGATTCTTACTTTTACAGATATTAAACATTGTTCAGACCTTGGTAAAGAGGCCTTCTTCAGATTTATAGTGCATGATGTCACAGCTAGAGTGGAGGACAGATTTAATTTTGCCTTCATACTTTCTTTTAAATCTGCCATAATTCCCAAACCTTACATTCCTGAGACATAATTTTTCATGAAAAACGTAGGAAAACACCTCGTAGCTTGAAAAGTAAATAAAAATTAAGTAAAAAAACTGTCCTTAGACCCTCACATTGTACAAGGAAAAACTTCCGGAGAAAACCCACAGTTTAAAGGGAACATGGGAGAAACCTCAGGAAGAGCAACAGAGGAGGGATCCCTCTCCCAGGACGGACAGACGTGCAATAGATGCCGTGTGTAAATTGAAAAGATAATACATTTGCAACATAGGTAGTCCAAATGTTTGGAAATGCATGTATGTATAATAGGAAGATGAATCCACGAGGATATCCATCCAGGACCTATGATCCAGGACCACAGCCACGACTCAAGATCCAGGGCTCGCGATCCAGGACACAGGACCGCAGGATCATCCATGTCTCCAGATCCCGTCGTATATAGACACCAAAAAGAAAGAAATTTGGGGAAGCTGGGTTAATCGGAACATGAGAGTACACAGGTATAGACAGAGAGAAGGAAGAAGTAAGATGTCCCCCGACAAACTAAGCCTATATCAGCAAAACTAGGGGCTGAATCTAATCAGCCCTAACTATAAGCTTTATCAAAAGGGAAGGTCTTAAGCGCACTCTTAAAAACGGATAGGGTGTCTGCCGCCCGAACACGAACTGGAAGCTGATTCCACAAATGTGGAGCTTGATAAGAAAAGGCTCTGGCTCCCATTGTACTTTTAGAGACTCAAGGAACAACCAACAACCCTGCATTGTTGGAACGCAATGCCCTAATGAATTCTTTAAGGTAAGATGGCGCTTGCCCATTAAGGGCTTTGTAGGCGAGAAGAAGAATTTTAAATTCTATCCTGTGTTCTATAGGGAGCCAGTGTAAGGCAGCCAGAACAGGAGTAATGTGGTCCCTTTCCTAACTCTGGTTAATACACGAGCTGCAGCATTTTGAATCAGCTGAAGCGACTTGACTGACTTCTTGGTACACCCTGATAATAAGGAGTTACAATAATCCAGCCTTGAAGTAACAAATGCATGGACTAGTTTCTCTACATCGTTTTGAGGCAAGATATGCCTGATTTTTGCAATGTTACGTAGATGGAAGTAGGCGGTCCTTGAAATTGATTTTATGTGGGCGTTAAAGGATCAATCCTGATCAAACATAACACCAAGATTCCTTACAGTCTCACTGGAGGACAAATTAATGCCATCCATAGTTAGTATATCTTTAGATAATTTGTTTCGTAGATTCTTTGGGCTAAGTACAATAACTTCAGTTTTGGTCGTGTTTAACATAAAAAAATGTAAGGTCATCCACGTTTTTAAGTCCTTAATGATGATTAATTTCATCAGGCTTGATTGATAAATATAGTTGAGTATCATCCGCATAACAATGAAAGTTTACATAATTATTCTTTATAATATTGCCTAACGGAAGCATATATAATGTGAACAAAATAGGTCCGAGCACTGAGCCCTGTGGCCAGTGGCGGCCGGCCCATAGGGGCGCTGCCCCACCTCTTGCCAGATAAAAAAAAAATATATATATATATATATATATATATATATATATATTTAAAAAATATATATTTAAAAAATATATACGTTTTATATTTTAATTTTTAATGAACAAGGTAAATATCATACAATTGGTATCACAAAAATGTATAATCTACAATACAATCTCGTTTAAAATTGTGTTACGATGTCTAAAGTTACTGATAAGTCACCTGTTTCCTGCCTGGCCTTGCCCATGGCATTAGTTTATCATTACCGGGCAGAGCCCCCAAGCCAAACAGCAGCAACCAGCACGTTGCAAAAGTCTCAATAGTAAACTGTGCTGCCGAAACATAATTTCAGCCAATCAGCGCCGTCAAATATTTTGGTCACGTGGGCGCTCACGTTGGCGCCCATGTTGGCGCCCATGTTGCTTACGTTACGTTGTTGACGTGAGTTGTTTTTTAGACTCGTGAGTGACCAAGGTGACGCAGTATTTGGATGAGAATGGTGTGCAGGTGGAGTCGCCGGAACCTCGGTCCGCCCAAGAGCTACTCTCCAATCCTTTTGAAAGGAGAAGTTTGGGAGATAAATTGATACTTAAAGACCTTGGACCGGACCAACCCGATTTGTATATATCACAGCAAGCTCGTGAAAAAGACAAAACGTATCAACAAGGCTTCTCACATGGCTAGCTGGATGCAAACAGGTAAATGCTATCTTTTGTTTCACATGCTTGCTCTTCAAACAGCCAGGGACAGATACGATCTGTTCAGAAACTAGACAAAAGTTAAACAAGTACAAACCACAGACTGTCTGTGTCATGGAGAATACAGTCGCTGATTTAATTATGTCTGTAGGCCGTTGTTGTGAGTGTGGACAGTCGGAGCATATATAACGTTAGCTTAGCCAAGCTCCATTCAGGAAACAAGCATTCTAAAAGGTTTTTCGCCTGCCGTCTGTCTGCAGACTTGTCAAAGCATTAATTCATGGTTTTTACTAACCGGTATCAGTATGTTGTTACGTCGGCATCATTTAGAAACGTGTATTACAATTTAATCACGGTAAAATATGTTCATGTTGTTGTAGTTGTAGCTCCCGAGCCAGCGCATCTTGTTTTAATGATGCGAGTAAACACAGCTGGCAGCTGCGGTGAAACTCGAGCGACTAGAGCGATGCGATAGGAGCGTTGAGAGCGAAGCGAATATTCGCATCGCGTCCGGTCTGAACGCAGCATAGCGAGCTCCGCGCTGCACTGAAAACGCGCCATTACATCACCAGAAGTCCTAATTTAAGGGGTCATTTCTCCCAAAAAAAAATGTTTTACTCACTCTATCAATAGCCCCACCAAAAATATTTTCCACCAGCCGCCACTGCCTGTGGCACTCCATGGCTAACTTTGGTTTGCGTGGAAGATTCATCGTTAACACGTACAAACTAAGAGCGTTCAGATAGATAGGACCTAAACCAGCCTAAAGCAGTTCCCTGTATGCCAACTAAGTGCTAGTCTTTGCAATAAGATATCATGGTCGATAGTATCAAATGCAGCACTGAGATCGAGCAAGACAAGAATAGAGACAAGTCCTTTGTCTGAGGCTATTAGAATGTCATTTGTGACTTTAACCAGAGCTGTCTCTCTGCTATGATGTGTTCTAAAGCCAGACTGAAAATCTTCAAATAAATCATTGTTTTTTAAGTAATCACACAGCTGTTTTGCGACCGCTTTCTCAAGAATCTTTGAGAGGAACGGAAAATTAGAAATAGGTCTATAGTTAGCTAAAACCTCTGGATCGAGGTTGTGCTTTTTAAGAAGCGGTTTTATCACTGCTACTTTGAATGATTGTGGAACATAGCCTGATAATAAAGACATATTCATAATATTTAATAAAGAAGTGCTAATTAATGGAAAAACTTCCTTCAACAGCTTAGTTGGAATTGGGTCTAACATGCACGTTGATGGTTTAGAAGAGAGAATCATTGAATTTAATTGTTCAAGGTTAATGGCTGAAAAGCATTCTAGTTTACTATCTAGTGTAATATTAGAACTTACGTTTCCGGGAGTTGTTGATAACACTATACTGGTCAAAGGCAAAAGGTCATTAATTTTGTTTCTAAAAGTAACAATTGTATCGTTAAAAAAGCACATAAAATCATTACTACTGAGTGCTATGGGAATAGAAGGCTCAATCGAGCTGTGGCTCTCTGTCAGCCTACAGTGCTGAAAATAAATCTTGCATTATTCTTATTCACTATTAATGAAGAGTAGTAGGCTGCTCTCGCTTTACGCAGTGCTTTCTTATATTCATTGAGAGTAATATGCCAAATTAAACGAGATTCTTCAAGTTTAGTGGAACGCCATATCCTTTCAAGTTGTCTCGACTTTTGCTTTATTTTGCGGGTTTCGGCATTATGCCATGGAGCTAATCTATGTTGTTTTATTTTCTTCTTTTTCAAAGCAGCAACAGAGTCTAATTTTATTTGCAGCGCATCTGTAGCACTATCAACAACATGATCAATTTGGGGTGGTGTACATTTTGTATAAGTTTCCTCCCTTACATGCAGACATGCTATCGAGTTAAGTATTGGTGGACAACAACTTTCAACATGTCTCCATTATACCCCATTATAAGTTCAGCCTCATCGTTCCCCACCACAGCAGCCGCACACCTTTAGTTAATCTGCCAAAAAGGTCACATTATTAACCAGAAAGAACACCAAAAGTACACTTCAGATGCTCAAGTTCCTTGACATGCTTCACGCTTTGAAATTTCACCGATATCTGTTACGGTTCTTCAACAAAACGTTCACATGTAAGAGGTTTATCTCTCATTCAAAACAATGAAAATGCTCTCCTCTCACTGATTACTGCACATCACCATGGAAACCTTTGATCTCTGGTTAGCTCAAATATAAACACCTGTGTCATGGAACACGATGATGTCATAACTCCAACTGACATGCTCAGAGCAGCAGACTTCAGATAATGGTTAATGGTCCTGCCCTCAACAGCTCTACGTGTCAATTATGCGGTGTCATCATATGCTGTTTCCATGGAAACGCATCGCTCGCCATAAAACATGATGTCGCTGTAACTCCAATGGACACGGTCCGATCGTCCCCCAAACTTCGCTTGTATATCACTGGTCCATGCCTCAACAGCTTTACGCCAAATCTGAGATCTCACCATAGGCTGTTGCCATGGAAACGCATCCCTCGCCATTAAACACGATGTTGCTGTAGCTTCAATGGACACGGTCCTGTCGTCCCACAATCTTCACCTGTATATCACCTCTCCATGCCTCAACAGCTCTACGTCAAATCTGACATCTCACCATATGCCGTTTCCATGGAAACGCATCCCTCGCCATAAAACACGATGTTGTCGTAACGCCTATATGAAAAGGGTCAAAACAGCACCACACTTCAGATAATGGTTAACGGTCCAGCCCTCAACAGCTCTACGTCAATTTTGGGGTTTCATCATATGCCGTTTCCATGGAAACGCATCCCTCGCCATTAGTGCTGCTTACCGGTATGCCAAACCGGTACTTGGACTCGCAAAAATACTAGCATTTACGTATATTCTCCTTTTTGTTCTAAACCATCTAAAACCTTCCATAGAATCGAGAAATTTGCGCTAAGAAAAGACGAAAAACATCGTGTCGGCTTCTGATATGGCGGCCATTACTGAACTCACGAAGTCTCGCAACATTTCGCAACTGCTAGCGAGATCTGTGTGACGTCAAGGGAAGCTAGCAATGTGATTGGCTTAGACATAGTGTCTTGAATCTTGACAGGCCACAGTCTCCTCACTGTCCGAGTGACATAGATGATAGAGTTAACTATGTATGACATTTGTATTAAAATTGTATGTATGTACACTGGGTTAGGGTTAGATACAAAAATATAAATGCAACACTTTTGTTTTTGCTCCCATTTTTCATGAGATGAACTCAAAGATCTAAAACATTTTCAATATACACAAAATAACCATTTCTCTCAAATATTGTTCACACATCTGAAAAAATCTGTGATAGTGAGCACTTCTCCTTTGCCGAGATAATCCATCCCACCTCACAGGTGTGGCATATCAAGATGCTGATTAGACAGCATGATTATTGCACAGGTGTGCCTTAGGCTGGCCACAATAAAAGGCCACTCTGAAACGTGCAGTTTTGCTTTATTGGGGGGGTCTGGGGGGGTCCGAAAACCAGTCAGTATCTGGTGGGACCACCATTTGCCTCACGCAGTGCAACACATCTCCTTCGCATAGAGTTGATCAGGTTGTTGATTGTGGCCTGTGGAATGTTGGTCCACTCCTCTTCAATGGCTGTGCGAAGTTGCTGGATATTGGAAGGAACTGGAACAAGCTGTCGTATACGCCGATCCGGAGCATCCCAAACATGCTCAATGGGTGACATGTCCGGTGAGTATGCTGGCCATGCAAGAACTGGGATGTTTTCGGCCTCCAGGAATTGTGTACAGATCCTTGCAACATGGGGGCGTGCATTATCATGCTGCAACATGAGGTGATGGTCGTGGATGAATGGCACAACAATGGGCCTCAGGATCTCGTCATGGTATCTCTGTGCATTCACAATGCCATCAATAAAATGCACCTGTGTTCGTTGTCCATAACATACGCCTGCCCATACCATAACCCCACCACCACCATGGGCCACTCGATTCACAACATTGACATCAGAAAACCGCTCACCCACACAACGCCACACACGCTGTCTGCCATCTGCCCTGAACAGTGAAAACCGGGATTCATCCGTGAAGAGAACACCTCTCCAACGTGCCAGACGGCATCGAATGTGAGCATTTGCCCACTCAAGTCGGTTACGATGACGAACCGGAGTCAGGTCGAGAGCCCGATGAGGACGACGAGCATGCAGATGAGCTTCCCTGAGACGGTTTCTGACAGTTTGTGCAGAAATTCTTTGGTTATGCAAACCGATTGTTGCAGCAGCTGTCCGAGTGGCTGGTCTCAGACGATCTCGGAGGTGAACATGCTGGATGTGGAGGTCCTGGGCTGGTGTGGTTACACGTGGTCTGCGGTTGTGAGGCCGGTTGGATGTACTGCCAAATTCTCTGAAACGCCTTTGGAGACGGCTTACGGTAGAGAAATGAACATTCAATTCACGGGCAACAGCTCTGGTGGACATTCCTGCTGTCAGCACGCCAATTGCACGCTCCCTCAAAACTTGCGACATTTGTGGCATTGTGCTGTTTGATCAAACTGAACATTTTAGAGTGGCCTTTTATTGTGGCCAGCCTAAGGCACACCTGTGCAATAATCATGCTGTCTAATCAGCATCTTGATATGCCACACCTGTGAGGTGGGATGGATTATCTCGGCAAAGGAGAAGTGCTCACTATCACACATTTTTTCAGATTTGTGAACAATATTTGAGAGAAATGGTTATTTTGTGTATATAGAAAATGTTTTAGATCTTTGAGTTCATCTCATGAAAAATGGGAGCAAAAACAAAAGTGTTGCATTCATATTTTTGTTCAGTGTATGTAAATCACTATGTATGTACTATGTACTGTATAATGTACACATGTAGAGTTGTAGAAAAGACATGGTGTACAGAAAGTACAGTACACTCTGACTGTACACAGTCTGATAGTATACATACTGTATAGTAGGTGTGTAACAGTGTAATGCGTATAGTCTACTCTACACTCTACCTTTCAGCAAAGTTTTAGGGATTTAGACTCAGTCAGCTCAGGGACTGTTTGGTTACTTTAGTTTGGTAAATGAAATAAATGATTGAACTTTGTAGTAATTCACTGTAGTTGCTGTCATAAGTCATTTGTAGACTAAGTGGCAAAAAGTGTTTTTTATACATTTGTACTTCGTAGAGAAATGTAGACACAAGTTGGAAGGGAGCACAATAAACCTGACGAGTTTGAATTTGAGTTGATTATGAGTTTATTTTCAATTGATAATTAGCTCACAATAAGTTCACTTTAGTTACTCACACAACTTGACACAAGCCATGGGTTCAGGTCCGGACTTATAAGTCCGGACCTGAACCTGAACCTCTGGACTTGAGTCCGGACCTGAACCTGAATGTGAGTCCAGGTACGCAGCACTACTCGCCATAAAAGACAATGTCGCTATAACAGACGATGTCTCTATAACTCCTATGAAAATGTTCAAAAAGTGCTCAAACTTCACATGTGTGCTAACAGTCCAGCCGTGAAGACATCTACGGGACAGTTTTAAGATTTCTTCAAATGCCGTTGCCATGGCAACACAATGCTCGCCATGGAACACGGTTCTCATAACTTCAGTGAAAATGCTCCAAACGGCCCAAGACTTCATAGGTTTGGTAACGATGCAGCCATCCACGCATCTAAATGTATTATGGGATGTCATCAAATGCCGTTGGCATGGCGACAGATCATTCGCCATCAAGTTTGCAGTTCAAATATTCTGCTGCTTTTCCAAGCCTTTTTACTTTCTTTTCTTCTCTCATCACACATTCAAGCCCCCAGTCTTCATGTATCATTTCAATCTAAATTCTTCACTTTCTTCTTACACATTACATTTCAGCATAGCAGTTTAGCGTCAGCTTTTCAGCATAAAGCATTCCCACTAGCAATTTCTTCAGGAATTGCAGCATTCTCTAGTTTAAGATACATTTCTTATCTGTAGTTTGGTCTTTTTAAACTGTAAAGCCAACAGGTCACCCCCTCTTTCAGGTAACATTGAACATCTCCACCCCCCCCCCCCTTTTCTTTCCTCTGATTGATGTGTCTGGTAATGTGAATCTTGGCTTTTCTAAATCTCCACTGACCATCAGGCTGCTAAACACACAGTGCTGATAATTAAACATGTCAGAAAATCCACACTTCTGAATATTTGGAAACCCCAGCAGATTAATAATTGATTTGCAGAGAAATGCCAACACAAAGAGATTAATTTGTCAGCGTGTGTTGTGGGTGCATGTTCATGTAGACGAGGTTTACTAATAGTCATTACACTACCTTCCCGATTCTGGAGTCCTAATGTAATTTCACCCTGCCTTGACTCCGGTAGTGGTGCGGCAATTACATTTTGCGGTGAATAATAATGAATACTGTGAATACTAATCAAGACTTTTTTGTGTAAGGGTTCTAACCTAAAGAATAAGAGTATGACATTTTGTTGTCACTATTGTCCAAATCGTACGCTCTCTTCACTGGTCTTTACTACAAAAACCATCCTGTGCTTTTGTTGTTTCACAATCCCAAATAGCTGGCAGCAGATGACTCATTTTGCCCTCACCTTCCAGAATCTTTTTCCATCAAGGTTGGGAAGATTAAAAGCGATTTGAGCAGAATGAACAAATACAGATGCCTATTTTCCCTAAAGCCATGATTTTTCTCCTCCTTCCGGCACAGTTGAAAAGCTCTGAAATAAGATAAATAAAAATAAAGATTTAAATCTGAGCGGGAGGTTCTTCCTCTCTGCCTGTGCGCTTCAATTACCAGCTTCCAAGAGGTCAAAGACTTCATATAAAGCTCCCTTTCAGCACTTCTTTCACAGTGGCACAATTGAATTTGAAGCTTAATAATGGGTTTTTAATATATATTCAATTTAGGAAAGCTGACCCACCATATGCTGCCCACAAGAGTGTTTAACAGGAGGGGTGAACATTGCCTGAGTGAGCATGTTGTATGCAAAATCTGAGAGAGGGAAAAATCTGTCCTTTAGGATACCTGCTGAAAACTTTATTATTATGATTATATTAATAAAATTCAATATAGATTGGTGAGTGAATAAGGATATGAGCAGACTCTTATTTCAATAGAGATGAGAATTATAATAACCAACTGATCACACTGCCTAGACGAGTTTCACTAACTTAAATGTGGTGCCTGAAACACCTCCATTGGACTCCTTTGTTTACTTCCGTAACATAGTGACATCACTATGTAACTCTCGGGATTCTATTGGAGCTCCAACTCATTATACATGATAAACTAAGGGGCGGGACATACTGGGCTCTTGCTTCAGACAGAGGGTGAAAAGAGGTGCTGCAGCACAGGCAGTATGAGAAAAATAAAGAGCTTTTTGAACATTAAAGCATGGAAACATGTCACAGTATTGGAACAAAATACAAATATGAACCTGAAAGGAGTGCATTTCATGTACTTCTTAAAGAAAAGGATGTTCGATAATATAATCCACACAGTAGACACAAGCTGCCAACACATTATCAGTTATCAACCCAGCACTCTTAAACCAATGCTACCTGGGTACAGCAGAAAGATGCTGACATCACATTTTCTATTATAAAGTTGAATGTGTTAGCAGTTGCACAGTACGCATCCAGCAGATACTTGGCAACATCATCACTCAGTTGGAGTTGAGTTGTTGGACATATGTTGAATGTCATTGCAGTGTTCGAACTTCTCTTGAGTTTCCGTTTTGGTATTCATCAACTCCTAAGGGAATTACATGGTTACATGCTCCACTATGTTAACAGTCACTACCTTTTCTGTCAGCTGTTTGGTGCTTGGCAGGTTGAGGTAAAAGTAGTGAAAGTTAACCAAACGATGGTCTTACAATAGAGACATATGAATATAACTAATTCAATTTTCAAATAATCTACCCTGTATTAGAATTCATAAATGTTCTTTCCATAATATTTTTCATCTTTCATGAAGCTGAGCAGCAGAGTCATTATATCATTTAGAGACGAATAGCAAGGCAGCCATGGGATCTTCCTGGAAAATAGGCATAATTCCTGACTCACTCCTCGAAATCTACATAAAAAGCAGACAATTAGGAATGTAATGTTACAGACAGTAGACAGTCTGTTATGAACGGAGTCGGACAAGAATAAGGTTAGAGAGATGTTTGTATTTTTTGTATTGGCTGTTTAGAGACTTGTATCCAGGTGTAGATAAGTGGAAATAAAGAAACAAATCTGTAACTAAAACAGAAAATGTATTGGCTTTCCTTCTCCAGAAATCAGTGCTACCAGGAGATTCACATTATTTGCTCTATTGCAGGGTTAATCCAATCAATTTATGTGTGCAGATATGCCTGTCAGATATAGATGACGATACTTATGTTGTTGTCATCTTTATTTGTCCACTCCTGTCCCCCTCTCGTCTTTTCTGCTGGTTTGTTTGCAGATCTCCTGGCTTTAGAGATGACAGCCTCATCAAGTCTTTCACTGTTATAATGTGTTATAAGTATGCAGAAACATGTACAGATTTTTCTGTGCGCTTGATTGTGTATTTTTTGATAACAAATAAGTGTTCAATTTGTGATGACAGGAACTGCAGACAAACAGCTGAAGGTGTTGTTAGAAAGTGTATAGACAATTTTGTGCAACAAAAATTAGGAACAAAAATTAGGAACACTTCCTGTTTTCAAGATACTCCAAAGCTGTTCTGTTTTGTACATCACCAGCTATCTAAATGGTAAGCCTGACTACCAGGCCTCAAATGACCAATCGACCTGCTAGGTGAGTGCTTTCTGCTCTCAGTGGTCTTGTTATAAACATAACGTATGGGTGCTGCTTTTATCAAAACCAGCGGTAATGAGATAACATGATTTCACAAAACACTACAGCATTTCACAAAACACTACAGCATTTCACAAAACACCACAGCATTTCACAAAACACCACAGCATTTCACAAAACACTACAGCATTTCACAAAACACAACAGCATTTCACTAAAAACCACAGAATTTCACATTGGACGGAAAGGGTATTCCTTTAGGGAGAACACTTCTTGTTTGTGATTGGACCAAGCCAGCCAGAGAAGCACTGCTGTGATTGGTTGTTTTTGCTGTCAGCATCCGACAGCGCAACATGTCCACTCTCAACACATCAGCCGTTAGCTGTTAGCACACAGAGCTCACAGCTCCTCATATCTGTTCAGAAACTGGACAAAATGTTGACCAAGGACCAGGAGTGGCTGGATCAAGTTAGCTACCTAGCTAGTAGCTAGCATGTTAGTTAGCATTACAGCCTTGTCATTTTTATTAGCCTTAATATGAAGTAACATTAAGTAACCCAAAATGTTAAACAGTAAGAGTCATATTTCGTGAACCCTTTGAAGAGTACTGTCACCGGTGTGATCATTCTATAATACACAATTTAAGCCCGGGGGAGAAATGCTAACGCTAGCATCGGCGATCGCCGATCTTTTCTACTTCATGCTATCTGCACACATGGTTGACATTAAACATTAAAAAGACCAGGCAGTTCAGAGAGAATCAAAGGAAGGCAGGCAGGCAGCTTTGCATGACATTCTTCTGGACGTGTTTCATTGTGGTGATAGTGAGGGTAGTCAATCGATTTGTTGACAAGACAGTAGTGACGGCCATCTTGGTGACGTGTGTTGTTCTGCGAGACCAGAGATGTAGTTCATTGAGCGTTTCACACAAACAAATGTGTTACTTCACAGTTTTACGACACATTATTTTTTTTTTGACTTGCAAAATTATCTTTTAAATTAACAAACATCATATGTGTAATCCGTGGCACAATTCAAACGGGATTGAAAGATAATCTTTCTCTCTCCATTGACTTCAATACATAATTTTTTCGAAATAAGGTCCCATGGAGGTCCCCCGGAAGGGGAGGGACTTCGCCACTCTATATAGAGGCAAAGTCCCGCCCATCTACTTCCGGTCCATGGGACCTTATTTCGGAAAACATATGTATTGAAGTCAATGGAGAGAGAAAACGTATCTTTCGATCCCGTTTGAATTGTGCCATGAATTACACATGATGTTTGTCAATCTTAAAAAATCATTTCTGAAGAGTTTATCGCCGGCCACTAGAGGGCAGCGTCTCACTGCTGTCGCTGACCGGATATGCCGTTCTCTGACCCGGTAGTGCCGAGCGGCCATTTTAGTTCGAACATTGTTCCTTCACTCCACCTCGAGTTGAGACGTTCATCCACTCATTCATGTAGGATTGTTTCCACTATTGTTTGGTGTGTCTATACTTTGTGTCGTTGTATATATTTGTGTTGTGTTGGTGATGACACGCATGGATGTAGTACTTTGTCAGCTTATCTTGCTGCATTGCTCTGTTTCAGGGTGTCGTCATCCTTGTCAATAAACTACCGAAACTGACATTGAGGAGTGTGTTTCTTCAATTTCCATGTCAAAAAAGTCCCAGTTTGTCTTAAAACTGTTGAAATATAAGACTATGAAAAATACGCAACTAGAAAGACTATAAATCCCAGAATCCCGGTCCTGCATGCTGGCTCTTACGGAACCGACTAAATCCCCTTGTGTGTATGTACAGCTCTCAACATGCCTAGAGTAGTGATTTTCACCTCTTTTAATACTTTTCGCCTCATTCTGAAAGAAAGAAGTGAAATGTGACAACGTGATGGCCGTCTTGGTGTGTGGTGCGAGACGGGAGATGTAGTTCATTGCGTGGTTTCACACAAAAAAAGTGTTACTTCACAGTTTTACGACACATTTTTATTTTTTTGACTTGCAAAATTATCTTTTAAATTGACAAACATCATATGTGTATTTCGTGGCACAATTCAAACGGGATCGAAAGATAATCTTTCTCTCTCCATTGACTTCAATACATACTTTTTCCGAAATAAGGTCCCATGGAGCTCCCCCGGAAAGGGAGGGACTTCGCCTCTCTATTCAAACAAGGCGCGGGGGCGGGGCGTATCTCCATGTAAATCCTATCGGAATCGGATCGATCAGGCTAAACTAACCTGTAGCTGCTCCGTCCACATTCACAACAACATCATTCAGACATAAATAAAGCAGCGACTGTATTCGCCATGACATAGACAGTCTGTGTTTTGTATATGTTTAACTTTTGTCCAGTTTCTGAACAGATATGAGGAGCTGTGAGGTCTGAGTGTGTGCTAACAGCTAATGGCTGAGGTGTTGGGACATGTTGCGCTGTCGGGTGCTGACCAATCACGAAGCGTCATTTCTTGACTGTCAGCAAAAACAACCAAGCACAGCAGTGCTTCTCTGGCTGGCTCTGTCCAATCACAAACAAAAAGTGTTCTCCTAAAGGAATACCCTTTCCGTCCAATGTGAAATGCTGTGGTGTTTAGTGAAATGCTGTAGTGTTTAGTGAAATGCTGTTGTGTTTTCTGAAATGCTGTAGTGTTTAGTGAAATGCTGTGGTGTTTAGTGAAATGCTGTGGTGTTTAGTGAAATGCTGTAGTGTTTAGTGAAATGCTGTTGTGTTTTCTGAAATGCTGTAGTGTTTAGTGAAATGCTGTTGTGTTTAGTGAAATGCTGTTGTGTTTAGTGAAATGCTGTGGTGTTTAGTGAAATGCTGTTGTGTTTAGTGAAATGCTGTGGTGTTTAGTGAAATGCTGTGGTGTTTAGTGAAATGCTGTGGTGTTTTGTGAAATGCTGTTGTGTTTTGTGAAATGCTGTTGTGTTTTTAAAAATGCTGTTGTGCTTTCTGAAATGCTGTTGTGTTTTCTGAAATGCTGTGGTGTTTAGTGAAATGCTGTGGTGTTTTGTGAAATGCTGTTGTGTTTTTAAAAATGCTGTTGTGCTTTCTGAAATGCTGTTGTGTTTTTAAAAATGCTGTTGTGTTTTCTGAAATGCTGTTGTGTCTTGCACTTCAGGGCCACCATACCATCTTACCTACATTCACTTTAGAGGGCCCACTGCTGACAACCATGCCACTTTAAAGTCTACAGAGCCATTTACAAAAGTAGATCCTAAATATCCAGCATGTCTTCAGATATATTCAGTTCTCCTCCACTAAAAAACATAAAAAGGCTGTTTCCACCTTGATCAACAGAAGAGGGAAAGTGTGTCTGCACTCACCTTACAGGTGCCCCTGGAGTTGTCTTTGAAAACAAAAAAGTTGTACTCACCAAAATACATTGTATGTATCCTTGATGTCAAACAAACGTGATGAGAGCATTATTTTCCCATGAAATATATTAGCAGTTGAGTTTTTCCAAGTATTTAAATACAGCATTGTTTACATCCATGTTTGTTAGTATTCTTCTTCTCTCCTTTCTTTGCTTTTGCAGGACATTTTGGCGTGTTACTGCCACCTAGTGATCAGTGGAAAAGAGTCACACCTGTATTGAGGCACGTGTTAAACAAAATGGGGACCAACTCTTTGAAAACAGCCGGAAAGGGAGGGACTTCGCCTCTCTATTCAAACAAGGCGCGGGGGCGGGGCGTATCTCCATGTAAATCCTATCGGAATCGGATCGATCAGGCTAAACTAACCTGTAGCTGCTCCGTCCACATTCACAACAACATCATTCAGACATAAATAAAGCAGCGACTGTATTCACCATGACATAGACAGTCTGTGTTTTGTATATGTTTAACTTTTGTCCAGTTTCTGAACAGATATGAGGAGCTGTGAGGTCTGAGTGTGTGCTAACAGCTAATGGCTGAGGTGTTGGGACATGTTGCGCTGTCGGGTGCTGACCAATCACGAAGCGTCATTTCTTGACTGTCAGCAAAAACAACCAAGCACAGCAGTGCTTCTCTGGCTGGCTCTGTCCAATCACAAACAAAAAGTGTTCTCCTAAAGGAATACCCTTTCCGTCCAATGTGAAATGCTGCAGCGTTTTGTGAAATGCTGTTGTGTTTTCTGAAATGCTGTAGTGTTTAGTGAAATGCTGTTGTGTTTAGTGAAATGCTGTGGTGTTTTCTGAAATGCTGTAGTGTTTTCTGAAATGCTGTAGTGTTTAGTGAAATGCTGTTGTGTTTAGTGAAATGCTGTGGTGTTTTCTGAAATGCTGTTGTGTTTAGTGAAATGCTGTTGTGTTTAGTGAAATGCTGTTGTGTTTAGTGAAATGCTGTTGTGTTTAGTGAAATGCTGTGGTGTTTAGTGAAATGCTGTTGTGTTTTCTGAAATGCTGTTGTGTTTAGTGAAATGCTGTTGTGTTTAGTGAAATGCTGTTGTGTTTAGTGAAATGCTGTTGTGTTTAGTGAAATGCTGTGGTGTTTAGTGAAATGCTGTGGTGTTTAGTGAAATGCTGTTGTGTTTAGTGAAATGCTGTTGTGTTTAGTGAAATGCTGTGGTGTTTAGTGAAATGCTGTGGTGTTTAGTGAAATGCTGTTGTGTTTAGTGAAATGCTGTTGTGTTTAGTGAAATGCTGTTGTGTTTAGTGAAATGCTGTGGTGTTTAGTGAAATGCTGTTGTGTTTAGTGAAATGCTGTTGTGTTTAGTGAAATGCTGTTGTGTTTAGTGAAATGCTGTTGTGTTTAGTGAAATGCTGTAGTGTTTAGTGAAATGCTGTTGTGTTTAGTGAAATGCTGTTGTGTTTTCTGAAATGCTGTTGTGTTTAGTGAAATGCTGTGGTGTTTAGTGAAATGCTGTTGTGTTTAGTGAAATGCTGTTGTGTTTTCTGAAATGCTGTGGTGTTTAGTGAAATGCTGTTGTGTTTAGTGAAATGCTGTGGTGTTTAGTGAAATGCTGTAGTGTTTAGTGAAATGCTGTGGTGTTTAGTGAAATGCTGTGGTGTTTAGTGAAATGCTGTGGTGTTTAGTGAAATGCTGTTGTGCTTTCTGAAATGCTGTTGTGTTTTCTGAAATGCTGTTGTGTTTTCTGAAATGCTGTTGTGTCTTGCACTTCAGGGCCACCATACCATCTTACCTACATTCACTTTAGAGGGCCCACTGCTGACAACCATGCCACTTTAAAGTCTACAGAGCCATTTACAAAAGTAGATCCTAAATATCCAGCATGTCTTCAGATATATTCAGTTCTCCTCCACTAAAAAACATAAAAAGGCTGTTTCCACCTTGATCAACAGAAGAGGGAAAGTGTGTCTGCACTCACCTTACAGGTGCCCCTGGAGTTGTCTTTGAAAACAAAAAAGTTGTACTCACCAAAATACATTGTATGTATCCTTGATGTCAAACAAACGTGATGAGAGCATTATTTTCCCATGAAATATATTAGCAGTTGAGTTTTTCCAAGTATTTAAATACAGCATTGTTTACATCCATGTTTGTTAGTATTCTTCTTCTCTCCTTTCTTTGCTTTTGCAGGACATTTTGGCGTGTTACTGCCACCTAGTGATCAGTGGAAAAGAGTCACACCTGTATTGAGGCACGTGTTAAACAAAATGGGGACCAACTCGTTGAAAACAGCCGGAAAGGGAGGGACTTCGCCTCTCTATTCAAACAAGGCGCGGGGGGCGGGGCGTATCTCCATGTAAATCCTATCGGAATCGGATCGATCAGGCTAAACTAACCTGTAGCTGCTCCGTCCACATTCACAACAACATCATTCAGACATAAATAAAGCAGCGACTGTATTCACCATGACATAGACAGTCTGTGTTTTGTATATGTTTAACTTTTGTCCAGTTTCTGAACAGATATGAGGAGCTGTGAGGTCTGAGTGTGTGCTAACAGCTAATGGCTGAGGTGTTGGGACATGTTGCGCTGTCGGGTGCTGACCAATCACGAAGCGTCATTTCTTGACTGTCAGCAAAAACAACCAAGCACAGCAGTGCTTCTCTGGCTGGCTCTGTCCAATCACAAACAAAAAGTGTTCTCCTAAAGGAATACCCTTTCCGTCCAATGTGAAATGCTGCAGCGTTTTGTGAAATGCTGTTGTGTTTTCTGAAATGCTGTAGTGTTTAGTGAAATGCTGTGGTGTTTAGTGAAATGCTGTTGTGTTTTCTGAAATGCTGTAGTGTTTAGTGAAATGCTGTTGTGTTTTCTGAAATGCTGTAGTGTTTAGTGAAATGCTGTGGTGTTTAGTGAAATGCTGTTGTGTTTTCTGAAATGCTGTAGTGTTTAGTGAAATGCTGTGGTGTTTAGTGAAATGCTGTTGTGTTTAGTGAAATGCTGTGGTGTTTAGTGAAATGCTGTGGTGTTTAGTGAAATGCTGTGGTGTTTAGTGAAATGCTGTTGTGTTTTCTGAAATGCTGTGGTGTTTTGTGAAATGCTGTGGTGTTTAGTGAAATGCTGTGGTGTTTAGTGAAATGCTGTTGTGCTTTCTGAAATGCTGTTGTGTTTTCTGAAATGCTGTTGTGTTTTCTGAAATGCTGTTGTGTCTTGCACTTCAGGGCCACCATACCATCTTACCTACATTCACTTTAGAGGGCCCACTGCTGACAACCATGCCACTTTAAAGTCTACAGAGCCATTTACAAAAGTAGATCCTAAATATCCAGCATGTCTTCAGATATATTCAGTTCTCCTCCACTAAAAAACATAAAAAGGCTGTTTCCACCTTGATCAACAGAAGAGGGAAAGTGTGTCTGCACTCACCTTACAGGTGCCCCTGGAGTTGTCTTTGAAAACAAAAAAGTTGTACTCACCAAAATACATTGTATGTATCCTTGATGTCAAACAAACGTGATGAGAGCATTATTTTCCCATGAAATATATTAGCAGTTGAGTTTTTCCAAGTATTTAAATACAGCATTGTTTACATCCATGTTTGTTAGTATTCTTCTTCTCTCCTTTCTTTGCTTTTGCAGGACATTTTGGCGTGTTACTGCCACCTAGTGATCAGTGGAAAAGAGTCACACCTGTATTGAGGCACGTGTTAAACAAAATGGGGACCAACTCGTTGAAAACAGCCGGAAAGGGAGGGACTTCGCCTCTCTATTCAAACAAGGCGCGGGGGCGGGGCGTATCTCCATGTAAATCCTATCGGAATCGGATCGATCAGGCTAAACTAACCTGTAGCTGCTCCGTCCACATTCACAACAACATCATTCAGACATAAATAAAGCAGCGACTGTATTCGCCATGACATAGACAGTCTGTGTTTTGTATATGTTTAACTTTTGTCCAGTTTCTGAACAGATATGAGGAGCTGTGAGGTCTGAGTGTGTGCTAACAGCTAATGGCTGAGGTGTTGGGACATGTTGCGCTGTCGGGTGCTGACCAATCACGAAGCGTCATTTCTTGACTGTCAGCAAAAACAACCAAGCACAGCAGTGCTTCTCTGGCTGGCTCTGTCCAATCACAAACAAAAAGTGTTCTCCTAAAGGAATACCCTTTCCGTCCAATGTGAAATGCTGCAGCGTTTTGTGAAATGCTGCGGTGTTTTGTGAAATGCTGCAGCGTTTTGTGAAATGCTGTTGTGTTTTCTGAAATGCTGTAGTGTTTAGTGAAATGCTGTGGTGTTTAGTGAAATGCTGTTGTGTTTAGTGAAATGCTGTGGTGTTTAGTGAAATGCTGTGGTGTTTAGTGAAATGCTGTGGTGTTTAGTGAAATGCTGTGGTGTTTTCTGAAATGCTGTGGTGTTTAGTGAAATGCTGTGGTGTTTAGTGAAATGCTGTGGTGTTTTCTGAAATGCTGTGGTGTTTAGTGAAATGCTGTGGTGTTTAGTGAAATGCTGTTGTGCTTTCTGAAATGCTGTTGTGTTTTCTGAAATGCTGTTGTGCTTTCTGAAATGCTGTTGTGTCTTGCACTTCAGGGCCACCATACCATCTTACCTACATTCACTTTAGAGGGCCCACTGCTGACAACCATGCCACTTTAAAGTCTACAGAGCCATTTACAAAAGTAGATCCTAAATATCCAGCATGTCTTCAGATATATTCAGTTCTCCTCCACTAAAAAACATAAAAAGGCTGTTTCCACCTTGATCAACAGAAGAGGGAAAGTGTGTCTGCACTCACCTTACAGGTGCCCCTGGAGTTGTCTTTGAAAACAAAAACGTTGTACTCACCAAAATACATTGTATGTATCCTTGATGTCAAACAAACGTGATGAGAGCATTATTTTCCCATGAAATATATTAGCAGTTGAGTTTTTCCAAGTATTTAAATACAGCATTGTTTACATCCATGTTTGTTAGTATTCTTCTTCTCTCCTTTCTTTGCTTTTGCAGGACATTTTGGCGTGTTACTGCCACCTAGTGATCAGTGGAAAAGAGTCACACCTGTATTGAGGCACGTGTTAAACAAAATGGGGACCAACTCGTTGAAAACAGCCCCATAAAGCTATTGATGGTCTGAAAAATCCTCTTATAACCATTACTTATGGATTTAAGATATGTATGAACAAGTAGTGATGTGTGATATCACAACTAAAAACCAATCATGGTTCTCAAGGAACATATAAAAAAAAGTTATAATAAATTTAAAGTAGGACAAAATAACCCTGAAACTGTCAAGTTATGATTCCAAGCATATCATGTCACGTTTTACATGACCCTTTTCAAAAGGTAAGAGCAAGAATGAACTGACGCAATCTATGTTTACCACCGGATACTGTGCCTGTACTTTTGAAAGATAGATTTAATTACAGATGGTGATGATCAGATAATCACTTTAATAACCAAACAATGTTATGATGTGATTTCTCACAATTTATCATTTGACCATTAGTTATAGGCTGCTATAGGCCTATTATTGATAACAAAATATATGATATGACAAGATGATACAAATGTAGAAATAGGTTGTTTAACAATCACTGTTGACTTTCACTGACATATTGAGTTGTATCAAACCACTACCCTATTATTTATCTTTGTGATGGAACAAATGTTAAAACAAGGTAATTTAACAATCAAAGAGTAGGCCAAGGCTACACACATGTACAAAGAGGTAATTTAACAACCACACACGACACATGCATAATTCACACACATAATACATTTAATCAAATTACTAGCTCGTGATTTCCTCCCATTATGGTGTTTTGTTGTCTTTTAACGGTGTCCAGAAGTGTCCAAACCGAGTGCAAAGACGCTGAGAAGAGGCTGCCTCCCCCCGTTGTGCTCGGCACACAGACCGAGATAAGGCGAGGAGGAGCTCCACCACACACACGCTCATTCGCATAGCCGGGAGGCAGTTAGACGCTCTTGGATTACCGGGCAGCGAAGTGTCACCGCTCAGACCGGCTCCAGATCGGCACTCCTCCACCGCACCGCCGATCATTAATCCCTCTCATAAAAAGGCAGACACCTGGGCAAAGCCGCGGCAGTAAACAGCATTTGATTTATTTTTTTATTATGGTTTTTATCTCTGTGGATGCAGAGAAAAAAGTTTGTATTGACGCTGCGTTGAAAATGAGAGTCAAGTCTCCAGGAGGGACAGCACCGGGCTTCTCCTCAGCATCTGTCTCTTTCTCTGGGGCTGCTGTTTCCAAAATCTGTTCAAGTGAGGTAAGTCACTGATCGAGGATTTTCTTCTTATTAACTTATTTTAGTTACTGCTGCTGCTGTTACGATTAGTCTGCTAAATTGGGGATTGCATTTTCAGTTTGCCTGTCAGTCAATTTTAATCCAAATTATTTTTTTTCGTGACACATCTACTAGCACTGATGAAGGAGAAATGTCAAATGTGCTCCTCTTTGCACAGGGTTATGGTGACTGTGTGCAATGTTTATGTTCTAGGGATTATATTAATTATTATTTAAGGATTAATATTATTGCAGCCTGTATTTGGTGCTTAAATCCGAACACCAGCTAAACTCAAGAGTATTTTAAGCAAGGGAAAAAATGCAAGATGTGACTCATACTGATGTGCTGTACAGTTGTCTATGGTTCTCTTTTTATATGGCTGAAAAACTCAAGTCAAGGCATTCTGGTAAATACAGTAATCCACATGGTATTTCAAATAAACCAATGCTAATCTGCTAATTTCTGTGCAGATCGGATACCACTTGGTGAGTCAATGCAAATGTATTGAGCTATTTTCCATACAAACTGTGCACATATTGCAGCTCGGTTTCTTCTAAACGTGTCCTCTTTGCAACCAAAAATATGTGAATCCTGTACGGCACACACACATTCACTCTCTCACGACCTACACAGCCACACACAGAAATGATTGCTTTGTATCCACACAGGCTCCTGCTTTTCTTCAAGAAAAATAAACCAGAACACAACTGGAGAGTCATCTGCTGGCATTAATTATCATTTTAAAAGGTAATAAATACACATTAAGACCCCCCCCCCCCCACACACACACACACACACACACACACACACACACACACACACACACACACACACACACACACACACACACACACACACACACACACACACACACACACACACACACACACACACACACACACACACAAAACAGCAGTCACACAGCGTGCAATTCACAAAGGTTGACATGCATACACAGATTAAAGGTCAATGCATGCAACCTTTCTGCACTTGCTGTATTAATCATAATGCCACACTCGAAGGACACGGTGTGGGTGTCGAGGTGAGACTTAGACTGCTTTTTGCTTTGCTCCAAGAAAAAGCGGTTGACTTTTCATGAGTTATATTTTCATCCAAATCCACCCAGGACTCTGTCTCCCTTCTCATCCTTCTCAACGCTTGAAACCACCTACATGCATTCACCCTCATATTGATTATATTAGCAAAACCGTGGAAAGGGAAAATAAGCATTCCTTCATGGACCCATCGGCCCGCAAGCCGGAAACAAATTAATCCAAAATCGCCGAATGCTGCGTGCCTCTGTTCAGTCTCCAGTTGTGGAGGAAACAGAGCAGAAAGCTGAAGTGACTGCCTTGAAGATGTCTTTGGCTAAATTGGGATTCTTCTTTTGGGGATTCCTTGGTGTTTACGTAACCGTGTTTAGAGTAATGGCATGTGTCATCTGGGGGTTTGTTAGAGGCGATGGTGAGTGGAGCTGATATGAATGCGAGGAATGAGAGCTTCTCAGTATACTGATCTCCAAGTATTGTGCACTCCAGACAAGGACAAGAATAGCAACAAACACACAGAGAGGATGTCAGAGAAAGGGAGGGAAACAGAAACAGCAGGCTATGAGAAAGACGGCGATGAAGTGATGCATGCAGACAGCAGGCTGAGATATGTTCAGAGCCCCGCAGTGAGTTGGGCTGCGCTGGCATCGTGTTTGGCTGCTTTCTGAGTGTCAGAGATAAGTCCGCACGCTGTCTGTCGGTCTGGTCTGTGACGGGTGAGCGGGCAAGCCAGCAAGCAGAACATTCACTCCCCGTTTCAAGGAGCAGCAGCGAGAGGTCTGCTTGGAAATATGAAAAAGGAGAGGCAGGCCTTAGAAGGGACAGTGTGCATCAAATTCAAGAACTGCATATGTGAGATATCAGTGGCTTCCAAGGGTTTGGAAAATGCTTTACGTCCAACTGAAATGGAAATGGATAAACAGGGGGGATACACACTTGTGCAGCATCTCTGTGCGTTTGTATCGGAATGGGATGAGGGCGACTGCCATGGGAAAAACTGCATAAATGCAAATACACAGCTTTACCTAATGGGTAATGAGTCATGCAATTAGGTCCCATCACTCAGGGAAAGTCAGCGACTATCTTCCGCTTGTTTTTATTCCTAAATATTAATCAAGCTAATGCACCATGTTTAATTCATAGATACATGAGATGTCCCGCAATGTCACCCTCTCTCTGTCTTGGCATCCTAATCGTGTTCATGAACAAGGCGCTCAATTAACTCCTCAGGAATTACAGTGAAACTGCTCCTGCGTGTCTCTTGGAAAATCAGAGGAATCTTGAATCATGTGAACTAACATGATTGTGGTACAGAGTTGCCAACGTAGAAAAGCCCTCTCCTTTGACTCCTAGCTGTATTAAGCTTGTCGGATAATGCAGACAATGTTGCTGTCATGGCATTGACTACTTACATTGGCTGTATTTCAAACCTCGAAAGACGAGCTGTTTGGAAATGTTCGGAGAAACTGCATAATTTGGACTGGTGTTGAAATGTCACACTTTCCCATGCTAGCACACCATCTATCATGCTCAGACCGATCCAAGGGTGTGGTTTAACCTTTTCCATTAGCACTGTGTTGTCAGAGCCAGAGGTCAGGCTTTACTTTTTCATGTCCTGCTATAGAGCCGTGCACAGCTGTGTAAAAGGATAAAGACATTAAAAAGTAGCATGAGACTCTCAAGTTGACTTAGCTGAAACCATTGAGTGAGCTGGACTGGTTATGGGGTGCGATTAAAGTTAAGTGTTACAATATGTGCAGCACAGCTGGAGCAGTTTCGCGCTCTGTCCATCCTTCATGTTCACCTCAGCGTGAGTCAGATATGAACTTTTTCCTGTCAAATGCTATTGTTTGATCGTGATTTTCCACGAAGACAAAGGGATCTGCTGTTGTAAAATTCAATTTCACAGTCATCTGTTGCAGTTGTCTCTGCCCCGTTAAGCTGATTACCAAGCACAGGCTGCATGAGCAGTTTCAGAGTAATAGCAGCTCGCATCATTTCATTTGTGCTCACTGAAAACTCCAGGAAAAAGACGCACATGAAATAAATGGATCACAATTGTCTTCATGTATTTTATGCACTGATACATCTCCTGTAAATGGTCAACTGCAGCACTTTATATGGTTGTATCAATAGGTGGTGCTAGAACAGAGTAAATGGTTGAGTGATGGCTCAGTAAACAGACACAACGGAGACGGCATAGTAGTGTGTGTGTGTGTGTGTGTGTGTGTGTGTGTGTGTGTGTGTGTGTGTGTGTGTGTGTGTGTGTGTGTGTGTGTGTGTGTGTGTGTGTGTGTGTGTGTGTGTGTGTGTGTGTGTGGTGTGTGTGTGTGTGTGTGTGTGTGTGTGTGTGTGTGTGTGTGTGTGTGTGTGTGTGTGTGTGTGTGTGTGTGTGTGTGTGTGTGTACATGTTACACATTCAATTCTGATGGATCAACATTGTCAGATGTTTTTTCTTTGTGTTTCCACTGACATGTGATATCCTTCCTCTCTCTAATACCTGAATTAAATTTGCAGCGTGGCGACAGCTGCTCAGCTAATGGCGTAACGTGCTCCCTTACTTCCTTGATCGATCGGATGGTCACTATCTTAAATCATGGGCATTTGTTAACAGAGCAGAAGAACGTGCAGTCCCACATGACACTTTTATTATTCCCCCTGCATTCATCTTACAGGTTTTCCTTATGGTAAAAATGGCCTTATAGGCTTTAAAATGTTTCTTACAAAAGGATATTGCATATGTTGCTGGGGTTATTATATTATTATTATTATTATTATTATTATTATTATATTATATATGCTGTTTTTAATGGTAAGGGACTCCAATAGGTGTCTGTATGTGGGGCAGACTGATGAAAGCCTCTTTACAGCTGTTTAATTGGTCTTTAAACGTACAATGAATTCTCCAGAATGGTTTGTTAATTTCCTCCAGGCTAATAAAGCTTTTAATGTCTTAAGGTTTACGTTTAGGTACTCCTTGCAGACAACAGTGAACAATTACTCTTTGCTAATATTGCCATTTGTCATAGACATTTCTATTAAAAAGCCTCAATTGAGTGTGAAAGCATGTCAATGCACGTGCCTTTGGGTGAAATCATTAATATATTATGCAATGTATTTCTCTCACACAGTCTTTAATCCCATCTTTATCCCTCTGGATGACATTGACAGAACATCTGTATAAAATAGCCAATTAGCATGCTAATTTCCGAACACTTCTATTTCCCTGCTGTCAGAGAAGCAAGAAAAATCATGCATGACAATTTGTTTTTCTTTTGATCTCACTGGTGTTTTCTACTCATTGCAAGTCGTTTTTATTTAGCCTGTTATTCCAATAAATACTTTGCTCAAATGTGCTTCTACTTTGGTTCACTTGTAGATCTGAGGTATCTGGTACCTGGCACCTGGTTAGACTGCCACAAATCTGCATGATTTAAAACCTTAAGAAATGTCATAGTGACATTAGGGAGGTGTGTGGTGCAGTGGTTGTGCGTTGCCGTTCGGATCAGGTTCAAACCCCACTGCAGTCAGCATGTCGTTGTGTCCCTGGGCAAGACACTTCACTCTAAAGTGTTCCTGTGGGGATTGTCCACAGTATTGAGTATGTAAGTCGCTTTGGATAAAAGTGTCTAACAAGTGACATGTAATGTCATGTATCTTATTTCTTCTTCATAGTTTCCCCAGTCTTATGTCTTAGTTATTTTTTTACTTTTACTTTTCTTGAACGATACACCGACCTGCTTTCTCCCATTTCATTGAATGTTTCCCTGTCTCTGTCTATCTCCTCGTCTCTTCATCTGTGTCCTCTATTGTCCTTTAACGCTTCGTCCTTCACAGTTAATTACATTCTCCGTCACTCCTGTTTCTTTTGCTCATTTTTCTCTTCCTTCCATCCTCCCATTGTTCCTACAAATCTTTTCACCTCCCCCCCGTGTTTGGTTATAAAACACTTCCTGAGGGTTTTTTGTTTCTTTCCAAAGTGTCAATCCCTGAATCCTTTCTGTCGCTCGGGGAGATGCAAAGTTACAGTGCACATCATTTGGAGTCACTGAAATGTTGTTAGACACGTAACAAAATAAAATGTTTTTGTTGATAATGTTTCGAGTTGGTCTGGTTGAAAATTCAAGTTACTTAGGTTTCGAAAAACATCCAAAAAGATGATTCAACCTCTCATAATGTCCCTAATCTCCACTCAGATAAGACACAGCTTCCCTGCCTTTCTGCCTGTGTTCACCTCAGATCTTCCTTGCTGTTATGCCAGCCAGGTGTCCAGATTATCACTCCAGATACAGTAGGCCTGGTTTTTTTTTCATAAATACTGACATTTAAAGTGTCGCACTGGAATATTTTTAGGCTCTTGTTTTGCAGATTTGGCATCCTCACTCAGCACTGATGCATCTGCAAACGTACCTGCAGACTGTCAAAAAGATCACTATCAAAGGCATCTTTTATTAATGAGAACTTGAGTGCCTGACGACATACAGAAGAAGAAACAAACATGTTAAAAACGCACATGAAAAGGTCATTGCCATCGCGTTTTTTTGCTATTTATAAAGATTATTATCACAGGGTAAAATGCGTCTTTATGGTAACAACATGTATTTCTTTAAAGCTATCATTTTGCTCTCAGCCAATAAATGGCTCTTCAGTTGTATTGTCAGATTAAATAAACAAAATATAACATGTTAATTATAGTGAGCCTTAGATGTGCTGGTATGCAGATTTTGACCTAATGATTACAAAATCCTTGAGGCCCATGGGAAATATCTAGCGAGAGCATTAAAGGCGCACCAAACACCTCAAGAAGACCCCTGCTGTTCAACATTGAAGCCTACCTCTCATGGGGGCTGAGAGCAAAGCCCAGCGTGGTTGGCAGCAATTAATATAGCTTTCTTTTCCCTCCAAGGGCAGTTCTGTGTGTGTGCTGTGAGACATGGGTAATTCTGACTTATTGCAATATCCCCTAGACTACCAGAACGCTCATTGATTTCCTTTACCGTTCGGCTCTTTTTCATCCTTATTTTTGGCTCTAACTTCAAGCTTTCTTTATGATTCACAGGGTCGAATGTAGTACCAGGTGCATTCACCGCCCATTAAGGTTCCCCTGATTGATTGGCGGCACCCAGGGAAAGCCTATACGCTGTTTGGATGTTGATTTCCTTTCCCTTTCAAACACTTCCTTTTGGTTGGTCTCTGCATTTTTTTTGGAAATCTGGCGGTGCATTTTCAAGTTGGATGTGACCTTGGGGCTGTGAAAAAGCACTGAAATGTGACTATTTATTTCCATGTCATTGTGATCACGAGAAAATATATTTGTCTGCTTCTTAGTTATCATTTCACACAGGTGCATCTATCCTGAATTGTTTCTAAATGTTACTAAAGAAACGGTACAGATCTGACGTCCACAAACTCCAGAGCGAGGTATTGGAATAAAACTCTTGCTGTTTACCAGTAAGCACTGTGCTCACGTGGCAGACGTGCTCTTCAGTGAAATGGTAACACTGAGTCAGAGCAGTAGAGAGCTCCGGGCGGTCTCTTTTCTGAGGGTCTGAGAGGGATTCAGGGGCTTCAGAATGAGGCTTTATGGGCTTGTTGTGCAAAGAGAGAGTGATTTGCAGCATAACCACCATGTTCCTAAAAAGCTCTCTCCGTCCACTCGCTGCTTCACTATTTTTCTCCTTTTGACACTGGCTACTTTTTTTCTTTATTTATTAATGTCACAAAATTAAGTGTTGAGTTTTCCTGCTGTACTTGTAATAACAGCACCCCCCCCCCCCTCTCTCTCTTGGTCAGGGGGTCTCAAACTCAAGGCCCGCGACTTCATTTTATGTGGCCCTGCAAGAGCTTGCAAAGAATATAATACGTTTATTATATGGTTACATGCCACTTTACAGAAGCAGGTTGCCCATAAACTACATGTCCCACAATGCATCTCGTTGTGTGACATGTGCACTGAAGAGACTTGCAATTATATGGTCTGGACTTCTGCTTTCAGACGTAGTTAATTACTAAGTTATTATCCTATCCGCTAATAATCCAATTCAGAGGCAATAATGTAATATATATAATACATTATTTTATATATATATATATATATATTGTATATTTATATAGGTACAACCGGCCCTTTGAGTGCAACATGTATGCAAATGTGGCCTGCGATGAAATTGAGTTTGACACCCCTGGTTTACAGCATCCAGACACAGCCCACTCCCTGACCCAACAGAGCGTACGAGGAACACTGTGCCCAGAAGGGATTTGTAGTTAATGCCTTTCGGCTTGAGTCCAGCGACAAAATACTTCTTTAATTGCTTCCCATAGCCCTTAGCTGCAGTGTGCTTCCTCTCCAATTGTCTATTGATGCAAGTGCGAGTTAGCACTGCAAAACAAAAGGCAGTATCCTAATGGGATCCGTATTGCAGGAAGTTTGTTGTAATCTTTGGTTCCACTTTATCAAACTTGGTCTATTTTATTATTCTATTCTGATCAGTTAATATTATCCCTTATACTTAATCGATATGTTTTGCTTTACTTTTAAGCAGATGTTATGTATATAAAATGGCTTGTGTGCATTCACGTTTGTGGATACCTTGGCTGCCTTCATTATTCATTTATCTTTTTTTTCCCCGCCCGATCGCCTCAGTGACTGACAGAAGATTTAAATTATTTTAAAAATCATATTTAATGTGGAAAGAAGAGCAGTGGTTTGGAGTGGGAGGCCTTCGGGGAAAGGATTCTTCCTCACTGTAATAACTGAGAGCATACTGTGGAAGAATGCAGTTTTTTATTTATATTCTAGAGTTGGAAAAGCAAGGCTATCTTTAAGATGTGAATTATGATGTGCAGATGTGTGGAGAGGAGGAGAGTGCCGAAAAGTAAGTCACCTAGAAGACAGCGCAGGCCTGGGCTCAGCCCATCTGTCACTGTCGTCTCTTCACTCACTTCAGAGGGAGGCTTCCCATTCATGCAAAAACTGAAATGTTTGAAATTCAATTTTAAAAAGACACATGAAAGTTACCTTATAGAAACAAGAGGTGCAACATCCTACATGTAAACATGGAGAAGGTTATGTTTGACTTACCATATGATTTGGAAAATGATAATAATAATAAAGGTTAGGACATCATGAATAAAGTCACAATAAAATAGATGGTTTTGTGACTTATTTTCAACTACTTTATTATTGTTGAATTTGTTCAATATTATGTATGATTAATTTTGTTTTATAAAAAGTGCAACAGTCTAGACCCAAGGTTGTGATATTTAACTTTTTTAGGATATACTGCATTTATTTGCTTTAGAATTGTTCTGATATCCCAGAGTTTAAGAACAAAAAGAGTATTGTAGTAAGGTGAATCCAAAATATATGTAGACAAACAATAAAATACATTTTTGAAATTTCAATTACAGCATTAAGATTGTAATGTAACCCCAACATATGTAGAGGAATTCATATAATTATATGTATATTGTGTATATTGGTAATTAAAAACCAAGAAGTTACATTTAATTTGCAGTTTAGAAATCGTTAAATTATACTAAATCATAATTATTAACTTACAAAATATAATACTTATAATTAGAAGCAATACATTATTTGTCAATTATTACTCAATTAAATCACAACTAATTATAAATCAGTAATTAATCATTAAAAGACAGTACATTCTGTAAGTGAAGGTTATAATAATCTTAATAATTATGACAATCACAGTATTTTCATAGATGTTAACTTCATGTTTGAATAATAGCAGATGCTCACAGTTTAGTTTAAATATATATTTGTATTTAGATGTACTATAGAAACACACTCTGTGTTTTCTCCCATTTCATTTTGTGAATAGTGCATTATTCATTTTAAATGACTCTTGTATTTAAATGAAAATAGATATAACCCCATTGTTTTTGTTTTTTAAACAGTACACATGTGGGCTGTTGTTACTGAGTTAATGTAATGATTTGGTACTTTTTCAGTCAGTCAGATTTTAATTAGAGTGATGTCTGTACACAAAGCAGCGTGATGGGGAAAGCACTCTATGAGCATGTCCTCCTGCTAAAACTTCATCCTGATGGTTGTAATGGGTTATTATGAGGCTCCCTGTGGTAGTAACGGTGCAGAGTATCAGCGCTCAGTCCACATCTCTCCATTGATTAGATCATAGTGGGGCAATTTGCAGCACGGCCTCTAAACGGTGGCACAGATAATGGTATCAGACAGAGGAAATGTGTGTGTGTGTGTGTGTGTGTGTGTGTGTGTGTGTGTGTGTGTGTGTGTGTGTGTGTGTGTGTGTGTGTGTGTGTGTGTGTGTGTGTGTGTGTGTGTGTGTGTGTGTGTGTGTGTGTGTGTGTGTGTGTGTGTGTGTGTGTGTGTGTGTGTGTGTGTGTGTGTGTGTGTGTGTGTGTGTGTGTGTGTGTGTGTGTGTGTGTGTGTGTGTGTGTGTGTTGCCGATAAGGACTTGGATAAGGTGATTTAAACTACTTTCAACTCACCACCAAAATGAATGCTCATGTCCGCTGAAAGCTATTAAACAGAACTTTCTATTATTTATTTCACTCAAAGACAGAATATTGAAACTGAAAGAGTGATCATCTCATTCAGAGTTATTTTTAGAGCACTGACTTCAAGCTTTCGCAGACGTTTAATAAATTAATATTGCAAGATATTGCATGACAATGACTTTTGATAAAGTATCGTTGGTGCCGTTTTCAAGGTTGTTACATTCATAAAAATAGCTCAACGGATTTTTAAATGTTCTGCCAATACTGCGTGCACCTGCCAAGTTATCCTTAAAGTATATGATTGATAGATGCGGATAGCGGCAGGCAAGGCAAGGCAAGGCAAGGCTGTTTATATAGCACCTTTCAGCACCAGGCAATTCGAGGTGCTTTACAAAAATGAAAGACATTCAGATAAAGGCATTTAAAAACAGTAAAAGATAAAAGAAACATTAAAAGAAAAACAAAAAATGAAAGACATTAAGAAAATGGCATTTAAAATCAGTCATTAAAAAGAAAAGCTAATAAAATAAACATTAAAAGATAAAAGTTACAGTGCAGTCTAAGATATGAATAGTTCAATTATTTCGGTTCTTGATTTTTTATTTATTCACAGAAGACTGACACACACACACACACACACACACACACACACACACACACACACACACTCTTTTTGCACTGTAAAGAACTGAAGAACCAACGCGTTTTACAGCATTGAAGCTCCCCACTATTATTCATTTCCTTATTCATTAATTAATTGATCTACAAAAATAGAATTTTCCAACTGTTTACCATGATTTCATTTTCAAATGTTTTAGATGTATCTGTCACTTAGCTGTTTTGTTAATTCATCTAATTAGCTCAAGAAAAGCCTTTAAAACAATTATAAAAAAATACATATATATTACCTTTCTGCTGATGTTTTGTCTTACTTTACTTCATATCACGCTTATCCCAAACATGTTGAGGTTTAGGTTATATATCTATACTCTTCGAATTGCACCATTAACATTACATCTTGTTACTGAAAATGTTCCTCAAGTTAAGGAGTTGGCAATTTGCACATGAAATGGAGAAGTGTCCTCATCACTTCTGTTCTGAACTGCAGTCAATAATCCCTGCTCTGCTAAAGCCAGCTTAATGTGGTTTTTGTTAAGGCTGGGTCAAAAGTTCAGGACCTACAATGGCAGAGACCAGATGGATTCAGTCTTTTAACAAAGTTTAATAAAGGAAAAAAGGAGCAACGAAAAAACAATCCACAAAATGAAGGTGGATCTAGTTCACGCCGGTGGCTGGCTCGAGCAGACACTGGAAAAACAGAGGAAGAAACAAAGTTACTCTTAAACAAAAACAGCAAGAGAAAATCACACTAAGCTAGGATACTACGACGTTCAGCTCTACCGAGTGAGACGGAATTCTCTGGCACTGGAGTGTGAACATGACCAGGGAGGAGTTGATTAGATGAGTACAGGTGCTCCTCATTGTGAACCAGCTGAGCCTTCTAATGATCACCACACTGCACAGGAGAGAGAGAGAAGACAGAGGGGAGGAGGAGAAAGCAAAACACCTAAACCATAACAGTTTTACTGTAGGTGCCAGGGCCAATCACAGGGTGCGAAGGAATTCACCCCCTCCCTGCCACTAGTCGATAAGGATTGCAAATGCAGCGAGAAAATATTGCATTAGGGGAAATGTAAGCATAATTTAGAAAATGGTGACAAATCATACTTGTTTAGTCAATGTTAAAGAGCCAATACATTTAGAAGAGTCCACAGTTAGCAGAACAGCTTTTCTCAGAGAAGAAATGTATGCCCTTGCTTTGGGGAGATCCAACCTCTCCATCCTCTACAAAGTAATTAGAAGGACAACAAGAATCGTCTCGCCCATGTCTGGGCTTGGTTTCATTCCAGGCAATCTTGCTCAGAGAGCTGCACTCAGGCCTGCCATTACCTGCATGCCATCTATCAGAGAAGCCTTCCAGCCTCGTTCTCTCTCACCTACACTCGCCAGACCATGACATCCGGACAAATGTATAAAGTTAGAAATATCTCACTGTTATTATGGGGGACATTCATATTCAGTTGAAGAGTTGGCTTGGTTTAGGGCTGCTCTGTCTCAATCTTATGCATTGGAACAAAAGTCTTCAACAGATTATTGTTCTTTGGCTAGAGATAACTTGTGGTCTACTGTGAGAGGAAGTTAGAATGTGTGTTTTCTTCTGTGTGTGTGTGTGTGTGTGTGTGTGTGTGTGGTGTGTGTGTGTGTGTGTGTGTGTGTGTGTGTGTGTGTGTGTGTGTGTGTGTGTGTGTGTGTGTGTGTGTGTGTGTGTGTGTGTGTGTGTGTGTGTGTGTGTGTGTGTGTGTGTGTGTGTGTGTGTGTGTGTGTGTGACATTAAAGCCTTATTTTGACGTACATTTGAAATCACCTTGTTTTGCATTTCTTAAGATTCTTTGCGTCAAGAAGGAAATAATAATTTGGGGTTTTCTGGCTTGAAATCTATTAATACTTATCAAATATGTAGCTTTTATTATAAAATATGTAAGACACCTATATGTCTTTCATTAGCATATTTTCTATGAGTTTCCTGAGGAGTTGTCCCCCCCCTGTGTAATAACAGGACACGACATTTCACAAGGACACTTGTTGTTTTCTTTGCATCAATATGAGCAGGAATGAATTGGCAACTCAATACTTCAGCAAAGAATAAAAGGCCGAGCGGAACAAAAGGAATGCTTCACTCAATGTAAAGCGGGGGAAAAGAGGATGGTGTTTTTTGTAGCATTTTTTCAATTGCACACATGAAAAGAGATATCATGAAAAGGTTGAAGCATGTTTGATGGTCAGAAGAAGTACAGAAGCACTGACATGTTTTATTTTTGCTACCGGTCTTAATGTGAATAGGGGTTTTTACTCACGACAACATTTTGAAAGCTACTTTGCTCTGCCTTGAGCTAAGAGAGAAATAGAGCTGTTTGTCGTCAGCATAGAAATTAAGAGATGTTTTATTTTCTCCTAAAACAGACCCCAATCCTTTTCTTACAGTAAAGTACACTGCTATATATTCAAAATGTCACAGTTTGGACTATTTACGTCATTTTTCAGTACTGGATTTAGGATTTCAAAAATATAACAATGCATGTATTCAGATATTAATTTAAAAGAAAGCTGAAAGTGACTTTCTTTTTATAAACTATGTGCAAATGACTGGAGATGAGAGGAAAGCAGCAGTAGAATAAGAGTAGGTGGGAGGAGGGGGATGTTGCATTATCAATTGTTCTTTAGGTTGTTTGAAAGGGAGGTTTTTTATGTTCATATCCATTACATTCAGAGTATGAATGCTTACTGAGAAGTGAGGCTAATAAGAGAACAGTTAAAGTACATTCTTTCTCTTTCTCTCTCTGTCTCTCTATCAATCTATCCTTCACACACACACACACACACACACACACACACACACACACACACACACACACACACACACACACACACACACACACACACACACACACACACACACACACACACACACAGCAAGTTTATTTATATAGCACCTTTCAGCACCAGGCAATTCAAGGTGCTTTACAAAAATGAAAGACATGCAGATAAAGGCATTTAAAAACAGTAAAAGATAATAAAAGAAACATTAAAAGAAAAACAAAAAATGAAAGACATTAAGAAAAAATACATGGATAAAAGTTACAGTGCAGTCTAAGATATGAATAGTTCAATTAAAAGCAGCGACAAAAAGAAAAGTCTTCAGCCTGGATTTAAAAGTAGTAAGAGTTGCAGCGGACCTGCAGGTTTCTGGGAGTTTGTTCCAGATATTTGGAGCATAATAACTGAACGCTGCTTTACCATGTTTAGTTCTGACTCTGGGGACAGAAAGCTGACCAGTCCCTGAAGACCTGAGAGGTCTGGATGGTTCATCATTTAGCAAGAGGTCAGAAATGTATTTTGGGCCTAAACCATTCAGTGCTTTATAAACCAGCAGCAGTATTTTGAAATCTATTCTTTGACACACAGGAAGCCAGTGTAAAGACTTCAGAACAGGAGTGATGTGATCCACTTTCTTAGTGTTAGTGAGGACTCGAGCAGCGGCGTTCTGAATCAGCTGCAGCTTCCTAATAGATTTTTTTAGTGAGACCTGTGAAGACACCATTGCAGTAGTCCAGTCTACTGAAGATAAAAGCATGGACACGTTTTTCCAAATCCTGCTGTGACATTAGTCTTTTAATCCTAGATATATTCTTTAGGTGATAGTCGGCTGATGTAGTAACTGTTTTAATGTGACTGTTGAAACTCAGGTCAGAGTCCATGACTACACAGTACACACACACACACACACACACACACACACACACACACACACACACACACACACACACACACACACACACACACACACACACACACACACACACACTCTCACACACACACACACACACACACACACACACACACACACACACACCACACACACACACACACACACACACACACACACACACACACACACACACACAGTAATCCCCCATCATTCACACTCACTCTCACACAGCCTGAAGAAGAAGTGCTTGATAATGCAATGCACATCGGTCTTCCTCCCCTCTCCTCTTTTTCTGCTGTTCCCCTGTCATTTTTCATTTGCATATAGTTTACTTGAGAAAATACGCTTCTTTACAGCAGACATAAGAGATGCATAGCTTTTGGGTTTGATTGACTTGTCTTTCACATTTCTGTTACCTCATTCAGCCCTTTTTAAATGCATGTCCTTGGCATCATGGCTTGTGTTCCTGCAGGCACAGAGGGTCAATACATCTGATATTTACAGTAGTGTAGATGTTTTGCCGCGAGGACAACTGTATTGGTTTAGGGAAATGCTTCCTGGATTACTTGTAAATGTGTTTCCATATCTGCTAAAGATTTCCCTATCCTGAATAGTTATTAAAAAACAAGAGAATAAATGAAAAACGGGTATGAAATACTATAGGACAGTAACACAAGAATACAGTTTAAAAGGGGAGTGATTAGTACAATATCCATAAAGAAAAAGTAAATCTGTGTACAGTTCTGTTTCATATGGGTGCTGAGAGATGTAGGCTATCCACAGATCTCTTCATTTTGCTTTCAAAGTGCACCAGATTGATGCATTTAACTTCAATATTTAAAAGAAAATCTTCCAGGGGGAGCATGCCCCCAGACCCTCCTAGAGGCGGTTAGGTCCACCCCCACCTAAAACATGTTCACATGGACAGGATACTAAATACATTTGCACACTTTTTATATGGTGGCCTATGTCCATATGTTTCTGTTTTGGTGGTCTTGCCACAACCGTGCATGTATGCACAAGTCATAGGTGCGCTATACAATAGCACTACACCCTGCAATGTGTGTGAAAGACAATAGACTTTACAGAAGGGGTGCCCAACCTTTTTTTAACCGAGAGCTACTTTCAAAGTTGCCAGTCTGCCGAGATCTACCAATCCAAATAGAGAGGCGTAGCCATTACTGACAGCCTACTACCAGGTAAATACACACTTCTACTTGTATAAAACTGACCTTTGTACGATTAATACTTAATAAAATACTGCAGATCCTTTATCTTACCTCTTTCTAATCTACACATACAAGTATTTAACTGAAGTTACACAACAGTGTTGTTGATACAGAGTTGGAGTTTATTCACACGTAACAAACTACAGTGGGTAATGTCTTCAAGAAACATTGAACAGTGCTGCCACATATGACACAGGAAAAAAAGAAAAGACTCTGAATCCTTTCTTTGCCATTATATAAAATAGTATTGCTACAAAAGTATAAATTAGGTTTACTAATAAGACGACTCAGATCTGAAGCTGCTCAGGAATCTGATGCAACAGTGCAATAAAAAAGACAACATTAATAGAATCAAACCCTTTTTTGTAGCATTTTAGTAGATTATAAAAATAAATGCCTTTAAAATAGGATGCAAGCAACACTAGCTTCTTAACCTGAATAGACTATAATCAATTTAAGTTTGCATTCTTATACTATTTTGTACAATAATTATAATGAATAAGTTCAAACAAACTAAAACTTACAGCTGATTAATAACGGTATCTAACTTGAGTTTTTATCATATCAAAACCTGTTGAAATGCTACTGTTATTTTTACTGTCCCCCAAAAGTGTGTCGCAGCCTCCAGGAATGCTTCTTTCACAACTTCGCCGTCTTTGAAAGACTTCATGTGTTACGCAAGAACGTGACTGTGTCACAATCTTAAGGAGAACCCAAATGCAGCACTCGAGAAACCAAGGAGAATTGGTAATATACTTTATTGGAGATTCCACTGGATCGGAGGAATACCAACCGGGCAGTATAACGCACCGGAGGACAGCGGGCAGAAGGTGAGTCAGGGACAGGCAGAGGGTCAGGGAGTAAGCGAGGCGGTCAGCGTGGATACAGGCAGGGTCGGATAACAGGCCAGGCAGGATAGTCGAGGGACAGGCAGGATCAGGAAACAGGCAGAGCAGGCAGGTCGGGGACAGGCAGGGTCGGAACCGGGTAGGCAATCTAGTGTTGAACGCGGGAGAGACAAGCATGAGGCAAAGTACAATCTGGCAAAGAGTGTGTGTAAGGTCCAGGTTTAAATACTGGTAGAAGCTAATGGGTGCAGAAGAGAAAGAGAGTGAGTTAACGAGTGGGTGTGGAAAACAGGTGAGACAGGTGAATGGAAAACTACTGGTGAATGATGGAGCAGACTATGACAGAACCCCCCCCTTAATGGACGGCTCCTGACGTCCCTAAATGCTAATCTACAGATGAGGGTGGGAGGTGGGATTAATACTCATCTGAAAAAGTTCCTTCGGCCTCCCTCTCCTGCCCCCTGTGGGAATCTGCATGCTCATCAGAAGCCTGACCCTCGCTGTCCTCCTCTGAAGAGCTGACGGTAAGAGGAGAGACTCTCCCTGTGTCTCTGCCCATCGATGTGACGGTCTTAGATGGTTGCTCGGGATTACGCCGATGGAACTCCCTGATGAGCTGGGGGTCCAACACATGACGAGCTGGAACCCAAGACCTCTCCTCAGGGCCGTAACCCTTCCAGTCCACCAGGTACTGGACTCCTCTTCCTCTGCGACGGGAACGAAGAAGTCGTCGGAGAGTGTACGTAGGCCCGCCGTCAATCATCCGGGGGGGTGGTGGGGGAGGGACCGCAGGAACCAAGGCACTCTCTCGGACAGGTTTGATCCTGGAAACATGGAAAGTGGGATGGATCCGCAGAGTCCGAGGCAGTCTTAGCCTTACTGCTGCAGGATTGATTATCCTGACAATCTCAAACGGTCCAATGAATTTAGGTGCAAGTTTCTTCGAATCCACCCGTAAAGGAATATCCCGGGAGGAAAGCCATACCTTTTGGCCCACCTGGTAGACAGGTGCTTCGGAACGTCGGCGGTTGGCAGAGGAGGCGTACCGGTTGGCCGAACAGACGAGAGTTCTCCGGGCTTGATTCCAGGTCCGTCGACAACGACGGATGAAAGCCTGGACGGACGGACAGGTAACCTCCCTCTCCAGGGCCGGAAACAGAGGGGGTTGAAGCCCGTAAGCACACTGAAATGGGGACAGCTTGGTGGCCGAACTGACCAGAGTGTTGTGGGCGTACTCGACCCAGAGCAGCTGTTTAGCCCAGGCCGCTGGGTTCTTGGAGACTATACAGCGTAAGGTCGTCTCCATCTCCTGGTTCTTTCTTTCTGTCTGACCGTTGGATTGCGGATGGAAACCGGATGACAGACTGACCGTGGCCCCAAGGAGCGTGCAGAATTCCCTCCAGAACACCGAGGTAAATTGAGGACCACGAACGGAAACCACATCAGTAGGCAGCCCATGGAGCCGGAAAAGGGCCCATCTAGCCTGTCGGGAATTCAGTCTGCGGCCCGACCGGATGTACTCCAAATTCTTGTGGTCGGTCCACACCAGGAAAGGTTGACTGGTCCCCTCGAGCCAGTGACGCCACTCCTCCAGAGCCAACTTCACTGCTAGCGTTTCCCGGTTTCCCACATCATAATTTCTTTCCGCTGGAGTCAAACGCTTTGAAAAGAAAGCACAGGGATGGAGTTTTTGGCTGTCCATTGCTCGCTGAGACAGGATGGCTCCCACCCCCATATCAGAAGCATCCACCTCCAAAACAAACTGTCTTACAGGATCGGGTACTCGGAGGATGGGGGCGGAGGTGAACCTGGCCTTAAGGTTCTGGAATGCCTCCTCAGCCGAGGAGGACCACTGGAACATAACCTTAGAGGAGGTCAGGGCTGTGAGAGGAGCGGCCAAGGTACTGTATCCACGAATGAACCTCCGGTAGAAGTTGGCGAACCCGAGGAACTGTTGTAGCCGCTTCCGGGAATCTGGAACCGGCCAGGAAGTGACTGCATCAACCTTGGAAGGATCCATCTCGATGCTCCCTTGTCCCACGATGTATCCCAGAAAAGAGACAGAGGATGTGTGAAACTCGCACTTCTCCGTTTTAACAAACAGCGAGTTCTCGAGCAATCTCCTGAGAACCGCCTGGACGTGGTGCACGTGTTCTTTCAGCGTCTTGGAAAAGATCAGGATGTCATCCACGTAAACAAACACGTGTCGGTCCAACATGTCTCGGAGCACGTCATTTACCAACGCCTGGAATACTGCAGGGGTGTTGGTAAGCCCAAAAGGCATGACTAGGTACTCGTACTGCCCCGAGGTGGTGTTGAAGGCTGTCTTCCACTCATCCCCCTCGCGAATACGTACCAAGTGGTACGCGTTACGCAAGTCCAGTTTAGTGAATATGGTTGCTCCCTGCAACAACTCAAAAGCAGAAGAGATAAGAGGCAGTGGGTATCGATTCTTGATCGTAATGTCATTAAGACCCCGAAAGTCGATACAGGGCCTTAGGGTCTTGTCTTTCTTCTCTACAAAGAAGAACCCTGCTCCAGCAGGTGATGAGGACGGGCGAATAATCCCAGCCGCCAGAGCGTCATTGATATAAGTCTCCATGGAAACTCTTTCCGGAGCAGACAGGGAGTACAATCGACCCCTGGGAGGGCTGGTGCCGGGATGCAGGTCGATGGCACAGTCGTAGGGCCGGTGTGGTGGTAGGGAAGTAGCCCTCGACTTGCTGAATACTTCCTTGAAGTCCAGATATTCCGGTGGAACTCCTGTAACATCCAGAACTTGGCTGGGGTTCCCCGAGCGTTGAGGCGCGGCAGCCTGTTTCAGACAGATCTGATGACAAGAGGGGCTCCATCCCAAAATGGCTCCCGTCTCCCAGTCAATGTTAGGGTTGTGGCGGCGGAGCCATGGGTAACCCAGGATAAGCGGGATATGTGGAGACCGGAGAACATGAAACTGAATAGTCTCGTGATGGTTCCCAGACAGGAGCATGTGAACGGGTACAGTCTGATGAGTCACTGTCCCCAGCAGGTGACCGTCTAAGGCGTTGGCTGGAACTGGGCGAGATAAGGGAACCCGGTCTATTCCCAACTGCAGCATAAGCTCTTCATCCATAATACTCGCGTCCGAACCAGAGTCAATAAAAACTGCAAGAGCCTGAGAGCTATCCGGTAATAGCAACCTGGCATGGTCCGTGGTCTCTGAGTAGGAACAAATCCAGGGGTTTGGCTCACCAGTATGTTCCCCATTACTGCTGATCCTTGCCTTTTACCGGGCAGTGAGAAACAAAATGGCCGGCCCGGCCGCAGTAGAGACACAGGTTACGACGTCTGTGATGCTCACGTTCCTCCAAAGTGAGGTTGGTCGACCCACTTGCATGGGCTCATCCCCCCCTGGTTGCGGCTCTGGAGTGAGGTGAGGAGTCGCAGCCAAACTCGGACGTCGGGGCGCCCAGGCATGTTGAACTTCCGCCGATCGTCGCTCCCGTCTCCGTGTCTGGATGCGCCGATCCATGCGGGAAGTCAGTTCAATCAACCCATCCAGTGAATTGGGCAGATCAAACGACACCAGCTCGTCTTTAATGTAATCCGCCAACCCACGCAGATAGGCGTCACACTGGGCTGCAGAATTCCAGTTGCTGAGGCGGCTCCGGGTGCGAAACTCAATGGCATAATCCATTATAGATCCATTACCCTGGCTCAGGTTCAATAGTCCTCCTGCAGCGTCTGGACCCACAGACACGGGTCCAAACACCTTGCGCAGCTCCGCAGAAAAAGCGGGGAACGAAGAGCAGGCGGGTGTTTGTTGCTCCCATTCTGCTGTGCCCCACAGTCGGGCTTTCCCAGTCAAATGATTGACCGTGAACGCCACACGAGCAGCTTCAGAAGCAAAAGTGTGTGGCTGCAGTGCAAACAGGATAGAACAGTTCGTAAGAAACGGGCTGCAGCCCTCCGGTTCCCCGGCGTAGCGCTCTGGAGTTCCCACCCGAGGCTCCGAGGTAAATCCCATCAGAGGTGATGCAGAAGCGGGTGTCGACGGCATAGGAAGAGGCGCTGGAGTGGCCACTCCTGCCACTAGCTGCTGCACCGTAGCCGTTAGCTGCTGTAGCTGCGCAGCTAAATAGGTTAGCGTCTGGTCCTGTGAAGATGTAGCATGATACTAAATACATTTGCACACTTTTTATATGGTGGCCTATGTCCATATGTTTCTGTTTTGGTGGTCTTGCCACAACCGTGCATGTATGCACAAGTCATAGGTGCGCTATACAATAGCACTACACCCTGCAATGTGTGTGAAAGACAATAGACTTTACAGAAGGGGTGCCCAACCTTTTTTTAACCGAGAGCTACTTTCAAAGTTGCCAGTCTGCCGAGATCTACCAATCCAAATAGAGAGGCGTAGCCATTACTGACAGCCTACTACCAGGTAAATACACACTTCTACTTGTATAAAACTGACCTTTGTACGATTAATACTTAATAAAATACTGCAGATCCTTTATCTTACCTCTTTCTAATCTACACATACAAGTATTTAACTGAAGTTACACAACAGTGTTGTTGATACAGAGTTGGAGTTTATTCACACGTCACAAACTACAGTGGGTAATGTCTTCAAGAAACATTGAACAGTGCTGCCACATATGACACAGGAAAAAAAGAAAAGACTCTGAATCCTTTCTTTGCCATTATATAAAAATAGTATTGCTACAAAAGTATAAATTAGGTTTACTAATAAGACAACTCAGATCTGAAGCTACACAGGAATCTGCTGCAACAGTGCAATAAAAAAGACAACATTAATAGAATCAAACCCTTTTTTTGTTGCATTTTAGTAGATTATAAAAAGAAATGCCTTTAAAATAGGATGCAAGCAACACTAGTTTCTTAACCTGAATTGATAATAGACTATAATCAATTTAAGTTTGCATTCTTATACTATTTTGTACAATAATTATAATGAATAAGTTCAAACAAACTAAAACTTACAGCTGATTAATAACGGTATCTAACTTGAGTTTTTATCATATCAAAAACCTGTTGAAATGCTACTGTTATTTTTACTGTCCCCCAAAAGTGTGTCGCAGCCTCCAGGAATGCTTCTTTCACAACTTCGCCGTCTTTGAAAGACTTCATGTGTTACGCAAGAACGTGACTGTGTCACAATCTTAAGGAGAACCCAAATGCAGCACTCGAGAAACCAAGGAGAATTGGTAATATACTTTATTGGAGATTCCACTGGATCGGAGGAATACCAACCGGGCAGTATAACGCACCGGAGGACAGCGGGCAGAAGGTGAGTCAGGGACAGGCAGAGGGTCAGGGAGTAAGCGAGGCGGTCAGCGTGGATACAGGCAGGGTCGGATAACAGGCCAGGCAGGATAGTCGAGGGACAGGCAGGATCAGGAAACAGGCAGAGCAGGCAGGTCGGGGACAGGCAGGGTCGGAACCGGGTAGGTAATCTAGTGTTGAACGCGGGAGAGACAAGCATGAGGCAAAGTACAATCTGGCAAAGAGTGTTTGTAAGGTGCAGGTTTAAATACTGGCAGAAGCTAATGGGTGCAGAAGAGAAAGAGAGTGAGTTAACGAGTGGGTGTGGAAAACAGGTGAGACAGGTGAATGGAAAACTACTGGTGAATGATGGAGCAGACTATGACAGAACCCCCCCCCTTAATGGACGGCTCCTGACGTCCCTAAATGCTAATCTACAGATGAGGGTGGGAGGTGGGATTAATACTCATCTGAAAAAGTTCCTTCGGCCTCCCTCTCCTGCCCCCTGTGGGAATCTGCATGCTCATCAGAAGCCTGCCCCTCGCTGTCCTCCTCTGAAGAGCTGACGGTAAGAGGAGAGACTCTCCCTGTGTCTCTGCCCATCGATGTGACGGTCTTAGATGGTTGCTCGGGATTACGCCGATGGAACTCCCTGATGAGCCGGGGGTCCAACAGATGACGAGCTGGAACCCAAGACCTCTCCTCAGGGCCGTAACCCTTCCAGTCCACCAGGTACTGGACTCCTCTTCCTCTGCGACGGGAACGAAGAAGTCGTCGGAGAGTGTACGTAGGCCCGCCGTCAATCATCCGGGGGGGTGGTGGGGGAGGGACCGCAGGAACCAAGGCACTCTCTCGGACAGGTTTGATCCTGGAAACATGGAAAGTGGGATGGATCCGCAGAGTCCGAGGCAGTCTTAGCCTTACTGCTGCAGGATTGATTATCCTGACAATCTCAAACGGTCCAATGAATTTAGGTGCAAGTTTCTTCGAATCCACCCGTAAAGAAATATCCCGGGAGGAAAGCCATACCTTTTGGCCCACCTGGTAGACAGGCGCTTCGGAACGTCGGCGGTTGGCAGAGGAGGCGTACCGGTTGGCCGAACAGACGAGAGTTCTCCGGGCTTGATTCCAGGTCTGTCGACAACAACGGATGAAAGCCTGGACGGACGGACAGGTAACCTCCCTCTCCAGGGCCGGAAACAGAGGGGGTTGAAGCCCGTAAGCACACTGAAATGGGGACAGCTTGGTGGCCGAACTGACCAGAGTGTTGTTGGCGTACTCGACCCAGAGCAGCTGTTTAGCCCAGGCCGCTGGGTTCTTGGAGACTATACAGCGTAAGGTCGTCTCCATCTCCTGGTTCTTTCTTTCTGTCTGACCGTTGGATTGCGGATGGAAACCGGATGACAGACTGACCGTGGCCCCAAGGAGCGTGCAGAATTCCCTCCAGAACACCGAGGTAAATTGAGGACCACGATCGGAAACCACATCAGTAGGCAGCCCATGGAGCCGGAACACATGGAGCAGGACCAGCTCCGCCGTCTCTTTAGCTGAGGGGAGCTTGGGTATCGGCACAAAATGAGCCATCTTACTGAATCGGTCTACCACCGTCAAGATGGCAGTGTGTCCGTTGGACGGTGGCAGACCAGTAACAAAGTCCAGAGAAATGTGAGACCAGGGGCGATGAGGGATAGGCAGAGGTCGTAGGAGACCAGCAGGAGCTTGGTGAGAAGACTTGTTCTGATTGCAAACGGGGCAGGCATTAACAAATTCCCTGGTGTCCTCCTTAAGTGTTGCCCACCAGAACCTTTTCTGGACTACCTCTCATGTGCGTTGGATCCCAGGATGGCAGGTGAGTCTGAAGTTATGAGCCAACTGGAGAACATCAGACCTCAACGTCTGTGGAACGAACAGGCGGTTCGGAAGACAGGCACTGGGTCCCGGCTGGTCCTGCTGGGCGGCCTTGACCCTCTCCTCCACCTCCCAGATGAGGGCGGCGACGAGCTGAGAAGTCGGAAGGATGGTGTCCAAGCCCCTGGGAATGTTACCTCCCTCTCCAAACTGACGAGAAAGAGCGTCAGCCTTAATGTTCCGAGAACCAGGGCGGTAGGAGAGGGAGAAATTGAACCGAGTGAAGAAAAGGGCCCATCTAGCCTGTCGGGAATTCAGTCTGCGGGCCGACCGGATGTACTCCAAATTCTTGTGGTCGGTCCACACCAGGAAAGGTTGACTGGTCCCCTCGAGCCAGTGACGCCACTCCTCCAGAGCCAACTTCACTGCTAGCGTTTCCCGGTTTCCCACATCATAATTTCTTTCCGCTGGAGTCAAACGCTTTGAAAAGAAAGCACAGGGATGGAGTTTTTGGCTGTCCATTGCTCGCTGAGACAGGATGGCTCCCACCCCCATATCAGAAGCATCCACCTCCAAAACAAACTGTCTTACAGGATCGGGTACTCGGAGGATGGGGGCGGAGGTGAACCTGGCCTTAAGGTTCTGGAATGCCTCCTCAGCCGAGGAGGACCACTGGAACATAACCTTAGAGGAGGTCAGGGCTGTGAGAGGAGCGGCCAAGGTACTGTATCCACGAATGAACCTCCGGTAGAAGTTGGCGAACCCGAGGAACTGTTGTAGCCGCTTCCGGGAATCTGGAACCGGCCAGGAAGTGACTGCATCAACCTTGGAAGGATCCATCTCGATGCTCCCTTGTCCCACGATGTATCCCAGAAAAGAGACAGAGGATGTGTGAAACTCGCACTTCTCCGTTTTAACAAACAGCGAGTTCTCGAGCAATCTCCTGAGAACCGCCTGGACGTGGTGCACGTGTTCTTTCAGCGTCTTGGAAAAGATCAGGATGTCATCCAGGTAAACAAACACGTGTCGGTCCAACATGTCTCGGAGCACGTCATTTACCAACGCCTGGAATACTGCAGGGGTGTTGGTAAGCCCAAAAGGCATGACTAGGTACTCGTAGTGCCCCGAGGTGGTGTTGAAGGCTGTCTTCCACTCATCCCCCTCGCGAATACGTACCAAGTGGTACGCGTTACGCAAGTCCAGCTTAGTGAATATGGTTGCTCCCTGCAACAACTCAAATGCAGAAGAGATAAGAGGCAGTGGGTATCGATTCTTGATCGTAATGTCATTAAGACCCCGAAAGTCGATACAGGGCCTTAGGGTCTTGTCTTTCTTCTCTACAAAGAAGAACCCTGCTCCAGCAGGTCATGAGGACGGGCGAATAATCCCAGCCGCCAGAGCGTCATTGATATAAGTCTCCATGGAAACTCTTTCCGGAGCAGACAGGGAGTACAATCGACCCCTGGGAGGGCTGGTGCCGGGATGCAGGTCGATGGCACAGTCGTAGGGCCGGTGTAGTGGTAGGGAAGTAGCCCTCGACTTGCTGAATACTTCCTTGAAGTCCAGATATTCCGGTGGAACTCCTGTAACATCCAGAACTTGGCTGGGGTTCCCCGAGCGTTGAGGCGCGGCAGCCTGTTTCAGACAGATCTGATGACAAGAGGGGCTCCATCCCAAAATGGCTCCCGTCTCCCAGTCAATGTTAGGGTTGTGGCGGCGGAGCCATGGGTAACCCAGGATAAGCGGGATATGTGGAGACCGGAGAACATGAAACTGAATAGTCTCGTGATGGTTCCCAGACAGGAGCATGTGAACGGGTACAGTCTGATGAGTCACTGTCCCCAGCAGGTGACCGTCTAAGGCGTTGGCTGGAACTGGGCGAGATAAGGGAACCCGGTCTATTCCCAACTGCAGCATAAGCTCTTCATCCATAATACTCGCGTCCGAACCAGAGTCAATAAAAACTGCAAGAGCCTGAGAGCTATCCGGTAATAGCAACCTGGCATCGTCCGTGGTCTCTGAGTGGGAACAAATCCAGGGGTTTGGCTCACCAGTATGTTCCCCATTACTGCTGATCCTTGCCTTTTACCGGGCAGTGAGAAACAAAATGGCCGGCCCGGCCGCAGTAGAGACACAGGTTACGACGTCTGCGATGCTCACGTTCCTCCAAAGTGAGGTTGGTGCGACCCACTTGCATGGGCTCATCCCCCCCTGGTTGCGGCTCTGGAGTGAGGTGAGGAGTCGCAGCCAAACTCGGACGTCGGGGCGCCCAGGCATGTTGAACTTCCGCCGATCGTCGCTCCCGTCTCCATGTCTGGATGCGCCGATCCATGCGGGAAGTCAGTTCAATCAACCCATCCAGTGAATTGGGCAGATCAAACGACACCAGCTCGTCTTTAATGTAATCCGCCAACCCACGCAGATAGGCGTCACACTGGGCTGCAGAATTCCAGTTGCTGAGGCGGCTCCGGGTGCGAAACTCAATGGCATAATCCACTATAGATCCATTACCCTGGCTCAGGTTCAATAGTCCTCCTGCAGCGTCTGGACCCACAGACACGGGTCCAAACACCTTGCGCAGCTCCGCAGAAAAAGCGGGGAACGAAGAGCAGGCGGGTGTTTGTTGCTCCCATTCTGCTGTGCCCCACAGTCGGGCTTTCCCAGTCAAATGATTGACCGTGAACGCCACACGAGCAGCTTCAGAAGCGAAAGTGTGTGGCTGCAGTGCAAACAGGATAGAACAGTTCGTAAGAAACGGGCTGCAGCCCTCCGGTTCCCCGGCGTAGCGCTCTGGAGTTCCCACCCGAGGCTCCGGGGTAAATCTCATCAGAGGTGATGCAGAAGCGGGTGTCGACGGCATAGGAAGAGGCGCTGGAGTGGCCACTCCTGCCACTAGCTGCTGCACCGTAGCCGTTAGCTGCTGTAGCTGCGCAGCTAAATAGGTTCCTGTGAAGATGTAGCATGATGAGCCTCGGTGGCCAGGATGGCTATCGAGGCTTCCTGCCTCTGGAGAGCGTCCTCAACTCTCTCGAAACGGTCTCTTGGTGAAGAGGAGTGCGCTGGATCCATGTTCTGGCCAGATTGTTCTGTCACAATCTTAAGGAGAACCCAAATGCAGCACTCGAGAAACCAAGGAGAATTGGTAATATACTTTATTGGAGATTCCACTGGATCGGAGGAATACCAACCGGGCAGTATAACGCACCGGAGGACAGCGGGCAGAAGGTGAGTCAGGGACAGGCAGAGGGTCAGGGAGTAAGCGAGGCGGTCAGCGTGGATACAGGCAGGGTCGGATAACAGGCCAGGCAGGATAGTCGAGGGACAGGCAGGATCAGGAAACAGGCAGAGCAGGCAGGTCGGGGACAGGCAGGGTCGGAACCGGGTAGGCAATCCAGTGTTGAACGCGGGAGAGACAAGCATGAGGCAAAGTACAATCTGGCAAAGAGTGTGTGTAAGGTGCAGGTTTAAATACTGGTAGAAGCTAATGGGTGCAGAAGAGAAAGAGAGTGAGTTAACGAGTGGGTGTGGAAAACAGGTGAGACAGGTGAATGGAAAACTACTGGTGAATGATGGAGCAGACTATGACAGACTGACACGTTAAGATGCTCTGGTAGCAGCCTTGCTCTTGTTGTTGGGCCTGGTGAAAATAGACTGATGTGCATTTAGCTATCCTTTCAGGTCCCTCCCCTTTGGGAGCGTAGGGAGGAGAATTAGGAGGGAATTCCGTCTCGTAGCGTTTGTGCACTGTTTTGAAATGCCGCTCCTAAATTACCCTTCTTTGATAAAGCCACGCTCGCATTGCAGATGAGACAGATGGACTTTGAATTGGAATAGATACAAAAATAATCATCTTCCCACTCGGAGTGAAAATTATATATGTTTTGCTTCTGCCATAATTGCGGTCTTGTGTGTGTGCGGACTGTCACTCCTGTTGACACGGACAACGTTAGCGAACTAGTGCACTGCCCACTGCTCACCAGCCACGCCCCGACACATGGGGTCACGCCGGCCAATCACAAGTGCATTATTCTGGCACAGGAAGATTATGTTACAGGACATTAACGATAAAACAGAATATTGTTGTTCTATTTTTAGACACATCTCACGATCGACTGGGAATCTCGACTGGTTGGGCACCCCTGCTTTACAGCATGTTTTTTTTAATTGAAGTTGCGTTGGTATTTGTGTGTTGGTTGTTGATGGCAGTGTGTGCCCCCCCCCCCCTTGGTAAATGATTGCCCCCCCATTCGATTTGTTCTAGAGCCGACCCTGGGATTTATCGTCAAGAAAGTGGCTCCATTCACATCCCAGAGCTATCAGTTGTTCCGATAGGTGGCAATCAATTTCCCTTCGAATAAGCCTCCTTCTTTGTGACGCTTCTTGAACAGTCCTTTTTGAGATTGAGATTGAGAAGCAGGATTGACTTGCATCTCTGCCTTCGGGAACACTGATCTCGTCCCCTACAGTAGGATCAAATGTCTGTCTGATTGTGACCCTTGATCCAGAGGGGCTTATCTTTTACACTTGATTTGTAGCACCTCTTCTCTGCTAATGGTTCGACAAGCTGCTCCCTGCAGCCATATTGAACCTCTTCTTACATGCAGCTCTCTGCACGTACCGCTGCATTTTTATTCCATTAGCATTTAGTAATGCCTTCAATGTGAGGGTGTAATATTTTATCTTCTTTAAGCGAAGAAACCTCTTGAGGGCTCAACTTGAAAAGTCAAGCGTGGGCTTATTGCTCCAATCAGAATGGGAAACTGGGAACAATTTGCATTCTCAGAAATCTCCAGACATCAAGAGGACTTCAGTCCATGGCTCTGTAAAGTTGACCAAATTCACATACCAGCACTTTTTAAGCTGAATAATTACCATATTAATTATGGTTAGTTCAGCTTAGTTTCCAAAAAACTAAGCTGAACTTAACATATTGTTTCAGAGTTTTGGGGTATTTTTAAATGAACCTGGGAGAGGTAATAAGGCACACACCATATGTCCTCTGCTTTTGGGAAATGAGACAAACAAACGTCATTGGTTATTTGACAGATGAGATGCACACTCAGTGGAATGTCAAGAGGAAATAAGGAGGTTGGGGAAAGGAAAGGTTGCCAGATGAAAGGACTTTGATCCCTGGAAAATACCCTCCGTTCAGTGGCAGATGTCATCAAGCACCTGGAGCTGTCCTCCCTGCCTCTGAGGCTGCGAGTATAAAGTGACACTTAATCGGTCCAGGAAATAAACACAAACTTTGTGGGAAGACATCAGGGAGAGAGCTGCTTATTTGAAAGAACAAAGTCTGCACTCGTAAACAGACGCCTTTGTTTACCACTATCAGGAGGAGAAAATGTTATTCAGGGGATTATATAACGCAGCGGATATATTCAATTAATCTGACAACAGAGCTGAGTGGTCTCTGTACTTATTGGAAATCCTGTCATGTTCAGTGACAGTCTGATCTGCAGATTTGGTTGTAAATGAGCTTCATAAACCATGCTGCATGAAATATACTAATGTGCTTAAAATATGCAGTGTTGTAGATCATGTTTCTATTGTTCTCACCGCTACATATGGCAAGTATTACAGAAATAGATGTGTTGAAAAATAAAAGAAACAGCTGTTCTCAATATTGCTTATTGTTAAATGCTCACATGAAATAAGAAAGTAATATTTCAAGGTGCAGTGTTTCTAAGTGAAAAAGTTCTGCACATTTTGGCAAAATGCCGCTCTGCTTCACACAAAGCAAGTGAAATGTTGGCATGAAACTAGCTCTTTAACAAAACACCATTTCAGCAGCAACCCTCGGGAAGCGGTGACATTAGCATGAATTAATCACTTGTATGCAAATCAGCCTTTGAAAGCAGCAATCACACCAGTGTTTTTCTTTTGTTAGCCAGGCTGTAACATCGGCAGACGCTGTTGAACATCTAATTATTATATTGTGTGATGATGTTGATTGGCAGATTTGCTGCTAGTAACACCATTTTCAGAAGCAAAGCAGAATGAAGTATGTGTAAACCTGAAATAGTCTCTGATAATAAATCGCTTTTTATTGGGGAATTTATAAACCAACTAAATAATTACTACATTATAAAATATATATTCAAGATATAGTGTTTTAAGTTTGTAGTATGGGATCCACCATTTCCTATAATGCAACTCCAGAGCAGCTGCCTCAGCTCCTGTAAAGCAAACTTCTCTTAAAACCCACACCTTCTATTGTCTTGTGTGTAGATAAACTATGGCCTTCAAATTAACTCTCCAAAGTAAAGATAGAAACTGCATATCTGCAATTCATCGGCAAAGAGAAGTGAAGAAGCTTGTGTGAATGAACTGAGGCTGTACTGCAGTCGGTTGATCTAGCTGTAAATGTGTCTGCGGCAGATCCTATTCTAGATCCTGGTGGTCCCTCCTAGGATTAATACTAAGTGAAAAAGTTCTGCACATTTTGGCAAAATGCCGCTATGCTTCACACAAAGCAAGTGAAATGTTGGCATGAAACTAGCTCTTTAACAAAACATCATTTCAGCAGCAACCCTCGGGAAGCGGTGACATTAGCATGAATTAATCACTTGTATGCAAATCAGCCTTTGAAAGCAGCAATCACACCAGTGTTTTTCTTTTTTAGCCAGGCTGTAACATCGGCAGACGCTGTTGAACATCTAATTAGTATATTGTGTGATGATGTTGATTGGCAGATTTGCTGCTCCTGGAAAAATAAAGGCAGGTGATTGTGTAGCAGTTTTGCTGTAGCCCAAAATAGAATAGTAACACCATTTTCAGAAGCAATGCAGAATGAAGTATGTGTAAACCTGAAATAGTCTCTGATAATAAATCGCTTTTTATTGGGGAATTTATAAACCAACTAAATAATTACTACATTATAAAAATATATATTCAAGATATAGTGTTTTAAGTTTGTAGTATGGGATCCACCATTTCCTATAATGCAACCTCAGAGCATCTGCCTCAGCTCCTGTAAAGCAAGCTTCTCTTAAAACCCACACCTTCTGTTGTCTTGTGTGTAGATAAACTATGGCCTTCAAATTAACTCTCCAAAGTAAAGATAGAAACTGCATATCTGCAACTCATCGGCAAAGAGAAGTGAAGAAGCTTGTGTGAATGAACTGAAGCTGGACTGCAGTCGGTTGATCTAGCTGTACATTTGTCTGCGGCAGATCCTATTCTAGATCCTGGTGGTCCCTCCTAGGATTAATACTAAGACCACCGTGACTGTAACCTATGAGGCAAGCAGAGGAAGAGAAGTGGCTGGAGAGGAAGACGTTTGCAAAAAGCAAAGAATAATGGGTGCAGGTCCTGCCAGGATGCATATGGACCATGTCATTGAGCCCAGGGAGGGGTTTGCTTTTGCCGACCAAAAGCGTATAATTCTTCCTCCTGACTTCAGTTATTATTTTAATTAAGCTATATATATATATATATATATATATATATATATATTTATTTTAAACACACAACTACTCATAAGGGTAAGGGTGGGAAAACTCAACCAACTGCAGTTCCTTCCTACTCTACAACTCCACAGAATGTATTTATCTTTCAACTTATTATTTAGTTTTTACGGCTAGATTTGGTTGTGTCTCAACAGTCTCTTAGCACTGTTTTTTGCGTCATCAGGCAGCTGTTTTCATTTAAAAAACAAAACCAAAAAAATACTGCACGCTACCTGCTCAGCATCAGACAGCTGACATTCAAAATTACAGTAATCCAAAGAACATAATGGAGCAATTAGCTGGACATTTCCCTGAGGAGCTGGTGGAGACCAAACATAGAGAAAGAAAAGTAAGTATTTGATTTACTTACATTCATCAGGTGACCTAAAAGACAACTACATCGATGTTGCATTGCATCTGCTGGATGTGTAAATAGGGAACTGTTAGCTAAACATCTGACCAAATAACTTTAAAATGTTATATTTCAATGTTATTTTCACAACTCATTTCTGCTGCCACTGAAGCCCATACAAAGTTTTAGCAAGTTTAACCAGACTTTTTTCCAAAGCGGAGGGATCTAGATCGGCATGAAGGTGTTCTTTTCCCCATAATGACCGCGCTGCTGCACATTATCCCGCTTATTACATGGCCACATTCTCAACAAAGTAAGGACATGACTCCCAATATTAATTGAAATGCTTTTGTGGATTTAGAAAATTATTTTATTGATTTAAAATAGTTGTATTTAAATGTACATGCATCCGCTAAGCAAAATAGTCCGTTGTTACTGTTTGAACTAACGTAGCAACGGCAGGAACTGCTTCGATAGCGTTTTGAGGATCTTTTTGATTACAGATTTGAAAAAATCGTTGCTTGCTTTAAAAGTAGCACAATTCATTATGTCAAACCTTGGGAAGTATCTAGATATCCCTGCCCTAATGCCAAAGTAACTAGTGGCAACTGAATATGTGTCGCTGTCTGACCTATGTCTGGACCGCTGCGTAAAAAGGAGGGTATCTGCCCGTTACTTCTCCGCTGTTTTCTTGTCGCTCTTGTCTTGTCAGTTAGTTTCAGCCAAACTGTATACAGTTAAATCGAACGGACTTCTTTGTGCAGATGTGAGCGTCCTTAACAACGGTCAATAAATCCTTGACAGCGGTCTGTCTGTTCTGGATTAAAAACGTGTCACGTGTTTTGAATTGACCAATCAGAATCGAGTATTCAACAAAGCCATGTAATAATGTTTTTTAACGGACGTTGTCTGATTATATTATTATATGTCTGTTGATCTCCAGACGAACAGCAGCATGAGAATAACCTGCCGAAAGTGCCGATGCTCCATGGCGGAGGCTCCGCTAGAAATTGCCGGGATTTGCGTTTGTACCCCCTTAATGTCTGACCAATGGTTGAACAGCATTTCCGAGCACATGACTTGTGTTTAAAGTTTATAGTCCGTTTGAGTTTTGCCCGTGTGGACGCAAACCGAACCTTCTGAAAAATGAAACAATGTAACAAACTGTCGTCTGGTGCGCACCAGAGAGCGGACTATTAGATGTGAATGCACCCTAAGAACTATAAAAAATTATGAGGGATGTAGTAGATTACACAACAAAACGTTTCCAGAGTTGTTTCAGACAAATCGTTGGTAAGGGTTTAGTAAATAGACCGCACTGAGATTAGTTCATTCCATCAATCTCTATTAATAAATAAAAAATTGAGCTGAATCAAAAACCCAGCATTTTGAAACTACTATGATGCCAACGTTAGGCTCATCAAGGGACATTACAGAAATGGAAAAACCCGGTTCACGATGAGATTTTACCTCACAGTAAAAAAAAACACATTATACCAAGATGCATGGGCACACCTAAGGTTGTTAACCACAATTAAATTATTAGCTGTTAGAGTTGAAAAGTGTCTGCGAGCGCTCCAACCTGTTCCATCCAGTCGTAAAGAAGGAAACAGTAGGACGGCTGCCATTAGTCTGCCTGGCAAACACTGAAAAACACCAATTTGCAAAAGATATTCAAGACCTTGAATAGAGTCAATACCAGTAATACCAGAAACATTAGGCTAATTTATCTGGGTGAAGCCTAGACTATGACAACATTATATCAACCAGAGTTTTGTTTCACTGCTATTCATGTTTCCTATCCTAATTAATCCAACCAATCTCTGTCTCCCCTATGTGTGCCTCTTCAGTTGTTAGCATATGAAGTGTGTAGGCTGTCATGGTGTTAGAGATCAGGTATAAATCAGCTGTTTACACACGGGGCCAGGAAGAGTCTTTTTATTACAGGCGGCTTGTTTTGAACAGCGGGAACACTAGGGAACACAATGCTCTCCGTCGTCAGCGCCTCCAACCATATTCCTGCCACTTCACTGGTGAAGGAGGTGCTTGAACATGAATGCTGAAGGCAATATAGCTTCTTTAGGGTGAGCTGCAGCAAAACATCTATATTGTCCACTTTATAGGGGTTAATGATCGTTCACATTTTAGAGAATCGTACGGCTTAAAGGTCCCCTATTATACTGTTTTTCATCATGCATTGAAGCATCCCATAATCCCCTCTATTTCAGCCCTGTTTCAAAAGTGCTGATTCTCTGTCTGTTACTTTAGATGAAAAATAAGGAGCTCCTCCCCACGCCCCTCTGAGAGATATTTGGTTAGAAAGAACACAATGGTGCTAGGAGGAGATTCAGGTGATAAGGGGGGCGGGTGTTACCTTGGTTGGTTATTGGCCAATGGTTACACAACCTAAAAAAACCTTATGACATCACAAAGTGGCCAAAATCTGATCAGCTCATTTTCAGACTTTTTTCAGTTTTTTATATAAATGGATCAGGACAGCAAGAGAGAGGGTCTTTTTTCCTGAAACTTTCAGAATGTCTTTACACAGAGGGGACATTTATGTATAAAAGACAGGAACAAGTGTATTTTGCATAATAGGTGGCCTTTTAAGAATGCACAACATGTAGCTAGGAAGATTGTGTTTGCAATTAAATATGCTGAAGATGGACCACATTATGCTAGAGGAGATAACGGTCCAATCAATCCAGACGATGAAAGCTTTGTGTATTCAGATGCATCTTAATTTCTTTACTCATCATGCAGATTCATTTCCCTGTCATAATCTGTTTAGTCTTCCACCAGTCAACCATAAACATATCCTTGGGTTGTTGATGCCCAAGACAGTAAATCAGCCTTCTGCGATCCTTCACTCTAACAGGGAACAGGACACTGAAACGTTTGCTTATCACTAAATAAGCCGCTTTGTCTTGGGCTTTTACAAAGAAAATCAACATAGACTGCATGGATTTCAAATCAATTATTCAAGCATTAGTAAACAAAAACACTGACTGATGGACAATAAGTGTTTTAAGTAAGGGCTGAGGCCTTGCAAAGTAATTGACTGAGAGGCTATTTGATGTGCACTTTAAATCAAGGCCTCATTTGGTTTGACAGAAAAGCAAAAGTAATTAAACAGCTACTGAATTAAAAAGCAATAAATACAGAAATGTGGCAAATGAGTTAAGACTCCAAAGTTGACATGGCAAAATAAGGTATTTATTTGTGTACATCTTGTCTAAAGGCATGCTATGCTTCAGCTGAGTTGGATCCTATGGATAAATATGATAGATACGAATATGCTCTAGAAATAAAACACTCTGAATATGAAAAACCGTAAATCACAAACTCTTTTTTGGTCAGCATTATAGTGCTCCTTTTCGGGTATGGCGTGTTTACAGAGACATGTTTTGTAAATAATTGTTATACGTTGAGTTTGTGCATACCATGAACGGAACAAATCAAAATGAAATAGTGAGGCTCATCCCTTCACAGCAATGTTGCAAATGTTGTTATTTTGAATACATTTGTATTATGTTATTTATCACTTTTTATTTTACAACATGTATTCTGGTACATCATCTTTTTTCATTTCGGAGTCATGAGTAACTATACTAGCAAGTTAGAACTTGTAAACTAATAATAGCTCATAGTTAATTGGTTAGGGACTGTACAATAATACTTTATTAAAAGGTTTTAAAACAAGGAGGATTATAAGTGTAGATGTTTGGGCAGGGCAGGGAGATCTTTGGTTAACAAATACCATTCTTGAATTATTCATCTTTAAATTATGAACATACTTTTAGATATTTGGGGAGGGGTATTGCAGTTGTTTTGTCTAAGTCAATGGGAGCACCCAAATAGAGTATTTTTTAACACTGTGAAGGGTATTCCATTTTAGAAATGTGTTCATAATGTAAAATTCCCTACCCACATTAAAACTATTAGACAATCCCTTGATGTGACAGTAAATATATTAACAATCCCCCCACACCCATTTTCATTGTCATCAATCGTTTAATTAACCAAACATACATATGTTTCTTCTACCAAATCATTATTTCTATTTTCATCAAATTAGCCAATCTACACCACAATCTTTAATCATTCCATCATCCATACTGTCGACTGTTCCAGGATCAAAGCTCTGACTTGAAAAAACATTTATCCTCTGTGAAATAAAAGAACCATTAGTCTCTAACTTTTACTTTAAGCCACCATATGTGATGTTACATGAAGCTTAACAATCATAAATCCTTCCATTTTCTGTTATTGTGCTTTTCTTAAAGTAACGTTTTATTAGTTCTGTGTTTCTTCTGGTTGGTTACATTTACAGTAAAACGTGGAGCAGGACTGAGACGGATTAGATGAAAATATGATGTGTCACCAAATGACCCTGTTTAATGTTTAAAGGATGTCCTAGCTGATGAATCTGTTGGATCTGCCCGGAGAGAAAGCCATGAAAATGTAGCCGGAAAGGAGGCAGCTGGAGAGAGAAAGAGGGGAGAGCGTTTAAAGAGGGATATTATAGAAGAAAAAGGAGGGGAGGGCGGGAGTCAGAGCACAGACGGGAGGAGGGTGGATGCGAGAGATGAGACGAGGTGATAGGGGAAATAGATTACAGGAGCAGAAGATATATGGAAGTGAAAAGACAAAAGAAGCCAGGAACAAAAAGGAAATGCAGAGAAAGTAGGAATCGGGTGAGGAGGGGGAGGTCAATAATACAGAGCTTGTTCTTTTGCAGACATTGGGGAGACTGATATTCTGTTTATTTTTAGATGGATACAAATGCCAGAGAAGCAAAATAAATTGAGCTGCAGAGCTTTCACCGATTGCACTGTTTACCCGGTTTCACCTCAGCATAAAATATGCTCTCCACATGAGCTTGGCACCGTAAAGTAAAGTTCTTTGCATAACGATTTTGAATGTGTGTGTTGAGGAAGACGTACGGTTTAAATCACTGCAGAAATATAATAACACTTTAGAGGTTGGCAATATAATGTTATATAGCATGAGATGATAAATATGGAGTGAGTCATATATTGCGCTCTGTTTATACCATGGTCGCTTTCCTTTTAATACCTGATTTTCTATTAGTCCATTGTGGGCAGTGTTGCATACCATTGAGCACGGAAATTGATTTGTAAATGATTTTCCCATCAGTATGATTAAGTACTTTGATTTGTCAAGTACTAAATGAGTCTAAAACAGGCATTCCCCCTTGCTACTTGATAGTAGAGACAATTTATTTATATCACGTCCTTCCATAAACATAAAGGCCTATATATTATTTTTTTAATTATTTTTATCTTGTTAAAAAGTGTTTTTACATTTTTCCCGGATTTCCTTTAACAAATTCAATGAACAAAGATAACAATCGTCAGTATGCAATATTTTCACTTTTCCTCAAGTACAAACACTTTAATAGCCCTTATTTTAAATCATTGAATCAGAGAGCCAGAGAACAAGATGCGTGGAGCAACTTAAAGAAAATGCCAGTGCAATTTCTCTATGGATTCAGAAAATGTGGGTACTCAAAGATGGCGTTTTTTTATTCATGGGCCACTAACTTTCATAAGAATGAATGGGTTTCGTCTCCAAAGCCGTATCCAGTTCTCTTAATGCATCAATGGTATGCATGTCTCAATGAATATTCCTCCCAGAAGGCTCTATCCAGTGCAATGGATGCTTTCCCGGGTGTCAGCACTGAATGGGAGGTGTGATTATGGATGTGTTGCTGTAGAGTTGTTAAACCCTAACCCTGTCATAGTAGGGAGACTCCTTTAACATACAGTAAGTTGTTGATCATTGAGCATATTTTGCTCTTTATATGACAGATTTCTGCGTAAGGTCCACAGTTTTTCCATTTGTCAAACTAATCCATTTGAGCTTGCATTGCAATCCGGTGAATTTGTCGTTGCTCTGGGAGTGGGCCGCCAAATCACGTCTGCGTGGCTGCAGCCTTCAGCCTGAGTGATGGGCTCCGAAGTGGTGAGACGGTAAGGGGGGTGGAGGGGAAGGGGGTTATTTAGGTGCTGCATCCTCAATCATTGATGAGATGTCAGCACAAATCTGTGTTGTCACCGCACTTGGACCGCTCACTGCGAGAAAGAGAAGAGACGGGTGGCTCCGTCTGCTGCTGTCAGAGTGATGTAACCACGTCTAAAAGATAAGGAGGAGAAAGGATGAGGGGTGAACTGAGGAGGAAAGTAAGAAAAAGAGCTGGGAGAGAAGAGACAGCATCGAGGGCAAAACACATGAATAATAACAATGATAAAATCAGGACAATGTAATTCAATTGTATAGACATTCTGGGAACAACAAAAGAAGCCCAAGGCGATATGTCTATTTGAATGAAATGTATAAGTCATGCGCAAAAACATATTTCAAAGTTTTTTGCATTACTTAAAGTTCAAATGTACTTTGTGTTAAAATTATAGGTATTGCATTTGACAACCACATAGAATAGAGAATATGGAGGCAGGTGAAAGGTGGATTGTACAAAGAAATCATTTCAATCATTTTGAATGACAATCACAAATCCATTGTGTACCTTTACAAAGTACTCCAGGAAAAAAAAAAAGCTTTTCAAATTGAAGGAATGTCGGTTCAAGGGCACACTTTCACAAGCACATCTAAAACAGAAACCATTCTTTCACAGTCAGTGCTTATTTATAGTCAAAACTACACACTTATTAACATGTCTTTGTTTCCCAAGTGGTGTAGTATCCAAGCAGTAATTAATGTTGCAAAAGCAGTCTCTTTTTAAATCCCCCATTACAACAGATTTACTTTTTACTTGATCCTCAATAAACTTGATGCTGAGCAGCATTCCTGGAGAGTGCTTCATTCACATATACTATGCACTCATTCTGTTAAGTGCTTTTCCATTGTCTTCTCCATATGGGGTAGCAAGCTACACATGCTTCAAGCCTGACTGATCGTATCGCATTGGACCTAATGGCCCACAAAAAGTCCGTCGGGACTTTGTCTGGAGAGGTATGAAGACTAATGGGTTAGGCAGAAAGACTTACATCTTCTTGCTGAAAGTCAAATATAGCTCGTAGGTTGGGGTAAACTCTCTCATGTGCAGTGATATTCAAATGAGGAACTTTCTGTTGCCAAATATATTATTGATGGACTGAGAGTGTGTTATAATGTTCCAGGGATTAATGGTGGCTATCAAATAAAAATCCCAATTCCTTCCCCAATTCAACCAAAGAGACACAATTCCCATACCGTAGATTTTTGAACGTCACCTGTTTAACTTCACATATTAATGACGTGCCAGTGATTGCACTTTTCAAATGTGTTCCGATGAAGGTTTTCTGAAATGTGCATGATTCCTGTCATCACCAGCAGATGTGTTTTTTTAGACCTGCATAACTGTTTCTCCCATGCGTCCAGTCGTCATGCTAACCTTGTTAGAGTTTGGTGTGCAGACGCAGATACAGATGCTGAGGCAGCGAGAACATGTAATGGTTTCATTGAAATTGCAGGCATGGATTTGAGAAGACAAGGTCATGGCAAACGGATCTAAATGAACAAAAGGACTGGGCTAATACATGTGATGGACTTAAGTGGCGGTTAATTACATTACATGTTACTTAGACGCTTTTATACAAAGCGACTTACATACTCAAAACTGTGGATAATCCCCACAGGAGCAATTTTGGGGTGAAGTGTCTGGTCCAGGGACACAACGACATGCTGACTGCAGTGGGGTTTGAACCTGTGCTCCCCTGATCCGAACACCAACGCACTATTCCACTGCGCCACACGCCCGCACCACTAATCACAGTGGTGCAGAAAATAAGAAAATGGCGGAAAAGCACACAAATGCAGGAAGAATAGCCAGAAGAATAAAATAAACCAAGAAATCCTTGAATTAACTAATGAGTGAACAACAAAGGAGAATATGGATCAGGACATGATAAAACTATGCAAGCCATTTGCTGACTTGATCTATTTAGTGTATAGACATCAGACAATCTCCTCATCTAACACTAAGCACCCTTATTATCCCCCTAGTGATATAGAAAAACTTTCAATTGAAAGCTCAAATTGATGTAATTGGTGCCGAATGTCTTGATGTGTCTCTAGAAACATGTCTCTTTCAGAATATCCCACTTTGAGACAAATCTACTCGCTCATGCACACCCAGAGGTCATAATTGACCCGTGTGATTTCAAAGCTCTGGCATGATGATAGTTTGTATAGATCTTCTCTTCCTAGATGGCATTTTGGGATCAATTTTTCCATCTTCTTCCTTCTGTTATCGCCTCGTCTCTGAATGGTGTTTTTATGTGTTTTCTTTGTGTTTCTTCTCTACTGTACCTCTTTTCAAATAAGAGATGTGGCTGTGTCCTTGACTGAGCTTTCCAGCATGTCGGATCCATACATTATAGTCTTTTGCTAAACAGGAAATACTTTTTGGGCTGAAAAGATGGAGTCTTCGATTCAGTCTGGAATGAGATTGAGGGGGAAATGCACTTAAATTGACAATAAAAAGATGTTGGTTAATTCTAGAGCTCAAACAATTCAGCACAGCCGTCAGGAAATGACGGTTATCCAAGGTGATGTTTTCAGATTGTTTAGTTTTATTCTTCAAGTCATATGTTACACTTACAGGGAAACAAAGACAAGCCACACATCCTCATAGCTTATGAGCTTGAACCAGGTATTGTTTGATATTCCTGTGAAAAATTACACAAAAAATGCAGCCAATTAATTTCCTGTCCATAACCTATAGATTAACACTTCAATCTAGACTTCACTTGAATGTATGCAAATGAGATAGTGGGTAGGTATATATTAGGATGCAGGACAGATAATTAGAAGTGGTTTTCTACAGATGATATCTGGGTCTAGCATAAATGATAATAATAGTAATCTTTGTACTATCAATAACGAATAGGAAATGTGTGGGGAATTCAAGGGTTCTCTGGTTAGCAGTTAGCACTCCTAGCCTAAATTATTGGCAGATGCAGTTTCAATTTTATTTGTCATCCCAATTCTAAGTAGCCATTAGTGTTTGTCTTAAAGCCAACACTAACAGGCCTCCTATCCATCAACCTTTCACGGTGACTTATAGGATGTCTATCTGCTAAAAAGCCTGCCCCATGGTTCCTCTGTGGGGTGTGGAAAACAACTTCTAGGTCATCCTAACTGTTCAAACTGTGGAGTGATGGGCTTCCAACGGAGACTCTCTGAGCCAACGCAAAGAGAACCGATGTGAATTTGATTCTCACATGCACTCAGTTTCTAAACTGGCAGATCTGCTGCTGCCGTCCTGCAAAAGTGGAGTCTCAGCTGGAGATGATTAATGACTATCAACTATTTTGGTCTCTCTGTCTTTCTTCTTCCTCTTTTGCTCACACAATATAACGTTACTCTTTTATGACGCTTTACATATCAATGGGTACACTTTCTCCCCGTGTCTCAAATACAAACACTCACATAATGGAGAAATGCCGTTAACTGCGGTGCCTCTGCTGCAGTGTTTTGCATTTTTTAGATTAAGGATTGCTGATTCTGTTTTCTCCAGAGAACATAATCCCGATTTGAAACAGCCATCTGTTTGTTCAGTCAGTCACTTTCACGGTAGACAACTTGTTTTCTGTTAGTTGTAACTTGCTGTTCTTTTCTTTCTCTCTAGGGACTCGCCTGTGAGAGGACGATATGAAGGTAGCGGGCTCCCTTTGGATCCTTTGGTTTGTCCTTGTGGTAAGCTCTTATTTTTGCATTCAAGGAGTGCTGTAAATCAAACATACTATTATTTTCCCGCCTATTATGTATGCTGCACACGTGTGTTTACACACAGCATTCCATTTCCATTTAATGGACATGTAATATGTTGAGGTCTAGTGGTTTTCTTTCCCAGCAAAAAATATCATGATTAATTTTCACTTACCATTAATAATTGATAATTATAGTTAAAGCTCTGCTTGTTCATTACAAACTTGAATGACCCCAAAGAAAGAATATGTGATTTTTGACTGCACGTGTCTGCATGTTCTTATATCTGCTCTATTGTATGCAGATAAAACACAGCTGATATTTGCATTTTCCCTGTATTTAAAGATGGTTTGTATATTTACATAATATTGAAATGTTTGTAATGCACTTATATCGAATTATAGTAGTGGGTTTATAATTTTGGATTGTGTTGTATTGTGCATCTGTGATACTTCTGGGACTTTCTTCCAGAAATGTATTGCAAGGTGTCAGAAATAGCATCGGCATAACCTCCATGCAACCAAAGAGGAAGAGGAAGCATTCACAGGCTTCATAAATGCTCCATGTGCCTATTAAAAAGTGTACAGTGTGGCATAATTCCCCGCACTATCAACATGGTCACAACAGTGCACTTTACTCATGCAAGCCACATGACAACATTCAATAAAACATGCCTCAACAAATACATCTTCCGATTAACCTAACCATGTAGAAAATTAAGGCTACGATGACTTTAGACCTCTGTCAACTCATGTCAACGGTGGCCCTAAAATATACTTTTAAAAAGGAGAAGCTAACGGTTGTACAATGTATGTAACACATTAAGATAAACTAAAATGTACCTTCTTGTTACAGCAAATTTGTTTATGTTTTAATAGGTTTGGATATTCTACATTCCGATATACAGTATCTGATCCAGTGAAATTTTTTTTTAAAAACGTAATACCAAATGTTTGATCTGTACCCTTCAAAAATAAAAGTCATCGTTTTTTGCTATGCCCCTTTCATACAAATATAACCAAATCAAAGAGAGTTGTTGACGTTCCTGCGATAATACACCTAGAACATTAAGCATTACCTAAATCCTGAATTGAATGTCAGGGTATTGAGGGTTGGAGTAGGAATTGATGTGTTGTGATGTGCCCACCAAATGTGCAGTCTTAATCTGAGTTGCTTGCCAAGAAATGTAATGAGCTTGAAGGGTTGAGTCATATTAACACGGGGCATAGAGTGTTTGAGAAATTACATCAATGGGTTTAATAGGGGTGTTGCAATCATCAGTCAAATATGTTAACAGAAATGTAATATTTCACACTTTGGCACCATGTTATTTAATAAAAAAAAGATACTGATCTGCCTAATGAAGGGTTGCTGAAGGGTTGATAATTAAATAAATCACACTTTCAAATGTGTTTTTGATGGACTTGCGGTTCTCTTTACAAATCACAGCACACCTATTTGCTTGATGAGGTTTCTGTAATAAATGGAAGTTTCAACACCATGTTGGAAAGAGATTATATTTGTCTTGTCTCTGACAGGCTGAAGCTTTTAGTGCTGAGGTATTTATCATGAATCAATGTCCCTTATGGAAAAAACGGTTGTTCCACTATCCCTCGGTGTGAAGTTTTGAATTTCCTTTGCTGTTCAGCATCAAACTTGACATTGAGGTCCAGAATAGTATCCCTGCCAATGGTGTATGCCTGATATACCTGTGCTGTTCTGCTTTATGTTTCTGTACATTCTCTTATGATCGCTCTTGTCATATGTTGATTTAAGAAGAAACGTGAAATGTAACAGGTGAGAAGAGTCCTCAGAGTACATCTTTCTTTTCTCATCTGTTGATATTGGTGGTGGCCTGGTGGTCGTATGTATGACGTCATTTACTTCAGTGTTTGGAGTGACATCATATGTACGGCTGCTAAACTGCTACATGGGACATCGGCATTCTCACAAAAGTCACTGTATCGGTGTTTTGCCTTTTTACAAGCCTTTTTCAGACAGGTAAGAATTTTATTTTGGTTTTACGGGAATTCCATTTGCCTGCTAAAAGACACAAGGGGAAAAGGTTTGTACTTTAATGTGACAAAACATGTGGAGACAATCCAACATGCAAAGTCTGAAAATACCTTCAATAATTCAGAAAATGCAAGTGCATGAGCCTGGTTCTCTGAGAGGCTTACATTTAAAAGATTTACGAGATAAGTCAGACCAAAATGGGCTTTTTATCCTTCAGTGAGAAGCATTATCAAAATCAGCATTTCACACTCAAAGATTCTTCCTTTTTAATGCAACGTGCAAATATTAACAATAGAGCAGGGATACGTTTAATTTGAAGGAAATCAGATTCTTAACTGTTTTGTGATCTTCCAAACACACTTTAATTGGTTACATGCACCGTGTAGATAAATCCTTATCAGAACAGCTTTGAAGAAGCTTCAAACACTTTACATGCTTATTCTTTCATTTCATCTTATCTTTAGTAAGGGTGCATGTCGAAGCCTGATAAGACTGGGAATCTTTATAAATGTAGCCAACATCATCAAAAATAATATTTATGCTTAAGATTTTACAGTCAATGTATTTAGATCAAAGCAGCAAACACACAACAAACTCACTAACAAGTCCCTATCTACACAGCATACTGTTTTCCAAGTCAAACATGTTTCCCCCCCTTTCTTCTCACCCCTCATGTTGTCTCCACAGCGCAGGGTGGCTGGAGTTGCTGAGTCAATCTCAGACCCATCACTCAGGCCTGGGCTTAGCTTGACAGATGGACAGGACCAGGCGGTGAGCCAGGGTCAATATAAATGTCTTAAGCTGTCCAACCGAGACCAGCAAGAGAACAGAACCGGTGAGGCCCGAACCATTTAAGTCCTCTTGAGGCCAAATTGATTACCTGTGGGAGAGCATCCCAGGTGTAATAATGTTGTAAGGCGGTGGATGAGAGCAGATTACTGTTGTTATTCTTGTTAAAGGTAATGGTAGTGTTGCAGGCAGAGTTTCGCCTTACAGCGTTTAGAGTGGAAGCTGCAGCTGTAGAGAACTTATGTTACAACAAAAGACAGAAAATATGTGTTGGTAATAACCCACTCAATGCATTTTCTCTTCTTTTTCTATTTCCTTTCAAGGTACGTTCTGTGGGCGTATGTGGGATGGCTCTTTATGCTGGGATGAGACTCCAGCTGGGATGTCAGTAACACAAAACTGTCCAGATCACCTTGACCTGGACCCGACTGGTAAGAAGAGATGTTCACTTCTGGCAACATTAGAAAACAAGACTCTTGAACTTTGGTTTTAATGTCAGCAGGAAACAGAGGAAACGATCAAATCTTCTGTGTGATGGAGTTCATGGGGCTGATTGTATGAACAGAGCTCCAATGGCCAGCATGGGGCTTGAAGACTCTTGGACGATTCGATTTTGTATTGTATGTGTGCCGGTCAACAGAAAGTTTTTAGGCTGAGCCCTGAATTTTAAGCTTTTGTTCGTCAGCTGTGAGCCTGCAAGCTGACTGGGAATGTCCAATGAATGCCCTCTTGAGGCAGAAGCTGTCTTACTTCTAAGAATCTTTAGATTATTTCTGCTTGCTTTCTACCAAATCTAATCACATTTTAATGTAAGTGTCCCCGACTAAAGTGCATAAAGTAATTACATTTTCCGCATCATGTCCTCAGCAGATATGATTTATGTTAGACAGTAGGCCTATAGATTTTAAAAGGAAGGTTTTTTAAATAAATCCTTATAAAAGTATTAACTATCCAAATGCATTGATTCACTCAGATAACACATAGCAATACAAACAACACTTTCAGTACATCTCTCAATAACTGATTCATTCAAATTTCTTGCCAACTATTCGATTTTACAAGATTGCAATTGAACACAACATCATACCTTAAAATGTGCCCAATCATAATTGTTTGAGCTTGAACGCATCAATGTTGTTAGCTTTTAGCATAAACTAGCTCTCCTTCCGATTTTAACTGTGATTTGTTTTGTAACAGACTGTATTCTCGTGAAATACCCATAGTGCTTTAAACGCCCATCTTAAATTCTTAACATTGCAAACTTGCAATATCTGCAGGTTAGCATTATCTTTCAGCATGTTAACAAACTGCAGTTAGCATTTAGCTAAAAGCACTGTTGTGCCGGGAGACTTTAGTCTTGACAAATAAATCACTGTGGCTCTGTAGCCTATGCTTCAATGCAGGAAGACTAAACAATGGGTGCAGAGGAAAGGTTGTATACTATATTTATGAACTGGATGCAAGGTAATTCATTAGTCCATTGTGTTCTATCAATCAGAATAAATGGAAACATATGTATTCATATTGAAATTGACTGTGGGACTGCGGGATGAGCATTTGTTACATGTGAGGAATGCATGGCCCAATAATGTCTAGTTTGAGAAATCCACAGTGCAGTCATGTCTGATTTAGGAGATGCAAATTATGATGGAGGGGAGGGGGGTGAGGAAAAGGACAAAGAGGACTGAAGAGAAACTTAAAAAAAAAGAAGGATTACAAAAAAAGAAAGAGTCAGAGAGATAGATGAGGAGAGATAATGTGAATGAGAAGTGTTTTTGTAGACTCATAAAGGATCTTCCCAAAATGCCTGTGACGTTAAGTGTCCCCTTGTGGCTGCTTATTTGAAAACTGATGGTGCTGATATGAGGCTTCTGGGAGAGACGTACAGTTGGAAGAGGATGCTGAACAGTTGATGAGCTGTCGTAGATGACTAGGCTGAGGCTGCTGTTGTCAGGACGATGTGATCTCATTCAGACCTACACTACATGTGGTTTCAAGCCGGAGCCGAGATTTGAGAATTTGCCAGAAAAAGAGGGAATTTTTTCTGTTTGACATAACGTTTGATAATGGGTGCCATGTTACATTAATCACATTCAGCGTCCAATTTATGTGTTGGATTGATGCTGGAGAAAAAGACAGAACAAAGAAAACAAGAGGTTCTCTGCTGGACATGAACATCAAACAGAAGCAATCATTTGCTTTTGAATAAGGTAAAGCTTTTAGGTGAATCATCAATGGAGTATTCAATTGTGAAGTCATTGCATGTTATTCTTTTTTTACAGAAAAAGTGACCAAATATTGTGCCGAATTTGGTAACTGGGTCGAGACTGCGTCCAATTGTCAACCAGCTTCAAAGACCAAATTGGAGGTATTTTGCTCTTCGCTTTAAGTAATATAAGAATGAGATGGTGCTAGCTTTAGCTGCTCTGTGCTCTCATTATCACACTGAACTATCTTCATATTTCTTAGAGGGAAGTTCCCCATTTTTTATTGGATGCGCCTGGAGAGCCGACCACAGAGTCCACAGCGCTTAATGCAGAAAAAGGCAGTGTTGTGGAAAAAATGATCCTTGAGAATGAAAAGAAATGCTCAGAGAAAATTAAGCAAGATCCGCCTTATAACAAATCAGGTAGCTATTAAGTGTAATACTAATTTCACGCTGGGCAAACTTATGAACAAATGGCCTGTAACGTTTTTTGCTGTTTTTCTAGGCCTGCACTGCAGTCGTAACTGGGATGGCTGGCTGTGCTGGGAGGACACCGCAGCAGGAACCCACGCTTCACAAAACTGCCCCAATTATTTTGTTGACTTTGACCCCACAGGTGGGCAGAGAGACTTTGCTGCTCTGTTGCTATCTTGTTACCCTGGCAAGACAAATTCACCTTTAATTATATGTTGACAGTAATTCAAGAAATTAGATTTAATCACGTAATTGTGTTTTCCAGAAAAGGTAATAAAGTTCTGTGCCGAGGACGGTCGGTGGTTCCACCATCCTGAGTCCAGCATGATTCGGACCAACTATACACTCTGTACCACCAACCATGAGAAGAGACTGAGGGTAAAGTATTGTTAACAAAATACACTTTCTGTTGTGTATTTATTGTTCAGATTATGCATAAAACCTTATTGCTTATTCTTTCTGCAAATTCAGGGCATGTAGTCTTTTCTGCAATTACAGAATAATGGAATATAACAATTTGGCACAACAATCGTATGAGTGGCCTCCAAAAATGTAGTAAACAGGATGAGCACAGTGTTCTCCTGTAACAAAGAGCCACAGTTTTGCAGTGTTATGACAACATAATGCTACTTGTGCCATTGCTCATCCTCAAAATAAATATAGGTAGCACTCCACTTCTGAAATGTTTTCTTATAATTATAGAACTGTCTTGTCTTGCTTTGCCTACTGAGATTTAATTTGATAGCAATAAAGATCTCTCTCTGCGTTCTTTGAAACATTATTGCAGTTTAATTTCAAGTTTGACCCTTTATATATACAGTCTATGGTTTGACCCAGACCTTAAACTAAAAAGGAGTATTGCTCATCAGGAATCAAATCTCCCTTTCTCAAATTGTCAAAACCAGTGGTTCTCAACTGGTGGGTCGCGACCCTATGTCGCGACCCAAAAGTGGGTTGCGGACCCGTTTCGAGTGGGTCGCAGATGTGTGAGTGAAAAAAAAATGTTTTCCTTTTTTTTTTTTTTATTTGGGAGAAAAAGTCATACTTTTATTCTGAAGACCCGATTTTCTAACGCTGTGCATGCAGTAGGCGTTGGACTGAAAGTACCGGAGACCATAAACGGTTTTGAAAACTTCTGCCACGCAAGGCAAGGCAAGGCAAGGCAAATTTATTTATATAGCACCTTTCAGCACCAGGCAATTCAAGGTGCTTTACAAAAATGAAAGACATTCAGACAAAGGCATTTAAAAACAGTAAAAGATAATAAAAGAAACATTAAAAGAAAAACTAAAAATGAAAGACATTAAGAAAATGGCATTTAAAATCAGTCATTAAAAAGAAAAGCTAATAAAATAAACATTAAAAGATAAAAGTTACAGTGCAGTCTAAGATATGAATAGTTCAATTATTTCGGTTCTTGATTTTTAATTTATTCACAGAACCTCCCTTTGGAAATCCGAACATTTCCGTCCCGATTGTTAATTTAGACTGATTGTTTTCACCATGTTATGCTCGCATGACAAAACAAACATAACAAAGTCTTTAAGTGTTACCTGAACACCCCGTGTTACCAAAACACTATTTTTCACCCGTCGGTGATGTGATACTTGTTCCTCAGTACAAATCACCCAAAAACTGATCGTAAACCCTGGCTACGATGGATATCCCAAATATCCTACTTTCGAGCAGTCCCTCTCATAAATGTCATGGAGTTTCAGACGGTTTTCACCATGTTTTGCTCGCATGACATCCACAATCGGACCCTCAGGAGGGTGTACTAGCCCCCTACTCTGCTTTGCGTTCCATAACAAAGTCTTTAAGTGTTACCTGAACACCCGGTGTTACCAAAATACTATTTTTCACCCGTCGGTGCTGTGATACTTGTTCCTCAGTACAACTCACCTGAAAACTGATCGTAAACCCTGGCTACGATGGATATCCCAAATATCCTACTTTCGCGCAGTCCCTCTCATAAATGTCATGGAGAAATTAATTACGTTTAAATTTAAAACATTAAAAGAAAAAATACATGGATAAAAGTTACAGTGCAGTCTAAGATATGAATAGTTCAATTAAAAGCAGCGACAAAAAGAAAAGTCTTCAGCCTGGATTTAAAAGTAGTCAGAGTTGCAGCGGACCTGCAGGTTTCTGGGAGTTTGTTCCAGATATTTGGAGCATAATAACTGAATGCTGCTTTACCATGTTTAGTTCTGACTCTGGGGACAGAAAGCTGACCAGTCCCTGAAGACCTGAGAGATCTGGATGGTCATAATTTAGCAGGAGCTCAGAAATGTATTTTGGGCCTAAACCATTCAGTGCTTTATAAACCAGCAGCAGTATTTTGAAATCTATTCTTTGACACACAGGAAGCCAGTGTAAAGACTTCAGAACAGGAGTGATGTGATCCACTTTCTTAGTGTTAGTGAGGACTCGAGCAGCGGCGTTCTGAATCAGCTGCAGCTTCCTAATAGATTTTTTAGTGAGACCTGTGAAGACACCATTGCAGTAGTCCAGTCTACTGAAGATAAAAGCATGGACAAGTTTTTCCAAATCCTGCTGTGACATTAGTCTTTTAATCCTAGATATATTCTTTAGGTGATAGTAGGCTGATTTAGTAACTGTTGTAATGTGACTGTTGAAACTCAGGTCAGAGTCCATGACTACACCTAGATTTCTGGCTTTATCTGTTGTTTTGAACATTGCAGACTGAAGCTCAGCGCTCACTTTTATACGTTCTGACTTTGCTCCAAAACCCATTACCTCAGTTTTATCTTTGTTTAATTGGAGAAAGTTCTGACACATCCAGTCATTGATTTGTTCAATGCACTTACTCAGTGTTTGAATTGGAGCATAGTCTCCTGGTGAAATTGTTATCTAGATTTGTGCGTCATCTGCATAGCTATGGTAACTTATTTTGTTGTTTTTCATTATCTTAGCCAGTGGTAGCATGTAGATGTTAAAGAGAAGAGGCCCCAAGATGGAGCCTTGAGGAACCCCACATGTCATATTTGTCAACTCAGATGTGTATGTACCTATAGAAACAAAGTTGTTTCTGTCCTTTCGGTAGGATTCAAACCAATTTAGAACTGTTTCCGAAAGTCCCACCCAGTTTTCCAGTCGGTCTAGTAATATGTTGTGGTCAACAGTGTCAAACGCAGCACTGAGATCTAATAATACTAACACTGAAGTTCTGCCACTGTCTGTGTTTAAGTGGATGTCATTAAAGACCTTTACAAGAGCAGTCTCAGTGCTGTGGTTTGGACGAAAGCCTGACTGGAACACATCGAAACAGTTATTTAAATGCAAGAAATTACTCAACTGTTGAAAAAAAACGTTTTCAATGATCTTACCTAGAAATGGGAGGTTTGATATGGGCCTGTAATTGTTCATTACTGAAGCATCTAGATTATTCTTTTTTAAGAGCGGTTTAATGACTGCAGTTTTCAGGGCCTGTGGAAAAATACCCGTAGTGATCATCTTCTTAATAAAACATCTTTGCTGATATTTTTTCGAGTCTTCTGGCCAATTAGAATCAAGATTGTAGCCGGAAGTCCCCACGGAGAATAAGTTTGCGGTAGAACTATTCTTTATACATCCATGGGTACAACTTCAGATAAAAATGAACACATAATGAAATATGACCCCCGGTTTGATGATTGACAGGTCACAGAACAATGGGGGATATCTACAGTACCCTTACCCACAATTTAAACTATTTCACACAGACTATCTCCTCTTTACTCTTCTCTCTGTGTGGAGCAGCAAGTTCAGCTGTCAGAACAAAGTGAAAAACAAACAATGGCATAAAATATTATTAATATGTCGTAATACATCTATTTATTTTCTTCTCAGAGTGTACCAGATTAAGTAGTTTATATGTTAGTATTTAAAAAAAATCTCCTGGGGGAGAATCCCCCCAGACCCCCCTTCTGGGGTTAGGTTTTCAGCACGTGTGCCTTTTTATGTTACACAGTTCAGCTTTGATTCCATCATCTCATTAAACCTTATTTAAAAGCATTATTTTGTTCTGTGAAGGGATATAAGGGATAGTAGTTCACTTTAATTAATATTGTATGCTGCAAAGCGTATATATTACTGCAGGATTTTTTGTTGAATAGATTTGAGTGGTTCAAAATTTCGGGTCGCGATCTATTGACTAAGGAAAAAGTGGGTCCCGAGGCCTGACCAGTTGAGAACCACTGGTCTAAACCATATTATGCAATGTTGTAACGTCTTTTTTTGTTATTGTTTACAGAAACTGAAGATGCTTGAGTACGAATACAAATGCCTCCACAAAATAAATCGAGACCCACCTTATAACAAGTCAGGTACTAAAACTGTCCAATGAGTCTCACTGTTATTTTGTTGTAAATCCATGTGATATTACCACAATGAGGATTTTGGGAAATAGCAGCCAGGAAACATTTTTCATTATGATTTTGTGTTTTCTCTGTCGATGCTTCAGGGTTGCACTGCAGTCGTAACTGGGACGGCTGGCTGTGTTGGGACGACACTCCAGCGGGAACATACGCCTCGCAGAACTGCCCCGATTACCTGTTTGACTTTGACCACACAGGTGAGCAGTATGTCTAAATAATTCATCCCTTTTTCTACCACATTGTCCTGTTTGCAAAGAAGATCGACTGTAAACCGTTCATTTGTCCACTGCAGTTCAAATAAAGGATTTCTGATTCTGAAATTGCTTTGATGATTATAAAGTAAATCTAATGGGACTAACGTTTATGGCTACTCAGATTCATAGAAAAGTGGAAATGTATAGAAATGTTTAACATTAGTATATTTATCACATTATTTTTCTACTTAGAAAAGGCTAGTAAGTACTGTGGAGAAGACGGCCAGTGGTTTCACCATCCAGAGAGCAATAAGACTTGGACAAATGATACTCTCTGTGCTGTCAACACTAAGGAGTGGTTGAAGGTAATGTATCCTGATTTACTGTAATAACTACTCAATGCTTCCAATACATACCGTACAGATTTTTCAAAGAGATTCTCAGTAATTCAGTTTATACTTCTGTGTTTTTTTTGCATTTCATAGCCTGAAAGGAAGATGACTGATAGTCTAAAAAGTTATAATTCCAACTCAATATGATTTCACTTCATCAATAAATTAGAGATTGAAAAGAAACAAAATAGTAAATCATGTTTTGCTCGGCTGTAAGGCTGTTAGAAAATATGAATGTAGTTTTGCGTTTGTTATGTGATTCTGTATTGATCGTCAGAGTTTGAGGTCATATTTCTTTCTTTCTTCTCAAAAGAGAAACAGGATAAGCACATTTTTGCAATTAAATGCAACTTTTCTTTAATTGTCTGTCATGTTTTCTTTCCCATAGCCACTGTTTGGTCCTGATTAATATTGACTTTGTGTTTGTGTGTCTGTCTAAAAGGCAGCCGCACAACTCTCAGGGGAAACTGAGATACTGACTGCTGAAGAGGCCACAGTCGGCCCTATGGTTAACCCAGAGGAACAGGAAGTTGTGAGAAAGAAGATCCTCGACAGCCAGTACAACTGCATCGAGAGAATGCGTCGAGATGCACCTTATAACAAATCAGGTAGAGATATGATCTAGCACTCATCATGCCATCTTTAACCTCTGTGGTCGTCTCACTCTCTTTGTTGCTGTGTCTGCGTCACAGCGCAGCACTGCAGTCGTAACTGGGACGGCTGGCTGTGCTGGGGCGACAGTCCAGCGGCAGCATACGCCTCGCAGAACTGCCCCAATTATTTCGTGGACTTTGACCCGACAGGTGAGCCGCACGACTCCAGAGACGCTGATTTAAAGGTCCTCTGATGCAGGAGGGATTCACCTCTGACACTGTTGACTGTTTTTCAAGAACTACTAAATATGAATTGCTAAGACGATGAATTATTCACCAAGGCTGACAGATCCTGAATATATGGACACTGTGAAGAAACTTGGAGACTATGCATTAATTCCTTAATTGTTACTTACAGAAAAGGCCACTAAATACTGTGGGGAGGACGGGCAGTGGTTCCGCCACCCGGATACCAACAGGACTTGGTCCAACTACACACTCTGCAACGAAAACACCAATGCAAAGTTGAAGGTAATATATCTAAGATGCTTTCATAGATGGTGATGACAGTGTGATGGGTCAGCATACTCTTTCCTTTACTTTTGCATGGAGTCGTCTGGTATTCGGAGTGTGGGCAGATGATATATAGTCTGACGTAGTTGCCCATAAATATTGCTGCAATATTAACAGGCAATATTTCTATTTCCAAAAGACATTACTCTCCTGTACTAAGCTCCACAGAAATATTTAGAGATGACAAGTTACATGCAGGCCCTCCGTCCTTCAGGCTTTATAGTCATAAAACAGAGTATTCTAACTACAAATTAGCATTATTAACAACCCTCTTATCACCAGGCTGCTGTACTAAGCCACTAACAACGTTTCCCACATGGAAACCAGATCAGGAAACCACACAGCGTACACCAGTGTTGTGCTGGAAGAGACATCATCAACTTTATGTGTCACCCACATGCCTTTTGATCAACACTGCAATTCATTTTACAGAATAATTGTACAATTTAGTCTGTATTGACCCTGCTATATCTTATGGTCAAACCATACTATTGTATGAGGTTAGTTTAATGTGTTTGTTAAAAGATATTTTAATTGATAAAAAAGATAAAAAATGATTATACTTTTACTGACTTTACAAACAATTAAAATACATGTATTAATGTGTAATGTGTATTATAAATGCTGTAATTCATGTTACATTTACAGTTAAGACACATTTCTATCAATTGTGCACAAATACCCACTATTCATAATATAAGATAGATCATTACAATTATTAATTCAAATCAGATTTAATAATCAGTGAGGGTGATTTGGTGTTACCATATTTTTTGATATTTTGATATAATGTAAAGTATTTCTCTACAAGTTTGAATGGAAAAAGCACACTGCCAAATTTCACTTTTGCAAGTTTACATTTTCGGATTTTCCTTTTTGGAAACGTTTCCATATTTTATTCTGTTGATTTGGCATCTTCTTGACAACAAGTTTGCCAACTCCGCCAAAACTCTGCCCTGCTATCCTATCTGCAAAAGAGAAAACGATTGCAAATAACAACAACAAAAACAAAAGAACTGCAGGAAACCGCGTCTCCATCCAGGCAGCGGACTTTGCAGCTGTCCTGGCAAACCTGGGAGAAAGACTCAAAGTCTGCTGATCGATCAGAAACACAGATCAGCTCGATCTGTTGCCACAGAAACCCGAGCTTTGCTGCCTCAGCCTCACAGCTTTAGGAAACCTCTTAAACAAACAGCCTCAGCACTAAAACCCCAAAGAGAAATAAGGCAAAATAAATGGTGCACGATTTTCTGATAAGACTGAGTTCATGCTAACTTAAGCTCTTAATTCCTTTTTTCATGAGCAAGGACCACACCATGAACTGAGATGTGAGCACAGCGTTATAGTTTAATTCCTTGCAGCACTCTGAACACTTTTATCTGTATTTATCAACCCTGTTGTTGTGTCTCTATAAAAGCTACGCAAATCTTAAAATATAGAATAAAACAAAGATGTCACTTTATTAAAAAAAGTAGATTTTTGTGTAAAAATGCACATTATTTATGCTTTTTTATTTGATTTGGGTCTTCCATAGGCACAAAAGGAAACACCATGTGACACTTCAAAAACTTCATATTTCTTCTGCAAATCTTATTTTTCTCCAATAGAAATGCTTCACAGTTTCTCTAACTTGTCTTTTCTCTTATTTTACAGTCAGCGTACATCCTGTTCTACATGGCAATTGTGGGTCACGCTCTCTCCATAGCCTCCCTGCTCATCTCTCTTTCCATCTTCTTCTACTTCAGGTAATCAGTTCAATTATTATTCAGCTGTAATTTCTGGTCTGATGATGCATATCGTGTTGTGAATTAATATTCAGGATGGTTGTACTGAGATGAAAGCTGATTACATTACATGTTACCATTTGTTTTCATCATTGGCTGATTAATAGATGGTGGCTTTGCTCTTAAAGGTTGAATCATCACAGTCACTCACCATGGTCAGACGTTTAGTCTCAATCTTATGTGCAGTCAGTGAAATCTCCTTTTATGCTTTTGTCCGGAGCAGTTTAAAAAAAAAAAACTTGCCCAAGAGCCACACAGAAGATCTGTCAGTGTTAATGAGTTTTGATGTCATATTTTGTCATATAATCAAAAGGGCTGATTGTTTATTCCCTCGTTGAGATGCTCTGAGGCAAGTAACATCTAAAAGATTATAAGATCTAAAACTGTTAAGAAATTAGCGTAGTGTTGAATTAAAACGTAATTAAGACTAATTAGAAAATTATTACTTTCTCAGCTGCTGCCAATGCAAACTATTGACCTGAAAAATACTCCTACTGCTTCACTGAGTGTAATTTATACGCATATATGGTGCTAATTTCATGCCAACTTGGTTTCCTTGTGCTGCACATATATTTCAAGGATATTTAGGATTTAAAACTGGAGAGCTGTGAAGTCCGTTGAATGTGTCGGCGGTGTGATTTTATTACAAACATGTGCACCCGAGTGCATTGCTCATTAGGGTTGTTCATCCCGATGAACTGCTTAATCCCAGAGGGGAAAAAGTGCACAATTAAAGGAGATACTGCAGCTGAAATTCACTTAAGGAAGAGTTCAAAGCACGTATAGCTAAGGAAGGTATTATATTTAGTTAATGTATGTGAATATTCATTTGGAGGTGATGAAGCCTGAGGAAAGAGATAGCAGACATTGTTAAAACTTTATAATTTATCTTTAGGAAGGAATGAGCTTAATAAGCATGTGTAACGATGCAGAAAGGTTTATAGCTCTACGGATAACTGTGAAGAAACCTGAATACGCAGAAAATTTGTTTTATGTTCTGTAACAATATTTGGAAACGTTTCTTCGTTGGCCCTGTTGTTCATGAATTCTGCAATTGTAAAGGCAGCTGTTATCCAGAACCGATCTTGTAAGAGACCCTCAGTGTGCTGCAAAGTTTAATACACACTCGTAAATCTAGCGGCCATGTTTAGGGCAGGTGCATTGTTGCAAAACCGCATGACCCTCTAAGAGTCAAACTCTTAACTCAGCTACACAAAAACACGGTGGGACATTCACAACTCATCAAGATCTAAGTGCCGACCAATTAATAACAGAGATGTTGGCTTTGAAATTACTTTATCTTTAACCAAGTCTCACACTATTTATAGCCAAAACACTTAAAATATTGGAGGCTTAATGTTGTATTAGACCCAGATGTGAAGCTTATTGTGGTATGTGATGGTGTACAGCTGCACTACGCTGTTATTTATAACTTTACATCAACACTGTCAGGATTCCCAGATAAAAATATTCAAGCTTGCTGGGGAAAAACCTACGTGGTTAAACAGCCATCCCCGAAGATGTTGATCTGTGATGGCCCAAAAAAGCGCTGCCATTAGAATCCAGTCCGTGTTTTGACATCCCTTTCTAGATAAAAACCACTTGTATATAAGCATTCAACAGCTTCTGCATTTCTTTTTACGCCTGGAGCCACAGCTAGACTGTTTTTTGTGTCGGAGATAGCAGCTGCCTCTGCAGAGTGAGATGGTGAAAATGTGCTTTTTGTGTATTCGGTTTGGTCCTGGCTTGAGAGAATGTGCTGCTCTTCTTGTTTTTCACGAGTCTCTGGGGTTTTTATGGCTCAACAAAGATACAATTCTCCATCGCCAATAAAAGGATATGACTTCTTAAACTGTGGATGACATTTTTATAGGAGGCTATATTCTACAAAAATATATTTGGTGTATGGTTTCATTCAGCTTTAAACACCCTCTGACCTGCAGTTCATTTAATGGCCTTAAATAAAGCAGTACTTAACCATTACACACAATAAACCTACTGGATAGAAATTAATTGTAATGATTTTCATTAGAATAGATATTTTCACTTTGCCTTTCAAGCATTTCATTATGTGGCCAGCAAAGGTAATGAGGACTACCCTCGGGATCCATTATACATTATTTAACTGCATTTATAGCTTGTACAGTACAGAGCATTTAGAGGCAATCCAATTCATTATAACCAGGGATTTACGATACCAACCACAAAGAATTCTGAAATGAAAGATCCCAATTATATAACAGACTGTAGCTACATATTAAAACCTCATTAAAGCATTAGGCTATTAGCCTGCCGATCACTTTTCCTCCTGTTTACGTTAACATTTGTAGCAAGTGTTTTGTCAGTGTCAGAAAGGATTGTTTACCATATTTGAAGATGCTATTTCTTAAGATTACCTCATCATTTAATGGTATGTTAGGCTTCAAAATAAATGGTTTCTTTTCACACAGGAGCCTGAGCTGCCAAAGGATCACCCTGCATAAGAACCTCTTCTGCTCCTATGTGTTCAATTCAGCCCTCACCATCATCTCCCTCGTAGCTGTGGTCAATAATCCTGAAGTTGTTGCCAGAAACCCGGTGAGTAGCCTCTTTCACCACAAGGACAACCACTAATCTTACTTTAAGCACTTCAATATATCCAAAGTGGGGTTGGAAACTAACCAAACTCACATTGGTTTCTCACACAGCATCTCTGTATAGTATGTGTATTCACTCTCTGTCCTAAACGGCTTGTTGGAGCTCCTGCCCCCCCCCTCCCTGTGAGCCCACTGTGCTCTGATTGGTCAGTTCGCCCACTCTGTTCTGATGAGTCCACCACCGTTACAGCGGAACATCAGTGATTATGTGTTGCAATGGCGTTAGCAACCAGAAAATGACACCAGTAATGACAAACAGATGAGAATGCTGCGTGGGGTCTGGGTGACATGTTGGCGGGACAATGTGAGCTGGGTTAATTTCCTGCTTGCTGCGTGGGGTCTGCGAGACAGCGAGACATCGCGAATGGACGCGGGAAGGGAGGGGGGGCTGCAGCACCCCCCATCTGCGAGGCTCCACTATGTTTCATATGGGTGTTGAGAGATGTATCCATAGATCTCTTCATGTTGCTCTCAAAGTGCACCAGATTGATGCATTTAACTTCAATATTTAAAAATAAATCTTCCCGGGGGAACTTGCCCCCGGACCCCCCTATGTGAGGTCCACACACCACCTATAAAAATAGCACTTTACCCCTGCTTACACCTATATACCGTGAGATAATTATCGAGCCTTCATTGTAACTGTCACACTGTGTATTTACGTAGGGATTGTTGCAGTAGAAAATTCCACTGTAGCGACCGGTACATTCATGGGAAACCCTAAATGTTTGAGCACCCTCTATGAAACGTCAAGCTACCCCACAGCACCCCAAAATAAATATCTGGCGCCGCCACTGAGCCTGACTATTTGTGTTGGGGGGGCCCGACTTTTTTTTTCTCCAAAGGGGGGGCCTGACAGAAAAAGTTTGAGAACCACTGGTTTACATGCATACAAACCTTCATAACACACAAGGCGACGGGTAATAACTGGAAAAGCATGACATGGGACCTTTAAGTTTAGCCTGATAACATGCGAACATTCGATAATAAGCACATAGCAATTTACAGCTGAAGCTAATGAGAATGTCATTGGTTTTTCACGAAGGCTCTTCATTCATTAACCAAAATATTGTATCTGATAATGGCACCACAGGTGAAGTTATTGGAACACCAAAAATATGACTAATTATGTCCACCGGCAAAACGGCTAGCACATTTTCAAAATAAAGCAGCCAATGATTAGATTGTTTTTAAGCTGGTGAATGATTTATAAATCTATGAACCACTTGCATATTTTATTGTAGCCAATATCTATTGTGCAATATTTGTCAATCTGGACGAAGTGGTGAATGTTCACCTAAAGAGCCAAATGCTAGCATTACAAAAAAAAGGAAATACCAGTTAGCAGAATTTGATTTATGGAGGAGGATTAGTTCCACTGTCTTGAAATGAGATATAAATGCATTCACAATTTATGCTAAACCATATAAAAATTCCAAGAAGAATTTCCATGACCTTTTAAACAATGTATATGTTTATGCAGGGCCAGGGGATCAAGGAACCTACATTCAAATAGATTGCTCTATATTTTAAATATTTAAACATTTGTAGTCAGACTTTTAAGTACATCCTAATTAGTGCTCACAGTGCCGTATCTTGGCAGTATTATGGGTTTTTGCTCTCTTCCACATACAGTACTCCTACCCAGAGTTTTGAAGCCACATTGAATGCATTATGTGAATTCTTTGGACCCGAGGTCTGCTTTGGTAGAGATAATAAATCTGTCTTGTTGGAATGCCTCACTATCAGGCTTGGACATAAATTCATGTGTTACTTTTCAAGAAACACTCCTTTTGGAAATATAAATAAGGAAAACCTGCAAACTCTGTGATTGCTTTTTTCTTAACGGTTGTTATCGGAGGGTTTTTACAATTCCAAAAAAGGATCATATCTTACCTTTTATGTAGAACAGAATATAATTTACCACATGCAGAAATAGCGAACAGGATTGTAGCAGTTGGCTCACCGTTCATACTACCCCCATCAGATCCTAGCCAGTTTCAGCTTGAGCGTATCTGGACTGACAAAGTACCCGAAACAACGGCGGAGTCAGCGGAGGCCTGAGCCTGGTTTGGGTTTTATTTTCTGTCCTGCTGATGCTCCTTTTTCATTCATTCACCAAATCTTTCTGGCTCATCCTGGCCGCCGTCTTTTATTCACATCCCATCTCTAACTGTATCCAAGGAGCAGCCAGGCATGAGAGCCATTATTATCAATGTCAACAAATATATGCATTTTTGTGCAATGGATTGCTATCAAAGCTCCACTCGCTATTTGTCAAGAAGCTTTGTGTCGAACCTGCTACTTTCCGACTTAGAACTGTCAAGTTGTGCTAACTCGCTGCAGCATGTCAGAACAAAAATGGTCACCGTGGCCCCGCTTCTCAAGAGGATGGAGAAAAATAAATCTCAAGCACCATTAGTTAGGCTTCAGATTTGCTCTCACAGCGAATACAAGCTCTTTTAATTCTCTATAGCGTGGCGATACAGAGTCTGGTGTAGCCTGCCAGCAGTGTGGGGGAGTGAATCCCCAAAGCTTATGTCAAACCAGGGAGGAGCCTGAAAACAAGAGAAACATCTACATGATGTCTAGCTGCTTGATTTGTAAACCAGAACATTGTCGGTAACTTTAGACAGACCTTTAGCTGCAATGCAAAACAGTTGTGAGTAAAGGACAAGTGAGTTCAGCATACGAGATGTCTGCTATAGTGGAAAGAGAAACGTTGGAAAGTGAGGGAGAGACATATGGCTAAAAGTTTAGGAGTGAATGATTGTTGTGTATTTTGAATAAGACCCCTGAGAGCAGACGTTAAAAGCAAAGCCAGCACCGTTGAGTTATACTGTGGCTGCACGCATGCTCTTTAAACACACCACAACGATCTTGAGATCCTGATTTCCTGTTTTTTTATTTTTATGTTATTTTACAAAGGTTACTTCTGTCTTTCTTCTCCATAGGCAGTTTAATTTTCAGGGGAAACCAATTGTACTTGTTTTTTTCAGAAAGCTATTATTCAAGATTGCAACATGATACTTAAGTCACCCAAAAAATAACTATATACACAGACAACCTAATTTAAATAATCTTAAAAACATATCAGAAAGCAGAATTGATTAGTCTGAAGAACAAAAAGTCCCTAACTTTGATTTGTTTTGTATGGTATTACAGTAGTAAGGCGCATAATGAATGAAACCACTATTCTCCCAGTACAGTCAACATTATGAGCTTTTAATTTAAATATATAATGAGATTACTGTGTTATGGATCTTCATTTAAAACACAAAACAAATATTGTAGAAGAAAACACAAATATATTGATACATTTTGGATGCCAATAATATGATCCCTAAAGGCCCTGTCACACTGTCCCGAAATTGACACCCGATGGACACACGAATATGGAATTGTGAATTTCGCACGAAGATGGCCCCGAACCACACACGAAGGCAACATTTACATTACATTTAAGACATACAACTGCAATGAAAGTACTAAAAACAATTATGTTACAGTACTATGATACTGTACTGATATCTTCAGACTTTGTTCTTTACTTTCTCCGTCTTTATATGGAGAAAATATTACGTTTTCTCCGTAATGTTGTTTCCATAACAACAACAACTTCCTGTCAACTGTCCTTCAAAATAATATATTATATCCTTTTTAGTTTCACAGAACACAAATTGGGTTATTTACATAATATATTTACATGATTTTGTTGTGCAATAAAATAACCCGATGGACATACGATAAAGGAAATGTTCAAATTCGGCTGTGATCGTAGCAACATCGGGCCATTCGTGAGGGCATCTTAAGCCATCGTATGACCGCTGGCGGAGTTTCTCAGGCTCCGGCAGCAACTTCGTGAGCGGCAAAATCTTTGGCATGCCAAAAAATTGCCGAAGGACCTTGCGAAGGTTCATTTTCGTGTTGAATTCGTGTGTCAATTTTGCCCTTCGTAAGGCCATCGTGAGGGCATCTTGTTATCATCGGTGCCATCGGGCATTCGCCCCGATCAGAGTGAATGTGAATGCACTGATGATAACACGAAGATGACACGATTTGACAAGATGCCCTCACGAGTGCCTTACGAAGTTGCCGCTCACGAAGTTGCTGCCGGAGCCTGAGAAACTCCACCGGCGGTCATACGATGGCTTAGATGCCCTCACGAATGGCCCGATGTTGCTACGATCACAGCCGAATTTGAACATTTCCTTTATCGTGTGTCCATCGGGTGTCAATTTCGGGACAGTGTGACAGGGCCTATAAGAAATGAATGAAATGGCACTGTGGAGACGGTGTCTTTTGGTGTAGTAGCAGTAGTAGCAGTATGTGCCACATGTTAAAGTGGATTTAAAGTATATATTTGTTTCTGTTTTGAAAGGAGAAACAAACCGCACCATATGAGAAATCTGTAACATTAAGCACAACTTTGTAGGTAGCTGTTTGATTTAGATTACCACTTGTGGCCATCTTGGCTTTTATTGGAGCCACATGATCCAAAATGGGGAAGCCATCTGAGAAGAGATGAGCGAGCAGCCGCCAACATTTGAGCATTCCAAATATATGTCTCCTTCACAAATCTCCTAAGAATTGCTACTATAAGTCTAAAAGTTTCCTAGCGGTACACACGCAGAACTTGCTAGAAAAGTTTGGACTTTTTCAATAGACATGAGTACAGTTAGGTTCTTTATAAGTACAGCTTAAGGCACACCCACAGACATCTTGGTATTTATAGAAATAGCAATAATAATAATTATTCAATCAAAAGAATAGCGCAATAATGAGGCATGTCATGTTTGCACTTTGCAGAAATGTGCATAGTGCTTTATAAGTAACTACTATGTCTTTGCTGAACATGGTATTCACTTCCTTTTGCAAAGTGAGACAACACAATCAAATAGCACTCCAAATACAAAGTACATTTCCATCTATGCTCACCTCCAGGGGGGGTAAATGAATAAACATCATCTCTGTCTGCAGAGGGTAATGATTGTGTGCCATGGGTGCCGAAACATCCTCTTAGATGTTTCTGGGTCCCGCTGAGAAGACGTCAGCAGTGTAAATCAACTTTTTTTTTAATTCAAATACAAAAACAACTAACATGCCTCCCTGTTTGGGCTCTCTCTGCAGGTTGGCTGTAAGGTGCTGCACTTCTTCCACATGTACATGCTGGGCTGCAATTATTTCTGGATGCTTTGTGAAGGCATCTACCTGCACACTCTCATCGTGGTGGCTGTGTTTGCAGAGGAGCAGCATCTGCACTGGTACTACCTGCTCGGCTGGGGTGAGTCTAACATTTGATCAAAAGTCTGTTTTTTCTAGTTATGTTTTATATGCCACAGGTTTTTTTCATGCTTTCCTAACATGTCAATGAAACAAATCAGCAAGACAGAACCCAATCTATACGCTCCATTTTTCCCGTATGCACCTGATCCTCCTACAGTTTTTCAACCTTGGTAGGCTGACAGCTTTATTAACCCTACTGTCGCTTAGTGCTGTCCTGTTGTTCACCTTGTTCCAAACTGAAATAACGTGTGCAGTCTGTCACAAATTGGCGATGGAACTAAACGGATGGTCATCATTACAAATAAAAGGATAACCTTGACAGAGTGTGTGTGAGTTTGTGTTAGGCGGATAGACAGTCAGGTCCATCTGTGGCCGATACGCTGCAGAACCTCAATGGAGCCTGAAAACAGCTGCACATGTTTTCATGAGTTTATATCCAGAAATATTAAAAGCTACTCTGAGCCCCTTATTACACAACACTGTAGCATGGAATTACCCATGTGGTGTTGTTTTTCCTGTTGGAGCAATTCACTGTCTTTAATCTTTTCCAATCATTTATACAATGATATCTGTGAGAGACTGATTTATGTATTGAGGAAAAACAAGCTAACCCCATTTAGTTTTTACTGTCGCAAAAATGACAAATGAATTTCCCTAAAGTCACTCAAGACCTCATATGGCTGCCATCTTTCTCCCGTCCAAGGCTTTCCTCTAGTGCCTGCATCCATCCACGCCGTGGCGAGGAAAAAGTATTTTGATGACAAGTGAGTAATGTTCCAAGACTTCTGTAAATAAACAGGAGATGTTTACATACGTGCTCGTCTGTGTGCGGCGGAGATTCGGGAGCGTGCAGATCCTTACACGTGCATGTTTTTGTATGTGTGTGTGCATGTGTATTTTGGGCCGAAGACAGCACTGACGGATGTGTTTTTCCTTCTAGCTGTTGGATGAGTGTGGAAACCCATCTGCTCTACGCCGTCCATGGTCCTATCGTGGCAGCGCTTCTCGTAAGTCTGATAATCTGCTGTTTACGCACAATATCACAGTTCACAGAGTGAGCAATATGAGTATTAGTTTGTTATTTTTCTAGTATGTTCAGTTGTTAAAGGTCACCTATTGTGCAAAATGCACTTGTTCATGTCTTTTATACATAAACATGTGTCTCATCTGTGTAGAGAGATTCTGAAAGTTTCAGGAAAAAAAAGATTCGCTCACTTTTTGTCCTGATCCATTTATATAAAAACCTGTCTGAAAATGTGCTGATCAGATTTTGGCCACTTTATGATGTCATAACGATGTTTTGGCTTGTGTAACCATTAGCCAATCACCAACCAAGGTAACACCTCGTGTGAACGACCGGGCTAAGCGAAAGAGAAAAGTTACGGATACAACCGTTTGTGTTATCATGTAAACACCACCTGAATCTCCTCCTAGAGCACCATTGTGTTATTTGTAACCAAATATCTCTCAAAGGGGCAGGGGAGGGGCTCCTCATTTTCATCTAAAGTAACAGACAGAATCATCACTTTTGGAACAGAGCTGAAACAGAGAGGTTTAAGGGATGCTACAATTACATTACATTACATTACATTGCATTTAGCTGACGCTTTTATCCAAAGCGACTTACAATAAGTGCGTTCGACCAAGAAAATACAAACTTGAAGAAAATAGAATCATATAAGTACATCAGGTTTCATAGAGCAAAAACATTTCAAGTGCTACTCAACTGGCTTTAGGTAAGCCAGTCCTTTATTAGTATATAAGTGCTTTGTTAATAGTTCTATTGCTCGAAGTGGAGTCGAAAGAGATGAGTTTTCAGTCTGCGCCGGAAGGTGTGTAAGCTATCTGCTGTCCTGATGTCACCATGTCCACCATTTTGGAGCCAGGATAGCAAACCCACGTGTTTTTGCTGATGGGATCTTGGGTCCCCTTCGCAGCGAGGGTGCAGCGAGCCGTTTGGTTGATGCAGAGCGGAGTGCACATGCTGGGGTGTACGGTTTAACCATGTCCTGGATGTAGGAAGGGCCAGATCCATTCGCAGCACGGTACGCAAGTACCATTGTCTTGAAGTGGATTCTAGCAGTTACCGGAAGCCAGTGGAGGGAGCGGAGGAGTGGCGTGGTGTGGGAGAATTTAGGAAGGTTGAAGACCAGACAAGCCGCTGCATTCTGGATGAGCTGCAGAGGTCAGATGGCACATGCAGGTAGACCAGCCAGGAGGGAGTTGCAGTAGTCTAGGCGTGAGATGACGAGAGCCTGGACCAGAACCTGCGTCGCTTTCTGGGTCAGCTGGGGACGTATCCTCCTGATGTTGTAAAGTGTGTATCTGCAGCAGCGGGTTGTAGCAGCTATGTTTGCAGTGAAGGACAGGTTGTTATCTAGGATCACACCCAGATGCCTTGCAGTCTGAGTCGGGGAAACAACAGAGGTGCCGATGTTGATTGTTAGGTCAAGAGTGGGACAATCTTTTCCTGGAAGGTTGAGCTTGAGGTGGTGAGCAGACATCCACTGAGAGATGTCAGCTAGACAAGCAGAGATGCGTGCGACGACCTGGGTCTCTGAGCGGGGAAAGGACAGAATTAATTGGGTGTCGTCAGCGTAGCAGTGGTATGAAAAACCATGCGGGCTAATGACAGATCCGAGCGAGTTTGTGTACAAGGAGAAGAGGAGGGGACCAAGAACAGAGCCCTGAGGGACCCCTGTAGTTAATTGACAAGGGTCGGACTCCGACCCTCTCCAAGTAACGCTGTAGGTACGGTCTTTGAGGTATGAGGTGAGGAGGGAAAGTGCAGAGCCTGAAACTCCAAGTTCTTGGAGAGTGCGAAGGAGGATCTGATGGTTCACCGTGTCGAATGCAGCAGACAGGTCCAAAAGGATGATGACAGAGGAGAGGGAGGCTGCTTTAGCAGTGTGCAGTTCCTCAGAGACAGCAAGGAGGGCAGTTTCTGTGGAGTGACCTGCCTTGAAACCAGACTGGTGCGGATCCAGAAGGTTGTTCTGATGGAGATAACAGGAGAGTTGTTTAAAGACAGCGCGTTCAAGTGTTTTAGGAGAGAGACAGGCCTGTAGTTTAAAACATCAGACGGGTTGAGAGTGGGTTTCTTTAGGAGAAGGTTTACTCGTGCCTCCTTGAGACTGTTTGGAAAGTGACCAGAAGTTAGAGAAGTGTTGATGAAATGGGAGAGAAACGGTATAATATCAGGAACGATAGTCTGAAGGAGGTTTGAGGGGATAGGGTCCAGAGGACAGGTGGTTGGGTGGGCAGAGGTAATGAGGGTAAGAACCTCACTTGGAGAGAGAGGGGAAAAGGAGGTTAGTGTGTGGGTGAAAGGAGGGTCTGGTGACCCAGCGGTGAGTAAAGGTGAGTCAGAAAAAGAACAGCGAATATCATCAACCTTTTTTTCAAAGTGGTTAACAAAGTCGCTTGACAGAAGGGAGGAGGGGGGAGGGGCTTTGGGAGGGTCCAAGAGGGTGGAGAAGATGGAAAATAGTTTTTTGGGATTGGAATAGGAAGATTGGATCTTATCTTGAAAGAAAGTGCTTTTTGCCTGAGAGATCGAAGCAGAGAAAGAGGAGAGGAGAGCCTGATAGGTTAGGAGGTCGTCATGGTGTTTGGATTTCCACCGTTTCTGCTCTGCTGCCCGAAGGACGGTTCTATTAGCACACAGTGCGTCATTTAGCCAGGGAGCAGGAGGGGACTGACGAGCCTGCCGAGATGGGAGAGGACAGAGAGAGTCCTGAGAAGATGAGAGAGGAGAGAGGAGAGTTTCTGCAGCAGAGTTTGGAGGTAGGAGTTGGAACGAGTCAGAGGAAGGGAGGGCTGAGAGCACCGATGAGGCAAAGGTAGAGGGGGAGAGGGAACGAAGGTTACGGCGGACAGGTGCAGGATGAGAAGAGATTAGTTCGTTATGTTTGGAAAGTGGTAGAGAGAATGAAATGAAGAAGTGATCGGATGTGTGGAGCGGGTTTACAGAGAGGTTAGAAGTAGTGCAGTTCCTTGAGAATATGAGATCAAGGACATTGCCAGCTTTATGAGTTGGTGGGGAAGGAGACAGTGAGAAAGCAAAGGCGGTTAACAGAGATGTTAGTTCGTCTATCTTCCCTGTCTGGAGGTTGAAGTCTCCGAGAAGTACAGCGGGAGGGCCGATTTCAGGGATGTGTGAGAGGAGATGATCTAATTCCTCCAAGAAGTCCCCCAAGGCGCCTGGTGGACGGTAGAGAACAACAATGGTTAATTGTATAGGATGGGTTACTGTGACGGCATGGAATTCAAAGGTGGAAGGAGTGCAGTTAGGTAGCTTGAAGATGGAAAAGCTCCATTTAGGAGAGAGCAGGAGACCAGTGCCACCTCCTCTGCCAGTGGGTCTGGGTGTATGGGAGAAGGAATATGCTGTGGAGAGAGCTGCTGGGGTGGATGTGTTGGATGGAGTAATCCACGTCTCAGTGAGAGCAAGGAAATCCAGAGACTACAGGGAGGCGTAGCCAGAGATGAAGTCAGCCTTAGGAACAGCTGACTGGCAGTTCCACAGGCCACCTGAAACTAGATGTTGGATGTCAGTGGAGCATGTGGGATAGACGAGAGTAGGCCGGTTATATCGATTCCGAGATACACGGGGCCAGTGATAATTGTGAGAAGACACATAAACAGGAATGGAGAAAATACACATGATTATAGCACGAGGGGCTAAACAACCAAATAAAATAAAACACCAGCGATACTTATCTCAATCAAAGTAGGATTTGCCTCCTCTTTGCCTCCCTCGTGACTCCAGCAGGACTCTATTGATCTAATGATCTGTTACTTCAGAGACATGTTTTGTATATAACTGAGACCTTTAATATATTGATGAAAAACAGTATAATAGGGGACATTTAAATCATAAAAGATTAAAACACATGGCTGATATTTAAGTTTTTCATGATTTGGATACTTCTTTGCAGGTGAATCTGTTCTTCTTACTAAATATTATAAGAGTGCTGGTGACCAAGTTGAGAGACACCCACCGGGCGGAGTCCAACATGTACATGAAGGCGGTGAGAGCCACCCTGATCCTGGTGCCCCTGCTGGGAATACAGTTTGTCATTTTCCCCTGGAGGCCGGAGAACCGCCTGGCTGGGGAGGTCTACGAGTACATCATGCACATACTCATGCACTACCAGGTAAATACTGCAATAATCAGAAAGAAAAAAGGGAAAATCTAATATAAATCTGCTTCACTGCCCTTGTGGATTGAGGTATTTTGCTCATCTGAAAATAATCCAATCAATAATACAGGAAAGAAACATATTAGCATCATAATGCGAGCAGAAATGTTCCTGAACGCAGCCCACCTCCGGGTCCTGTCAGACGCAAGATTTAGACGTTTGTCGCGTTCGAAAGTTTCCACGAATAAAAGACCTCGTTGTTGCGTTTGATCGATGTTATTCAATCACTGCTGAATTGCAGTTTAAAGAACCAGTTAGACACTCCATTACCTTTGTTTAACTACCAGTTTGGCACTTGATTAAACAACAGGAAGACAAGTCATGAAATCCCCTGGTTGGCAGTCAGTTTATTCACTTAGCAGACAAGGACTACATTGCTTAACTGTGGACTTTTCTTTTTGATTACATTTGCGTTAAAAACAATACAGTGCTAATTATGTGTACTTGTTTCCTTTGAAGGGATTACTGGTGGCAACAATATTCTGCTTCTTCAATGGAGAGGTAAGCACTCTTATTAAGTTTGTTTTTCCTACAATGTGCTGCTGCTGCAGCTGCTGCTACAAAATGTGTAAAGTGAAAAAAAAGGGTTTGAAATTTGTGTAATTGTGTTTACATTTTCTGTGTGTTTTTAGCTTAGGTCAAAAACAGGAGAAAAACTAAGCCTCCCATAAATACATAGAATGCATTTTAATTCTCAATATGTTAAACCTTTAATAATATTTCATCCTGGAAAATATTTTGTTTCATGTGTGCTCAAATAACACCGTATTTTTGGTTTAGCAATTGCTTTTTTATAAATGTCAACCTGCATATGACGGTGATCTGTTCTACTTTGAGCAGTACACCTGCTTATTGCTTATGACATTAAGTACGAGACATCAGACTCCATCAGGCAAAACATTTGTTTTTCCAGGCCAGATGTCAGCATATCGATAAGTGGCCCAAACACAGACTTCAAAGCTGGGTTTTGGCATTGAATGGTGAAGTTGTTGTAGCTGTGCATGGATGCTACATCTGTCATTAGTCCAATTGCAACAGGTTATAAAGCATTGGGTTGCCTTTCTCTTCTGGGACCAATCTAGTGCCGCGCCAGTGAAAGCTGAAGGGTCATGTCAGGTGAAGAGTAAGACACAGTTTATAAATGGCTGTGTGGTTTCCAAGCCCAGCTGGAAATTGACTCTCTTGTCAAGTCCTCCTGTCAGCCTTTTTAAGTCTGTCAGCAGCTGTCTGACTGCGAGCATCCCTACGTTTCGCTGGGTTTCCAGTAAACTCAGATCTGGGGTTAATGGTGTTTTTTTTAAAGACCTTTTGTCTCCAAATCCTCATTTTATAAAGATGCTTCTAAGCTCTCAAGGACTTCTCAAAGAAAAGCACATTTTGTCAGTGGTCTCCACGTTGGTGTCAAACCAAAGTCAAATAGGACGCACCTGTTCTTACTATAGCCTTTTTATGTTTTTCTATTTTTCTTTTCTTTTTTCTTGAGTTTTTTTAAGTCGCAAATTGTATTAATGTTTCCATGCCATGTGACACAAGTGGGACACACCTCTTTAATCATTATTATTAATAGGGATGCACGATATTGGTTTTTTGAAACCGATACCGATAACTTCCTGCTTCTCAAGACCGATACCGATAACCGATAATAATATAATATATATTATATATATATATATTAAATGTACCTGTAGTTTTTGCATACCTGGTGGTAAAAAAAAGACTAGTAGTGAGCAAATGACATGAGTATTACTACTATGGACAAAACTAACCCTGGGGTCGTCTCTGGCAAACTTCTTGCCTTTTTCAAAAGCCTCGTCGATAGGTAAAAGCCCCGGTGCCTTTGCAGCTGGCTTTGGATTCGCCGCTAGTTTAGCAGCGCAGGCGTCTTCGTACGCTGTTAACACACCATCGTAGCAATGGCGATCCCAATCCACCCACACCGCAGTATTTTTTTCTTTTTTTTATCCAAAAAATATATTGTATATTATCGGGGCTATTAATACTTTTATCGGGTTTATGTCATAATTCCTAATATCGGACCGATGATTATCGGGCCGATAATTATCGTGCACCACTAATACTACTACATGACTATTACTACTACTATTAAGTCAGTACCATGCTGTAAACATGTTTATTTGAGCTGTAAAGTTGGATATTTCAACACTGGGGTCTACGCAGCCTCAAGTGGCCGTTCTAGGAACTGCAGTTTTTCACAAGCATGGCTTAGTTTCCACTTGCTGAATACCACAGACAGTTTACACTATTTATTTGTACAGTAGTTAAAACAACAAGCGAAATTCTCCGTTATCCATAACAACGAGGTTGTTAAAGGTATGTTTCGCATTAGAAGAAAAACATGAGCAATCTATCGTTCAGATCGGAATATAGGACATGTTTATTAGCTCATACTTGAGCAGCCAGACTGCAGCAGCGCCTTGGTGAACAATGTACAGTATGCGGTATAAACAAGGTGTGGAGCGCTTTTACTGTATAAAGGACGAGTAGACTTTCAGGGGGATGTGGGGTCAGCTAACACTAACCACCACAATGGACTGAAAGGGTTTGAATTCTTCAGGCGCATAATGACCAATTCAGCTCGCTTAATCAGGACACGGGTTTCTGGGGCCGGATTCAATGCTGTTCTTTGAATTAGAGGCCAAACTGCACAGACCTGCCTTGTTTTTCGTCAAAGGCCTCATTGTGATTCCAGGTCAGTGAGACAAACAGCTTTTATGCTGTTTCTGTGACAGCAAGCAAGACGCTCTCCATGGAGCTGTAAGCCCAGGCTGCTCTTTTGTCTACAACAATTACTTTCACAATTTACATCATTAGATCATTAATATACCCACAGTAATTACAGTAGTATGTGGGCGTTGCAAAGGAAAATGTTCAAAAATACTCTGCTGTAGGATGGTAGGTGTGATTTGTGCTTTTAGGAACTTGAACACTGTTCTTTATCAGTGAATATGAACAGTGTGATGAATTGATTAGTTGTTCAACAACAAATTAGCAAAACTAAACTTTGTAGTAAATTAATTGTTGATCAAGAATGTCGAACATACAGTGGTTACAGCTGTTCAAATATGAAGATGTACCTCTTTACTTTGTCTAAAATCCCTTAGGACTTTGTGTATCTGGGATTTAATGACTTTTTATTGACGAAACAAAACAAACAACACATTAAAAAACTATTAAAACAAGCCCCACATCCATCCAACAACAACATACTATCTTGCAGGCCCTAATTCACCTGCTTGAGCTCCCTGATGAAAAGTAGTTAGTAGTCCTAATTGAGACACACACACACACACACACACACACACACACACACACACACACACACACACCTATTATCCAGAAATCTAGCACTATGTTTTTGCTATCCAAACCTAGGACAGAGGAATATTCCCCTGTTCTAGGTTTTTTGTAGTTTGTGATAATTTTGTTAAAATGTTTTACGCAGGCAAATCTTTATTAAAGGAATAGGAGATTAAAAATGACTCATGGCCTTTCTCTATTTGGTTTTTAAATGTGCTTTAGTGGTGCATATTACCATAAAAAGTCATTTCAACCCAGCGTCAGCTTATGAAAATGTCACCACTACAAAGATGCTGGTTATTGCATTTCTCTCTGAACACTATGAAAGGTTTCTGCTCATAGACGTAGGTGGGTCAAATTTATTTGAGAAAGGAGGCCACGTGTAATAAATTAGAATAATGTAATCTTTGGCATTTCTTTAGTTACTGAAATATCAGCAGGTAGCCAAGAGGAGTTTGATTTTCTTTTGTTCATCTTTATTGGCAAAGGTAGGAGAACCAAGGGAGGGAGTGTAAAAACTGGAACATCGAGTCCTCTCAGGCATTTAGGATCTGCAGGGGGAAGAGTTTAAGTTTGTTGTTATCTCTCTGAAGTTTACTAATCTTCTGAAAGGGTAACTGTCTTACACAGGATTAAGAAGTAGAGAAGTAGAAGTGTCCTGCTTTTAAGATATTTCCTTATTTTCTGAAAAATCAAGTAAGCCAAGGCAAATATCTCACATTTTGTTGGTTCATTTTAATGTTGCCGATAAAAATGCAATTATTTGTCTTGTTACGTTTCAATGGCTGTGGCTTTGACAGCTGTAGGGGAGAAAAGAAAAGTAATTACTGTAACACTTTAATTATCCTTAATAAATGCTAAATTAAATGCATATTCCTTATAATGTAATTGTTTGGCAACAGTCAAATTAAAAGTAATTGACAATTTGACTAACAGTTATTACAGGATGTCGTTTTTCCTTAATTTCATGATTAAATCTTTTTATTGATTGCATGATCTGGCCGAGTGCACAATTGACCTCGTTCCAGGTTATGTGACTTCAGCTTGTTTACATTTCCTAACTGGCATCTGTTAATGTGATTGAAAACTGTGTGATCCACATATGCTGCAGCAATTATCCCCGCATCAGTTAAGATCAGATACGGGTTAACGTTGTCACAAGATGATGTTTATATGGGCTCTGCTTCGATACCGCCTTCTGATCTGCATGTTCATTCATCTGCTGGAATCATTTTGTGGTCAAAGGAGATCAGAGAAGCAAAACAGGAGAATACAACTCTAGAGAAATGTTTCTGATTTGACATCTCAAAACACTCAAAATGCTAAAACAAAAGGTTATGAAAGGGTTATGATAGAGATTAGGGTTGCACGGTTTGGGGAAATATATATATTGGCTGATATTGGACGTGCCATATAATTTACTGCATAATAATTAATTTCTTTTAACATTATTGGCATAATCAGAAAAAGAATTCACTTAATAGTGATGAAACGAAAAAAAACGAAAATGTTTCCCATTGGCAGACAACAAACGAAGATGCAGACCATAATAATAAAGCATCTCGGTGTGTGTGTGTGTGTGTGTGTGTGTGTGTGTGTGTGTGTGTGTGTGTGTGTGTGTGTGTGTGTGTGTGTGTGTGTGTGTGTGTGTGTGTGTGTGTGTGTGTGTGTGTGTGTGTGTGTGTGTGTGTGTGTGTGTGTGTGTGTGTGTGTGTGTGTGTGTGTGTGTGTGTGTGTTTCTCAGGTGCAGGCGGCTCTGAAGAGGCAGTGGATGCAGTATAAAACGCAGTGGGGTCAGAGGAGGAAGGACCACTGCTCCATGCGCTCCACCTCCTACACGGCCACCTCCATCACCGAGGTGCCCGCCTTCATGTACCACCACGACTCCAACAGCGAAAACTTGAACGGGCGCACCACCGAGGACTCTGAGCTGGTGGCGCTCAAATCAGGAGAGACGTACGCTTGAGCCACGCTGGAGGAAAGAGAGCGAAGTAGTGGAAACAACCGAAGAACCGAGCAACAGAGATGTACAGAAAGAAAGGAAAACCCCATGTGCCATTTCTCAGTGATTAAAAGCTCACAGGCTGATGCTGGTTTGTTCAGCCCAGGACTTTGATCCGAGCTCACTGGGATGGAGATGGAGGAGCTACAGTGCTGACACTTCATTTTACTCTACATTGCTGTTGCGGCTGCTTTCTGAGAACTTTTGACGTCATGAACTTGTGACATGACAGCTGCTTTTTTGACATGTGTCACTTCCTAAAGCTGCTAAAACTGTGCTGGTGTGCGAGACAGAAATAACTGTGTCTGTGAAGAAGGAGAGGAAGATTTCAGTTTGAGACAATGGCGCCGAATGTGAGAGTTGTTGACGGTAGAGGTAGAGCTGAACAGTATTTTTGATGATGGAGGATCTGCGTGTAACTTCTCCCCGAGTATCCTCACCAGATGTTGCCACATGACTTGCTGTTGTTGGACAGAACAATAGTTCTCAATACAAACAATGGAAGGGAAGGGGTGTCATGAAGATTTTGAAGGTCCTTCCTAACCTCACCGATACCAAAGGGTACTGAAAGTTGGTCACAGCTACGAAGGGGTGTACCATGTCCAGCTGAGCAAAGATGGTGGTACTCTTAAGCTAAAGACACACACACACACACACACACACACACACACACACACACACACACACACACCTGATCGTATGTGCCATGATGGAGGTCAAATTTCAGAATACCCTCCGTGCTTAAAGCTCTGGAATTGTGTACATAGTGTATGTTCACCATGTTTCACTTGAAAAAAAAAAAGCGTTTATTTTAGTTTTTTATTAATATTTTATTCTTGCCAATTCCTACGTGCGTGCTAAGTGTGTGTCCTGTGATGCTGCACTCCAAACTGTTTCGTTGTTTTGGCAGTTGCTGTTTTTGTGCCGATGCTGAACATCACAGGGCGAAGCAAAAATACGTTTTTAATGCACAAAAAAGTCTATGAATAAAAAAACTTTATTTTGAGGTCGAACAGCCGCAAGAGTTGTTTCACTGCGTTTTGAGTATGCCATGAATTATTCTGACTTCCTATTTGACTCACTTGTTTTACTTTACAATCATCCTTTGTCGCGCTCACGATGCCTTTAATCAATCTCTTTTTTTGTTTTTAAAAAGTTATATTCCCTGTGTGCATATTTATTCATGAACTTTGTAGCATTGTGTATTAAAGAGCACCCCGGGCAAAGGAAAGGTTCACTAAAGATGAAATGAAGATCACATCCATACTGTATGAACAGTCAACAAATCCACATCTTAAAGGCATGTTCACAAGACTGCAAACATGAATTATGTACTCTTTGTCCTCAATATTTTTACATTCATATTCTCAATTTATTGTTGCTTTGTCTTAACTGTGCCATAGGCTTTTTGGAGAAGGAAAATTGAGAGTATAAACGAAGGACCACACTGATCAGTATTCACCAACTTATATAACTTGGATAGATGCAGTGTCTTCATTGATTAAAGTTATTGAGTAGATCATTGAGATTCTAAACTGAATAAATAAGTGCCGACATTTAAATTCATCAAGGGAAAAAAAACATCCTAGTTTCCGCCTACTTATTCAGATGGAGGAAAAAAGGTCCAAGGAATATTTGTAATATGTGTTAAAGACAATGTTGTATGGATATGGCTAGTGATTATCTGTATTTCTGTTATTGATCGCAAGCCTCTTAAGAGGACAAAACCAACTGTCTGTCAAACTGCCTCTTACAGCATCCATTCATTCTCAATGAGACTTAAATCTTTAAAACTTACAGAAATGTGTTTTTAAAGCCAAGTAATTTTTTGAATGGATGGGCAGTTTAATATCTTGCTAATGCTACTCATACAGATGTAAAAAGTGCATTTTCCATGGACTATTCTCCCGTGTGTTAAAACTATGTTGGTGCTCTAGTGAGAATGTACAGCCGCAGGACATTAAACATATGATTGACACAAAATGAACTGCAGTGCCCATGCTCATAGTGACACAGTAACATATGCACCTGTGCTGCTGATAGATGTGATTTTAATCATTTTGGGGACAACAATGGAGCTCGAAAGCCCAAAGGAAGGAGCTGAATCAGGCCTGGCAGAGACAGTGAGACTCCATTATTGATTTTTGTCATTTCATGGGGTTTGTAGACAAGTACCCACAAAATCACAAAGAAATCAATCGCAACACATAGAAGAGTTTTCTGAAATCACATGTTTGGTTCTATCAATGCTAAATGGATGCTTTTATGCGGTATTATCTGTTTAATGTTTGTTGATTTTGTGATGGATTTCGTCAAGCTCAGTGGCAACTGGAATAACAAGATTTGTGAGATATTAGAAGGTTCAAATGTATTTTTAATTTATATTTGCAAAATGTTGCGTAACAAACTGTATCGGACATGTTTTAGATTTGACATCGCAGCTCCATGAGACCACAGCTCTGCCCGCAAGTCTGTTGACCGAGATTAGCCACCTCACGTCTCTCATGCTCTCGGAAAGCTGCTTACATTTGATTCATTTCAAGACTTCACTACCTTCATCAGATGTTAGGTTTTTGTATGTTATATAACCACCATATTTGAAATCATTAACCATTTTAAAAATCACTCTATTCGGTAGTCCGTTCCAATCTATCTCTAAATGCGCAAGTTCAGTTATGATGTCACCATAAACTAATTTGTAATAGGGTCCATTTCTGGCTCTGCCTCTTCTTCTTTTCCATCCACATGTATTTTACCATGGACCTGTAATGTGAAGCTGAAACAACATTTGCACATTTAGTCACACATAGTCAGGCTCTGAAGTTACAGAATGTAAGTAAAGGCACCTTGTAATAATTAGCTTAGAGTTATTATTAAACAGAGGTGGGAGAAGTACTCAGATCTTGTAGTGGGGTAAAAGTACCAGAGTGTAGGAATACTCTGTTACAAGGAAAAGTCCTCCATTGAAAATGTTACTCAAGTAAAAGTACAAAAGTATCAGCATCAACAAATACTTAAAGTGCCAAAAGTAAAAGTATTCATTATGCAGATTATCCATTTCAAAATAATATATATGATATGTTTTGATTATACTTAATGATGCATTCAAGTGTTATCAAAGCTGGTAAAAGTGCAGCTAGTTTGAATGACTTTGTATACTGCAGGGTAGCTTATTAAGTCTTGAAGCTCTTAACTTCTGTAGCTGTAAAGGAGAATTTTAACCAACAGAAAAAAGTGAGTCTTAAAATGTAGCGTCACTTAAGAAAATCCCCAAGACATCTGGACCTGTTGCAATACAATGTTTTAATGACTGTTGAGGTACAAGAAAGGAACAGAGACACAATCAATCCTCATGCTATTCATCGTGAAGAGTAGGTTTCACTGCTAATTTTAAAGAAGTGTATTTATTTTAGTATGAAATTCATCTTTTCTCTTTATAACGGCGATTTGTCACACTGTAAGACACACTATTAATCTCCTGTGTTTTGGAAACACAGATTGTGTATATTTTGTATGTTCATACTCGTGTAAATACAAGCAGGCACTGTGTATACGATAGATTTCTTTACACTGTGAAATACTCTGACAGCTATTTTGGTTATGTTCCTGTCATTCATTGTGGCTTGTGTTTGTCTTTTCCTCCCTCTCAGCTCCGAGTGGCATCATCTCAAAGCTGATATTTAAAAGAAAATGCATTTTGTAAAAGCCAAATTGATTGATGTTTTTTTTTGTTGTAAGTATTTAGCACAAGAATACAGATATAAAAGACTATTTGGTGTTGCTCTTTATTTCCTAATCAATCAGAGAAACAAGCTGCAAATCTACAACTTGTACTCAAGGATAAAATGTTTGTTATTATGAAGATTTCAAATGATTTTAATGAGATTATTGACTCCTTTTCCCCAAACACACTGATGCAAACTTTGTTTTCAAGCATTCAGCACTCGGTGATGATTCAGGAGCGCCAACACTATTCTCGTCAATGTTTCAGGGTTGAAAGATTTTGTATAATGAGAATGCAGAGAAAACAAAGGGAGTCTTACTCGATTTTGGTGTCTTTGTTATCCCCCGAGCTTGGCAATGTCATACAGGCCCCTTTTAATTATAAGGCTTCAGCTCAAATCACATACCAGCAGCAGATGTGTGCAGAATACAAACAAACTCCACGAACACCATTCGTCTCTCAGAAGTACGGCCGCTCTTACCCTGTGTCAAAGTAAGGTTTTTATCACACTGACAAGGCCAACTTCTCTCCTTTATGTGAATATCTTTCAGCCATTTATTAGGCAGCTATTATAAAATACATATAAGCAATTTCAGGCTCTGCTGAATCTTAATGGTTCAGCAGAGATGTAGACGTCCTCTCCTGCGTATTCACAACCTTCTGGCTTTGTGAGATAATAACAAAATGATGATGAAGTTAGACGTGTGTTGAGGCCTTTTTGTTATGATTCTGATCAATATTTCCCCCTGTCAAAGCACACAACCCAAATTCATCGCAAAATGTATCTTAAAATGCAAAGTCTGAAATTGTATGCAAACTGTATTGCATTTGGAGGCAGAGATCAACTTTATGCAATAATCACGATACAATGGGGTCTAAATCTCCATCATTTCCATAAATCCTCCTGCTATGGAGATTCAATGAGACAATGGAGCAGAACGTTGGAGGAAGGAGCTGGAGATTGCTCTGAACAGACTCCATCTTGGGAGCACGCAGCCTGGGAAACTTCAGGACCATGTAAGCGACGGGCTATTTCAGGAATTCAAACCGTTTCCGTGACAGCGACGATCAATCACGCCGGACACCGGACAAATCCAAGAATGTGTCATTTGAGCTCATAAATCAGCTGTGAAAGTAATTGTGTTTTGTTTTGCTCCGTGGTGTTAAAACAAGACATGAATGTTTTTTCCAATCTTCATCTGTGCGTTACAGATGTTTCCAGGCCACTGGAATCCACCATGCCCTCAGCTTCTGACACTGAATGCTCAGATCAAAGTTTACCTGGATGTGTCTTACCTTTCCTCCTCTATGCCCCGTGGCGCCCACATACAAAAACTTTGCTTTTGAATCTTAGGGTTGCACACCAAACCAAAGGCAATTATGCTGTAGCTCCATACAGGCTGATTGAAATCAATATCAAAATCACATCGTTTTTTAAACAGTTAAAAAAATAAATATCAATCATAAGACATAAAGGAGACATGTGATATGGGACACCCCAATAATCTATAAGCTTGAGAACAGGGGCCCAGACAAACATATATTTACATTATATATCATTAATACTGTACATATAGAATAGAAAGAGTTCATGTATTATTCAGAAACATTACAACCCAGAAATATACCCCACATTACCAAAAAAAACTAAAAACGAAACTACCCGAATGATCTGATGTTGAAAAGACAGATATCTGTACACGCCTGTAAAGTTTTTTCAATCTGGTGTGGATATCTATAGGTGATTCACCGTTCCTAAAATAGGCTAGTTTTGATACATATTGCTTTGATATGAAGGTTTACATTGTATGTTAGGTACAAAACATTTACTGGGAGCTGTGAGTCTACAAATACACAGAGGGCCCCTGGCCAAACCTTGGCAGAGCCACAGTCTGCGCCTCGCTCAGTCATGTCTATTCATTTCTTCTCAAGTGTTCTGAATGTGCAGAGTAACTCTTCCACCCAGGGCTTGGAGAGTTTTCAGCTGAGCCTCGCTGCAGAGCCACTAGGACAGGGGTCTGCAACCTTTTTGACCAAAAGAGCCATTTTGCTCCTTTTTCCAAAACATTTTTTGTCTGGAGCCGCAAAACATATTTCATAGCTTGATAGTTTATAAAGTTGTATTTATTGTTATATCAGACAAAAACAGTTTTTTTGCATTTATTAGGCTATTTATTACATTATATAAAACTGTTAACCTCTAATAAAAAACAAAGAACTCCTATAAGGAGAATTAAAAATAATAATAAAATCCACACAGCACTTGGGGAGTCCTCTGCATAATTGAAGGGAAAAAAATATAATTAAAATGGGCCCACTTTGAAATAAATAAAACATATAGCTGCACCGTAAAAAGAGTTACAGGTAGGGTGGGTAAAAATCATAGACTGTATATATATATAAGGTAAGAATGGAGAAACCAGCTCGAGTGCGCTAACATTTGAAAGTACACAACCGAAAAAAATCTGCCCCTTCCTTCAGACTTCAGACTTGCCCCTCCTCCAACACACACGAACGCACACATGACCAATGAGGGCACGAGATAAATGTGTGCACAGATGGAAGGCTGACAGGCAGGTAGGCCATCCAGTTATTTTAGCCGGGCTGGCTCAGATGATTGGTCGTGCTTTTTACAGCGCCACGGCTTCCACAGATAAACATTTTTATGTATTTATTGTCAAAGCATTTCATATATTCATTGCTATCGGGACGTTAAGAGCATTCCATGGAATATAACAAAAAGTGTTTTCTGAAATAAATGACATACCCCATTGAATTATGACTGAAGATCGTCAGCTGTCTTCCTCTCCCGTGTTGTTCCTCGATGCGTAAAGGCTGCACCACCGTTGACAACTTCTCTCTCCATATCAAACATACCGGTAAACCAGCATCGTTTGCTGTGAAAGCAGATAACTCTGTCCACGCAGAATTAAATCCTGTGTTCCTCCGGTACTTTTCTTTTCTTTGATTTATCCATAGTTCGCTCATCGAGCCGGGGGTCAGGTTATTCGCCTGCAAGAAAAGGCGCTAGACCGCGGGACCGTAGCAGGATGTGACGCATATTTTAGTTGACCTAATTAAAACCGTTTTGTTTTTTATTTATGTGTCACATTATCACCTCAAAACACAAGATACGAAACATTTTCAACCATGCAACAAAATATAAATAGTCCTACAAATACCTTTATTTTATTTCCTTCTTATTTTTGTCTAAGCTCAAGGGAGCCAGAGCAGAGGGCTTAAAGGGCCGCATGCGGCCCGTGGGCTGCGGGTTACCGACCCCTGCACTAGGACAATGGAGAAAAGACCAGTTTTAAACTTGTTTTCTGTTACCTACAAAGACTCTGCTGCACATGTTATTCACCCACGTCTGGTTTTCTGCTTGGCGACGGTTCACCAGAAATCAACCCTGCTCTCAGTCGGGGCTTCTGAACAAACATGCCTGGAGTGCTGAGAAACCAAAGGTTGTCACTATGTGGCCGCTGATCCTCATGTTTAACCAGCATGCCATATCAAAGAAGCCAGAGTCTCAGGAGGAGGAAACTACTAATAAACCGGAGGCCTTCTGGTGATGTCATCAAACCAGCATGTTAAATTGGGCCGGGGGCCTGCACAGCTTCATGACCGCCACTAGCTTGATTGCAAAACCATCACAAAAATCAGTCCACATTCACACATACTCACAATGTGAAGACTTAAACAGCCTTACTGTAGCAGCCAAAGACGGTACTAAAGAGGACAACTGACATATGTACAGATTTCAATAAACACATTTTACATTTTATAAAGGGATAAAGCAGTGTTATGTAGACACTTTAATATAAAGAGACACATGTCACTGCTATTTATCGAATCATATTTCAGAATGGACAAAAGGGAAGGCCTTACTAACAGCTGTGTGAAATGTCCAGGTAAGTTTGTCTGCGATAAAGTAATGTCCTAAAAGAGTCAACCAAAAAATGTCTCTGATACTCAGTTCTTGCCTATTTCTGTGTTTGTTGGAGACTTGCGAGGAAAGACACGTCTTAATTGAATGTGAGGATGCAAGTGCCAGGGCAGTGTGTGTGTGTGTGTGTGTGTGTGTGTGTGTGTGTGTGTGTGTGTGTGTGTGTGTGTGTGTGTGTGTGTGTGTGTGTGTGTGTGTGTGTGTGTGTGTGTGTGTGTGTGTGTGTGTGTGTGTGTGTGTGTGTGTGTGTGTGTGTGTGTGTGTGTGTGTGTGTGTGTGTGTGTGTGTGTGTGTGTGTGTGTGTGTGTGTGTGTGTGTGTGTGTGGAACCCCTGCTGTGTTCAGTGCCGCTGTGTCGAAAGTAAATAAATCAATCCATCAAAATCAGTTTTTGCTCAGGGACTAATCTGCAGCATCGTCCCTATCTGCTGCAGAGAGATAGGACTTTTGAGTCGTGATTGGATTTAACCGTAGTGGCTGCATGCAGGCATGGAACATTTCAGCGAGGTGGAACACTTTGTAAAAAGAAAGTATGGGGAGAAGTATAGAAGAGATACTATTCATGATGATTTTACAGGAGGAAACATTCATTCTAAGTGCATGATCGTCCCCAGATACATTAGCTGACTATTTTCCGTAACTCTCATGTCCTCTCTGTTGTTGTTCCACCATGGTGCGCTTACAGCTTCCACATATTAAAGGCCAAGTACATTTATTCACAAAGCCCAGAACAATTAAGATTGTATTGGATTTTAAATTCGCACTTGATGGTGTTTTGCAGCTTCAGAAAATTAGCATGGAATCGAGATTACCTAATGAAATAACTCCTCCTTCAGGATTACAATGCAGCAGTCATACATTAATGTTAAATGAGCTTTGTTTTGCTTATACCCTCCGATGTATTGTAGGAAGACAATGCTCGCCGCGTGATAATTATCCATGCCCTCTTGAATTAAACCCTTTGATATTCAGAACATAAGTGCAGACGCAATGCCCCGAATCAGATCCACTTGGATGACGATATTTACGGCCACATTGTATCTTATTTCATACCGAGGCAGAGGGGTTAAAGCTGAGGGTTGTAGGGTTACAGAGATAAGAGAAAGAGCATTTGCTACGAGGTATATTATTCGAACCTTCAATGGGTGAAGGAGGATTCATCTGCGTGGGATGGAGGCTGCTTCACCGGGGGCCACTTAACATACTGAGTCATGTCGTCTCTAAAGAAACACTGAAAGAGTTGATATCTGTTAAAAAAAAAGCCAAACACAACCTGATGGTGTGGAGAGCAAATGAAGGGTTTGTTGTTCTAAAGGCAGGGGGAGGCTTTCAGTCTGCCCAGGGCTGATAATACTTCTTAGACGATAACCGTCTCAGTCATGTCTCACTAATAGCACTTGTTCCCTCATTATACACTAAAGGGATTCGAGGCAAATTATTAATTATCAGGGCCCTTGATAGAGTACTTGCTGTGGCCACTGAGAGGCTTTCCTTGAAATAACAATCCTTTGTTGCTTCGCTGTGTTTTCGTTCATTTCTGACAGATATTTCAGCACTCACCAGCAAAAAGGCAATTATGCAGTGTCAAAATAATTACCCAAACAGAGCTATGTTCTAGATCCTAGGGAGCCAGACGCGTCTCCACACTTTGACTTGTTTGTCTGCTTGTATATTTTGGCAGAGTGGTGAACAAATTACCAATATATTCCTTGCTGACATTAATGAAAAGTCTGATTCATCCACATATTGTACTCTTTCCTTAAATAATCTTAAAATGTAGGAGGTATTACTCAGAGGTGGGGAAGAAAAATTACTTTTTTTAATGAACTTTGTTTTTGTGAAGTTTTTTCAGGGATTGAGAACAATTTGATGTAAAATCCTTTTGAAGGACATTGTTAACTATAATAAAGCCTCCTGTTGAGTGTAACCCCAAAGGTCATACACATAACACAACCGAATTCTATCACATTAAGTACCATTGAAGAATACAACCGGGTGAACCATGTAGCCTCTACGCTGGAAACATTTCACAAACTTTTGTTTCAGTCATCCTACACACATCTCTGATCCCTCGCGACTAAAATGCAAGCATCATTTGAGCCCGATTTCAACATCTACTGCGCAGAAATACGGATGTTCAACAGTGTTGTAATTCTTTTACACAGCCGAAAAACCAAAGTGCTTAAAGTTAAGGGACCAGAGAGCCTCGTTAAACGCCGGGTTGGCGGCCAAAGCTTTCCTTCCATCCGAAGGCTATGTGCTCGGATTTTCCACGGTGCTCAAACATTTTATGAGGAGTCCCAGCACAGCGGGAGAAGTACTAACTTATTTCAGTTTTATTACCCCGTGGTGTGAACTCGTGTTAGGCTTGAAGAGATACAGATTTTACTGGAAATAAGAGACTGGAGATTATTCTCTTACACATGTTGAGGTTTTTACTTTAGCAGGTCTCCCTTGAAAAAGAGATCTATGATCTCAATGGGACCAATCTGGTTAAATAAAGGTTTGAAATGAAAACACATACTGTACATGCATAAAACACACACATATTTGTTCCCTTTATGTTGTTTTATTTTAGTTATAAAATGTTTTTATATTTTATTATAAACACAATAAAATGTGGTTATTAATATACTGTAACTTGGCTTTGCAAACTTAGACTAATTTGAACAATGTAATCACACAGTGATGTGTCAATGATGAACACATTCAAAGTATTGTTTTAAAACAAAAGTTTATAAAAATGTCAACGTTTATGTCATCACAAAAAGTTGTATTATAGTAAAATGTAATAGTATAGCATGTCATAAAAATCTCATTGTATAAAATCTCATTAAACATGTCATTGTAAAAGTGTCAGAGTATAAAATGGAAGAGTATGTGTGTCATTCAGCACAAACAGATCCTCTAATTGTCTCAACATTAACAGCCCGCACACGTTAGTACTTGAAGGCTCTTCCTGTGCCACTGTAAGTCACACAGTCAAAAGGACGGGACAGCTTCCTCCCTCTGATATGGCATTGTTTACTCCATTCAAAGCTGCCTGTGGCGTGCTCGCCGCTACACAGCCGTATCACCTCTGAGCCGAAACCAAGCCCAGATAGCACCAATCTGTCTCACTCCAAAAGTCCTAAAAATATCCGCGGAAGTGGAAGATTATAGATTAACAAGAACACAACTGTGACAAATAAGTCAAGTTATGAGTTATGAGATGCTTCTCTTGGGTTTTGCCTAAATAGTGTGATTGGATATGTGCAGTTGAAATACTTTTTGGAGGAACAAATAAACATGGTTGCTTCCGTATTACAAAGGTACAAAGGCTGCCAACAGTGCAAATATTTTAATAATTCTGAGAAATTCAAGCACATGCACAACATATATGCATAATGCATCCGGTTTAGTGAGTGCACAACACAAGCCTCAAGTTAATCCTGAAGTTAATTTGAATATGTAAATAATACTGGTAGACGTCCAAGGAGGATTGGATGGTATGATTTACCCAGAGCAGGTCCTCTGTTGGAGGCTTCTTACATCCTCTGGGAATCCACAGGGAGATCCAGGAAAACCTGTTGAAGCTCAGTTATCCAGCGCTGAGCTCAGTCTGTGTGTGAGTCCCATTCCCCTGAGCTCACACTGAAACCTTCAGGATTACCAACATCAAGATCAAAACTCAATCCTGAACGCCACAGAAAACAAGCAATCAAGAGGGCTGATGGACATCTTACTCAAAGTGCTTCAAGGCTCGTATAAGTGTGAGAGAAGAGGATGACAGAAGTGTGGCAGGGCAAATCTGCTCTAAATCTGAAGATCTGACAGGACGGTGGATTTTGCCAAAAGCAATGTCAACAGACGGCACTCAAAAAGAAAGATTGTGTAATCTTCTGGGGTATCACACAATCTGCTGCTGGGAGCTGAGGGGAGGGTTGTGTTTCCAATAGATCTTATGAATAAAGGATGATTACGTTTTTGTTTACAGCTTGGATCTCGTAGTTTAGTTTCCAAGTTCATCATTGACTTTGGAAACAGCATTTTCATGGTCCACATAGTCAACAAACTATATGATACTATGTTGTTGTAATAATTCAACTTTGAACATTTACTTTACTTTGAAGATTTAGAAAACTCAATTTAGGAAGAGAGACAATTACTTCAAGGTTTCAATAATTTATATCAAATATGTAACTGGATGAAAAGACTGTGCTCTCGAAGAATCCGAGCGGCTACAAGATTGCTGATGTTAAAAAACGTATCCCCTCTTAGTAAACACACATGAACATTAAATCTTAATTAAAGCTGGAGTGCAGAACTTTTCCTCCCGCCTCTGGCAGTCAGAGTCATTAACATAAGAGCTAAGAGTGCGATGAAAGCTATGGCGGAAAATCCTTAGAAGAGTTCAAGTAGAGTTGCTGGTACCTGTTGAAAAGAAAACTGCATTTTGAGTGGGATTAGAGTTAAATATCACTCTGGAACAGTGGCGGTTCTAGACCAATTTGACTGGGGGGGGGGCACTGGGGGGCCAGAGGTCAGTGTTAGGGGGACACTGGCCCACCCCTAGAACCGCCCCTGCAGGGGGGACGAGATCACCTAACCACACCAATAAAGGAAAGTCCTGAAAAGCTCACCACAAATCTGGTATACTATGAAATACTGAAAGCTTCCCCCAGCTGTTATAATCAGCATTGCGTGATCTGGTTTGGTAACGGAGAATATAAAAAATATGGCGCATGAGGAGGTTGATTTGGTGGAGCTGTAGCATCAAACGACATTAGGATGAGCTTTTCCGTTATTGTAAAAAAAAGACGCTGCCGCACTGTTTTCTACACCTTTATGTTATATGTTTCTATCTTTCCCTCTCTAAATCTCTTTAAAACAAACACACACACGTACACACGCTCAGTCTGTGCATGAAGCAAAGAGAGTGTAATTGCCGTTAAAGGAGAAGCTGTCACAGTTTGAGGTTAGCTCAGCACCTGGTAAAGCTTCATTTGCCGTCGCCTCCTCTTCTTTAAACTCCCTGATCAGTAGGCCATGGCTTTCCTCCCAGTAATGAGAAACAGGGAGAGCCAGAGAGCATGCTGGGCCTTATGATAACCAAATGATCTAAATGGAAGATACAGTATACAGATTGTATTACTAAGAGCAATGCAGGGGAGCTTTTAGGGGTAAACATGACAAGAATGAGTAATAATAATAATAATAATAATCCTTATATTTATTATAGCGCTTTATCAAAGACTCTCAAAGCGCTTTACAAATACACATAACACATACAGATCATACATGTAATGGTCATCTACTGTAGACAATACCCACAGGAGCAAATTCAGATGAAGTGTCTTGCCCAAGGACACAACGGCCTGACGCAGTGATATCTTTCTTTTAGGTCACTAATGTTTGATTTCTTTTGTAATGCAGTGGAAGATGTGGACATTCTTTGCCAACTTGTGTTTAATACATTGTAAACGAGATCTGATCCAGTGCTACATTAGTGACCTTTTGCAGTGTCATTACAGTAAATGCTGTGCTCCATTCTGTCAGTATTAGTGTTCCCTGAAGGGTCAAATGGAGATACAAATTATTGTTGCATCTTTGACTCCTGTGCTCAAGATCAATCTACAATGTTAATGCAATTTAAACGTGGAGTAATGGCGAGTCTGTCTATTTCAACCTTAAGGTCAAACATGTTTTCTTATCACACACACTGCAGATTGTTTGTCTGCATTATGATGAATACGGTCAACCTTGCAGATTGTAAATATTGACCCATGTTATATAAGGAATGCTCCTCTCGATACAAACATGTAAAGCGATCCGAGTACAGGTCGCTGGGTGCATAAACAGGGAATGCAAAGATACTGTTTTTATTCAGAAAAACAACACAAAAGGCTTTTTTTTGTATTATTTTCTTAGTTTAGAGCGCAGATAATTTTAATGAAAGGTTATTTTTGTTTGCAGGTTCTTTTAGTGAAGTTCTACCACACACTGTTATAATTCCAGGCTTAGATTCATGGGTGGTTTTCCATTCAAATAATTTGAAGGTATCCAGGTAGTCCAGGCAACACCTGACAGGCAAACACAAAAACATGAGCTATAAAGTGTCAGAAGTGATAATTACCATTTCTAATCTAAAATGTCCTTGGTAAATCCTCAGGAACCTCAAAAAACATTTTCTTTTCAAAAGTCAAATTCATAATTCCTATGAAAGAGTGAAGGCAACACAACAACAAATATAAACAGTAATTCATACACAAAGAGATTAAACCAGGGGTATGTACTAACAATTACAGTTTGTTGTACAAACATGTTAATGTATTTCAATAAACAACTCAGCTGCCCCCGCTACCGTAGCTGGGCAGACAGACAACAGGTTCCCAAGAAAAACTCTGCTTCAGAACTTCCGTTTTAAAGTGTACTCAGAAAGCACTGTAAGACTGGACACACAAGAAAATGTACATTAATTGTAAGCATAGCAATCATTTAACATATCATACACTTCCCGCGTGTGTTAACAACCATATAATAAACTATGCGTTAGCTTCATGCTAACCCCTATGGGAAATTACATTGATACGCTAGCGGTTAGCATACATCGATGTAACTGAATTTACAGCAATATTTCCATTATTTATCAATGTATCCCTCACACATGCTCTTTATAAACAATGCTGAAATAAAAGAGCCTGGAAATACTTACAGGCATTGTGGAAATTGATGTGAGATATTGTACCAAAGAAGTGTGTTACATTTGAAATGGCAGAAAGTCTTGTTGCAATTTCCAGACACTAAAAGAGGTCCTTTGAGTTTCTCTGGTAATTAGCAATAGTAGCAGTTAAGTGAATACTGTTCAAACAATACCTGTGTTTGTGTTTTATAGTGATTTCTCTGTTTTATCCTTTCATAAATGTGAGGACTAAAATGGCGATAGACAAAGGGCTGTTAAAAGTAAACTGGGTTTTATTAGTGTGGGGGAGGTGAAGGTATGCAGGGCAGGGTGCTTGGTGGGGGAGAATATATTCTGTTTAGGATCTCAAGCATTTTCATGTTTCAGGGAAGTCTACATATGAAGCTTAGCGCAAGTTCAGACAGGAAGACCTAACACTCCGTATTGCGCGTCATGGCAATACTTGCTCCCTGCATCTAAATGACAGGGAGCGCCTCTCCTCAGCTAAACCTATCACGCCCCTCCATTTACAAGCCTAATCATCGCACCTGTTAACCCCTCTATATATGCTCTCCCCTGTTCTATCAGCTGTCTTCCAGGTGTCAACGCGCAAGCAGCAGCAGGGCTTCGTCCCAGCTCCAGGCATTATTCATCAGCTCCGCAGTCTGGCGGATTAAGCTACAGGCGGCGTTCCCCAGTCGGCTAGCGGGTCCAGCCGGCCGCCCCGCAAACCCGGACGCGGGAGGAAAAGACAAGGAAATCGGGCTCCACGGAAGTTCCTCCAGCTTAATGGAAACGGGCTACTTCACCCAAACAATTGACGTACGCCTTCAGTCTCTCAAGAGGGTATCACTGGCTTCATGGCCGCTCAAATGCGGCGCTTCCGGCTTCACGCGGAACGGGTCCTCATCGCACGTGAAGCTTTACCCATTCTGGCTTCAACCACAACCCCTCCTGCAGGCAGGCAGGCAGGGCTTAAGCTACATCCCATTGGAGCTACTTCCTTCTGCGCCTCACCTCTAAAACAGGCGTCAGGGTAGCGCTGGCAAGAGGCAGTTGCAGCAAATTCACGAGATGTTTCGTTATATTGTCATGACATTCGGGGCATGCAGAGCGAGATCACTACCCCTTTAAGAGAGGGGTGTGGCGCGTGCAGGTGTGCTGGGCAAGGTATGGTAGAGCGAGCGGGATTCATGTTTTCTAGAAGTAAACAAGGCAGCAGAAAAAGGAATTTCTGTGATCTTACGAAACAGAAGAGCTAAATAAATGCAACGACCTCCCAAGAAGAGCTCGCCTCTCTCCAGTCTTTCCGATAAAATGGGTTATTGAACCCGAAGCGTGTTGCTTCTGCCCTGGGAGACGACAGAGAGTCACACCCCCCCCCCCCCTTTTCCTCGACTACGGTCTGGGAGCCGACAGGAAGTTCAATACGATGCATTGCTACCTTTAGTTCAGGGTAAGGTGAGTTCCAGGCAGTGTTGGGTGTAACGTGTTACAGTATGGAGTTTCAGTAGCGTATTACTTGCATTACTAATGCAGTCGGGTAATTACTACCCATTACAATGGTCAGTAACTAACGCAGTGTCAAGCTTCAACACAGCGTTAACTGAAATGAATGGCGCCAACTCATTTCTAATATGCAAAAGACAAACAAATGCGTCTATGATGTATTTTCGATCAGACGAGATCTCTCTCCCCGGTCTGCGTGCGAGGGGGCGGGGCAGTTTACACACACGCAGCTGCTCCATGCAGCGGAGCACTCTGCGGAGGTGGCGGAGAGAACGCGCTCCGAGGTGTGGTTAAACGTTACCCGTCTCGACGTGGAGATGCTCGTTGCCAAAGTGCAATAAGAGTTTAGCTTTTGTCTAAATATTTATCAAAAGTGCAGCACATTCAGACAAAGGAATGCAACGTTTTCGACTGTCTAGCAGCTCTGTAGCCCCATCCACGAGTAACGTTTTCACGTTAGGTGTCATGTATGCTAGCAGCAACACACAGAGTCCACTAAATTATACAAACATGGGTTAATGATTAGAGGTAACTGAGTATTTATTTTGTTGGGCTGTTTTCCGGGAATAATAGTCAAAGCCGTCAGGTGCAGCATAGGCAAGACCAGAGATTTATCATAACTTTAACGAAAACGTCTGCTACCACCCATATCGTACATTCCTCCACATCTGTAGTCCTGCAAGGACGCTCATCCGAGGTCTGTATGCCCCAGGCGCAACCGCAGCTTTGCCAGTACCTCTACCTAATAATCTTTCAACCCCCCCCCCCCCACCCGCATTAACGCCACACATTAGCAGCGGCCGTATCTACTCACTCAGACACTCAATGAGTCTTCGTTTTATTCACGGATGCTGCCCATCCGTGGGGTTTTTGGGGAGTTTCTTCAGGGAGAAAGAGAAGTTCACGTAATATGATAGAAGACAGTCTAATCACCCAATCAAGTGCATCTATGTCTCACCGTGGCGTAATTAAACTGCTAATTAAGCTAGTCCCATATCATGGGTCATGTTTCAGTGTTCACTAAGCATACACCATTTTATGCTGCGCATATTGTCTCATTTAATTTGGTTCATGCTCACATGGCTTACGATAAGCCAGGGTATAACATTCATGTCTCATTGTACTCAAGCTAACAGCTGCATTACATTGTCTACATCTCCCTCTTCCCCCGGACATCGACTCGTGCCGGCAATCCTAGATCTCTGTTTACCTATGGTAAACATGCATATAACTGGTGGTGGTGTCTTAATAGCATTTCAGGGCTTCGTCCAGGATAGGTGCAGCAACCCTGCCGCAATCAAGGTAATTATTCCTCATCCCTACAACAACCAGACGGCCATCCAAGATCTCTCTTTCCTGGTATTTATACATTTAGTGGTAGTGTTCATCTGTGCATGTTTAACCCTGCATCGCAGGTCATCGACCATCGTGTCGGCAAGGTTTAGTGGTAGTGATCACGTAAGCCCGGCGCTGATTCCGGCCGTCGACTTCCGAGTCAGCATCCTATGATGTACAGTAAGCCCGGCAGTGATTCCGGCCGTTGTTTAGTGGTAGTACGTAAGCCCGGCCTGATTCCGGCCGGTGGCTCTCGGGTCAAGCATCTTATGATGTACAGTAAGCCCAGCAGAGAACAGTAAGCCCGGCAGCGATTCCGGCCGTTGTTTAGTGGTAGCGTTCTCGTAAGTCCGGCGCTGATTCCGGCCGTCGACCTTCGGGTCAGCATCTTATGATGTACAGTAAGCCCGGCAGTGATTCCGGCAGATTGTTTAATCCACATGTTAATCTCTCATTTCATCCATAGATTACCGCAGTCAGCCCACAAGACGTTCCGGAACCTCTGCCCAGGAGCCAGCACTCAACCCGTCAGGATTCCTCCCCTGCATCTCCTCTCTCTCTTAAATAGAAGCCCCCTAGAAAGGCACCTCGAATCAGCAGGTCTATGAGGAAGGGCTTAGCGCGTCCACCCTCAAAACATATGATTCACTTGGAGAACGTGTGCGACATTTTGCTTTTCCGTAGGCATCACATTTAAACCTGTTCTCATCTCCACCGTGTGTGCCTTCATGTGCTACTGCGCCACTGATCGCCACCTCAAACCCCAATACATCCGGGGCCTCTTAGCGGGGATTCAGTTTAACGTTCGCTGTTCCGATCCCGGCTTTCCCAGCCTGTTCACAAACCAGTCAGTCAAACTCATCCTCAAAGGTCTCATTAAAACTTTTCCCCCTGTTTCAGACCGGAGACGCCCTATTACACTCTCCACTTTACACCTCATGCTCTCCAAGCTTAGAAGTGGGGTATTCTCCCCTTATATCGATGCTCTACTCGACGCTCTATTTCTCCTAGCTTTTTATGCCTTTCTTAGACCAGGCGAATTTACCACCGCTTCCCTCACTTTCGATTCCAATAGAGACGTCAGCTTTTCTGACTTATCCTTTCACGCTAGCCATTTTAGTTTATATCTTAAACACTCTAAATGCGGCGGCGCCTGCTCCGTCATCGCCGCCCGCATCGACTCCCAGTTCTGCCCTTATAAGGCCATGATCAAGTTCCTACGGCTTAGACCTACCTCGAACCCCCTCTCGCCATTATTCCTCATCTCAGGGAATTTTCCTTTAACACGACGACAGTTCAACGTCTACTTAAAACAGGTCCTTATTAAATCCGGGTTATCACCCCTTCTACACACGGGGCACTCCTTCAGAATAGGCGCAGCTACTTCCGCTGCCAATCAAGGCGTCTCGTCCTCATCCCTGCAACAACTCGGACGGTGGTCCTCCTCCGCTTTCTCATCCTACATCCGCCCTGACCTCAATGCCGTGCTGGCTATCCAAAGGTCTCTCCAACCTTAAACAAATTGGTACGTATGCATATAACTGGTGGTGGTTCTTAGCATGTCAGCACGTATGTTGCCCCACGGCTCATGTTCAATTCTGCATATTTAAACCTGCATGTCCAGGCTGTAAAACCTTCGGGTTTGTATAATGTGTCCCTGCTAAAGCAGGTTGCCCCGCAAAAATGTTCGGGAAGCCTCGCACGTTCCGGGCACCCGGGGCACTGGTCGGGTCGCTCGGTGCGTCCGGGTAGTCCCCGCTCACCCGGGATGCCCCGTACGTCCGGGACGCCCTGTACGGCCAGGATGCCCCCTCCGGGATGCCCCGTACGTCCGGGAAGCCCCGTGTGGATGCCCTGTACGATCCAGGATGCCCTGTACGGCCAGGATGCCCCGTATGTCCGGGTTGCCCTGTATGTCCAGGATGCCCCGTACGTCCGGGAAGCCCCGTATGTCCGGGTCGTGAAACCTCCGGTCCGTATTATGTTTCCCTGCTAAAGTCAGGTTACCCCGCACATTCGGGAAGCCTCGCACGTTCCGGGCACCCGGGGCACTGGTCGGGTCGCTCGGTGCGTCCGGGTAGTCCCCGCTCACCCGGGATGCCCCGTACGTCCGGGAAGCCCTGTACGGCCAGGATGCCCGCTCCGGGATGCCCCGTACGTCCGGGACGCCCTGTATGTCCAGGAAGCCCCATCCGGGATGCCCCGTCTGTCCGGGATGCCCCGTACGGCCGGGAAGCCCTGTACGTCCAGGAAGGATGCCCGGGAGGCATCAGTCGCTTAAATCCTCACATGTATTAACCTCTCCTTTTCATCCATAGATTTCCGCTGCATCCCGCAAGGTAAGATTCACATCAGTACTTCATCCTTCATTCTTTTGGGGGTTCATCGGAAATGGTTCTTCCCTTCCCGATTGATATCCTACTAAAACCTGGGCCTAATCGCCAAAACAACATTCATTCATTTGTGATGAACTGTCATCATTATGTTCCATTGATATAATGTGACCGATAATAAATATGTATTCCATACATCATGTCTCTCCTGATTGAAATGAAGCTTAGCGCAAGTTCAGACAGGAAGACCTAACACTCCGTATTGCGCGTCATGGCAATACTTGCTCCCTGCATCTAAATGACAGGGAGCGCCTCTCCTCAGCTAAACCTATCACGCCCCTCCATTTACAAGCCTAATCATCGCACCTGTTAACCCCTCTATATATGCTCTCCCCTGTTCTATCAGCTGTCTTCCAGGTGTCAACGCGCAACCCTCCTCCACCCCTTCGCCTCCTGCTTCCAACTTAGGGCCAAGCTTATCCTCCTCCCTTCCAACCGGACCTAACCACTTATCACCACCACCAGTGTCTAGACCCAGGGGGGTTCATCGGAAATGGTTCTTCCCTTCCCGATTGATATCCTACTAAAACCTGGGCCTAATCGCCAAAACAACATTCATTCATTTGTGATGAACTGTCATCATTATGTTCCATTGATATAATGTGACCGATAATAAATATGTATTCCATACATCATGTCTCTCCTGATTGAAATCTTGAATAGTATATGTGTGGGTTTATACATTCCTGTGTGTTAATAGTTGAAGGAACAAAAAGTACATTTTTCCTCCACTATAGAGAGGTTTTTTATAGATTCCTGAAACAATGTTCCCTTTTTTCTTAAAAGTAGATTAGCGCAATAGTCTTTTTGTTTGACTTTTTACCTGTTTATCAAAAGAGTGTTAAGCTATTTGTGAAGAAGGAAGATGCAGAATTAATGGTGATTTCTGTTTTGAGTGAAAAGATTATCCCAGAGTGTTTTTCTGGGTTAAACCATCGATAGGCTTTGCAAATTGCGAGGGACATTTCCCCTGATTTTAATGAGGTGCATCCTGCAGGCCTTCCCAACACCTGTGGCTTTCAAAGCTGCCCGCGCAGATTCCCTGTGAGATAGCGTTTTGGTATCTCCCAAATGACACTCCACCCCTTTGTTGGTTTTGGGACGTGCAACTTGTTGCTTCGTTCTCTCTTCACGCGCGGCCCGGACCGGGAGGTCGGGGCAGCCTGTGAACAAGGCCAGGAGTAGGCATACTCCTGACATTACTCATATGATATGGCTTTGTATGGTAATGTATTATATGGTATTGCATTATTACCGTTTATGATTAAAACAGATTTTTGTTTAACCCTCGTCCTGGCTGTTTTGAGTGCTTCTTCTTTTAAAGCAAGCTCATTAGGAACGGCGCGGAGAAAAGTAGTCCCAAAACTCCTTCAGCATATGTTGTTGAAGCTTCAACGCACGCCGCCGTGTGTAAGCTCCGTGACTTCGTGAGATTTCTGCATAAACGGCAACACTGAAAGTGCAATACAGAACTCAACTCAAAGCATTGTAATTACCATTTTTACCCACAAGGTGTCCGTTTTGACCTAAACAACTGGGAAACACAACAACTTTATAATAGAGTGGCGAAGTCCCTCCCTTTCCGGTGGACCTCCATGGGACCTTATTTCGAAAAAAGTATGTATTGAAGTCAATGAAGAGAGAAAGATTATCTTTCGATCCCGTTTGAATTGTGCCACAAATTACACATATGATGTTTGTCAATTTAAAAGATAATTTTGCAAGTCAAAAAAAATAATGTGTCGTAAAACTGTGAAGTATCACATGTGTTTGTCTGAAACGCTCAATGAACTACATCTCGCAGAACAACACACGTCACCAAGATGGCCGTCACTACTGTCTTGTCAACAAAACGATTGACTACCCTCACTATCACCACAATGAAACACGTCCAGAAGAATGTCATGCAAAGCTGCCTGCCTGTATTCCTTTGATTCTCTCTGAACTGCCTTGTCTTTTTAATGTTTAATGTCAACGATTTGTGCAGATAGCATGAAGTAGAAAATATCGGTGATCGCCGATGCTAGCGTTAGCATTTCTCCCCCGGGCTTAAATTGTGTATTATAGAATGATCACACCGGTGACAGTACTCTTCAAAGGGATCACGAAATATGACTACTACTCTTACTGTTTAACATTTTGGGTTACTTAATGTTACTTCATATTAAGGCTAATACAAATGACACGGCTGTAATGCTAACTAACGTGCTAGCTACTAGCTAGGTAGCTAACTTGATCCAGCCACTCCTGGTCCTTTCATCAGACGGGAAGCGAAAGAACGAGCAAGACCCATTGCTGGTATGATAACCACATGGTACTAAGCACACAGGCATCTTGTTAAAGTTATCTTAGCCAGCGCCATATAGATAGATTTGTCATGCCTCTGTTTGCAATGTGGTGAGAGGGAGGACAAGAGAGGGCAAGACCCATGAAATAATGTGGAATAATCTCATGTTTGTTTGCCAGGATAAATATTCAGTCTATTAGTGTGATTCACACTCTTCTACTGTGTGACTGTGGGCCTCATTCACGGCTCACTTATTAGGCAGAGTGGATATGAGTCAGTTGTTATCAGGAAATGTAAAAATATGCAAGAGTATTAAAACCACTGATATTTTGTTGTCAGTTGAGGGGAAAAGGCCATTGAACACATATATGGAAAGGCATAACAACAAGGACACACAGTGATGCAAAAGTTGACCTGCAGTTGCATTCTAACTAATGCTATTATTCAATGACCTCTCAATGAAAATGTCACTAGCCATCATTTGAAGCATGGGATTTGAGATTATGAAACAAAGACAAGCATAGAAAGGTATTCTTGCTGCAAGCACATAGAACCAAAAACTGATTTCCATTTGAATCATAATCACATCTTTGTGATTCTACATCTGTCTTCCCCCGTGGAAAATAGACCTTCACCCTGACCTTCAATGCAGCCTGTCCTCCTACAAAAAACGACCATATCGGTCAATTGTTCAGCAGCTAAATACGACCCAGAGACACGTTTTAAAGTGTAGCCCCTCTAGTGGTCGTGTAAGAAACAACATGCTCCTGACGATTGCAAACGCTCCGGAGGGTCGTTTATTCACAAATAACCCTCTCTGGAAAATCCTAAATTGTGGAATAGTTTGGCCATTAAAATGCTTTTTTATTAGATTTCTAGCGAGAAGTGTATATTGTACTTTTATAATCCACGTCCAGTGGATGTGTAGGATCTACAGTTTGATAGATATATGAAGATGATTTGAGGTCTCGCCAGGAGAACGTGTACTGTATATGGGGCAACTTCCATGAAAAATTAGCGTGGGTGAAAACAGTATTTCCGGTCTCGAAGTTTTCATAATAAAACCGGAAGTATTCCCCACACTGTCAAATGATTACGCAGTGATATCTCTATTACTCATCCACTAAAAAACATCAGTTTATCCTTGTTAATTACACAATATTGATTGGTTTAAATTGTGTACAATGCTTTTGTGTTTTTAACCTTCGATTCGGAGAAACAAATTGTTTTTTCGGAGTTTAGACACGACAGAGTTTCCGAAGACACTACACTACCCAGAATCCCCAGCTATCGTTTGGGACTACAACATCCGCCTTGCTTTACAAACCCCGTGATTAGTCAAAGCTCTTTGAAATGGAATGGAACCACGCCAGACTATCCAAAACTGGACTTGGACGGGTCCAGCCCGGCCCTCCCCCCCAGAATTACACTTGCTGGCTATTGTGTGTTTCGCAACATGTTCTATGGCACGTCTCTACTGGGAAATGTAGTTTTAAAAGACGTTTTCGTATTTCCCACAATTAGAAGTTGCCAGTATTAAACTGTATACATCCCTGGAGGTTTAGGGGACACGAAACACATTGGTGTTATCAAATTTAAAACATATAATTAATACATGGGTGAAAATTGCTTGTGTCCATAATGGGCAGCATTAATACCACATGACAGCTGGTCTTATGTCTGTGACCCCTCCTGTTGTTAATTGATAAGCCTGAAACATGCACTTGTCAAGGTTCAGATGCACATTTAGCAAATATGGCAGTAGCCATCGATCATCTTAAGATAAGATCCCAAGTTGGGAAATGTTTTTGTTACAGCAGCATGTACTACTTTGTTCTACTCCACTACAATTCAGAGGTTAACCTGGTATTTTTACTCTACTACATTTATTTTTGTTACTTTGCAGATTCTGATTAATGATGTGAAATATAAACAACCCTTAAATCAGACTTTAGTTACACCTGAGTAAAATTCAGCCTTATCAGTTTGTCTGTTTTGCACATCCTCCTGTTAATATCTTTGGACGTCCTGCACTAAACTGTTTTATTGTAGAGATCACTACAGTATCTTCTAGATATTTTCCATTCCATATTTCTATCATTGACCCCTATTTTGTATGTAGGCTACTCTTAATATTTAAATGCTTTCATCAATAACTAAATAAATATAACTTATTCAACAACTACATTCAATAACGTGCTTTAACCACTAGGAGGTGCGGTTTAGACCAGTGGTCTAGTTAATAAAACATAATAATATCGTACATAATATGACTATTCACTTTATTGTGAGTTTAAAACAGAACGGTAAAGGAAAATACAGTTTCAGTCTCTCGATGTGAAGCTTATGCATTGTACCATGAACCTGTATAGACCTGTAACAGTCAACTGCATGAGGAGTTGGAAAGGTAGTTCAGAAAATCAGTAATATCTTTAAAAACTACAAAAAAGTCCCTTTCTATCAGCTGTGCACCGTTATGGTGTAAATACAGACTATCTACTAATTGGATTAAATATAAAAGTCAGCCGAATTAGTGTTGATACTGCAAGGAGACGTATTGTGTGAAAATAAATGGAAGATGTTGTTTAATTGTTGATATATTTATGGTCCAAGTCACGTATTCAGTTTTGGCGGCATCTCTTCCAGTTTGTCAAAAGGTCTTCTGATCAGGGCTCTATAAATACATATCTAGGGCAGATATGTAATATTTAATGCAGCCGAACCGTGTATTACAATGCCGTTATGTGATGACTTTCAAAGAGAAAAGCAAGAACACTCGGAATTAAGTATTATTTTATTCTTTATCAAAACCTCTGAAAAAAGAAATGTGTCTCTCAGAATCGAAAGAGAAAAACCTATGGGAAAAACACAAAAGCATTGTACACAATTTAAACCAATTAATATCGTATAATTAACTAGGATAAACTGATGTTTTTTTTAGTGGATGAGTAGTGCAGATATCACTGTTAAATCATTTGATCATTGGTTTTATTATGAAAACGGCGAGACCGGAAATACTGTTTTCAACCCGTAACTTTACATGGAAGCTTGCCGCATATACACGTTCTCCTGACGAAATCTCAAATCATCTTCGTAATATCTATCAAACTATAGATCCTACATATCGACTGGACGTGGATTCTAAAAGTACAATATATACTTCTCGCTAGAAATCTAATCATAAAGCGTTTTAATGGCCAAACTATCCTACAATTTAGGATTTTACAGAGAGGGTTATTTGTGAATAAACAACCCTCTGTAAAGTTTGCATTCAACGAGAGCACTCGAGGCCGACAATTTTCAAACGTAATTATAGGTCGTATTAAGCGCTTGAACAAACGACATATTTGGTCGTAATAAGGGCTTAAACAATCGACCCATTTGGTCGTATGAGTTGGAGGACTTGTTGCTTCAATGAGATGTCTGGTATGTTTAAACTGTGTGGAACCCAGTAATTTACAACAAAACATAAGCACAGAGAAGAAAATTCAATACCCATCATACAGCACAGGGCTATTGATTTTGTGTTTTGTGTGAGGGTTTTTTCAAGCAGCATAAGAAAGTGCTGCTGATATGATGTTCATTATTACATGGTGTAAACTGGAACCAAAGGGTTGATTCGTCTCGTGTCTGTAGACGGTTGATTCCAAGTGCATGCTTGTTATTTGGGAAAAATACATCTAGTCACATTGTATTTGTTGTTCTTTTGAAGTATCAAACACAATGTCAATCTATCGTGTCTGTTCCTCAGGTACAAATCTCTATTCGTTCTCTCAGACTCAGATTGACAGCCCGACCTCGGTGAGCCCTAATGTTTCCTGAAAGGTATTCCTGCCCTGCTAATTTTTACGCCCAGTCAGAACATTTGTTTCCGCTGAAGCACAGCTAGTCAAGCAACAAATTAATAGCGACTGGTGGAACAAGATTCTCAGAGGGCCGTCGTGAAGGTTCACGCAGTGGAGTCTGACATCCAATTAGTCACTTCAATCCGTAATGCAAGTGAGTAAAAACACTGGCATTATGTTCATTAAATAGTGGAAAATGACTATGTTTATTGGATTACTAAAGGGTTTGAATCAACAAAACTCCCTTTATGCATTCTGCAAGATGTTTTCTTAACATCTAAATGCCCATATTCACTGTTGGTCAAATGTAATTTTATTTTATTTTTATAGCAGGTGGAACAATTTAGTAACCAGACACATTTGCACAGTGCAACAAATGGCTGAACCACATGCCATGAACAATTCTGAACTCCCTCCTCAGCACAGTGGGGTTTGTTAGCTGATAGGGCTAAATCAATAAAAGCGCTTTAATTAAAAGCTCTGGGACTACACCGTGCTGTCATTATGAGAGCACAAATTAACCGTGCACAGGTCCCTTGTTACTGTTTCAATTTTCTGCTCTTACAGAGTGAGACACTGAGATTAAAAGGTCTTCATGTGTGTATGGGGATTACACATCCTGACACGCAAAATTTGTTTTCTACCTCTATATCTCCTGAGATGAACCCTCGTTCTGTTCCTCTCTTCGCTGTCAGTAAAGTGACAGCTGACCCCTTCAGGGAGGACAAAGCTATTCAGCCCTTTGTCACATCACTTTCTGAACAAAACGATCATGCAACCGATGAAATACTTGAGGAGCCATGTTACAGCTCATGTCTTATAAGATGATAATACAAAGAGTACTCAAGTAAAATAACTGTAAGGAATGTGCAGTCTGTGCATTCAACTCAATTCTACATATAAAACCAACTTGCTCAGCGTTTTCCTTAATAGAACTCAGATAATTAAGCAAATTGGTCGATAACAAACAGAAAGTCTACAAAAACAACAAAGGGTGGAACGAGCAATAAGAGCCACATAACTTAAGTAGCCCGGCTCTTCAACAGCAGAGTAAAACATAACCGAAGCAAACAACACAGAGATAAACAATTTAAACCCCACAACAGTACAGCTCAGAAACAAATATTAAAGCTGACTGAGAGTGGCTAATCTACAAGTTATCATTGATGATTTGGATTGTATATGTAAGAACTTGTAGGGTCTCATTACTAATTTGAAGTGTAATGTCTGTCACAAAGCTGAATAACGGATGCAGAGTGGCACACACCTTGAGTGTTACACATTGGCTTTAAACTAGCATTTGCAAACTGGCAATATGCACATTTAAAATACATATTTGCAAAATTCACCAAAGACTTCATCAAAACCTCTTACTAAATGTTTGATGGTTGAGGATTGTGTCTGCAACCTTCATACAAACTTTTGTTTAAAGTGTCAGAGGAGTTCAAGAGATTTGATCAGTATTAGATAAATGATTATAAAATACCGCCCCAGGCCGCAAAAGACCACACAACAAAAGATTGATAGATGAGGACTGCTGAATCCGCCATCAATGATATACAGTAACATGTATTATTTAATGTACTACAAGTATATCATCAGTACTACAAGTATATCATCAGGTTGCCACATTTAGTTTTACTCTCCCCTTGTGTACTGTCACATCTCGTCTTGTCCATCATCATGCAAAGTAAACATCACTAATACGCTCTGCCAGCAATTCTTTTCAGACAGTGAATCAAGTCTTTTGATGCATATCAGCAGACAGCGAGGGAAAAGAGGGCATGTACAGCGGTAGGGATCTCTATGAGAATGGCTCACGAATTTTAGCAGAGGCAAAAACAAAGAGCAGTGTGCACCTGGTCTATTATATGAAAGGGTAACTGGGGCTCGGCGTCACATGAGTGGGTCGATCCAAGCGAATGCCAAAATGTGTCGCGCAAGAACAGGGAGAGCAACGGGTTCAGGTCTTTTGAGGACAGGAGAGGGGGGGGAGCTCTGCAAAAAAGAAAATGATTTAAATATTATAATATATCACCATTTTAAGTTAACATTATACATATCAGAACAGATCAGCGCAGCAGCACGTATTTGAACAGTTTGAGATGTCATGGTAGTTTTAGTTTTGTCAGAGTTCATCTGATTTAAATACTAATATTATCGCTTTGCAGTTGTATGCCTCAACCAATCAGTCAAGTTGAAGTTTAAATCGATGTATGGTCAAAAGGTCATCACTTAATTTTATCCTATGAGACATGTATGTGTAATTGTCATAATTAGCAGCTAGTTACGGCCCAAAACATATTTTTCAAGATCACAGTGACCTCCAACCACTCAATTCTAAACCACGTGGACGTTTGGGACAGAGAAATTCCCTCCTAGCATTCCTGAGTTAACTTGTTTATGAGAATATAACATGTTGTATGGACAACCCAAAAACATGTTGCCTGCGGCCATGCTCTAGCAGGCATAGATTAATCATAAATGAATGGATGGATGTAATGGACAAATCTGTTTATAAGAGGACTTAATATATTCATGCCTTAAGGCTATGGGTAATTATTTGCTGGTGCAATGGAGACATCTATATGTAAAGCAGTAGGCCATGTCACCCTTCTGTTTATATTTGGCAGCAAACATGTGGCTGACTGTCCAGAAGAAAGGGTTCAGCTTGATAGTGCAGTCAAGTGTGGTAAAAAACAGTCATGCCGTTGTAATGAGTCGTTAACAGCTCTTTCCTTTCAATCCGATCAGCAGGCTCCTCCTAAACAGGAAGGCTGAGGGCTTGCAAGCTCGCAGGAAGCCACATTAATTACTGTGACGGCTGTGTTCAGCTTCATTAGGATGGACAGCCGCACTGCTGGAAGGAAAGACTAATATTCTGATGAATGCGATAACGAGGAAGTGCAGCACCGCAGAGATTTCAAAGGTTGGATCTGATTTATAGTTATGCATCTGATTCATGGGAATGTAGGAAGTGAGAAAAACAGAGTCCATTGGTTAGCGTGTTTATTACCACAGAATCATTTTGGTTCAACCTACACGTCCAACATCGATTACTGATTTTCACTATAGTGCACTTGATTTGACAATGTTTAAATATTTGCATTAGCTTCAGGTGATACGTTACAAGATACTGAGAGGTGATAAATGACAAGCACACGTCCAGTTATCATATAAAAACCCAAACGAGACACAAAGCGAGAAATAAATACTGACGTTGTTCAAAACATTCACATTTACAGTTTTCTTTTTGTAATAGTTGCAACACACAATTATGAAGCCATATCAAAAACTGAATGTCAAGATCATCTCTTTCACAAACCTCATATTTGACGAATGGAAAACAAACAAATGCAGCGAGTGCAGATTTACTCTATATTAATGCCAACTACAGCAATTTATATTATTTTCAGAACCTTCATTATATTAGATTTATGTAATTCATCGACAAAGAAACAGAAAAAAGAAGCAGAGCGTTCAGGCACAACAAATACCCTGAAGTGAAATAAAAACACCGGACATTAAGGAGGGGAATAACTTATGTAATGAATGATTAACGTGAGATCTATTGGATATCAATCAACCCGTGTGCCAAAGCTTTACTTCAGAAAGTAAAGGTGCCTTACACTTCTTGGATCTATCCTTGGGACGATATTACCACAACACTTTACAACATTATGCAACAAATGAATTCAGCTCAAGGTTAGAGTTGTATCAGAAAATTAAGAACATTCTGTTAAACAGATGGAATGCCATAAATAGGCCAAATGGTCACATTGCACTGATAGATCTTGTGTTTGTAGTAATATATCTGTTGCTTATGGTCGTTAAAGAGGTTAAAATGGTTGTTGTTGTTGTTGTAGACAATTTGTAGGAAAACTGTCAGCACAGCATGTTTGTTAAATGAAAACTTGATGGGGGCATGCATTATGGTTCATCTACTGTTAGCATAGAGTAACTGCAGCATGATTGAGAGTGTTAGTATTAATGTTCATCAGAATTTCACGAGTGACATCATGTTTTATTTTTTACCACAATAACAGATATTAGCATTTGGCTAACATTTGAGCTTTACAGGAGCTCTTCGTCTGTATGTGCTGTACAGGTCAAACACAACAACATATTCGCTGGGAGTGAAAATGAAGACATTCAGCGCTGCGCTCCACTGTGGGGAATTCCTCTGTTGGAGTGTCCATCTCCGTGGCTGGATGATGTGTTCAGGGTCTGCTACGTTCATCAGCCTATCTCTTGGGGTCTGTCAATGTCATCGATGGCGGCCAGCAGTTTCTGACGAGCCTTCTTGTTAATGTGTGAACCCAGACAAACGTTCACCAAGTTGGCCAGCTGCTTCATGGAGTACTCCTGAGAAGAAAAAACAACACAAAAAGGGAGTCAGCCTCTCAGCATGAGGCTTTCAGAGAAACGCAGGTGTTGACATTTGTCTGGGAAAAATAAAAGCGCTACTCAATTAAACTTTAGGTAGTGTTGCATAGAAGCTACACTGAAAACGTTGACTTTTATTAAACGTATGACTTTTTGTAACTGTATTAGGTTAGTTGAAAGCATACATTCAGGGAGGATACACTTAAATTATCACCTATTATGCAAAATCCACTTCTTCATGTCTCTTCTACATAAACACGTGTCCTCTCTGTGTAAAGAGATTCTGAAAGATTCACGAAAAAAGATTCTCTCACTTTTTGTCCTGATCCATTTATATAAAAACCGGTCTGAAAATGAGCTGATCAGATTTTGGCCACTTTATGATGTCATAACGATTTTTTGGATTGTGTAACCATTAGCCAATCACCAACCAAGGTAAACCCCCCCCCCCCCCCCCCCCACATCAGCACTTTTGAAACAGGGCTGAAACAGAGGGGATTATGGGTAATGCTACAATGATCTGTTTGGTATTTGGAGCCAAACACTTCAGAGACATGTTTTGTATATATATCTGAGAGCTATAATATAGTGATGAAAAACAGTATAATAGGGGACCTTAATGTGATTTTTTAACATGAACCATTTAATTAGAGTCAACGTTTCAGTGTAACGCTACCATCTTCCATTCCTCCCGTCTCACCCTGTGGGTTCTTGATAAACTGCTCCATGTCGTTCTCCGTCAGGTAGTAGGCCTTGATGTAGGTCTCGACAAACTCTTTATCAGGGATGGGTCGCAGGTCGGTCAGCTTCTCCAGCTTCATGAGGAACTGCTGGAAGTCGAGCTGCATCAGAGCCCGGCCCTCATTGCTGCATTTCTTCACATTAGCATAGCTGCAGCAGAAAGGAAAGAGGAACATTAGCAGCGAAGAATTCAGGTGGAGGTGGGCGATGCTGGAAAGCCTGTCCTTTTTTCTTTTGATTCAACAAAGTCCTCACAGGTGTTGGCCGAGGGGAAATCTATCACATTTTCCACCCTTGAATAAACGGATTCCTTACAAGCGAGCCAAATCTGTCAGCAAACTCTTTTCTCGAACTCCACGTGGCACTGTTTTTACTTTCTTATTTTAGCGCCCTGGTGTGAATTTGTTATGCATTAAAAAATGGTCTGGGAGATGGGTTTCAGCTCGTCTTATGCCGATTTCTATAAACATTAGAATTAAAAGGAATCTATCAAAGCTCCAGCAGCGAAGTTAACAAAGAAATGGGAAGTCATTAAAGTTAGGGGAGAGACTCAGAATCCATTAGTGTATAAATTATTTATGAATGGAAATAAAAAACGAGATATACGTGAAAACACTTGTGCCATTTATATTAATAATAATGAAACCTGCATGAGACACATTTAATTTTAGACTGAGACGTAACAAAGACAAATCAATCATCATTATTATGTATGTCTTTTTGTTCCGCATGCTTCCATTTTATTCAAGTTTGATTCCTTTTAATTTGTTCTTTACCTTGCATGTGTTGGATTACATCTGTGATGTTTTTCTTCTTTTCTAAATATTTGAGTGTTTGTGTATTTTTAGGAAACAATCAATTGAAATGTAGGTATGTTAAAAACAATTAAATGGATATTTATAACAGAGGTGCTGTGAGTCAGTTGTTAATCATCTATTTAAAGACTGCAGTGTGTTTTTATAAACATGACTTATGAGTGTGTGTGTGTGTGTGTGTGTGTGTGTGTGTGTGTGTGGTGTGTGTTGTGTGTGTGTGTGTGTGTGTGTGTGTGTGTGTGTGTGTGTCTGCATGTGTCCTATATTAAATATGAAGTCAGCTTGTTCCACTGAGCTGTCTGTGGAATGTCAGGAAGAGTGTGTGTGGGCTAGTCATACACATGTATTTCAGTGTGTGTGTGTGGGTGTGTGTGTGGTGTGTGTGTGTGGTGTGGTGTGTGGGTGTGGTGTGTGTGTGTGTGTGTGTGTGTGTGTAGATATTCCAGGTGTCTGGCAGCCTGAGGACTGTTGTCCACTGGCAGGTCGGTGACTGTGACATCTACAGAACTTTAGCACACCACACACACCGCTCTCTCTGTCTCACACTTCATCTTTTCTCTCTTCTCTTTCCATCTTCTGCCTCACACCCTCTCTCCCCCTGTCATCTTCTCTCGTCCCTTTGCTTCAGGCCTGTAAGCGTTTGGCGCTGAGTGTTTGAGCTTCGCCTCAGAATGCTAACAGAGCCACTCTCGGCGTCTGAGGGGAGTCGAGCGCTGGACAGAGAAATGAAACAACAGGCTAAGCGAGGCGGAGAAGAAACAAACAAATATGACCACCACCGCGCCTCGCTGTGGCAGAGGGGGGGATGATATGCGTGTGTGGAGGGAATGTATTTGGAGAACCAGGCAGACGGCAGGAGTCTGCAAAAGCTGCTTCAAGGTGCCAAGCATTCGTAACGGGCCATTTGTTCGCTGGAATGGGTTCAAAGTTCTCTTACGCAATGGGAAGAAAAGTACTCAGCGAATGTGTTGGGATGTAAACATGTTCCCTTTTCTCAGTGGGTGAGGGCAAGCTTTTACTGAGGCTTTATATCCATCCAATGTTGTCCTTCTTTAAAACACTTCGCAGGCACTAAACCATTTAGCGGACCATGTTTCTCCGCTGCTATTACAACCCCACATAAACTCTCACTGCAAAGCGAACAAATGAGCGACTCAGACCGACGTCGGGCTCCACAGCAGCCCTTTTTTTGTTCTCAATAAAAATGTGTGTAACCCTCTATGGTGTAGCCTCATGATAATTGTCGGCTGTTAGCGACTGGCTCCGTCACGGCCGAGCGTCTCTGCTGTGCATCCAGTCCGCGGGGGTGTAAATCACACCTTCAATCTGAATGCAGGTACTGAGGAAAAAACACTCTGAGGCTCCGTCACCTTTCACAACCCATACGTCTCGCTTAAAGTGGTGAAATGCATATTAAGGGATTTGTCAAGACGTTTTACACTTTTTGTGAGTGGCCTGTTTAATGCAGATGTGACAGATGTGGACTGGCACACAGGGTTGCCAGCACGAGGAGAGAAAGATCTGCCGGGGATTTAGTTGTGGTTTTTCTGTGCGGGATTATTCAAAAGAAACATGGCAACGCTGTTTCTAAGTTTCTTATGTACTGTAGCTAATTTCCCCTTGGTCTTCGTGGCAATTCCACTTCTCCTCGATCATAATCTCTGAAAACCTAGTGAGTGGGATGCAGTGACTCACACATGCTGTTGGGAAGTGTTCAGCTTAGACTCTTTTCAAGCACAAAAGGGTTGTCATAACGATACGTGACAATAGACTTAAAACTCCCTGTGGACGTAAGAAAGAATAATCGGTGTTGTATGGGTCTGCCCGTAATTTAGCTTGCTAACATTACAGTTCTGAATAAATCATGACACTAAAATGTGGATTGAGCAATATGCATTTCCTTTCCCTGCATTTGGGTTTCCAGACCTGAATTGATTCTTGAATAGCTGCTGAGATTTCCTAAATAAATATTCAATTCACAAACACCTGAATGAGGCTTCTAGTAAACCAATCAATAGGATTGCTGACTTTTTATTTTTTGACTTAATATATTTGTGAATAATGCATTAATGCAGGTAGGAACTGCTTACTGGAAGGAAATCCACAAAGTAACAACACTTTTTTTTTATTGGCAGGAAAACGCTAAAAGTGAATTCATAGCATGTAGGATTTCAACATCACGTTTGACCTTTGGAGCTTTTCTCCTGACATTTTTTGTTCAGCTGGAAATCAACAAAGCGTAAAGAGAAGTCTATAACGCTCAGGTGAAGTTCAAATAACTGCAATCTCCTCTGACAGGTTGGAAAGACTATCCAATAAGATAAACTTCATGTAAGTCTATTGTCTTTTCATCAGATATTGAGGCACAAACAGGAAGTAGCTTTATCAAACCTAATTAAATATATTTTGTCTAAATAAATGACCATGTGCATTTCAAGAACTGTGTCCCGCTGATTTACAGTTTGGCACATAAAGAAAATATGACACCCAATAAAAGGTGTTGTTCTACAGAGATTTCAACAATAATTCAAAGTGACGGAAAAAGCCGCTTTTGGCTGCTACAGTACCTCAGCAGACTGACGCCAGACTGCACACCTCCCCTTGAAGCTGAAGAGGTGTTTTATGGCTTCTCTTACCCCTCTACTAGAGTCCTGTTGGCCAGGCGGATGCAGTGCTCCCACAGGACGTTGGACACAGGCAGGGGGATGCGTACATGTCTGGAAACATCCTCCAGACGTTTGTTAAACTGCTCGAACTCCTGCGAAGGTAGAGGAGAGAGATGAACATATTAAGTCAAGTTAACTTGAGTGGCATAGAAAGTAGCAAAATAAATGAATTTCAAGTGGTTTTAACTTCTTTATGACGATGTATTCATAATATCTCAATGTAAAACACTTTATTAGCTTGTGCAAGGTTTGATAAATAAACACACATCTATGTATATTATAATGTATTGACTGTACAGAGGAAACAAGCCAGTATGGGATGATAAAAGTTGAACTGGAAGATGTAAACATAATAAAAGTCTTCACGGCCGACCCTATACATGCACTTCCTCTGACTCACTCTCAGCTACTCTGTGTTCCTGGATGACTTCCAACACCAAACCTGAACAAAAGCTGAACAGTGTTATAAAACGACCTTGTGCTGTGAATTTCACAACCCAGTTATTTACAGTGTGCAAAAATAAAATAATAGGGATTTGCATGAATCTCTTTTTATCAAGCATGTTTATACATTTGGCATACCAAGACGATTCTAAATATGGGTACAAGAACCTTGAAGTGATCAAGGATAAATACTTTTTCCCAAGCCTATAGTATGTCTGGGTTTTTGTAACGCAACTCTACTTTAGCCGAGCTGATTTAATGATTTTTCAGTCTGGACTAATGAACAAAACATCCTGAAGCAAACGGAGCAGGAAGTATGAACCCACTAAGCCACAAATCTGTTGAGCACTGCTAAGTACTCTTCGTAGGATTGGGAGCATCCAAACTGGACTCATTCATTCATTCACTTTTTGACGCATTCAGACACAATAGTCGGCCTTTGGACTGTTTAATCTTTCAATACATACTTGATATTACATTTGAGATGTGTGCTATAGTTACATCAGAGATCTCACCATTTCTTGCAAACATGGTTTTCATGCCCAAGTACATACAAAGGACACCAGTCCTGAGGGAGTCGTTACAACTGGCCTCCACATGCTTACCCTTACATGTTTTAACACAAAGAAAAGAAGAGGAAACATCTCAGCGGACGGTGTTGGCTGCAGGATACAATCACACACAAGTCACAAGTGGCCCGAAGCTACCTCTTTCGATGCTTCTGTTTTGTAGCTATAAACAATTTGCACTGCTTACTCACTGCGCTCTGAATTGTTCAATTATGGATGATATTATACAATTATGATATTACGTTGCTGTTTACAGGGAACAAATTGCAGAACATCAGAACTGGTCAAAAATAAGATGGATGTGTCTCAGGAGAAATATGTGGTTTTCCTGGTGTGACTTTTCAAATATATGTCTCAACTTTAATTCAAACTGCATCTTATTAACAAAAAAAATGAAGCTGAATTTGAAGGCGTACACAATCACCATTCATTTTGCAGCCAAGAGTGAAATGTGATTAATTCACAAACAGTCTCACGATAGTTTCTGACTTGAGCAGCTTGTCAATTAAGTCATTCTGCGGCTGCTGCATTTCCTCGCCACTTTATATGCAAATCAATGCCATTGTTGAATGGCAGTGATCAACCTGAACTCATGAATAAAATATTCTCCCGTGTGCAGTGCAAGAAAATGTAGCGCACGCTTTTCAAGCAATGCACAAAAACACAATCCATAAGCATTATGAGTGTCTGACAAGTTGGCAGAGAGGGCTATTAGCAGCTGATGAGGAAAAGCACCTTCCTGTTGTAACATGCATCATGTCAGTCCATCAGCTGGACCACTTTGTCCCGGTTAGGTATTCAACCCAGGCTCGTGGCACAGAGATTCCCCTCAGGTCATTTAAAAGCTCATGAGCTTAATTAGTTGGACTAAACTGCAGAGCCGCCGGAGCTGGACGAAGATCTATGAGCCATTTAAGAATTTAAAAGGTACGTTTGCAAACTTTTTACAGACTTTTAGCCTCGTGACTGTTTGCGGGTTTATTTATTAAACCTTTCAATAACATCTGTGTTTACATTTTTTATTTAATCAGCAGCTTTTTAAAACATGCTGATGCATAAATAGGGATTAGTCTTGGTTAAGTGCTGCTCTGCTCAGGATTTCACACGGCAGCGAGCCCTTCAGACCTTTCTGCTTCTAAATGGCAAAGGTTATAAAACTAGTGCAGTGTGTCCTTCCATCCCATGCAACATTTATAGGGGATAAGTGGGCAGCATGCATAAAGACACATTTAGAGGAAATCTTCCACTTCCAAAAATACGTGCGGGACTGGTGAGCTCGGACGCATTTAACAAAACTTCAGGAGAGATCTGCATTCAACTCTCAACAGCTCACCCACCCTGTGCTAAATTATTCAGCACATCCCATATAATTAATATTAAAGTTCCCTGAATGAACTAAAACTCATAAAGGGACTCAAGGAACTTCTTACCTTTAAGTGGAATAAAGACTAATCCTTAATGTTAATGACACAGATGTTAAAAGGATAAACACAGATGACATTTCTCAAGACAAACAAAAACACTGAGGAAAATACCAGCTAGCTAAAAGCAAATCTGTTGCCTGTTGTTTGTTCAACTTTTTGTAGATATTTTACTTTAATGAATCCAATACCATCATTTTAATGTCTAGCCTACATTATAGCACATACCAAGTTCCATCAACAGTCACCTTGGCATTTCCTCTGAAACCTTACCTTCAACAGGACGTCCACGTATACATTATGCTGGGACATGATCTCCCTAATGTCCCATTTAACTCCAGCCATCAGGAGCAACATTTGTTCATAGTCGATGGCCTTAGCCGCAACAATCCAGTAAATTGGTTTCCGAAGTTCACTGGCTGTAGAAACTGTCTGAGAGGAAAAGAAAATAGATCTTTGTGAGTTACACAATGTGTTTTTTATTGTCATGAACGTAGAAAACCTTTTGTGTGACACATAGAGTCGAGGTCACCTTGCACGTCATCAATTCCACAATATTTCCAAGAGTGTTTGGGGTAAATAGACCTGTCTACGTACCTGAACATTTCAAATATCAAGTTGACAAAAAAGAAAAGACTGAGTGTGGTGGTGAGTAATGGATAATTGTCTCCTTTGTTGTTGGGGACCAGCACTGAATGCAGGTTGGCAGTTACATGCTTGTTTAGCTTTACTGAGAAACAGGCACAAATGCTAAAACCTGCCAATTAGTTAAACACCAATTATTAATAGTGACTCTGACATATGCTTTGATTCTATAATAGATAACGACACATGATAAGGAGATGATTGGTTCCGCCTGTGTAAGTCTAGCTGACAGTGACAACCTGGTTTGCAGTAACTGCACACACACACACACACACACACACACACACACACCACACACACACACAACACACACACACACACACACACACACACACCCACACACACACACACACACCACACACACACACACACACACACCACACACCACACACACACACACACACACACACACCAACACACACAACCACACACCACACACACACACACACCACACACACACACACCACACACACACACACACCACACACACACCTGGGAGTAAAACTGTTGCAGGAAGGGCTTCTTGGCTGCCGGCATCATCGTGTCCAGCTGGAACTGAAGGGATTCAAACTGTTCAGCCAGAAACACCCTGGAGCAAAAACAGGATCATATCAGTTTAGATTTCAGTTTAAACCGTACATTGGAGCAACTGACAATAAGAGACTGAACATCAGATGTTACGTTGGTTAAAATCATGTAAATAATACAAATAAAATGCTAACCTACAGTCTAATTCTCCCCATGGTAATTAAAGATCAGTGTAATAAATAATTAAATCGGATAGACTCCAGTGTTGTCACGACATTAATTATCTCTCAACTCCGCACGTTGTGAGCAGAGCTTTCATTAATGAAAATCTCTCAAGGCACCAGTTTTTTTGCAAACGCTCCGGAGGTCGTTTTCATTCACAAATAACCCTCTCTGGAAAATCCTAATTGTGGAATAGTTTGGCCATTAAAATGCTTTTTATTAGATTTCTAGCGAGAAGTGTATATTGTACTTTTATAATCCACGTCCAGTGGATGTGTAGGATCTACAGTTTGATAGATATATGAAGATGATTTGAGGTCTCGCCAGGAGAACGTGTACTGTATATGGGGCAACTTCCATGAAAAATTAGCGTGGGTGAAAACAGTATTTCCGGTCTCGAAGTTTTCATAATAAAACCGGAAGTATTCCCCACACTGTCAAATGATTACGCAGTGATATCTCTATTACTCATCCACTAAAAAACATCAGTTTATCCTTGTTAATTACACAATATTGATTGGTTTAAATTGTGTACAATGCTTTTGTGTTTTTTAACCTTCGATTCGGAGAAACAAATTGTTTTTCGGAGTTTAGACACGACAGAGTTTCCGAAGACACTACACTACCCAGAATCCCCAGCTATCGTTTGGGACTACAACATCCGCCTTGCTTTACAAAAACCCCGTGATTAGTCAAAGCTCTTTGAAATGGAATGGAACCACGCCAGACTATCCAAAACTGGACTTGGACGGGTCCAGCCCGGCCCTCCCCCCCAGAATTACACTTGCTGGCTATTGTGTGTTTCGCAACATGTTCTATGGCACGTCTCTACTGGGAAATGTAGTTTTAAAAGACGTTTTCGTATTTCCCACAATTAGAAGTTGCCAGTATTAAACTGTATACATCCCTGGAGGTTTAGGGGACACGAAACACATTGGTGTTATCAAATTTAAAACATATAATTAATACATGGGTGAAAATTGCTTGTGTCCATAATGGGCAGCATTAATACCACATGACAGCTGGTCTTATGTCTGTGACCCCTCCTGTTGTTAATTGATAGCCTGAAACATGCACTTGTCAAGGTTCAGATGCACATTTAGCAAATATGGCAGTAGCCATCGATCATCTTAAGATAAGATCACCAAGTTGGGAAATGTTTTTGTTACAGCCTGTCAGCATGTTACTCCACTATTCATAGTTACCTGGTATTTACTCTACTACATTTATTTTGTTACTTTGCAGATTCTGATTAATGATGTGAAATATAAACAACCCTTAAATCAGACTTTAGTTACACCTGAGTAAAATTCAGCCTATCAGTTTTGTCTGTTTTGCACATCCTCCTGTTAATATCTTTGGACGTCCTGCACTAACTGTTTTATTGTAGAGATCATACAGTATCTTCTAGATATTTTCCATTCCATATTTCTATCATTGACCCCTATTTGTATGTAGGCTACTCTTAATATTTAAATGCTTTCATCAATAACTAAATAAATATAACTTATTCAACAACTACATTCAATAACGTGCTTTAACCACTAGGAGGTGCGGTTAGACCAGTGGTCTAGTTAATAAACATAATAATATCGTACATAATATGACTATTCACTTTATGTGAGTTTAAAACAGAACGGTAAGGAAATACAGTTTCAGTCTCTCGATGTGAAGCTTATGCATTGTACCATGAACCTGTATAGACCTGTAACAGTCAACTGCATGAGGAGTTGGAAAGGTAGTTCAGAAAATCAGTAATATCTTTAAAAACTACAAAAAAGTCCCTTTCTATCAGCTGTGCACCGTTATGGTGTAAATACAGACTATCTACTAATTGGATTAAATATAAAAGTCAGCCGAATTAGTGTTGATACTGCAAGGAGACGTATTGTGTGAAAATAATGGAAGATGTTGTTTAATTGTTGATATATTTATGGTCCAAGTCACGTATTCAGTTTTGGCGGCATCTCTTCCAGTTTGTCAAAAGGTCTTCTGATCAGGGCTCTATAAATACATATCTAGGGCAGATATGTAATATTTAATGCAGCCGAACCGTGTATTACAATGCCGTTATGTGATGACTTTCAAAGAGAAAAGCAAGAACACTCGGAATTAAGTATTATTTTATTCTTTATCAAAACCTCTGAAAAAAGAAATGTGTCTCTCAGAATCGAAAGAGAAAAACCTATGGGAAAAACACAAAAGCATTGTACACAATTTAAACCAATTAATATCGTATAATTAACTAGGATAAACTGATGTTTTTTTAGTGGATGAGTAGTGCAGATATCACTGTTAAATCATTTGATCATTGGTTTTATTATGAAAACGGCGAGACCGGAAATACTGTTTTCAACCCGTAACTTTACATGGAAGCTTGCCGCATATACACGTTCTCCTGACGAAATCTCAAATCATCTTCGTAATATCTATCAAACTATAGATCCTACATATCGACTGGACGTGGATTCTAAAAGTACAATATATACTTCTCGCTAGAAATCTAATCATAAAGCGTTTTAATGGCCAAACTATCCTACAATTTAGGATTTTACAGAGAGGGTTATTTGTGAATAAACAACCCTCTGTAAAGTTTGCATTCAACGAGAGCACTCGAGGCCGACAATTTTCAAACGTAATTATAGGTCGTATTAAGCGCTTGAACAAACGACATATTTGGTCGTAATAAGGGCTTAAACAATCGACCCATTTGGTCGTATGAGTTGGAGGACTTGTTGCTTCAATGAGATGTCTGGTATGTTTAAACTGTGTGGAACCCAGTAATTTACAACAAAACATAAGCACAGAGAAGAAAATTCAATACCCATCATACAGCACAGGGCTATTGATTTTGTGTTTTGTGTGAGGGTTTTTTCAAGCAGCATAAGAAAGTGCTGCTGATATGATGTTCATTATTACATGGTGTAAACTGGAACCAAAGGGTTGATTCGTCTCGTGTCTGTAGACGGTTGATTCCAAGTGCATGCTTGTTATTTGGGGAAAAATACATCTAGTCACATTGTATTTGTTGTTCTTTTGAAGTATCAAACACAATGTCAATCTATCGTGTCTGTTCCTCAGGTACAAATCTCTATTCGTTCTCTCAGACTCAGATTGACAGCCCGACCTCGGTGAGCCCTAATGTTTCCTGAAAGGTATTCCTGCCCTGCTAATTTTTACGCCCAGTCAGAACATTTGTTTCCGCTGAAGCACAGCTAGTCAAGCAACAAATTAATAGCGACTGGTGGAACAAGATTCTCAGAGGGCCGTCGTGAAGGTTCACGCAGTGGAGTCTGACATCCAATTAGTCACTTCAATCCGTAATGGCAAGTGAGTAAAAACACTGGCATTATGTTCATTAAATAGTGGAAAATGACTATGTTTATTGGATTACTAAAGGGTTTGAATCAACAAAACTCCCTTTATGCATTCTGCAAGATGTTTTCTTAACATCTAAATGCCCATATTCACTGTTGGTCAAATGTAATTTTATTTATTTTTATAGCAGGTGGAAACAATTTAGTAACCAGACACATTTGCACAGTGCAACAAATGGCTGAACCACATGCCATGAACAATTCTGAACTCCCTCCTCAGCACAGTGGGGTTTGTTAGCTGATAGGGCTAAATCAATAAAAGCGCTTTAATTAAAAGCTCTGGGACTACACCGTGCTGTCATTATGAGAGCACAAATTAACCGTGCACAGGTCCCTTGTTACTGTTTCAATTTTCTGCTCTTACAGAGTGAGACACTGAGATTAAAAGGTCTTCATGTGTGTATGGGGATTACACATCCTGACACGCAAATTTGTTTTCTACCTCTATATCTCCTGAGATGAACCCTCGTTCTGTTCCTCTCTTCGCTGTCAGTAAAGTGACAGCTGACCCCTTCAGGGAGGACAAAGCTATTCAGCCCTTTGTCACATCACTTTCTGAACAAAACGATCATGCAACCGATGAAATACTTGAGGAGCCATGTTACAGCTCATGTCTTATAAGATGATAATACAAAGAGTACTCAAGTAAAATAACTGTAAGGAATGTGCAGTCTGTGCATTCAACTCAATTCTACATATAAAACCAACTTGCTCAGCGTTTTCCTTAATAGAACTCAGATAATTAAGCAAATTGGTCGATAACAAACAGAAAGTCTACAAAAACAACAAAGGGTGGAACGAGCAATAAGAGCCACATAACTTAAGTAGCCCGGCTCTTCAACAGCAGAGTAAAACATAACCGAAGCAAACAACACAGAGATAAACAATTTAAACCCCACAACAGTACAGCTCAGAAACAAATATTAAAGCTGACTGAGAGTGGCTAATCTACAAGTTATCATTGATGATTTGGATTGTATATGTAAGAACTTGTAGGGTCTCATTACTAATTGAAGTGTAATGTCTGTCACAAAGCTGAATAACGGATGCAGAGTGGCACACACCTTGAGTGTTACACATTGGCTTTAAACTAGCATTTGCAAACTGGCAATATGCACATTTAAAATACATATTTGCAAAATTCACCAAAGACTTCATCAAAACCTCTTACTAAATGTTTGATGGTTGAGGATTGTGTCTGCAACCTTCATACAAACTTTTGTTTAAAGTGTCAGAGGAGTTCAAGAGATTTGATCAGTATTAGATAAATGATTATAAAATACCGCCCCAGGCCGCAAAAGACCACACAACAAAAGATTGATAGATGAGGACTGCTGAATCCGCCATCAATGATATACAGTAACATGTATTATTTAATGTACTACAAGTATATCATCAGTACTACAAGTATATCATCAGGTTGCCACATTTAGTTTTACTCTCCCCTTGTGTACTGTCACATCTCGTCTTGTCCATCATCATGCAAAGTAAACATCACTAATACGCTCTGCCAGCAATTCTTTTCAGACAGTGAATCAAGTCTTTTGATGCATATCAGCAGACAGCGAGGGAAAAGAGGGCATGTACAGCGGTAGGGATCTCTATGAGAATGGCTCACGAATTTTAGCAGAGGCAAAAACAAAGAGCAGTGTGCACCTGGTCTATTATATGAAAGGGTAACTGGGGCTCGGCGTCACATGAGTGGGTCGATCCAAGCGAATGCCAAAATGTGTCGCGCAAGAACAGGGAGAGCAACGGGTTCAGGTCTTTTGAGGACAGGAGAGGGGGGGGAGCTCTGCAAAAAAAGAAAATGATTTAAATATTATAATATATCACCATTTTAAGTTAACATTATACATATCAGAACAGATCAGCGCAGCAGCACGTATTTGAACAGTTTGAGATGTCATGGTAGTTTTAGTTTTGTCAGAGTTCATCTGATTTAAATACTAATATTATCGCTTTGCAGTTGTATGCCTCAACCAATCAGTCAAGTTGAAGTTTAAATCGATGTATGGTCAAAAGGTCATCACTTAATTTTATCCTATGAGACATGTATGTGTAATTGTCATAATTAGCAGCTAGTTACGGCCCAAAACATATTTTTCAAGATCACAGTGACCTCCAACCACTCAATTCTAAACCACGTGGACGTTTGGGACAGAGAAATTCCCTCCTAGCATTCCTGAGTTAACTTGTTTATGAGAATATAACATGTTGTATGGACAACCCAAAAACATGTTGCCTGCGGCCATGCTCTAGCAGGCATAGATTAATCATAAATGAATGGATGGATGTAATGGACAAATCTGTTTATAAGAGGACTTAATATATTCATGCCTTAAGGCTATGGGTAATTATTTGCTGGTGCAATGGAGACATCTATATGTAAAGCAGTAGGCCATGTCACCCTTCTGTTTATATTTGGCAGCAAACATGTGGCTGACTGTCCAGAAGAAAGGGTTCAGCTTGATAGTGCAGTCAAGTGTGGTAAAAAACAGTCATGCCGTTGTAATGAGTCGTTAACAGCTCTTTCCTTTCAATCCGATCAGCAGGCTCCTCCTAAACAGGAAGGCTGAGGGCTTGCAAGCTCGCAGGAAGCCACATTAATTACTGTGACGGCTGTGTTCAGCTTCATTAGGATGGACAGCCGCACTGCTGGAAGGAAAGACTAATATTCTGATGAATGCGATAACGAGGAAGTGCAGCACCGCAGAGATTTCAAAGGTTGGATCTGATTTATAGTTATGCATCTGATTCATGGGAATGTAGGAAGTGAGAAAAACAGAGTCCATTGGTTAGCGTGTTTATTACCACAGAATCATTTTGGTTCAACCTACACGTCCAACATCGATTACTGATTTTCACTATAGTGCACTTGATTTGACAATGTTTAAATATTTGCATTAGCTTCAGGTGATACGTTACAAGATACTGAGAGGTGATAAATGACAAGCACACGTCCAGTTATCATATAAAAACCCAAACGAGACACAAAGCGAGAAATAAATACTGACGTTGTTCAAAACATTCACATTTACAGTTTTCTTTTTGTAATAGTTGCAACACACAATTATGAAGCCATATCAAAAACTGAATGTCAAGATCATCTCTTTCACAAACCTCATATTTGACGAATGGAAAACAAACAAATGCAGCGAGTGCAGATTTACTCTATATTAATGCCAACTACAGCAATTTATATTATTTTCAGAACCTTCATTATATTAGATTTATGTAATTCATCGACAAAGAAACAGAAAAAAGAAGCAGAGCGTTCAGGCACAACAAATACCCTGAAGTGAAATAAAAACACCGGACATTAAGGAGGGAATAACTTATGTAATGAATGATTAACGTGAGATCTATTGGATATCAATCAACCCGTGTGCCAAAGCTTTACTTCAGAAAGTAAAGGTGCCTTACACTTCTTGGATCTATCCTTGGGACGATATTACCACAACACTTTACAACATTATGCAACAAATGAATTCAGCTCAAGGTTAGAGTTGTATCAGAAAATTAAGAACATTCTGTTAAACAGATGGAATGCCATAAATAGCCAAATGGTCACATTGCACTGATAGATCTTGTGTTTGTAGTAATATATCTGTTGCTTATGGTCGTTAAAGAGGTTAAAATGGTTGTTGTTGTTGTTGTAGACAATTTGTAGGAAAACTGTCAGCACAGCATGTTTGTTAAATGAAAACTTGATGGGGGCATGCATTATGGTTCATCTACTGTTAGCATAGAGTAACTGCAGCATGATTGAGAGTGTTAGTATTAATGTTCATCAGAATTTCACGAGTGACATCATGTTTTATTTTTTACCACAATAACAGATATTAGCATTTGGCTAACATTTGAGCTTTACAGGAGCTCTTCGTCTGTATGTGCTGTACAGGTCAAACACAACAACATATTCGCTGGGAGTGAAAATGAAGACATTCAGCGCTGCGCTCCACTGTGGGAATTCCTCTGTTGGAGTGTCCATCTCCGTGGCTGGATGATGTGTTCAGGGTCTGCTACGTTCATCAGCCTATCTCTTGGGTCTGTCAATGTCATCGATGGCGGCCAGCAGTTTCTGACGAGCCTTCTTGTTAATGTGTGAACCCAGACAAACGTTCACCAAGTTGGCCAGCTGCTTCATGGAGTACTCCTGAGAAGAAAAAACAACACAAAAAGGGAGTCAGCCTCTCAGCATGAGGCTTTCAGAGAAACGCAGGTGTTGACATTTGTCTGGGAAAAAATAAAAGCGCTACTCAAATTAAACTTTAGGTAGTGTTGCATAGAAGCTACACTGAAAACGTTGACTTTTATTAAACGTATGACTTTTTGTAACTGTATTAGGTTAGTTGAAAGCATACATTCAGGGAGGATACACTTAAATTATCACCTATTATGCAAAATCCACTTCTTCATGTCTCTTCTACATAAACACGTGTCCTCTCTGTGTAAAGAGATTCTGAAAGATTCACGAAAAAAGATTCTCTCACTTTTTGTCCTGATCCATTTATATAAAAACCGGTCTGAAAATGAGCTGATCAGATTTTGGCCACTTTATGATGTCATAACGATTTTTTGGATTGTGTAACCATTAGCCAATCACCAACCAAGGTAACCCCCCCCCCCCCCCCCCCACATCAGCACTTTTGAAACAGGGCTGAAACAGAGGGGATTATGGGTAATGCTACAATGATCTGTTTGGTATTTGGAGCCAAACACTTCAGAGACATGTTTTGTATATATATCTGAGAGCTATAATATAGTGATGAAAAACAGTATAATAGGGGACCTTTAATGTGATTTTTTAACATGAACCATTTAATTAGAGTCAACGTTTCAGTGTAACGCTACCATCTTCCATTCCTCCCGTCTCACCCTGTGGTTCTTGATAAACTGCTCCATGTCGTTCTCCGTCAGGTAGTAGGCCTTGATGTAGGTCTCGACAAACTCTTTATCAGGGATGGGTCGCAGGTCGGTCAGCTTCTCCAGCTTCATGAGGAACTGCTGGAAGTCGAGCTGCATCAGAGCCCGGCCCTCATTGCTGCATTTCTTCACATTAGCATAGCTGCAGCAGAAAGGGAAAGAGGAACATTAGCAGCGAAGAATTCAGGTGGAGGTGGGCGATGACTGGAAAGCCTGTCCTTTTTTCTTTTGATTCAACAAAGTCCTCACAGGTGTTGGCCGAGGGGAAATCTATCACATTTTCCACCCTTGAATAAACGGATTCCTTACAAGCGAGCCAAATCTGTCAGCAAACTCTTTTCTCGAACTCCACGTGGCACTGTTTTTACTTTCTTATTTTAGCGCCCTGGTGTGAATTTGTTATGCATTAAAAAATGGTCTGGGAGATGGGTTTCAGCTCGTCTTATGCCGATTTCTATAAACATTAGAATGAAAAGGAATCTATCAAAGCTCCAGCAGCGAAGTTAACAAAGAAATGGGAAGTCATTAAAGTTAGGGGAGAGACTCAGAATCCATTAGTGTATAAATTATTTATGAATGGAAATAAAAAAACGAGATATACGTGAAAACACTTGTGCCATTTATATTAATAATAATGAAACCTGCATGAGACACATTTAATTTTAGACTGAGACGTAACAAAGACAAATCAATCATCATTATTATGTATGTCTTTTTGTTCCGCATGCTTCCATTTTATTCAAAGTTTGATTCCTTTTAATTTGTTCTTTTACCTTGCATGTGTTGGATTACATCTGTGATGTTTTTCTTCTTTTCTAAATATTTGAGTGTTTGTGTATTTTTAGGAAACAATCAATTGAAATGTAGTATGTTAAAAACAATTAAATGGATATTTATAACAGAGGTGCTGTGAGTCAGTTGTTAAATCATCTATTTAAAGACTGCAGTGTGTTTTTATAAACATGACTTATGAGTGTGTGTGTGTGTGTGTGTGTGTGTGTGTGTGTGTGTGTGTGTGACATGTGTGTGTGTGTGTGTGTGTGTGTGTGTGTGTGTGTGTGTGTGTGTCTGCATGTGTCCTATATTAAATATGAAGTCAGCTTGTTCCACTGAGCTGTCTGTGGAATGTCAGGAAGAGTGTGTGTGGGCTAGTCATACACATGTATTTCAGTGTGTGTGTGTGTGTGTGTGTGTGTGTGTGTGTGTGTGTGTGTGTGTGTGTGTGTGTGTGTGTGTGTGTGTGTGTAGATATTCCAGGTGTCTGGCAGCTGAGACTGTTGTCCACTGGCAGGTCGGTGACTGTGACATCTACAGAACTTTAGCACACCACACACACCGCTCTCTCTGTCTCACACTTCATCTTTTCTCTCTTCTCTTTCCATCTTCTGCCTCACACCCTCTCTCCCCCTGTCATCTTCTCTCGTCCCTTTGCTTCAGGCCTGTAAGCGTTTGGCGCTGAGTGTTTGAGCTTCGCCTCAGAATGCTAACAGAGCCACTCTCGGCGTCTGAGGGGAGTCGAGCGCTGGACAGAGAAATGAAACAACAGGCTAAGCGAGGCGGAGAAGAAACAAACAAATATGACCACCACCGCGCCTCGCTGTGGCAGAGGGGGGGATGATATGTGTGTGTGGAGGGAATGTATTTGGAGAACCAGGCAGACGGCAGGAGTCTGCAAAAGCTGCTTCAAGGTGCCAAGCATTCGTAACGGGCCATTTGTTCGCTGGAATGGGTTCAAAGTTCTCTTACGCAATGGGAAGAAAAGTACTCAGCGAATGTGTTGGGATGTAAACATGTTCCCTTTTCTCAGTGGGTGAGGGCAAGCTTTTTACTGAGGCTTTATATCCATCCAATGTTGTCCTTCTTTAAACACTTCGCAGGCACTAAACCATTTAGCGGACCATTTTCTCCGCCTGCTATTACAACCCCACATAAACTCTCACTGCAAAGCGAACAAATGAGCGACTCAGACCGACGTCGGGCTCCACAGCAGCCCTTTTTTTGTTCTCAATAAAAATGTGTGTAACCCTCTATGGTGTAGCCTCATGATAATTGTCGGCTGTTAGCGACTGGCTCCGTCACGGCCGAGCGTCTCTGCTGTGCATCCAGTCCGCGGGGGTGTAAATCACACCTTCAATCTGAATGCAGGTACTGAGGAAAAACACTCTGAGGCTCCGTCACCTTTCACAACCCATACGTCTCGCTTAAAAGTGGTGAAATGCATTATAAGGGATTTGTCAAGAACGTTTTACACTTTTTGTGAGTGGCCTGTTTAATGCAGATGTGACAGATGTGACTGGCACACAGGGTTGCCAGCACGAGGAGAGAAAGATCTGCCGGGGATTTAGTTGTGTTTTCTGTGCGGGATTATTCAAAAGAAACCTGGCAACGCTGTTTCTAAGTTTCTTATGTACTGTAGCTAATTTCCCCTTGGTCTTCGTGGCAATTCCACTTCTCCTCGATCATAATCTCTGAAAACCTAGTGAGTGGGATGCAGTGACTCACACATGCTGTTGGGAAGTGTTCAGCTTAGACTCTTTTCAAGCACAAAAGGGTTGTCATAACGATACGTGACAATAGACTTAAAACTCCCTGTGGACGTAAGAAAGAATAATCGGTGTTGTATGGGTCTGCCCGTAATTTAGCTTGCTAACATTACAGTTCTGAATAAATCATGACACTAAAATGTGGATTGAGCAATATGCATTTCCTTTCCCTGCATTTGGGTTTCCAGACCTGAATTGATTCTTGAATAGCTGCTGAGATTTCCTAAATAAATATTCAATTCACAAACACCTGAATGAGGCTTCTAGTAAACCAATCAATAGGATTGCTGACTTTTTATTTTTTGACTTAATATATTTGTGAATAATGCATTAATGCAGGTAGGAACTGCTTACTGGAAGGAAATCCACAAAGTAACAACACTTTTTTTTTATTGGCAGGAAAACGCTAAAAGTGAATTCATAGCATGTAGGATTTCAACATCACGTTTGACCTTTGGAGCTTTTCTCCTGACATTTTTTGTTCAGCTGGAAATCAACAAAGCGTAAAGAGAAGTCTATAACGCTCAGGTGAAGTTCAAATAACTGCAATCTCCTCTGACAGGTTGGAAAGACTATCCAATAAGATAAACTTCATGTAAGTCTATTGTCTTTTCATCAGATATTGAGGCACAAACAGGAAGTAGCTTTATCAAACCTAATTAAATATATTTTGTCTAAATAAATGACCATGTGCATTTCAAGAACTGTGTCCCGCTGATTTACAGTTTGGCACATAAAGAAAATATGACACCCAATAAAAGGTGTTGTTCTACAGAGATTTCAACAATAATTCAAAGTGACGGAAAAAGCCGCTTTTGGCTGCTACAGTACCTCAGCAGACTGACGCCAGACTGCACACCTCCCCTTGAAGCTGAAGAGGTGTTTTATGGCTTCTCTTACCCCTCTACTAGAGTCCTGTTGGCCAGGCGGATGCAGTGCTCCCACAGGACGTTGGACACAGGCAGGGGGATGCGTACATGTCTGGAAACATCCTCCAGACGTTTGTTAAACTGCTCGAACTCCTGCGAAGGTAGAGGAGAGAGATGAACATATTAAGTCAAGTTAACTTGAGTGGCATAGAAAGTAGCAAAATAAATGAATTTCAAGTGGTTTTAACTTCTTTATGACGATGTATTCATAATATCTCAATGTAAAACACTTTATTAGCTTGTGCAAGGTTTGATAAATAAACACACATCTATGTATATTATAATGTATTGACTGTACAGAGGAAACAAGCCAGTATGGGATGATAAAAGTTGAACTGGAAGATGTAAACATAATAAAAGTCTTCACGGCCGACCCTATACATGCACTTCCTCTGACTCACTCTCAGCTACTCTGTGTTCCTGGATGACTTCCAACACCAAACCTGAACAAAAGCTGAACAGTGTTATAAAACGACCTTGTGCTGTGAATTTCACAACCCAGTTATTTACAGTGTGCAAAAATAAAACTATAATAGGGATTTGCATGAATCTCTTTTTATAAATCAAGCATGTTTATACATTTGGCATACCAAGACGATTCTAAATATGGGTACAAGAACCTTGAAGTGATCAAGGATAAATACTTTTTCCCAAGCCTATAGTATGTCTGGGTTTTTGTAACGCAACTCTACTTTAGCCGAGCTGATTTAATGATTTTTCAGTCTGGACTAATGAACAAAACATCCTGAAGCAAACGGAGCAGGAAGTATGAACCCACTAAGCCACAAATCTGTTGAGCACTGCTAAGTACTCTTCGTAGGATTGGGAGCATCCAAACTGGACTCATTCATTCATTCACTTTTTGACGCATTCAGACACAATAGTCGGCCTTTGGACTGTTTAATCTTTCAATACATACTTGATATTACATTTGAGATGTGTGCTATAGTTACATCAGAGATCTCACCATTTCTTGCAAACATGGTTTTCATGCCCAAGTACATACAAAGGACACCAGTCCTGAGGGAGTCGTTACAACTGGCCTCCACATGCTTACCCTTACATGTTTTAACACAAAGAAAAGAAGAGGAAACATCTCAGCGGACGGTGTTGGCTGCAGGATACAATCACACACAAGTCACAAGTGGCCCGAAGCTACCTCTTTCGATGCTTCTGTTTTGTAGCTATAAACAATTTGCACTGTTTACTCACTGCGCTCTGAATTGTTCAATTATGGATGATATTATACAATTATGATATTACGTTGCTGTTTACAGGGAACAAATTGCAGAACATCAGAACTGGTCAAAAATAAGATGGATGTGTCTCAGGAGAAATATGTGGTTTTCCTGGTGTGACTTTTCAAATATATGTCTCAACTTTAATTCAAACTGCATCTTATTAACAAAAAAAATGAAGCTGAATTTGAAGGCGTACACAATCACCATTCATTTTGCAGCCAAGAGTGAAATGTGATTAATTCACAAACAGTCTCACGATAGTTTCTGACTTGAGCAGCTTGTCAATTAAGTCATTCTGCGGCTGCTGCATTTCCTCGCCACTTTATATGCAAATCAATGCCATTGTTGAATGGCAGTGATCAACCTGAACTCATGAATAAAATATTCTCCCGTGTGCAGTGCAAGAAAATGTAGCGCACGCTTTTCAAGCAATGCACAAAAACACAATCCATAAGCATTATGAGTGTCTGACAAGTTGGCAGAGAGGGCTATTAGCAGCTGATGAGGAAAAGCACCTTCCTGTTGTAACATGCATCATGTCAGTCCATCAGCTGGACCACTTTGTCCCGGTTAGGTATTCAACCCAGGCTCGTGGCACAGAGATTCCCCTCAGGTCATTTAAAAGCTCATGAGCTTAATTAGTTGGACTAAACTGCAGAGCCGCCGGAGCTGGACGAAGATCTATGAGCCATTTAAGAATTTAAAAGGTACGTTTGCAAACTTTTTACAGACTTTTAGCCTCGTGACTGTTTGCGGGTTTATTTATTAAACCTTTCAATAACATCTGTGTTTACATTTTTTATTTAATCAGCAGCTTTTTAAAACATGCTGATGCATAAATAGGGATTAGTCTTGGTTAAGTGCTGCTCTGCTCAGGATTTCACACGGCAGCGAGCCCTTCAGACCTTTCTGCTTCTAAATGGCAAAGGTTATAAAACTAGTGCAGTGTGTCCTTCCATCCCATGCAACATTTATAGGGGATAAGTGGGCAGCATGCATAAAGACACATTTAGAGGAAATCTTCCACTTCCAAAAATACGTGCGGGACTGGTGAGCTCGGACGCATTTAACAAAACTTCAGGAGAGATCTGCATTCAACTCTCAACAGCTCACCCACCCTGTGCTAAATTATTCAGCACATCCCATATAATTAATATTAAAGTTCCCTGAATGAACTAAAACTCATAAAGGGACTCAAGGAACTTCTTACCTTTAAGTGGAATAAAGACTAATCCTTAATGTTAATGACACAGATGTTAAAAGGATAAACACAGATGACATTTCTCAAGACAAACAAAAACACTGAGGAAAATACCAGCTAGCTAAAAGCAAATCTGTTGCCTGTTGTTTGTTCAACTTTTTGTAGATATTTTACTTTAATGAATCCAATACCATCATTTTAATGTCTAGCCTACATTATAGCACATACCAAGTTCCATCAACAGTCACCTTGGCATTTCCTCTGAAACCTTACCTTCAACAGGACGTCCACGTATACATTATGCTGGGACATGATCTCCCTAATGTCCCATTTAACTCCAGCCATCAGGAGCAACATTTGTTCATAGTCGATGGCCTTAGCCGCAACAATCCAGTAAATTGGTTTCCGAAGTTCACTGGCTGTAGAAACTGTCTGAGAGGAAAAGAAAATAGATCTTTGTGAGTTACACAATGTGTTTTTTATTGTCATGAACGTAGAAAACCTTTTGTGTGACACATAGAGTCGAGGTCACCTTGCACGTCATCAATTCCACAATATTTCCAAGAGTGTTTGGGGTAAATAGACCTGTCTACGTACCTGAACATTTCAAATATCAAGTTGACAAAAAAGAAAAGACTGAGTGTGGTGGTGAGTAATGGATAATTGTCTCCTTTGTTGTTGGGGACCAGCACTGAATGCAGGTTGGCAGTTACATGCTTGTTTAGCTTTACTGAGAAACAGGCACAAATGCTAAAACCTGCCAATTAGTTAAACACCAATTATTAATAGTGACTCTGACATATGCTTTGATTCTATAATAGATAACGACACATGATAAGGAGATGATTGGTTCCGCCTGTGTAAGTCTAGCTGACAGTGACAACCTGGTTTGCAGTAACTGCACACACACACACACACACACACACACACACACACACACACACACACACACACACACACACACACACACACACACACACACACACACACACACACACACACACACACACACACACACACACACACACACACACACACACACACACACACACACACACACACACACACACACACACACACACACACACACACACACACACACACACACACACACACACACACACACCTGGGAGTAAAACTGTTGCAGGAAGGGCTTCTTGGCTGCCGGCATCATCGTGTCCAGCTGGAACTGAAGGGATTCAAACTGTTCAGCCAGAAACACCCTGGAGCAAAAACAGGATCATATCAGTTTAGATTTCAGTTTAAACCGTACATTGGAGCAACTGACAATAAGAGACTGAACATCAGATGTTACGTTGGTTAAAATCATGTAAATAATACAAATAAAATGCTAACCTACAGTCTAATTCTCCCCATGGTAATTAAAGATCAGTGTAATAAATAATTAAATCGGATAGACTCCAGTGTTGTCACGACATTAATTATCTCTCAACTCCGCACGTTGTGAGCAGAGCTTTCATTAATGAAAATCTCTCAAGGCACCAGTTTTTCTTTTATAATGAATAGATTTCAATGATCTTAACAACCTTTAAAAACATGGAAGTGAAGTAGCAGGAAAAGAGAAACAGGGCATAGGAAAAGTAATGTGCACAGACCTGATACAACCTTTCCAGCACTGTGACAGAATAAAGACCTTTGTGCTCGCACTGAAGTTTTACTGTACGCTAAATACAAGTGAGAGGGAGCTGTTTGGGGTCGCAGTGAGTTTAGAAAGCATGACTGCTACAGTACAGCCCGGCTCACATCGTGAACAACACAACTTATCGGACGGTGCTATTCCAAGGAAGAAAACAGCTCAACAAGACATGAGGGCCAATTCGGTTTTGATCTCACTCAGAAAGCACTCCACGATTTGTGCAGTTTTTGTACAAATGAAACATTCTGTCTCGTTTTTTTTATATTAAGAAGGGGGGGATTTAATATTATCTCAAAAACAACACATATTGAATGCATTGGGATTTTAACGTCCATCTCCAAGGAATATTGTAAAAAATATGAGGTAAAGGTTAGAATAACTTAATGACTGATTGACTGATTGATCCAATACCTGCAATTTTTGAGAACTGATAGCACTGATGCTAAATGAACATCTGTAAGGATTAGGGATGCCAGCGATTATTCGAATATTCGTTACAGTCTCCATAATCGAATATTATTTTTAAAAATCGATTTTATTTATATATATTTTTTTTATTATTTAAATTTTTTTATTATTATTTATGTTTTCTTTTTTCAGTTTTCTTGTTTCAACCAAAATATATATATAAATATATATATGCTAATAATAGTAATAGTATTAATAATTGTAAATGGCCATTGGTCACACCACCAGTTTGTTTTACTGTAAACTTGGAGGAAGCCTGCGCAGAGCAGACTGCTGCTGCAGCAGCTACACACCGACCCCACCCCCGCCCCCCCTCTCCCTCTCTCGTGCGACTAAAGATGAACAAAGCGGCAGGTAAAAAGAGTTCCTCCTCGTGGAACTACTTCGAACTTACAAGTCCAAAGGAAGTTAAATGCAAGCTCTGCGAAAAGACGTTGGTCTATCACAGCTCAACCTCAACAATGCGTTCGCATTTGAGTGCGAAGCACGCCAAAGAGGTTACAGAGAAAGACGCAGCACAGCTGGCCATTACCAACTTCACTTCAAGGCCACGTCGTTGTGATGACATGCTTGTTTGTTGTTTGTGCTGTTAAACATGTTACAGTAAAGACAACAACGGAATTCCTTTTGTCTGATTTTTTTTTTTTCTCCCGCGGGGGGGGGGGGGGGGGGGGGGGGGTCGAATAATCGATTATTATTTGCCAAGGCTGCCGAATAATCGATTTTGATCATGGTCAGTTTCTGGCAACCCTAGTAAGGATGCTGCACAACAGTGCATATGTGTAACTACAATATAAATATTTATATCAAAAGCAACAATTAACATGAATAAGTGCCGTCTTATTTCTGCTAAATCCTTGAGCACATAGGATTTTTTAATATTACATTACATGTTACTTGTTAAGACGCTTTTATCCAAAGCGACTTACATACTCAATACTGTGGGCAATCCCCACAGGAGCAATTTGGGGTGAAGTGTCTTGCTCAGGGACACAACGACATTCTGACTGCAGTGGGGTTTGAACCTGTGACCCCCTGATCCCAACACCAACGCACAACCCACTGCACCACACGCCTCCTCAATATGCAGCATACATTATATTAAGGTTACCTGGAACAACTTTACTACGGAAAGGAAAAGCTCACACTGCATTTCACACTTATAGCGGGTAAAATGGTGTGTGGTAAAATAGAATGACACAGATAAAAAAGTATTGAACACAAGGGAGGTGAAAAAGGCATGGGAAGCTGAACAACAGCCTGAAATATGAACAGCGGAGAGAGGGTTAACTTACAGAGCTCCTATCTTTAGTTTTATCCTGGGTTTAACACTTAAGATGCCACAGATGCTCACAACACACATTAAGGTAAGCTGCCTTTTCCTACAACACCTTTTTCAGACGGAATACTTTTCATGCAGTCCTGCCCAGAATAAGTCTGACATGTTTCTCCCTCGGGATCTTTTCGTTTTCAAACTTTACCAGAGAAATATTTCCACCTATGCTCTTGAGCTCTTTTACTTTCATCATTCTTCTGAGGCTTTTGGCTGCCCCGAGAGTGTGAGGGAGTGTACGCCTATTCAGCGTTTTTGCAGCGGTGTCATCTGGGCCCCTTGGTTAACAGAATTTCATTAAGAAGCACTTGTACGCTGCAGACTTCTCAAGGTCCAGGAGTTGTCGCACTGATTATATTTTAATCTAATTATGTACGACTTTTGTGAAGTGTGTGTGGATGTACTAGACAAAGATTAACATGGAGAATAACAACATAGGCGGGCAAGAGGGGAAACATTTGTAATAATTGAGCCACTGATTGCAAGAGTTTAACACAAATAGAAAATCATACAGTAGGGGAGAGCTTATTATAAGGGGCGAATACAAATATGTGTTCTCCTCATCTTAACAAGCTGTAGGCAGTGCAACATGTCATGGCAAGCCTGTGTAACACTGCCCAATGAAATGATGACCACCTGGAGGAGGGGCAGCGAGCAAATATCAAGGTCTTTAACTCGATAATAGAAAATGCTTTGAGAGATATACAGTTGCAAGACAAAGTATGTGAACCCTTTGGATTCTCCACACATAGCGTTGTGTGTTCCTTCCAAACAACTCAACTTTGGTTTCATCTGTCCACAGAATATGTTGCCAGTAGTGCTGTGGAACATCCAGGTGCTCTTTTGCAAACTTCAAATGTGCAGCAATGTTTTTTCTGGACAGCAGTGGCTTCCTCCGTGGTGTCCTCCCATGAACTCCATTCTTGTTCAGTGTTTTACGTATCGTAGATTCGTCAACAGAGACGTTAGCATGTGCCAGAGAGTTCTTTAAGTCTCTAGCTGACACTCTAGGATTCTCCTTCACCTCATTGAGCATTCTGCGCTGTGCTCTTGCAGTCATCTTTACAGGACGGCCACTCCTAGGGAGAGTAGCAACAGTGCTGAACTTTCTCCATGTATAGACATTTTGTCTTATGGACTGTGAACATCAAGGCTTTGAGATACTTTTGGAACCCTTTCCAGCTTTATGCAAGTCAACCATTCTTAATCGTAGGTCTTCTGAGAGCTCTTTTGTGCGAGGCGTGGTTCACATCTGGCAATGCTTCTTAAGAATAGCAAATTCAAAACTGGTGTGTATTTTTTATAGGGCAGGGCAGCTTTAACCAACACCTCCAATCTCGTCTCATTGATTGGACTCCAGGGTGGCTGACTCCTGACTCCAATTAGCTCTTGAAGAACTCTTTAGCCTAGGGGTTCACGTACTTGTTCCACCCTGCACTGTGAATGTTTTGTTCAATAAAAACATGAAAACATATCATTGTTCGTGTGGTATTAGTTTAAGCAGACTGTGTTTGTCTATTGTTGTGACTTAGATGAAGATCAGAACACATTCCAAAGGGTTCGCATACTTTTTCTTGCAACTGTAACTGCCATCACACTGCCAGGACACTGCTGTATTAAACGTTCTCCCTCATAACAGAGGAATACAGACCCAACATGATGTGTGCTGTCTAAATGTGTAATACAATTGCATGTTTTATATTTTTCTGCTATCTGGAGTACTTACAGAGATTCAGTGGCCACCACTCTCTGTGCGAGCCCATAAAGAGTCCCACTGTTGGTGAGGACCACCATTTGGCTGAGGTGGGGGCTGGGCACCTTCTCCTTCCTGTCCTCCGCTGCTCCATGGACTCCTGAAGTCTCCCCCAATGCCTCCTGGGAAACACACAGGTGGACAGGCATGTTAGCAGAGAAGCTAAAATATCTACATTTATAGTATCCCTGACATTTCAGTTTCCAGAGATATAAGAGACGCTTGATGACAGTTGAATGGATCCTCTTCTATATGTAGTTCATATGGAGCGCTTGGTCTGAGTTATTCAGTACAGAATACAGTTAAATGTAGGTGTTATTAGTAAGGTTCCTAAAACTCGTTATACATCAAATTCTTGACTTTTCAAGGACTTTCCAGGAATTTGTGTGCTTAGAATTTAAGCACACAAATCAAGTTAAATCACTGATACACCTAGAAATGCTTATTCTAAACACTGGTAATTGTTTTATTAAAGGTGGGGTAGGTAAGTTTGAGAAACCGGCTCGAGATACACTTTTTGTTATATTCCATGGAATGCTCTTAACATCCCGATAGCAATGAATATCTTAAGTGCTTTGACAAAACATCCATAAAAAAAATGTCATCAGTGGAAGCCGTAGCGCTGTAAAAAGCGCGACCAATCATCTGAGCCGGCCCGGCTAAAATAACTGGATGGCCTACCTGCCTGTCAGCCTTCCACCTGTGCACAAACTTATCTCGTGCCCTCATTGGTCATGTGCGCGTTCGTGTGTGTTGGAGGAGGGGCTCTGTAAGGAAGTGGCAGATTTTTTCCGGCTGTATATTTTCAAATTCTAGCGCACTCGAGCTGGTTTCTCCAAAATTACCTACCCCACCTTTAAGCTCACAGAAATCAAAATAATAATTGTTCAAAAATGAACAAACTTTCAATCTTTTCAATGACCCGTGAGTTATCATCAGAAGACACACATAGACATAAGAATGTACCAGAGTGAGCATTGATTAAAAATCTGATGCATCTTTTTAAATGATTTGTAACCATCAGTGTAAATGTGTTACGGTTTCTAAGGAGGCGCGGCAGAGGAAGAGCCCGCTCCTCTAACCTGACATAACAGATGTTTCCCATGCAAAAATGAAGACTGGTAGGTAAGCACAATCTGAAATTCAATCAACCTTGTGGAACTCGGTTAGATCCAAAGCACACACTCTAAAAATTCTGCTGACCAAACAGTCTTCAACAGAAAGCATTTATCTTCCTTTTGATATATTCCACTACACCTATCCATCCTGCAGCCCCTTTATCCCTCCATTGTTAAATCAATAGGAATAGAAAAAAGAGATATTCCATCTTAAATCCCTTCCCATCAATCACAGTAATCCATTTCTGCATACACAGCCGTTGAGATTCCACACAAGAGGGCAGATCTTATTATTTTCTACAAAGGTATGATGAACAACATTGGCATGAAGGGTCTTGCCCCTTGCAGACGCAAAGCCCCTTGTAACAGCTTCTGGGAGATCTATAGCAATGACAAAGCTAAGGAATGAACGGGAGCGATTAATGCTGTAGCAAACCAAACACTTACATACTGTACTCCTTTGCAATCTGGGTCTAATATTGTGTAGGTGCACCATTATCTCACATGGCAGATTTGAATCACCAACTCACAAACACAGAAAAAAGTTCAGAGTTTCAGAAGATTTCAAAATAAAGAAGTGCGTAAATCAAAGGATAATGTATGAATAAATGGTAACCATCATCAAAAAAAACTAAAATAAATGTAATATAGATTTTGTGATATAAGAGATCTATATCTCACAAGTTTTATCACGGCTGAAGACTAGGAAGAAAGCAGTGATCTTTGATGAATACAAAGCAGTTTTTAAAAACAAGCAGCGGTGTGCACAGATTTAAGAAGATGACGTCTCTTGCATTCTATTCCCTTAAATAAGAGATATAATCGTCCCAGCATACAGGACAAAAATGCAGAGTATGCAGCTCAAAAGACAATTTATGGTTGTCCTGGACCGAGACCGACGATGTAAAAACCGCAACCTTTCCACAACCTCCGAGTTATCTCCCGGCATTCATCAAACCTTCAGTGCTGCAAAAAACATGATCCGTCTGAAATAAAACGTTATCACATTGAGAAGATTAACACTTGAATTTATATTACTTTTACATTTATAGCTAAGGGTATCTATTATCTAATGGCTTCCCCGTGGAGGTTGCAATATGTCTCTCCTAAGAGCAACTCTCTGCAAAGATAATAAGCCTTGTTGCTTTCTAAAGATCAGAAACGTGAATACCATGATGAATGAAACACGGATGGTCAAATCAAATATGAAAAGCGTAAAAAAATAGCAAGTAAAGAATGAAAAGGGAACTCATAACATGACATAATTGAAAAGGATACTCTAACATTTTTAATACACATTAGATTATAAACTTAGAGATCGCTTTATTCCTTCAACTGAATGAATAGCTGCAAGCCTCTGATGTTTAGACCACCAGAATAGAAAGGAAAGGACAAAAAGCACACTGCGATCTTTTTTCTACTCCAGACTTTGTGTCCTTTGGCAACAGACTATAATTCACAGCACGACCTCTCTCCACACCAAAGTCTCCACACCCTGGCCTTTGTACAGCTGGACTTACTGAAAGTTTCGTTATTCTGTACTTAAGGCAAAAAGGGGAGACAGTAAAGCTCCAAACTCATGATGCATTTTGTATTTAATCACTGAAGTGAACAGATGTTTGATTTAGTCATTTTATTCACTGCTTATTTTTGGAGTATGCATCAAGCATAGGGTTGAAATGGTTGACTTATGCTGCTAAAAAATACAATGATTTATGCAAAGCCCCATACTCTTCAACATCAACAGCACAAATAAATGCATGTAATTCCCTTCAGTCCCAACATAGCAGTGTGTGATTGAACACACCCGAAGTTAAATGTCAGCGAGGTCTCAGATCACTGTTAATGGTTAGAGAGGGACAGCCCTAAACACATGACAGCACATAAACATGACTAACAGTGCAGAGGTTATGGAGGTAATCCAGAAGGGCCATTAGTACACACTTAATGCACAAATGATTTAAAATTTGGGCTGTGGTAAAAGCTGTTGAGCAGCAGCGGCTGCTGGCCTTTTGTACCAATGACGTCCCGGATGAACACAAACACGCGAAAAGAGAAAATATTGATGTAATTAAAACTGCTGTTCCTCTTTTTGTCGTGCGTAAATAGTTTGGTGACGCAACATTCAGCATATTAAAAGAAAAGTGCTATACACTGTGGCCAAAACATGCATTAGCACTTGTACTTCTAATCTCTCTCGGCTAACATCCTTTTGTATTCAAAATGCTTTCTTGTTTTTAGATCTGTTGGGGTCACTGACACAAGGCACTTCAAGAAAGCTTTGTTTGAGAACGATTTCTATGAAGATGGCTGCTTTATGTGTATTTTTTAACACAGGTCACGCGTTATGTAACACACATCTTAAGATTTAAGAAACAGTTCCTAGGACATATTACAATATTTTGCTTTGTTATAATGAATGATGTCATTGGGTTGCATTATGAAAGTCAGGCGTGTAGTTGTGTATTCACCTTTAAATCCACCAAACCAATGTTTGTTGCATTAGTCAGTATTACAGCAAAGTCTGGTTTGGTCTATTTTGAATTCTTCCACAGGAGGCTTGACCTTTCATTGACTACCGAAAAGAAGGCTTCTGAAAGACTGTCAGGAGAAATGTTGGGTTGCTTTCCTGCGTAATAACTCTGCGGGGATTCTTCAGGTAACAGTGATGGCTGGACTGAATACAGAAAGTATTTTAAAAAAATAAAACGGAAGGAGAAAAGTAAACAACATCCATTCTGGGATTTTGGGGTTTTACATTTGGGATTTTACTTATACAATTCAAAGGTACGAACAACCTTTTAGAGATGCTCGAAGCTCGACAGCTGGTGGCAACAGTTTTATTTGTACCTGATGTGGGTGTCAAAAAGTTCAGACTTCATGTTTATTAGTTATTTAAATGTTTGATCTGCTATTATCTTTCTCAAAATGGCAATTATGATTTGACGTTAAAGTATTAAATTATGTTTTTGTTGCTGTTGCCCTTTGGTGCCCCTGAATATCTTAATATTGTTTGGGGTTATAAACATGCAAATGCTTTTTGACATTTGCATGTTTATATAATACAAACACTTTAATGCAATTTGAATGCTTTTGCATGCATCTGCATAATATTGTAAAAGATTCTGAGAGAAAAAAAAGTATATTTCTTCCCAAAAAAGACATGACAGATTAACCTCTCTGCTTTTTTGACTTCATAAACCGTTAGCCTTTTTAACTCAGTTATTTGTGTGGCTGTTGGCAGACATGCACCAGAATGCAGCTGCTGAAATCCTCACATTTATCAGGAAACTGGGAAAAAGAGAATTTCAAACTTCTAAAAATAGCTTTTACACAAAGATAAATAGATAGTCTCCAGTCATAACAGACCTACTGTAATCAACTGCAGTGTAACCTGATTTGTTCAAAGACACAACTGTGCAAAACAAATGATGACTTCACTTTCATGAAGACACTCGATCAAAATGACAAATGACTTCAGCGAGACAAAAGTAAACCAACTCCATGCTCCTGCCGCATTGCCAAAGATCAGCAAAAGAATGCCATATGGACAAATTTAACATCAGTGAAAGATAGTCATACAAGGGCCTGAAAAATAGGGATGTGGCATACCCTTTTCATATGCCATGACTTACGGTGAAGAGGTCAAACTTCATTTGATTTACACCCTGCAGCTGCTGAAGATATTAGGAGAAGTTTACTTCAACAGCAATTTCTCTGCGTTCCCTCCGAGATAAAATAATAAATAGCTTTTTTCATTGAGGAGGCGTAGGGTTAGACAACTAAAACAGACTGATGAACATTATTCCGTGGAGCTTATGAACAATTTCGATGGCGTACAAACACTTAAAAATATCTCTATGTAAGAACATAATCTATCTTTGACCATATTGTGGTATGTAGTATGTTTGTTCTTGTAAGAAAATAGCCTTCATAGGAAATAAAAAGCTTAAATTCATAGTTTTTTTTTTACCAATAGCTCCATGGAAAGAAACATAATGAGAAACTATTTTTGATAATAGCAAACTGTATGTCACTGGGTTTTGTATACCTTGGACTCTGAGAGCACGTGCAAGGCATTTTTTTTCTTTCTGATTTCTCCGACAAAGGTTGAAAAGCTGGAGGAAAAAAAAGCTATGAAAAAGTTGTTAATTCATAACACAAGAAATAGTTTCATGCAGTCCTAGGAAACGAGTATGGGTAATTTCCTTAAATGCCACTCATTTAATCTTTCACACGCTACCGGCAATCTGCTAAAAACTCATATTTATTGGCAGAATGGAATTCCAGTCATTAGCATGTGACATTAAAGCCCTTATGGAGTCGATTCAATGTTCTTGTCTCAAAGCCAGAGCCAGAGGGTGGGCACACACTCTCCATGCAGTAGATAGAAGGACATTTTACAAAAAGCTGCTTTGTTTTAAAACATTTTGATCAATCGCGTTAGTAGAAAGAAAATGGTGTACTGATTTCTTGAAAGTAAATATTCACTTCAGTGTAACAATGATAAAAGCATAATCTTTAAGAAAAATGGTAGCCACAATTCCAGTTCCATGTTAGACGCTTTTATCCAAAGCGACTTACATACTCAATACTGTGGGCAATCGCCACAGGAGCAATTTGGGGTGAAGTGTCTTGCCCAGGGACACAACGACATGCTGACTGCAGTAGGGTTTGAACTTGTGCTCCCCTGATACGAACACCAACGTACTAGTCCACTGCGCCACATTCCTCCTCCACACTACTACATTTAAATCTTATGTTCCCTCCATGAACAGGCCTTTATTTTTGAAAAATCTCTAAGATACGATTATGCAGCTAACAAGGACTTTTTTAAATATGTGCTATGAATAGCCTGTCAATCTATTCCGTCAAAGTGTAAGATTAGAAATTAAACATCATATTCTGCAATCAAGGTACGACTAGAAAAGGGATGCAATGCAGTTTCCCTGGAGTTGATTCCATTTGATGAACAACATGTTTTGGATTAGGGGTAATTCTGAAAAGCTGGTTTATTTTAAGACCAACAGCCACATAAGCAAGTGAGACCAAAAGTACATTTCCAGCCTTGCAGGTAATAAACAAGGTTGGCAACCTCCGAGGTGGATGCACTGAAGGGTACAATCTGTCCACCGCTGGTCCAGAGGAACAGAGAGCGGTCTGATAAAAGGTCTTGAATCGAGTTACTGAACCAAAAGAACCAGACAGGAGGACTATTGAACCTGATAAATGTAAGTGGTGCTTGAAAAATGTCGATTAGAGCATTATGCTTTAAAAAGTGGTTGCAATTCTAGACAATTTGATCTAAATTCTAAAAAGAGACACATTCAATATGTTTTCTACAGGCTCCATTAGCCTTCTAGACAGGAACAGACGGACTTTCAATTTTAAGTAAATAGAACAGTTTGGGAGTTATCAACACAGTTATGTAAATTATTTAATCAGGGCGGAGGAAGTAGGAGGTCTTTACTGATGACAGTAATTAACATTTCTTCTAAAGCTAATCTGCCTGATTTTAATTGTTTGAAACAAAGTATGACAGACTAAATGAAAGAGAAAATATTTTCTGAATACAAAACAAAGCACTGATAATGAAGACCATTAGCATATTTCACAGCGATATCCACTCAGTGGCAATAGTCGCAAAATTACAAATAACAACTTGTAAAAACACTGGTTATCATGTGTTATGTCTATTGATTATACACTTTTTATATTTTGCATTCGTTTTAAGATTTCCTTTCCTAAATTGATGAAGTATCTTAGCTAGTACAGCTACCCATGCTGTCTACAAATATAGATAGCAACAGCCCAAGGTATTTTTAAGAATAAACCTTTATCAGGATTCTCCTTGAGGAAAATAAAGACATGCATGTGATCTTTAGTTTGCAGAGCTGGTCACATACAGAACAAGGGCTGTATGTTACCAGCTCTAAAAGCTAAACATCCTGCTTGCTATGCTAGCCGTTAGCCCTTTGCTAGCATGGTCAAGCATCAGCTAATGACCTTCACATGCGGGGGCTAGCTAGACTTTTTAAAATTACAAGTCAGTCCACATCGAAGCATTTTCCCATCTCTTTGAATACTTCACATGAAAAATAATTAATGTTCACTGATGACATTTGAACCAAAACGTCTTCTGCCCATTGTATTAGACAGAAGGTAATATCTGTGTAGGTGTCTACATTCGTATCCGTATAATGTGAATTTTCGGGCTAAAAGCAGAATTATTATTTCTTTGTGAGCTCACTGTGTTTTATTATCTGTCTGGCGCTGGTGCTCAGACAGAAGTGGCCCCTGAGTTAATGAACCGTTTTAAGCAACCCAGTCTCATGGCATTTCGTGTTCACCAACACGATTTTTAATCTATTGATTCGTGTTCACCAACACGATTTCCCCCTTTTTTTTTTTCGTGTTGCACAGCACGATTTTAAAAGCAATATATTTCTACGGGTAATGTGTTTTGTGCCTGCAGCACGTCTTTTTCTTCGGTCGGGTCGTGGAAGACCGGAAGCTGTGTGGTTCATAAAAACATGTTCTTACTCAATATCAAGCCACAATTATTGCTTTTATTTCAAATCGTATAATTTCGGACTTTTGTTGCAGTCTGTGAGGAAAATAAATGGGGCTCAGAGCCTCAGAATACTGAAATCTGTATTTTTTAAATCTTTTTTCCTTCTAATTTGTTATTCTTTTCAAAATAACACACTGTTATTTACTCACCAATAACACACAATTATCCTTGCTTGTATTTATTGCTTTAATTTCATAATCTCGTGCTTTTTTGGCATCCGTCAGGAACTGAATTTAAAAATAACCAGAAACAGACGTAGGCATTTCGAGCAATTACCCAAGATTCTCAGCTATGGTTTAAGCTCACTGATTGGATGTATTAGCCGCAATGCATGCTGGGATTTGGTGTTTTTATGATATTAAATCCGTAAAACATTTAAAAAGAATAAAATAATACTTAATTCCGAGTGTTCTTGCTTTTCTCTTTGAAAGTCATCACATAACGTCATTGTAATACACGGTTTGGCTGCATTACATATTACAGATCTGCCGTAGTTCTTTATTTAGAGAGCCCTGATGAGAAGACCTTTGGAAAAACTGGAAGAAATGCCGCCGAAACTGAATACTTGACGTGGATCATAAATATATCAACAATTAAACAACATCTTCAATTTCTCTTCACACAATACGTCTCCTTGCAGTATCAACACTAATTCGGCTGACTTTTACATTTGATCTAATTTGTAGATAGGTTATATTTACACCATAACGGTGCACAGCTGATATAAAAGGACTTGTAGTTTTTAAAGATATTACTGATTTTCTTTGAATATAAGAATGTAAATACTGAGTCTGAAATAGTATAGCAATATGCTGTAAAATGATGTGAAAGCATGAATAAAACTACACATCTTCAGATGTTGTACATACATAAGTGTCCTACACTAATAATACAAAGTTATTATGGCTGTGTGTACCTTGTGTGCACCGCCTAGTGGTTAAAGCACGTTATTGAATTATTGTTTTTATGTGTTATATTTGATTACAAATATATTAAGAGTACATACTTTCATAGGGGGAAAGTAGAAGGTCTGTGATAGAAATATAGAATATAAAAATCAACCTTTGAAAAAAAAAAGATCTATCAAATATCTCTCCTGATTGTTGGCACTTGACAATCAGGAGAGATATTTGATAGTTGGTGCTTGAGAAGACTAAACATGTATCTGCAATTGACATGAATGGAAACGAGTAATAAAGTATATTCATCACTCGTTATTCTCTACTAATAGTTAATTAAAAACGGTATGTAATTGCTATTTTGCACATCCCTTTCAAGATTTTCAAAGATTTATTGACATATCATATACACAACTACGGTGTATGCAATGAATGAAAATCTTGGGTAACAGGTTCCTCAACAGCACATTACAAGACATCTATCAATATGTGTGTACCTCCACCATTAAACTGTCATATTCTGCACATTTCTTATTCTATCTATCTACATAAGAGTATAATACATATGTTTAATAATAAACAAATAATAAACAAATAAGTGCTTCAACATAGTTAACATTGCAGGAAAGCAATATATTAATTAGACGTTAAGTACTTTGTCAGGCTTAATATGTATCTGTAGATAGATACCCCCAAAGTTTTTTTCTTATTTAAAAGAAGACCTTAATCTAAAGTATTATTTAATGTTTAAATAAAGGTTAATTCGTTTTTCTGTTTTGCACCTCCTCCTATTAATATCTTTGTACATCCAGCACTAAACTGTTTTATTGTAGAGATCACTTATAGTATCTTCTTGATTTTTTATATTCTATATTTCTATCACAGACCTTTTACTTTCCCCCTATGAAAGTATGTACTCTTAATATATTTTTAATCAAATATAACACATAAAAACAATAATTCAATAACGTGCTTTAACCACTAGGCGGTGCACACAAGGTATACACAGCCATAATAACTTTGTATTATTAGTGTAGGACACTTATGTACAACATCTGAAGATGTGTAGTTTTATTCATGCTTTCACATCATTTTACAGCATATTGCTATACTATTTCAGACTCAGTATTTACATTCTTATATTTAAAGAAAATCAGTAATATCTTTAAAAACTACAAGTCCTTTTATATCAGCTGTGCACCGTTATGGTGTAAATATAACCTATCTACGAATTAAAGTCAGCGGAATTAGTGTTGATACTGCAAGGAGACATATTGTGTGAAGAGAAATTGAAGATGTTGTTTAATTGTTGATATATTTATGATCCACGTCACATATTCAGTTTCGGCGGCATTTCTTCCAGTTTTTCCAATGGTCTTCTGATCAGGGCTCTATAAATAAAGAACTACGGCAGATCTGTAATATTTAATGCAGCCGAACCGTGTATTACAATGACGTTATGTGATGACTTGCAAAGAGAAAAGCAAGAACACTCGGAATTAAGTATTATTTTATTCTTTTAAAATGTTTTCCGGATTTAATATCATAAAAACACCAAATCCCAGCATGCATTGCGGCTAATACATCCAATCAGCGAGCTTAAACCATAGCTGAGGATCTGGGTAATTGCTCGAAATGCCTACGTCTGTTTACGGTTATTTTTATTTTGAAATTCAGTTCCTGACGGACGCCAAAAAAGCACGAGATTATGAAATTAAAGCAATAAATAAAAGCAAGGATAATTGTGTGTTATTGGTGAGTAAATAACAGTGTGTTATTTTGAAAAGAATAACAACTTAGAAGGAAAAAAAGATTTTAAAAATACAGATTTCAGTATCCTGAGGCTCTGAGCCCCATTTATTTTCCTCACAGACGGCAACAAAAGTCCGAAATTATACGATTTAAAATAAAAGCAATAATTGTGGCTTGATATTGAGTAAGAACATGTTTTTATGAACCACACAGCTTCCGGTCTTCCACGACCCGACCGGAGAAAAAGACGTGCTGCAGGCACGAAACACATTACCAGTAGAAATTCTTTCACACACACATACGGGTATTGGGCCGAGGGCGACACTGTACTTCCGGTATCCGCCATTTCACGCGAGGTGCAAGCAGAATATCAGTCTTAATCAATATCTAGTCAACTCTAAAATACCACATATATGCAATGGCATGATAATATTATTGTGACAAGTGGGGTATTCACCTGGGGCCTATACTACGAAGCTGGTTCAACCTAACCTGGATATGTTTGAGTTAGCCGGTTGGCCTAATCCAAAACATACGCGCTCTCGCTAAACTGTACTACGACGCTGGTTATCAAGTGGATCGCTCAAGCCAGCCGTGTCCTATCTAGTTAGGTGCGCGTTCACATGAAAGGGGTGGTATTTGGAGCATTCGACCAATCACAAACATGGAGAAGCGTACTGACAGCGCAGCGTCATACTTCCTGAATGAAAAGTGAACTTTAATACTAGTCAAAAATGAAGAAGTTAAACTTTAAACATCCATGACTTAAACACTTTATCCAGGATAAAAGCCACATAGCTGCACCTGCAAGGTGAATACAGCTGGCAAAAGAAAAAGTGTTTGAATGCGTACATTAACAGGTTTATGATATCACTGCCCCGTCTAAAACACGATCTGACTTTAATTACATTTGTCGAGTGTTTCGTCAACTTAATGTGTTGCTTAAAATAATACTTCTGCATACAGTATGTGACACTGTGAGTGTTGCACGGCCAGATACGGCTCAGCTGACTCGGATAAGGAGATATATGATACATTATGAAGTGATATGCCGCGGACTGTACTTAATGTATTCTGATCCGGGTACTTGTGTTGTGGCAGATATGTAAGTAAGCTTTCTTAACGCTAATGTTATAATAGTCTGATTGCTCTGAAGATGGGAGGTGATATTATATTAATGTTCACGTTCACAGTCGGTGATTTTTGCCGGCCGTCTTTCCTGCATCGGCAGCTTTTCTGTATTTCCTTTCTCCTGTAATATGACTTGATCGCTTTAAACTCCGCACACTGAGCTCTGATTGGTCAGCAGGCAGTGCTTTCACTGAGTTGAGCTCTTAGCCTGCAACCTAACCTGGTCCCGACCAGGTTAGCCGCTAAGCATAAGTTACCATGGAGATCTAGCCTGCTAAAAAGAGAACCAGCTTCGTAGGACCGGAAAGCCGGAGTTTCCCCTGAATTTAGCCGGCTAAGCGAAAACCTGCTTCGTAGTATACCCCCCTGGTGTTTCCAGAGATTAGACGTAGATGCAGCCAAAATCGACGAAGGCCACTTTCGAGGGTCGTTTTTCCATACATCTGCAGGCAGTCTGTAAGGGCAATCCGACAACCCACACAGCTCTAGTTTACGCTGGTAACGACCTAGAGCACACCCCTCAAGTCCAGAGATGTAATCCGAAGACATGCAGCGATTTCTTCGGTCGTTAATTCAGAAAAAAACCTAGTGCGCTCTGCCTGGCTACGTTAGCTAGCTGTTTATATTTGCACCTCCAGGATATTTGCACCTCCAGGAAAATGCCGTATTTATATATATATATATGGCGCGCGTTGCATTGTGGGTAGCTCGAGACGTTACTGTGTGTGAAAGAATACATTGCTTTTAAAATCGTGCTGTGCAACACGAAAAAAAGGGGGAAATCGTGTTGGTGAACACGAATAAATAGATTAAAAATCGTGTTGGTGAACACGAAATGCCGTGAGACTGGGTTGTTTTAAGACCTTGGATAAAGACGAGTAATAGAAGGAACTAAAAAGTCCCTGTGACAGACAGATCATTTCAGTCTTTTGTTAGTTTTTATTTCAAAGAGCCTGTGCCTCTGGATAACATTTAACAGAGGTAACGCCCTGAGCATACTCAAGTCATTCAAACTTTTGACTTGGTAATATACAGCTGTCACAGATATAACTAAAGTGTGTTCGGATTTCCAAAGGGAGGTTCTGTGAATAAATAAAAAATCAAGAACCGAAAGAATTGAACTATTCATATCTTAGACTGCACTGTAACTTTTAATGTTTATTTTATTAGCTTTTCTTTTTAATAACTGATTTTAAATGCCATTTTCTTAATGTCTTTCATTTTTCTTTTAATGTTTCTTTTATTACCTTTTACTTTTTTTAAATGCCTTTGTCTGAATGTCTTTCATTTTTGTAAAGCACCTTGAATTGCCTGGTGCTGAAAGGTGCTATATAAATAAACTTGCCTTGCCTTGCCTAAAGGGCTCTTTAATGACTTGAGTTACTTTGTCGTAGAAACCTTTATACATTCATAGTCTTATTTGAAATGCTCTACTAATGACCACATTATGCTTTTAGGGGATAACATATGCTTACTATAGTCAAAGATTGCAAGGAACTGTGTAAATTAATGGAAAATACATTAATCAAATCAACAGATCCAGTCTTGTCTTACTCAAATAAAGTATTTTTCTTATCATAAAACACTTGATACACACTCAATACTTGACAAAACGTTGGCCTTAAATGTTATTAATACTGGCTAGAGACCATCAAACCCAATGTCTCCGTCAGTGAGAAGTTTGTTCGTACTTCGGCTCTTCGGTGTGGTCTCTTTTTCATTTCGGACCAAAATCATCTTCCGCTCTGTCTGCATCTGCAGAAGCTACATTTAAGGTCAAAATATTCTCCTGCAGTCTTTGTTCCTTCATCTTTTTCTCACTCGTAGTGCACACTCAGCTCTGTGTCCTCACCGCCAGGCAATGGTATCATTTGATCGTTGATCAATAATTAATGTGAACGGTACGAAACAGAACAGCAAGTCAGCATATGGAAGTAAAGGCACCTTTCAGCAAGAGTTTATATAAAGATATATTTCTAGTGTAAGAAAATAAACGCATATATGCCAAAACACAAATCGATGTTTAAGCACTGTAAGAGATATTTCACTACAAGCACATTGGTTTTAAGACAAACCATAATTCAATTAGAAATATTTGATAACGATAATACCCCAAAGCCTTCAGGAGGAATTAGTTTACTTTATTCTGTCAACTTTGCTAACATCCAGTAGTTGAGAAGGAACAGCTTGCTTAACAGTGCAAACTTAAGAGCTTTTGTACAGTGAGGAAAAGCAAAAGGGGAAACTACTTTTTGTTGGTCTCCCGAAACATTTCCCTGTGTGGACCAACAGCATTGTTTGGTGAAGACATCAAGCATCAAAGCCTGGGGAGCTTATCTAGTCTTGTGTAATGATTAGAAATGAATCCCTGGAATAACCAATAACAAGAAAACATATAAAACAAATGTCTAGGGAGACATTTTTAAAGAGATAAAATCTTTGACCATAACACATTAAAACAGCAGCTTGATGTCTATATCAATCCCTGCTGTTTTTCATCCAACAGATCAAAGACGACAGCCTGAGATAATATATAAGAAGCTGAAAATGACTCTTAATGAGCAGACAGTTAAAACAGAGTGTGTGTGTGTGTGTGTGTGTGTGTGTGTGTGTGTGTGTGTGTGTGTGTTGTGTGTGTGTGTGTTGGTGGGTATATGTACGGTACAATCATTGTGTGGTATGCATCATATAATGAGATTCTGCAACCCTTTATGATATTCATATGGGACATGTAATCTTCTTCCCATAATGCCTTAGAGAGAAAGTGGCACCAAAGCTTCGTATTGATCTGAGCGAAGAGTGCAGGATTTAAGTCCACAGGGAAAACCCACAAAAACTCTGTAGCATATTTTAGATTTTATATAGGCCATACTTTCCTACTTAACATCACTTTCTCACCATTTTCTGAACACAAAACCACCCAAAAGCTTGGTTCCCATTCAACGCTGCTGCAAGAGTGCACTGGGGGAGCAGACGATGGCGATTGCTCCCACAAGTAGCCACAGTCTGCATTGTAGGCCGCGAGTTTATCTTGGCTCTGACAAATTCTCAGTTTTTCTAAAGTGCTGACTTAAGCCCACCTCTGCTCTGCATCTATTTTCTCATTGAGTTTTCCCTGCACATCCAACGGGTGATTTGTTGTGGGCAGCTCAATTTATAGCAAAAGCCTGAGGGAGTGTTGAGGTGAATATGGGAGGCCCTATCAGTCAGCAGCAGAAGACACCTGAGAAGTCTGTTGAATCCACCATTTAAACTGCGTGAAGTATGATAAACACCTGGGGGTTGACAGGAAATAGTCCTCAACCTAAACGACTGGTAAGAAAAAAGTTATGCAAATGAGGTAATACTTTAAAGGTCCCGAAACCTGTTTTTGAATTAGCTTAGATATAGTAGTCTACCAGAGTAAATATCCTAAAATAAGCCAAATTCAAGCATCAGTGTAAATCAGAATGAACATTTAAAAAAGGATCCATCAATAGACAGAAAATACATTTATCTTTTATGTGCTATCTCCTGCTAATTTCCTTCTTAATGCTACATTAAGTGCTTTTGAATTTACAACCAAAAACAAAGACTTTGGAAAAGGTTCAAGGCGTAGGACTCTATAGTGAAAAGTGAAAACAAATCTGGTTCCTGCACCATACAAATAATAACAAGGGAGCTTTGACCCAATAACCCTAAGAATTGTGAGCTTTAGAAAACAGCAGTTGCAATAAAATCTTACTTTAAAAGTAAAACAACTTTCAACTTTTATTCTCCAGCAAAGTAAAACAAAATAACATCCTTAACCTTGAAAGGTTGAGAAAACTCATAAAAAAAACTCATAAATTGTCATAAAGGAAGCTTCCAGCTGGGGTGTTGAAAAGTGATCTCTAAGGCTGCGGCCACACGAGGACGAAAACGGCTAAACGCATAGGATTAACGCAAACGCAATCGCAAACAAGCTTCCGTCCACACGCAATAGTTATCCGGATAGTGTCTGTCCACACGAGACCGCTCCGTTTAGCTCCAACCGCTGGAGAAGCTGCAGTACATATGCAGGAGCCTGTACGTGGCGCTGTAACTTCCTCCACAAAAGCAGCGAAGAAGAAGGTTGTCATGGTTGCCCTTCTGTTTATTCTCCGCGGTGGGGGCCGAGGGAACCGGGCAGAGTTTTTCGCCAGTCAACGTGTATTAAAGTTTAAATCTTCCGGACAAAATTATAAAAGTGCCGGTCAAAGGTCTTCTTTGTTATTTATTGAGCTTTAAAACAAATGAATAACGACTCTATATAATATAATAATAATAAAATACACGGAGCCTCTCTTTTTCCTCCCTCTCTTCGGACAGCGTCAGTGTCTGTCTCATGCAGCATCTGATCCAGTAATGAGTGACCCGGCCGACAGTAAAAATAAACATATTTATAACTAGTTTAGGGAGTTTGAGAGGTAATTAAAATAGCTAAGGGTGATGATCTGACTTGAAGTGTGTGTTTTGCTGCAGCGGGAGGAGCTGCAGGTGAGCAGAGCTGCGTGTCTGCGTCCTGTCAGATTAGACTTCACTCGCGTTTAGGTCCATATCGAGAGAAAGATAAATAATCTGAATTCAGGGTGCAGTTTACTTTGACGCGGGGGTGAGCAGCAGAGGTGGGGAGAGGCGGGGCTATTGCCTCATCATTATTGCTGTAGATGTTGCACAAACAACTGTAGCATGGTAAGTAAAGCAAGTAAAGCAAAAAAAAATTAACGCCACTAATTATTTTAACGCGATTAACGCATACATTTTTTTCCTCGGCCGCCCCAGTTTCAGAGCGCATCAAGTTTAAAATACCATCTATACAATCCAAGCACACTGCTGATGCCGACAGACCCGCTCCTGCCGCCCGCTTACAGCAGACCACACTTGAAAGTCTGCGGGGGAGACGCCTGGACACGTCTACGAGCAGCAAACTTTCAACAAAGATCGCTAAATGGGTGGCGACAGCTTGCAGGCCAATTAACATTGTGGAGGACGAGGGGCTGCGTGATATAATTCGGGTCGCATCCAACGACTGCACTTATGAATTGCCTTCCAGAGCCACCACTGTGTCGAAAATACACAACTTGTATGAAGTCCAAAAAGCGAAAGTAGAGGAGGATTTAAGAAAGACTTCCACAGTTGCGCTCACCGGAGATTATTGGACTTCACTCAGTAATGACAGTTACCTCGGGGTCACAGCGCATTATTTTGACCCACAGTGGGAACTTCAGTCTCATGCTTCGACAGTAATGAAAACAGAGGAGCGGCATTTCGCCGACAACTGCGACGACACACACACTTGAATTGAGGCGAATATTTGTAATGTTCAGAGGTTGTTGTGTTTAATATTCATGATAATATTTTGTCATCGTTCAAATTATAATAAACAAACATTAGCATATTTGTCCACTCATATGTTGATAAGAGTATTAAAAACTTGAAAAATATCCCTCTATGGAACATTTAGAACAGATACAAAATGTGCGATTAATTTGCGATTAGCTATGGACAATCATGCGATTAATCGCGATTAGAAATTGTAATCGACTGACAGCCCTAGTTATTTTCAACCAAATATCTCTCAGAGGGGCGTGGGGAGGGGCTCCTTATTTTGATCTATAGTAAAAGACAGTGAATCAGCACTTTTGAAACAGGGCTGAAACAGAGGGGTTTATGGGATGCTACAATGATCTGTTTGGTATTTGGAGACAAACACTTCAGAGACATCTTTTGTATACAGTATATCAGAGACCTATAATATATTGACTAAAAACAGTATAATAGGGGACCTTTAAGTTCAGCACAAGAATGGACTGAGCTGAATAGTAAGCAGAACACACATGAAAGGATTTGTATTATAGTGCATTATTCTGCTTCTGTCTGTCACCCTTGGAGATTTGACACAGGAAGTTTAGTTATGGTATCTAGGGCAGTGCTTCTCAAAGTGTGGTCCGCGGACCACTGATGGTCCGTGAGCGCCCCCTAGTGGTCCATGAGTATATTGGTAACATTTCACATTTGAAATAAATAAATACATTTAAGTTTTCCGCACTCTCGCGGGAATATCTCCGGAATGGAACGAGCTTAAGTTTCACTTTCTATTGCATGATAAAGCCCAGGGCAACACCTTCATCACACATGTTGTCACTTGTTTGTACCATTTCAGGCGATTTATAATCTGTTCTAGAAAAACGATGTGTTTTGGGATATTTGTGGAGTTAGGTGGTCCGCGAGTGTTTTTTTATTGGTTAAGTGGTCCTTGGTATGAAAAAGTTTGAGCAGTGGCGAGCCGTCAGGGCCCTCTAGGCCTTCTGTGAGAGCCTAAGATATTCTAAAAAATAATATTTGAAAACATAAAAAAAATATTTTTTTTAATATTTTGTTGTTGTTAGATTTTTAATTAATTTTACCAAAATAACTTGATTTAATTGTATTTAAAATAACATTTCCAAATAAATAAATCCTTCGAATCTGCCTGTTCAGTTTCTGTTAGAATGTGAAGGGTTAAATGCCGTCTCTGCGAGTTATGTGAAGACGGGAGAGCTTGTTGGTCCCTCTCTACATTCACAGAGGGCCCGCTATAGTAACTCAACGAGAGAGTAATGTCATATGACAGTACAATTGACCAATCATATCTTCCCTCTAAATGGGCGGGCTTTATTTTCGCGGACTTTATGACAAGTTCCGCCCGCTGTGAAGTCTATGCAAGTGGTGCAGTGACGCGTCCTAATACCCGGAAGTAAGCCGCGCTCGGATTCCCTCGACAGAAAGCAGTGGGATTTCTCCATAGGGTTTTGGAAAATAGCTGGAAATAAGGTCTGTGGAAAACGAACCTGTTAGATAAATGCACATTTTGTTCAGCCGGATAATATCCACATGTCTACCCTACTTTTATTATTTTCAAATCATAAATCTAAACGATAGATTTATGATCGATAGATTTATGATTAGCATAAGTTCGTTCATGATGGCTCACTTCAGTGATAGTGATGATATCGTTGCGAAATTATTAACCGAGTCATTTTCAAGATTGAGTTCCAATGATAAACTGGAGTGGCAAAGGATCAGCTGCATGACCTGCCATCAAGTGCTTCATCCAAAAGGACGGGAGGATGGACTTTGTGTTTAAGTGATTTGATCATCAAAGGTATAGGCCATTTTCAATGTGGGCCGCCGTGCCGACATAATTCATTTGTAATTGCTACTTGGCTGTGGGTGCCCTGTCATGATAGGTGTTTATATAAATGGTGTTGTTCTGTGTGGTAGAGGGTCGCTGTCATTGATGCGTTTTGCACCTCGGCCGCTATTTTGATATTCCGCTGAAGTATACGCTGTGACGTAATATCTCTTCTTTTTTTTCGAGGGAAGGGGGGTGTGGGGGGGTCAGAGGGCCTAGGTATAAAAGTCACGGCTCGCCACTGAGTTTGAGAAACACTGATCTAGGGGGATCAACTTTCTCCTCATCACAGCTGAGGAGCATGACCTACAGCTGGGCCTATCAATTAAGTGTGTTTGTGCGTTCCACTGAATGCACCACAAAATGTCAATAATCACATATCCTCACAACTACAGTGTAAACAGACACACCATGGAGCTTAATTATGATCTATAATCCCTGTCAAATGGCAATCCCCTCTGGCGTGTTGCACCGTTGACAGAGAGACAGCAGGCCACAACAGAGAGGCCAGGCTGGACAGTGATGTGCCCTCGTGAGACACATAACTAATGACTGCATTCAGTGTCCTTTGTGTGTGTGTGACATTAGCCAGTGTCTCTCTTCAGTGTGTGTATGAGCCGTGCCAAAACAGTGTAGCAAATCAAAACCACAACACATGCTTAAGGATTATCACTTTGCTGCTAACACGAAGAGAGTGTGAAAAGAGTCAGAGACAGGGAGTGCGTAATGTCAAACTGACCATTAGGCCCATGCACTTATATGTGTGTTAATGTGTCTGTTAAATTCCCTTTCTGTTTGTTTCTATGTGTTTTTTTGTCTGTCGTGTTGTGTGTGTTTTGTGTGCATCTCTGCAAGCAACCTCAGTGCCAGATGACTGCTGCCAAGGCAGAAATGACCGGGCTTCTCATTCCTGTTTCAGCGCCAGGCTTGAAAAAGAACAACTCTGTGCTAAAACTCAGTATCCAGGAGCAAATATATGCACACACAAACACACATCTAATCAACTTGAAACACATTGTGGGCTGCCTTGAGAAACTGTAAGACTCACATCAAACAGAACAAAAACTAATAATGTCTTATGATCCTATCGTCTTGCCAAGGCCAATAGTGGAATAAATAAGTAAACACTGATATAAATATGCATACAAACAGGGCATTGTATATTCAGTCAGAAGAACTGAATAAACTTGGCGGAACAATTCAAAAATAGTTGAGAGGCGTGTAATCACTGACACACATCTGCTATAAATGATAGGACAAACAGATACAAAATAAATAAATATGGGAAGAAATTAGGGAAAAAGTAAATACTGGTGGTTTAAGTATTGAGATAAGTGAAACGATGGTGAAACGATGGTGAACCAAAGGTGCGCGGCTCTCTTTACAAAGTGGCCTGCAGCACTCAACAGCTGCCACCGCTGAACTTCCTGGCAAAGACAATATGGATGCATAGATGATCTTATAAAACCTGCCAAAAGCAATACCCACAAAGGATTTTGAATTGTTCTTCCCTTCAGGTAAAACATTTCAGTTCGGAACTTCGCATCAGGTAAAAGAGACACACTTGAAGTAAAAGCTGGTGTTGATGACAGCGTGTGGGATTAAACATAATGTAACAAGTGAACAAGGCAATTACATGGCTTCTACTCTCAGAAGTTTCTCCCTAAACTCGACCTTACAAACACGCTCAATGAAATATTCAAAGTCCAAAGGGAGTGAACTCGTAATAAAAACTGTCAAACCCAATGAGGCAATCAGAAATAACGGAGGCAGAGAAAGAAAACTTAAAAAAGGGGATGATCTTTTACTTTTCCCCCGTGGAGCTCCCAATTCAAGCTGAGGCCACGCTGTACCCGAGATGAGATGGAATCTCGCTGCCGTTCATAAGGGACTCGGAGTCATTACCATCACCTTGGATTTGGAATAAAACATTTGCGACGGCAGACCAGAGGATCAAAACCGCAAGGATTTGGCGGCTCAATTGAAATGCAGTGTGCAATTAACTTTATAATCTGTTTACAAATTAGGTCTACCCTGCTGCAATCTCTGGAGTGTGTGGGTGTGTATTTGTATGCAGGGGGAGTGTGTTTGTGTACTCAACATGAATACATTCTCACTTTGGGGTGAGCACACCTTTATTAAAAAATGAAGGTTTATAATCCATATGGAAACTGGATGTAAATTGTTATAAATGACAAGAATGTACATTGGCTGTGGAAATGAGAGCGCTACACAAAATGTGTGTTTGTGAGATTAATGCAGATCATTATGTTATCAGAAAGCAGAGAAAAAGCAAGACGGATGAAAAAGAAAAGGGAGAAAGGGAGTGTTCTGTAAGTTTGAAAATGGGCCATTTTTCCAGCATTAAATGATTTATTGAAATGAGCAAAAATAGTTTAGCATCTGAGAAAAGACAGACTAAAAGCATTTGCCAACACATTAGAGAAAAGATGGGTGTAATTACGCAGTAGTGTCCTCCCTCTGAAATGTTTTAAGTAGATCTAATATCACGCAGCCTGTGACGGCCAGGGAGTGATGTGATTACGCTCATCTGAAATATGTGTGTGCATGCAGGCGTTAAAAGTCCAACATGGTTTTGTCTCGAGAGAACTCACCCTTACTCCCCCCCCCCCAAAAAAAAAAACATGTGTCTGTTCTCTTTCTCCACCCAGTCTGTCCATTGTCTGTTTGTGTTCATTTAAACACTTTAGATAATATACTTTCTTCACAGCTGAGCACAGAGCTCGTCCGACATTTGAAATGGCTTACATGTACAATTGAACCAGAAAGTAAATAGGGTTGAAATCAATGCTATAGTTGAGTGAAGAAAACATGTTGCTGCAGTACACTGCCTAACACAATTTAAAGTGTTGTTAATGCATCCATTTTGTATGTCTTATTGGTTTTTCTCCCGTCTGCCTTGCTGCTTAGGTCTGCTTTAGTTTCTTGTTGTATTCCCTCTCCTCAGTGCAGAGCTAAGCTATAAACATCACAGCAGAGTAGCCAGCATTGCTATCACAGCAACATGCCATTGTTCTGCAGTGTCAAATAAATGCTTTTGTTTTAGAATGGGGCTTTGGATGCTGTGTGCTCCCTCCTGTGGAAAACTGATGATTATATCTGCATGCAGAAGTGATGCTGGTTGGAAAACACTGCCCTCTGTTCACCGCACTTTACATTCTGATGGGATTTACTTTAAAGATTTGATTGGTGTTGATGGTTCCCATAGCCTTTGTTATTAGACCGTTATTGGCATTGACAGTCACCTGACAACTTCACAGTCCAATTCAGTTCCAGCTGGTTTTTTTTACGTTTAAATAACGCTTCAGAGCCAAAAAGAAAAACATTAGATGGCACATTTAATTGTTTGTCCTGGAGCATGGGATGTGGTGTTACGTGAACGCACATATGAAATTAGAAAGGATATTTGAGAGAGGCGGTAAGCCCTGGAGGTTTTTAGAAAATGAAAAATAAAACAACATTATACAAGATCCCACCATGGGGAAATAATAAATTTTTTCCTTCATTTTCAGAATTGATGGTGTATTGTGAGTCACAAATTGTGACATATGATAACAAATCTAATTTAACTATGCATAAGAAATGTGATCCTCGTTATGTCCCCGACACAGCAGCTCCAGGCTGAATTAAAAGCACAGCTAACGTCATTTGTTTTTTGAGAGCTTCTGAACTGAAAACTTTTAAGTTACATAACAGACAAATGTAAATAACAATTAGTAATAATTACATTTATAAAAGCAGGGCGATGTGTCCAGATATACATGTAGACTAAGATATGAGCTATTCACTCGTGTCTACCGTAATCACACTCAAGGGACACAACTGGTAGTTTTTTTATATGACGAACAAAAGAAAAAGAAATGAAAAAGAAAGCCACGACATCAACAGAATCTCAAGGTTCAAGGCCTTGAAGCCTTGAACCTTGAGAATCTCAGATTAGCCTGCAGGCAGTAAAACTTCAGTGGTATCCCAGATAAGAGTCGGACTGAAGTCCAAGTCTGGCTCCTTTGAAGATAGGCCAGAAAGCTTGTCTGAGATATATGACGGGCAGAAGTGAGAGATGACACATGCTCCATCACGTAAGATATGAATGGGGGAAATGAAGAAAAATGACCCTAAATACCTCAGAATGCCCATCATTTTTTTTACTGAGGGGCACAAAATGTCCCAGAAATTTAGAATTTGTTTAATGCATCATTCAGTGCCACTATCCCCCCCTAAATGTTGTAAATAACCCCATATTTTTGACAGTGGGGGCAAAATGTTCCTCCTTTTTTTGAATATTAGAAAGTACCCGGCATGTAACAGACATGTAGAAAGTAACATTATGAGACAACAGTGTAGAGAGTGTTGCCTGCACCACACTAAGTGTCACTATGTAGTTGTACAGAGGAAGGTAGTGATTGAGCCCTAATGGAAAAACACACATAGCCACCCTGGCCTCCCCACTTAAAAAGAGGGAGGTGTGTGTATGCGTGAGTGACCACTGGCCAGATAATGATGACCCATAATGCATTATGTGGCGATGGGAGTTGGGAAATCAGACATATGGTCGTGTTGGATAGAGTGGGATGGTGAGAAAATAAATACGGGCAGAGGCATAAAGAGGATTTGAGTTGAGAGAGCATGTTTGTGTCAGAAAATGGCGATGAGGTAACGGTCGATGGGAGAAGAGAAAAGAAGAGAGGGAATAGAAGGGAAAGTTTTACCATGTCAATGAGGTTCTCCTGGATCCGGTTCAGTGTGGTTCTCAGTCTGCTGCTGATAAGGCCCAGACCCGATGACTCATACTGTAAGAATACACACACACACGCACAGTTAGTTTCTTCACTGTGCAGAAACACCTCCCTTCACAAGAAGATTCACTTCAGCAGTGTGAAAGCACGACAACATCTGCTTTCATCCCACGTAGAAGAATGCGAAAGAACCTTTACTTTCTGCTTCTACTTCGGTGTTTTGCAAAAAAGGGACAACTTACTGGGAGAAACAGACATCGAAATGACACTATCACACCTGCTACAGGAGATGACAGGCGAGAGGTAAAAGGGGGGCGTAAAGAGGGAGATAGCACGGCAAACTCGACATCTAAATGCTTCTGAAATCACTTTCAGATGTGTTTGATGTCACTTGAGAAAGCAGCTCACGCACACTTTAAGGGCTTTAACTCAACCACACTGTACGTTTTTATATATATAATGGAAAAGCCTAAAATCACTCCAAAGATCTGCTCTTACCAAGCAGGTAGGGCCCACCACCCGGGCGGGGCCCGCGTCTCTGCCTAAATGAGTCGGCAAAGACGGGCTTGGGACAGGCTATGGATGGCGAATGGGCAGCAGGAAGGAAAAACAAGAAGCAACATCTCAAATTATAAAAAGAACACTGTGGAGGAAATAATACAAACATGGGGAAAGGAGGCACAAAGAAGGAAGCAAACAAAGAAACAATAATTACAATAATAACATAAGTGTGGCTTCACCGGTCACACACAATAATAGAAATAATGCATGGTATTACACACACACATCTCTGTTCTAGCATAAACTACCTATCAGACAGGCAACATCCGCTTGTTAATAGACTTTGTTACCAGGATACGAAGCATCCTTCTTTGAGTCCACACATTAACTTCTGACTCGTTCTGAGAGGGAGACATACCGTACTCCCTGTTCCACAATGTTCCTTGCACATCTCTCAGATGAGATACAAAGCGTGGGGATGTTTGAGAACGTCCTTGAGAAGTTCAGTTTACACATCACCTTAAGTTTTTCACAGCCTGTGAAATCGGTTGTATCATTTCTTCTGTGTTTTTCCTAGGTTGGAAACAATAACCTTTAGATGTCCTCAGAGATAAGCCCGGTGATGTCCTCAGGGTTATCTGGGCTTGTAGTGAAAAAAATTTAACGGAAGGTTTGTGGAGTTTAAAAGATGTGGGCACTTTGGAAGCAGCTGGGAGAGTAACTGGAGTGTTGGGTTATGGGAAATGAATAATCAAAGGTTTTTTGTGCATTTGGACCCATACTAAAGCCCCTTTAATTACTTGGTCCTTAATCTAAGGAGTTAAATAACCCTGCATTAGAGGTTTCAGTTGTAAATCCAACTTTAAACTAACCTGAGGACCAGAAGATAGTTGTCTTTTAGTTAGTCTTACTTCAGACTGTTTTACAATCTGAAGAAGAAAGAAACAAAACACCTTTGTTTAGTATTTCTTCAAATCTGCGTCACAGGAGATTGTGACGGTGTAAACACTTTGAGTTGCTGATGTGCATGTGAGATGAGCATCACCCGTTGTGAAGAACTGTCTGCGGTATTCAGGAGTCGAGAATAAAAAAAGATCTATTTCTTGCATTACTGCTCATTTTTCAGAAAAGCCATTTACTCAAGCATCAGATAAAAAATATCCTTCCTACTGCATCAACACGGTACCCAACCTCTCTTCTCTTGTCTTTCTTAGCCATCATAAAGCAAAGCACAGCAGCAAAGTACATTTTCTTCAATCTTAATGTTCCCTCCTTTTAACGTGTATTTCCTCGATTTTTTGTTAGAAAAGACAAATTAAATATCAACATTTCCCAAAGGGGGAAACGTTATATAATTGTGAAAGGTGAATCGCTTTTTTAAAAAACTGTTTGTCACCCTGCTTATCTCAGTCCCCACATCAGAAAGGCTACTTATTTATGCAGATGGAAGATCTGTAAGGCTTTAGCACATAATGCATCTTTATCATATGTGTGACAGAGTAAATGGTGCCGCTTGACAGGGTTAATATACACAGATAATGGGGTATTTACCCTCTTGAATATTAATGTGACCTATTACTCTTCAAGTGGAGGAGTCAAGCAGCTCCATCTTGATTCCAGCGGTGTAAAGAGAGCAAAGCCTAGGTCAAAATACCAGCATATCTGCATAGCAATTCCATGAGCGTTTTAAACATTTATAGGGGCATTAGCATTTTACTGTAGGCATATTAATGAAATGGGTCGGCACATCATATCGCATTTAATGAGGACTAGAGGTATGCTGGAGAAAGAGCAAGTTAGAGTTTCAGAAAGAGCAAGTTAGAGTTTCAGAAAGATGGACAGAGAGATAAATGTGTGAGAGAATAAAAGCAGAAGGGATGAAAGGCGAGCAATGCTGTGTGAAAGGAGCAGAACATGTCAGATTTAGGATGCTGTGGGACAAAAGATGAAATAAGGAAGTGTGGAAAGGCACAAAAGGGCATTAGAGTGATACGAATACAAGCATGAAGACAAAGAGAACTTGAATTAAATTGGTCAGCGGAAGACATATGAGAAAAGTGACCTTTTGACAAGTTGTTAACAAGTGTTTCACCATTCCTCATCTCCCAGTGGCACACACACACTAACAGCCATAATGTGTAGTAAAGCCGCCACTGCAGAGCGTTCATCCTCTTTATCTCTTCCACCTCGCTAGGACAGAAGTCATTTTGTTGCCATCATTACCACTTTCCCCGAGGGGGATACTGACACAAATGATGTTTTCTTTCTTTGTGAGGCACATTATAAATGACATGATGGTATTTAGATGGAGCGGGGGAAACTGGTCTCGCACACTGTAAGCTATCGCTCAACTTAAATGTGTACTGATATTGCAAAGAGTGATGAGAACAGATGGAAACAGGGGTTATTGTCTCCCTTTATATCATCTAATAAACATACAAATGCAAAAATCCATCTTTTGAAATAAATGCAAGCAATTATCTTCAAGCACCATGCAGCAGAAGTAATATGATGTACCTGCAGGCATTGCAAGACAAAAAACTCCTGATTACTTGTGATCGCTCACATGCTCACATTATTTTATTTTTAGTAGCCCTGATGCACAACCTTGCTCGCTGTTTTTGTGCACTTTTTTCGAAGAATTTGACGGAAGAGAAATGACAGGAAATGAGGGGAGAGATAGATGGGATCGAAATGCCGAATTTAAATTGTGGAGGCTGCTAAACACTGATGGAAATCCTAAACCTCAAGCCCAATACAGCACTCTAATCCCTATCATAATATTAATAATCTATACCCTAATTTGCTCCTGTGGGTATTCCACAGTAATAGCTGTTACATGTCTAATATGTGTAATGTGTAATTGTAAAGCGCTTAGAGTGCCTTGAAAAGCGCTCTAAATAAAAATGTAATGAATTATTATTATTTTTATTAATCATTTCCTATGTATAGCACACACAACAACAGCAATTTCACATTTAGATTCAACAGTATACACTACAGCACATATGTCAAACTCAAGGCCCGTGGGCCAAATCAGGCCCGTGGTAGATTTCATTTCGGCCCGCAGGATAATTTCTAATTACTATTCAAATCAAATCAAGTTTTATTTATATAGCACATTTATAAACGATTTTTGGTCAAACCAAAGTGCTGTACATATAATAAAAATAGCCTGCAGTAGAGACACTTTACAGCTAATACAATAGCACAGATTGATCTATTAGATCTAGCCCGCCGGTATATTGCACGCACACCTTCACTCAATCCTGAGGATTTCCTCCGCTCAGAGCCTGACCCCAAACATTGATGAACTTGACCCCAAGATGAGATGCCAAGTATCTGCCTTGAACTAGCATCACTGAGCAGCAAACTGAGTTTCAATGGATGCTTCCTTCTGCACTTTTTCTCTTGCTTTGTTGTTTGGTTTTTTCTTTGAGGGAAATAGTTTTTTTGAAGCTGTTGTTGGCCTGTGGAAAAATCTAATCATAAGAAATGACTCAGGAAAATCTGCAGATAGAGCCATAAGAAATGAATGCAACTGATTCTTTAATGTTTAATGTTGTTTTTATAGGCAATCATTTAAGCTTTGTTAGTCCCAGGTTTAATATGTGCAATAAGTTCATTTCAATACGTTATGCAATAAACATTGAACCAGTCCGGCCCTCGACTAGTACCGATTTTTTTTATTTTGGCCCACTGTGTATTTGAGTTTGACACCCTGCACTACAGCCTCGTTCTCAGAGTCAACGTGCAACAAGAAATCCCAACAAATGAAAACATGTGTATTATATACAACAGATGATGGCAAAGTAGGTTCTTTAGGTGAAGTATTTTTCTAGCATGCAAGGATAAAGGACCCGAGAGTACATAACATACTCTAGTCGGTGTGTGTTGAACTCAAGGTTATAACTTCTGTCTATTCTATAGTATGGTTACAGTGCAAACCATGACATTGCTCTTCAACATAAGACGTTGCATATTTATGTTGTGAAAAGTACCATATGCTTTAGAAATACTGTACCATGTCATTCCGTCCGAAGAAGGTGTAAACAGCATACAGGTAGTAGTCAAAGAGCTGCGACACACAGTGGATGACATCGAAGGCGATCGGCTTCAGAATGCTCATCATCTGCATATACTTCCCTGTTTAGAGATGATAGAAAATAAACAGTTGTCAGACATTTAATCTTAATAAACAGATTATGCAGTCTTATGAAGAATCAGTAGGCAACTGGATAAGATCTTGCTGACAGAAGCATTGTGGTTTCCATTTGATGTTGGCGAAGCATTGACCAGTCCCCTATAAGCAGGCTTTGGTTGAATAATAAACAGTCCATGTAGAGGGTGAAAGAGGGGCAATGCAGTGGTTGAAATGTGGGAATCTGGGAACTCATCGGCTAAGGTCTGATGATGAGTATTTATGTACGCTTAAAAATAAACTGGCTACTGGACCCGATATTTCTAGAAGTTTGTTGGACAAGCTTCACCTTTCCTGGTTGCATCCCAGGGGGTATCACATATTGGATTTAATTTAGGTTAGTATGTACCGGTAAGTGATTTCTTTAATCCTATATCAGTTTACAATAAATTAAATGATTTTGTTCTTAAGTGCATCTTATGGAGGATTAAAGCTACAGGAAGTTAATCATGGTGGCAATACATCCTTTAGGAAAGAGCTTTAGAGGAGCAAAAAGAAGTAGATATACACTCAATCTAGCTGGCTTTGCCACCGAGACCACGCTTTTTCTCTCACACTCATTTTTCACGCCCTGTTCTTTTGAATTCTGCACAAGGAACTCAGGGAGCAATCTAACTCAATCAGAGAAATGCAGACTGGATTAGAAGTGATTGCTTGAAATCAAACTTCGGCTTTTGACTCAGTGTTGCCACATAGCTCTCAGTCAATATTACCAATTTTCTGGAGAAAAGATAAAGGAAAACAAGTATTCTTCTGTGTGTTTGGAAGTAAGTTACAGCAGATCTGTAGCAGTTATTAAATAAATTCATAGAGCAGAACGTTTATTCAACCATACAACCACACAGGAAAGACAACTGCCAGGTTTAATTCCATTTCACACAGGAAAAACACATCATGAAGGTCACATCACATAGAAGAAAGACGTCTCTAAAAGTCACGTCACTAAGACATGTTAGCACCTCTTTGGAAACGAAAGGTCAGGGCTTGGGGTGAAAGCTAACCATTGCAAGTTCAGCTCAGTCACACAGGGAACATCAGACACGTGTACCGATCACATTGAACTGTTGGTGAACAAATGGAGAGTTCAGCAGGCAAGGGAGGACGTATGCAGAGGCGGTGTCTGGTCTACTCTCAAGGAGCAGTAAGTGGTACAGTGTGTACTGTGTGTGTGTGTGTGTGTGTGTGTGTGTGTGTGTGTGTGTGTGTGCGTGCGTGCGTGCGTGCGTGCGTGCGTGCGTGCGTGAGTGCGTGCGTGCGTGAGTGCGTGTGTGTGTGTGTGTGTGGGCAGAACTCACCGACAAGCCGGATGACGTTGAGGGTGGTGTTTGTGAGGATCGGCGCGTTGGCCTTATTAAGGTTGTAGTCAGACCTTTTCTTGCTTCTTATGGTCTCTCTGGATGCACTGATGTGTGCAGGAAGTGGAAGTGAGGGACAAAAGTAGGACAGAGTCATGAGAAGAACAGAGACTGAGTAATACATGTTAACATCACTAATCGTCAGCAGTGAATGGCCAGGTTCAAACACCTTAATACAGGTCAGTCTTCTAATGGATCAATCAGAATCCATTACACAATGCAGGGGCCACAGAGGGACCCTGGTGGTGAAGTCTCTGAACTGTTGATCCTGGAGCACCAGACCCCTGACACTGCCCATCCAGCCATATTAGCCTGCAATCATTACATCGGCCTCCTAATTATTGGATGTGATCATGCGAGTCATTCAATAATTAACCATTAGTGATTCCCGCTCCTAAGAATGGGAAATTTGCATTTAAGTGGCGATAGGCTAATGTTAGGTTAATACATGTACCTAATGGGAAATCAAACGTGGGGTGTTGAGGCAAAAATATCACGCATGTCATATCTTTGAAATAACAAGACTTAACGCGGGGCACAAACTTTACAATTCCATTAATAAGCCTTTGTACATTATATGAAAAATAAATTATTATTATAAAAGTGCTTCTGTAATGACAAGCTACTGAATAAGTAATGGCATTGTGGGTCAAACTCAGTGTAATACACACAATAGTAGGTTCTTAATAATTCAGTCCACCACATACATACACATGCAGTTCATAGTTAACTGAAAAAAACAGAACAAGGCAGGTTATAAAATTGAACACTCCATCATGCTTTGTAATCTAAGGTGGTAATTGTTTGCTTTGATTATATATCCCTTACTCTGATAACAAAAAGCATAACAACTAAACTTTCCTCAATTCCATTCAAATTTCTGACTCAAGTCAAAATAACTCATGTTGCTCAGTCTGCGGAGGAGCATGATTGCCTCTGATTTTTTTTTTTAAAAGCAGAAATGAATCTATCAATGCTCACCAATCACGTAGGCGGAGGTGGGAAGAAAGATAATTTTTCATGGCGATACAAATAGCTTTGTAGCCTACTTAGCAGGGTTAGGGAAAGGGGAGATACAATTATCATGAATAAATGCATAAGAAGTAGTATAATGCTTCACATCCTTTTAGAACCACCTTTAAAAAGATCATCACAATACCATTTTATTTTGTGATGATAGTTGTTTACTTGCTTTCATAAATTGGAAAAAGCCATGAAAGTAAAAGATGGATACCTTGATATACCACATAACTCCACACGTCATACCCTGAGCTGTATTTCTGAGTGGCGAAATAACAATGTGACCTCTGACCTCTTGAGGGGGGCATCGCCCGTCTGCTCGTCAACGTAGTCTTGCTTGAGCTCCTCAGGGACATCACTGTCGCTGTCGTAGTCTTGATACACGTTCTTCTCCAGCTCGTCCGACTCGTACTTGAGAGTTGGAAAAAACAGAAGGATCAGATGTGAGACAATGGGAACTGGGCCAGGGCAAAGAAGACATGATGAGAGTAAAGGGATTCAAAAACAAGTCAAACACCTTTACTGACATCACCTGTTGCGAAAGACAAGTGTTAAAATAAAAATATGCCATGGGAAACTGTGTCATCAAATAAAAACGGCCTACTTGAAAGCGCTGTGATTACATTATATAAAAGAATGATTGAAAATGAAGTATAACATCCCCATCTTTTAGCTGTAATGGGTGCATAACCATGAAATGACTGGCTTGCGGACAAAAAGCAAAAAATGAATTCACATCCCAGAAGAGAGGCTGGTTAAAGCTCCCTTGAAATAAGACAATATTTTCTTTGTCCTTAACTGCAAGCTCAGGGAACACAACACAGCCATATGGGAAGGATTACAAGCTTTAGGTGGAGCCAGGACAGGGCTTCTATACGCCTGTCATGTTAGATAGTGCAATATTGCTTTTGATGTTGAGCCTGGAAGGAAAATATATCAATATATAGAAAAAGTGGTTGATCTGTCAGGGTATCGGGCACCTGTGTAATTTCTTCTACCAATTCCTGAAAATAAATACTGCTTTATTCAACACATAAGCCTTGAAAGAAAAACTGATGTTTATATTAGTCACAGGAATAGCACATCCACAGTACCAGGTTCTATTATTGGTTTCACTTTAGCAATGTTATAGATATCTGGTCGAGCCCTATATTGCTAGTAGCCTTGACAAAGATTAGGTTTGTGTTCTTCTCTCTTGAAGAAAATGAACTAGTGGGGTAAAAACACATCAGTCTGTAACAAAGAAAGGCAGAGATTCAATTTAGCTAGCTGCTTAGCAAGTAGCTAACCTGTCTAGCTAGCAGCAACCCCTACCATAATGGTCTCCAGTTGCTTACCAAAGGCTACCCAAGACTTTCTACTCTTTAATGGGCATTTCATAGAGACACAAGTGCTGGTGTGTGGGATAACAAAGCAGGGCTCGACATTATAAATGGCCCGCTGGCCCGGAAGCACTATTTAGACACCCCGGGCCAGCATAACGTACTTTACACTTGCCGGCTCAGGCCACTAAAAATATTGCTTTAAAAAAAATTGTCCTGTGGTATTGTTATTTTGACTAGCAATTTAGTTAAATTGTTTCGTTTATCAACGCTACAACATAGCGTTCCGTGAATCGGTTGTCATTGTTGGGGGAAAAGCAAACAGCTGTTTGCTGCGGAGCACAGCACGAGCAGACTCCCGTGAGCGGGAGCGCGCGCCTTCACTACAGACTATCGCGCCACCTAACCATTCGCCAAAATGTTTTTAATACCAGCGGTAGCCGGTCAAAAAACAATCTTCAAATAAAAGAAAGTCACTGGAGGAGTTAAAGGAGAGTGACAGGGAGCATGAGAAGAAGAGGGAGAGAAAGTTTCAGCCAGCTTGATCGATGGAGTTGGCTTCTAGTGGTGTAGTGAGTGACACGTCCTAAAACCCTTTTATAATCTATCGATTAGATTTATGTTTCGATTTTTTTTTTTTTTAATTAAAAGTAGGGTAGACATGTGGAGATTATCCGGCTGAACAAAACGTGCCTTTATCAAACAGGTTTGTTTTCCACAGACGTTATTTCCAGCTATTTTCCAAAACCCTGTGGAGAAATCCCATTGCTTTTTGTCGAGGGAACCAGCAGCTTACTTCCTGGTTTTAGGACGCGTCACTGGCTGCACCTCTCAATATGATGCCAATATAAACAAGGTCTTCTGTCGGCTCTGTACATCAATGCCGACCTATGCTGACAGTAAATGAAGAGTAGACATTAAGGTATTGGCTAAAGGGAAATGTCCCAGCAGTTTAGGATAATGAACGATCTAATCTAATCTATAGCCATTACATGTCTAACTCCTAATGACAGGAAGGCAGAAAGTGCATTATACAAATAATACTCATAATAATAGCAGACATTTTTTAACAATGACCACAATATCATTATTTTAATAAACCAAATATGAACAATTGAGGAAAATGAGGAATAACTGATGATTCAAATGTTGTAGTACAAGTAGTTAGTGCATAAATTAGGCTACTATTGCAACAAATGTGTTAATTTTCTTCATTATTAGTCGATTTTCTTTTTGGTAGATGAATGTTCCGGGCCAGTGGTTACAATGGTGGGGCCAGTGATAATACAATTCCACCGGCCCGGAGGACCCTTAATGTCTACCCCTGCAAAGCCTAGAACCCTTCTTATAAAAACAACTAAAGGGCCCTCAACTAAGCGTAGCTGCTAAGAGTACTTTGCTAATACACATATTGCAAGATGTTTATTGATTCTAAATGTCCTTTTTATGATCACAAAAACCTGTTGTCCCCCTCCAGATCAAGCTAGGCTTCACTTCTGGGTTTAAAGAGGCATTTGCAGAAAAGCTCATTGATGAATCGTTCCGTGAATCAGGCTTTCGTAGAAAAATAATAAGGAGCTCCCTCCGCCTGTATTCATGTATGGCACTCAAGTGGCAGGCCTAGTGTACTAGTAGTTTTCTGGACATTACATTACATTTCATTTAGCTGACGCTTTTATCCAAAGCGACTTACAATAAACGCATTCGACCAAGAAGATACAAACTTGAAGAAGACAGAATCATATAAGTACATCAGGTTTCATATCCAAAACATTTCAAGTGGACCTCATAGACTCCCAGCTAAACTGAGTGATGCCACTTAGCGGGAAAACATATTTTTGGTTCAAGGTGAAGTGCGGCCTTTATATATATATATAACACAAAACAGTGGACATGTCTTTCTAAGAAAATACAATGTTTCCACTGTTGGAGGGCCCAAAACGAATGAGAAATATACAAAACAATACATTTTTAAAGGGTGGGTGTAATAAGCCTAAGGGTTCAGCCACATATTTTTGGTTATACATTTGCTTTGATTTGTCATTATTTTCAAAAAAATGACTTACCGTTTATTGAATACTTCTGATGTGTGTATTTGAGTGCTTAAATTATTATAAATAAACTAAACTAAACTTAATGCAACACTAAAACAGCGGTATAATTTGCTGAGGAAAAACGTTTAATCCTGAAGGATGAGAAGCTGTATATTATATCATAGGTTTATTATATGCCCTGCCAATGACACTACCCACAGATTCATTTATGTTTTAACAGCTTATATTACATGTCAGACATTGAGCTAACGTATACTAAACATGGCATGTCCTGCACTACTGGCCCCTCACTGTTAATCGAGGTTTGTTACGGCCCGGGTGATGACAGCTTGGGAGCGTCTGTAAACAACTTAATGACCCCTAATGATGATGTCCCAATTAATCAACCCGGCTTTTTATTCTTGTTTGGTTATGTAACCCTACAGGTAGCCTTGTTAATTATACATGATAATGTATCCAACTTGGGGAAATGAACAACTTCATTGAATCCTCAGATATGATTTGTTCACATAAGGAATAAGAGCATGATTTACCTACCACTATAACTACCATTGTGATCCATGTACAGTATACCATGTATAACAATTATTTTGCATACTGTGGTAATTGAAGATTTTATCACCTGATATATAAGAAGTGTTACGTTTGAATGGCAGAAAGTCTTGTTGCAATTTCCAGATATTGAGGGAGGCCCCTTGAGTTTCCCTGTTAATTATAAATAGTCTGTGCAAGTGACAGGGGAAGCCAAAGGGGGATTTTTCTCAGATATAATGGTTAAATTCTTCTTAAGTTAATAATGCACAGCCTGCAGGCCTTGAGAATTGAGTCACACAGTTAACAAGACAATAGTCGGTCTGAATTGTCAATGAATGCATTCATTCCAGTAAACGCTGACTTCGAGGTGAAAGGAAGTTCATAGAAGCCCTTAAAGCGACAAGAACAATTTACTTCTGTTAATGCTAAGGAGTGTGTGTCTATTTGAGCAGCTATATGTGAATTCTGCTCAGACAATACCTGTGTTTGTGGTTTATTGATTTCTTTCTGTTTTATTCTTTCATGTGTGGGTACTAAATTGCTACAACATAAAGGGGGTGCAGTTATGCAGGACAGGAGACTAGGGGGGGAAGGGGATATTCTTCTTAAGATCTCCAGCAGGTCAGGAAAGTCTAGGCAAGAATGTAAGATAACGGACTCCAGATGTGTTTTGCTACAACCGGAGAGACACTTGTTTATTATCTGGCTGGCTCGCGCTGGCGCTACGACACGCCATCTTTTTGCATCCCCCAATGAGATAACCTAAAAGGAGGAGCATCTGACCACAGCTCCTCCTGTTTTGTTTTTGCATGTAAGCCTGTTCTGTCTTTGGTTCGGTCTCTTCCTCCTGCTGCCAAGACGAAGTAAGTAAGATTTCCCAGCGGGAGGAACCAGGGCCGGGGTAATCCGGATTACTTCGTGATGTTGTGTTATTGTATCTTTTGCCATTAAATCAGCATATTTGTTATAACCTTACCAATGGTTGCTGTGAATTCTTCCTCTGTTAATCTGACCCATTCACAAAAGGACGCGCGGAGGCAGAGGGGAATGACGTCTGCGACAACAATACTTAAGAGAGACTGGGCTACACATCATTCCCACTGGTAAAAGTGATTCTATATAATAAAGCATATAATAAAGCAGGCACCAATTGGACGCAAGTATTTGAAGTCTCCTCTTACCCCGTTGGATGCCAGCACGTCCTCTGTCTCCTCCTCTTTTTCAGTAGGCAGCTCAAAGGGGTTTCCCTCCTGAAGAAACTGCTGAAACAAGGACAGCTCGTCCTGAGCCGGGCTGCTGGAGGAAACGGCCTGTCTGCTCGGGGAAATGGACGGAGAACGACACTGGCCCATGAACTTAAACTCCTGGATTGGAGAAGATCGGAAGGAGACAGAATAGAAACAGATGTTTATTCAGGTTCGGTAAAGTTAGCTGTTGAGGCACATATGAGAAACTAAGGCTTAGATAGATTAACATTTCAGAACTTGCCCTGTTTTATCTAACATCATTACATTACAAATAGTCTGCAGTGAAAGATTGTGCCTATTATTAATGGCTGCATTGGCAAATCAGCAATTGTGATTAGGCAGCAAATGCACTTTGGAGAACTGTGAACAACACATCCTGTCAGTTTCCTGGTCCATGTTCTTATTGAAATATCTTGGCACAAACAAACTGCCTGCTTGCAAAGAATCGTGCTGGTTCATGCATGCTTTTTCAGTTTGTTCTCTTTCAAGTTATTGACCTTCAACAATGTGCTCTCCTTAGGCTGGAGATGGTTTTACTTTATTATCAAACTTTCTTGTTTATTTATTAATTGGGGAACACTCCAAGTTTAAGAACCGAAATAAATTCAAATGAATCCTTTGTAGTCAAAAATAGTTGACTGTTAGAGGAAAACTTTAGAGATAGAAACAGGCATAAGATGAGGTAAACAACTAAAATGTCGGTCTACGTTTAACAATTCAGAACAAAATCAACTACATATGAGGAATATTATATACATTGTATCTGAATTATATTTACAAAAGGCCATTCTTTTTGAAAATGGCCAGATATCTACTAAATATCTTATGAGATCATGTATATATATTTTAATAGTAATTGCAGTCTGTTAAAACACTTAGTTAGTGTTAGTGCCCAGCAGGTTTTAAAGGGTTAATAAGTATAATATATGTTTACAATGCAGTACTGTGCACAAACAATATTCTCCTGGCAGTGGGTTAATTATGCAAATTATTGGCAATCGTGTTTATTGCAAAATGTGCCCAAGCAAGACAGACATGAAGAAAAACAAGAATATGAATGAAGTCCATTCATCTTTCTGACATCTAATTCTTTCCATTTCTCTTTTCTGTATTTTGTAAGTGAGTTGAACATGTTGCAGTTTTCTTAGAGTTGGTTAAATCCATGAGGAACTACAATACATGTACAGTATGTAGGTGGTGTCTGTATGCGATGTACTTTAGTCTCTGATATTGAATGTTTCATGTATATGCTCAAGAGTGTGGGGAATAAAAATATCTAACATACACGGCATCAGTGACAACAGCCATAATTTCGTCATCTGATAAAACTACACACACCCCCACACCTACACAGAAATCACTGAGCAGGATCCCCTGTGTTTCATATCCTGACGCAAATTTCACAGTGATGTGGGGGAGCGATGAGTGACAGTGTGGATTAAATGAAAGCTACCGTGCTTCACTTTCTGGCCTCAGCGATGTGGTTCTTACTCACATGGAGCTGGGAGATGTTAAAGTTAGACTTGACTGGGCAAAGTTCCCACGTCTCATTTTCCAGAAACATCCTCAGCTCTTCCAGTCGTGCCCTGAGGGGATGAGAAGAAAGTAAAAGGAGCGGGGATGGGGTATGATAAGAAGAGGCAATAGTTAAAAAGGAGAAGTCGACATGTCCATTACTGACCTCATGCCAGCAGCATGTCCAAGTCTGTTTACATGCAGCCAGAGTCCAGATAAAATATGCTGACATAAAAGGACCTGCGAAGGTCACGGATGCACTGTGAAAAAGGAGAGGTTTTCGTGTGTGTTTGTGTCTTTGTGAGGTTTGAGTGGGTGTGTGTAACATGTTTTTATGTTAGCTGTCATCACAGCTCAAGACAGCCACACTGATGGTCACCAGCTAGGTCAATATGAAGTCTTTTCTGTCAGGAAATGTCAGAGCAGTCGTAACTTCAAACACAGCGGTAGCTCATGTCTTAAAGGTGTTTGAAGTAAGAGTGAAAGTGAAAGGTCAGTAGCAGAGGCAAGGGACAGGGAAGTCTTGTGGAACAGAAATACAGGATTGATATCCTATCATAACCCTAACATAAAATGCATTGAAAATTAAAATATATTAAAGGTATGGTTCACCCGAAATCAAAAATACTTCTTCAAACTAAAAACCTCCAAAGAGGGTGCATGAGCCTCTGCCGCGATGATGTGGTTCATGGATATAGCACGGTAGGAAAAAAATAGCCCTAACCTTGTACCAAACAGCTTATATATCATCATGTTTGTTTTGGGCACTTTGAGAACCATAAGTTGAGTGCCATTTAGTTCCATTATATTAGCCATAATAAACCTCGGGCCAAAAATAAACCCACCCTGAAGACGATAGTGGGCTTCAGCCAGCCGACGTTCACTGATGCACAATCCGTTTGTAAATCGCCTGGAAGATTAACCTAATGTAATGATGATGCACGCTGGAAGGCTGCTGGCCACCTGTAGCGTGCACACGGACACAGTGGGGGGATAGAATATGTCCTTCTAATGCTGTCTGCCATTCTCCACCTCCTCTTTTTCTTCTTTTGCCTAAACCGCTCCATTTTTCAGTTCAAATTACAATTTCACACTGAGATTATCTCCAACCTTAAAATGAATGTCTCCCTCCTGCATCACAGGAATGAAGCTAATCAGCATCCAATTATCATATCAATGATTCTTGGCATGCAGTCACATGTGACAATGTGACGCTGTATGTGTCAAAGCATACATATTCAAGTGGTTGGCAGGGGGTTATGTAATCAAGCGTTACATGTGCTTCCAGCTCAGTGAGATCTACCGTCTAATTACACATCTACCACGAAGAGGGTTGCGCTGGGAATAGAACATGATGAAAGCAGCCAATGATTGTGATTGTGTGTACAAGTTTCTGTCAAGCAACCTGCTGGTAAAGTGTCATTTAATATTGTCTCAAGAACTTTCTTCCAATTCATGTGGAACGGGGAAAGCACATCAGATGTATCCATGTAATTATTCACACACAACCGACCCTGCCAGCTCACTGACTGAGAAGAATGTGCGTATAATTTGTCACATGATGCAGGTGAGGATCCAGAAGCAATGGAGACATCTTACCTGTGATAGTTTTTAAAGTAGTTGACACTCTGGCGTTTGATAGACTCCTGCAGGACCTCTGACTTACTGCTGCAGAACTCCTCCCCCACCTGCATCAACCTGGAGAAAGAGGTTGTTAGATGAAGAAGAAATAATGACAGATAATGATGAAGGAAGAGGAGAGAAGAGATAAGACAAAGAGATTTTGCAATTAATTATGTACTAGTGAGAAGACCGGGTGTAAGGAGAACAAATGGACTCTTTAATGGCTGCCTATTGATACTGACTATCTGTCATACCATCCCATAATGGTTCAGTCACTGCAAGATAGAGAAAAAATTCATAGAAGTTTGCTTGAATACACTTAAAACGATAAATTATTGGAATATTGCCACAAAAGCATGCTGATAAAAGACACATTTAGGAACCAACTTTTCAAAATCAAAGAGATAACGTATTATTTTCTATAATATAAATGTAATTGACTATACCTAAGGAATCTTGTATTGTGGGGTATTTAGGAAGTAACCAAGCATATATCATCACGCCGAACATATTTGCAGATAAAGTCCTAATATTAAGGTTTTTATTACAAAATGTATTTTTATTTTGATCTATCCCTATATTGTGTCTGCTACTTCATAAGATAATTCCTATATTGTATGTTTTTCTGCAGTCAAAAATGTAAAAACTTAACTGCCCTTTAGCCTCAAAGCTAAGGAGGAAATCTGCCATGTGTGTTTGATTGACAGCTGAGCCAGCAGGGGCACAGAGACACGATGTAAACAGACTCGCTCTGGCAACCGGTCAAGGGACTGCTGTTTGCAGTGGTATTGAAGAAAGAAAACGACCACACAAGACTTCATCTCAAATAAACCATCGGAAATATCTGGATATTTGCAGGTAGCTGACTCGTCAAACAGCTATTTTAGATGATGTCATATACAGTATGTGCACAGATAATAACTTGAACGCAGACAGTGACTTCATTAAATCGACAGAAGTAAATGTACATTTCTTACATAACCACACATTGTCAGAGAAGTTTAATTCGATGTAACAAATAAATGCCCATGATTTAAGGTTAACTTAAAAACCTTTACTGGAATATGCTGGTTTCTTCTAACAAAACATCAATCTTTATTCCACCCACAAACTGTTCCAGACAATGTACAGGTTCACTCCCACATACAGTCATAATGGGCTGAGCAGCACAGGTCGACCGCAAATCGAGAAATAAGATGAATGCGAGCATACTTCTTATTTGGTGTCCATAAATGCAAAAATAACTGGAGTATCACTGCTATAATCAGAGTTAACATAATCAAAGTGTGGCGTGTTAATAGGTTTGGACATACTGGCATTATAATTTCTGTTTTGATGTGCTTGTAAACAAACAATGATAATTATCTAATTGGACGAAGGAGCATGTTGTGTTTGTGTGTAATTAAGTTTGCATAATCTGATTGAGTCAGTGACTGAGAGGGAGAAAAAAAAGACTGCATGTCAGAGTATAAAAACCTGGGGGAAAAAATGTAATAAGACATGACGGCAAAAGGGACAGTGATTGCAAGATAATGATGGCCAATTAGTGTAAACAAGGATGAGCCGACTGCTCTGTTCGTGCGGCGTACCTGCTGATGACATCAAGTACCACGATGAAATCATCGTATTTAAAGTTAGACATGTCTGTCCCCAAGATATAGGCCTTCACTTTCAACTGGACGTCCTGGGGAGGAACATGACAGGGGAAAAGTGATTAGTGAATTATCTTCGGATCAAGCATAAAAGCATGAACACAATTTAAAAAAGAACATCACATAAAACAGAACAAATACTCCCACAAGTCATGTCAATCATCTGGAGTGAAGACTACAGTATGTGGGCAAAAGCAGAGATATTATAGAGAGATGATAGAAGATAGAATTTCTTCAAACCTGCCAGATGCGTGTCAGTCCATGCTCCAGCTTCTTCTTGACATAGCTGCGGTCCACCACCGACTCATCAGACTCTGCTGCGTCAAAAAAAGCACACAGACGGATTAAATAAGGAGACAGATACATTTACCTTACCCCCTTTTTTATTGTATCTATCTATTGCTTGACTGTTTCATTCCAGCATGATTCAATGGATTTAATTGACTTTTTAATAGACATTTGCACAGTGATGTGTGAACAGCGGGAATCAGAAGTCCTAGAGGAATAAAGAAATATATTCTTAAGGTTGATGAAGAAGCAAATGGAAAAAAAATCCATTTGATAATGTGATTCATCCGGTGCATTCAATGTGATCAGGGGAATGTGGTCTCGTTGGTCTGCAGATCTGTGTGGGATTTGTTCTTCATTGTTAGTATGACAATGAAGACAGCCTGAATTTTAGCTGCAGACTAGGAGACTTCTTGTAAAGTGTTTGTCAGTCTGCATTTCACATCATTTGACAGCGGAGGTCACAGAGTCCCTCAAGAGAGCGAATACTGACAGCAACCAAGAACGCAATATGACAATACACTGAGACATGTTTTATGTGCTAAGGACCTGGTCACTGTCAGACAGCCGGAACATAAATCAACATCTCCAATGAACACGGTTCCTCCTCTATGAGCTCTCTGTGTGTTTTAGTGTTTTCTCTTCTCACCGATCTTTGAACACCATGTGTAGCAGACACTGAAGAAGAGGCTACCACAGGGGTGCGGGGCATTTAGAATTGGCTGAGAAAATTCAAAAAGTACAATGGAATGCGGCCCACAAATGAAACTTGTTCTCGTCTTGTATTGTATTGTACTTCTTAAATATATCTGTAAACATATATTACACAGTAGTGTTCATGTGTTAATAAGCCCGCTTTCAGTCACTTCAAGTTGAAAATATGTTCTAACAAATCTAAGTTGATAAGAAAAAAGCCCAATAACTTATTTACATAACAACCTTGAAATATACCCTTCCTATTTCCTCTTATGATAAGCAATCTAAGGCTTCTGTTTTAAGGAATGAGCTGCTAACAAAATAAATGCAACCCTATGGAAAGCTGTCATGTAGGCTGTTGCATCAAGCATAATTTACTTACATTTGATTGATTTTGCTAACTTATAACTTCACCTATGAGGCAATAAATCTGAACTCTAGTGAGTGGCTCACCCCTATTTTTCTGTATGTGGCCCTCGGTGAAAAAAATGTGGACATCGCTGGGCTACAACGTCACAACAGCCGCTATACTTTCCTCTGTCTGAAAACGGCTTCCATCAGTCACTACGGCTGGCTTATCCAGAGACGATAAGCCAGCAGTAGTGACTGATTGAAGTCACCCTGCAATTCAACAAGCAGGGGGGCTGCCAATCCCACCTACCCCTTACAGTATATTCCTTTAATGTATCGGAAAGATAAAAATAGAGAGATTTATCTATGTTGTGGATTATGGCCCTGGTCAAGGTTTGTGTTTGCCTTTAGGGTTTGTCATTTGTATGGCCAGGGTCAGCGATATAGCTTCTCTCCTCTTATGGATTTAGTGCCTCATATATGCTTTTAAAGGGAACATGCTTGTGGACATGGAGCCTCAATATTGGCGCTTTCTGTCATTAAAGCCCCCCCCTTCTGGAGCATCCAGACACCGAATGGTTCCTGTATATAAAACCCCAAATGACGAAGTCCAAAAACATAATCATAACAGTGCCTTAGCAGTAGGGAAACAATTAACTCTTAAGTACAATTATTTAAAAAAAAAAGGCTACAATTCAGCTGCAGAGTTCATTTTTACTTCTGGTTAAAAGTACTCTCTTCAAGTATTAAACCAGAGTGTATATTTAGAGGCAACCAAAACAGAAAAGTGGTGTGTAAATCAGGGGAAGGGTTAGGTAAGAATTTCCAAGACTTTTGACTTCAGTTTAAAAGCACTGAATAAAAAATGAATGTGTCACTGAGCAAACACGTGTAGATCTTGATGTGCTTGACATCACACACACTGACCTTCAGTAACTATTGAACCAGATGATGGTTAGAGACGTTAGTCAGAGAAAACAGGGGAGACAGGCATATATCATGTGGTAATGTTTTTCTTATCCCTAAGAAGTAAGATGGTTGAAAGACCCAAAGCCTTAAACATACAAACACATCATTTAACTCAGCTTGACTCCGAGCTGTAGTCAAAACAGAGCCACTGTACGCTGAACCTGCTGGGTGAGGTGTTTTTCTTCTGAGCAACACGATATATATCTCTTGCCATTTTCCCTGCTTTTATAAAGAATAGACTGAACACATAATTCAAATCTTTCGGGGGAAAAATGGCATTCAAAAGCTATATTGCCTATAAAACAAATCCCCTTTTGACCTGAGAAACAGATGCAGTGAGGTTGTTCTTATAAAGACACCAGAACAACAGCTCATTCATTACCAGTACCAACATCACTTGTGTTACACCCACAGTGTGTATATCTTATTGAATAAATGTAATGAAAGTAAGAGAATGGGCATGAGTAATTTAAAGCCTTTACAACCAAGACGTAGTGAGTGAGGAGCTATTGTGGGCCTTAAAGAAAAAATTAAATACCATCAAAAATGACCTCAATAGGTTAAAGAGATGAAAACCCCAAAATAAAAGACACAAGAAGGGATCAATGGAGCTGGATTAATCAAAGCTCCTCAGAAACCTGAGTCTCTGAAGCTATCACTTTATGGTGATAGATAAAAGAGAATTAATTCACCAGCACGAGGTGTTTTAAAATGTAAAAGCTGTGGCTTGTTCAGGTGTGACTGAAATATGTGGAAGGGTAACCCAAGGACATTACCTTATAACTGTGAAGAACTGATGGAGCCAATCAATGTCAAGGGGGTTTCTGACTGTTATGTATTATCGATTCATATATCTGTTTTAAATCACATACTTAAAAGGGTTCTCCACCTACTTTCCACATCAAAGTGTGTTTAGAGGCCTTTTATTGTGGCCAGCCTAAGGCACACCTGTGCAATAATCATGCTGTCTAATCAGCATCTTGATATGCCACACCTGTGAGGTGGGATGGATTATCTCGGCAAAGGAGAAGTGCTCACTCTCACAGATTTTTTCAGATTTGTGAACAATATTTGAGAGTAATGGTTATTTTGTGTATACTGTATAGAAAATGTTTTAGATCTTTGAGCTCATCTCTTGATAAATGGGAGCAAAAACAAAAGTGTTGCATTTATATTTTTGTTCAGTGTATATATGTTTTTACTGTTTACTTTACTGTCCATCAGTGTTGGGCAAGTTACTTTCAAAATGTAATATATTACATATTACTTATTACTCTCTTTTGAAAGTAATAAGTTATATTACAAAATTACTGTCTCTGAAATGTAATGAGTTACACTACTTTAGTTACTTTTTAGTTACTTTCACCAAAATAACCGCAAAAGAATGGCTAGGTATTTTAAATGCTAAAATGTAGTTTAGTGCAGCTCATTATACATCCAGTGAAGGGTGATGTGGTATAGCATAACAACTGTGTAGGCCCTTAAGGCTACTCACAACTTGTATTACACGGGTTAGTTGAATAGTCAATTCTGATTGACTTCTTAACATGTGACTCGTTGTTAATACTGCAGTACAGACCACTGTCAAGGACTATAATGAAGGTTGCTAAGGAGGATCAAGAAAGAGAAAGGAAAAGAGGTTAAAAGACGGAGCGCTGGACGTAAGATAAATCACCAGAAGAAGGCAGACAGGAAGTAAACACTAACAGGACACGGAATGGTCTCTGTATTTTGTTTAGTATATGGCCGTGTACAGGCCCGGTTCCAGAACAACATGACTCAGGGTGCCTCTGAGATTACAGGGGGCGCAGCAGTAGCAGGTTTACATGAGCAATAGTGGCCGGCAACAGCAATGAGAAATAGCATTGATGGTCCCCAATGAACAGATTATGGCATTTGTTATGTTTTGAAACCAAGCAAGTGAGAACATTTCAAGTGAGTTAAAAGTGCAATCCTGAAATATTTCATATAGTCCAAAGTGGACTGTGACAAAGAAAAGCACAACAGCTTCAAAGCTGTACTGATAAAACAAATGAGAACATATTGTAAATCAAGGCAAATATTATCTGAACCAGCTCATGGTTTGAAATGGCAAACATTGAAAAGCAAAAGTATTATTAAAACCATGTACTAAACATCACCTTGGTCCCATCATATACTCTGGGAAGAGAATATTTACTGTTTCACATATTCTAGCCCTTGTCTATTTGTATACCACGAGCTGCAAAATGACCACCTAACCCCACTGTACAGGCGGGTACTTGTTTAGATATACCTGGGCAGGCTCTGTTTTGCCGTGGTATCCTGGCTGGCACCCGCGGGCCGCAGAGGGGCGGCGGTGTTTCGGGCGATGAAGAGTGCTGCTCCGGGGTTGAGGGCGACGAGTCAGGCGGGAGTCAGCTAGTGTCCACAACGGAGGGTAACGTGATGTCCCCATCCTACCTGTTGCTACTGTCTGCAGTAGATGCAGTGTTGCTGGCGTTTAGTGATGGTTGCTTTAACAATTTCCGTATAAATGATTATCCACAGATGTGTGTCACTGCTGTGGAAGCACTTTGGAAATTATGCACGCGCAGCGGAGCAGGTCACGCGCACCGGACACAATTTGTTGTTAGTATTTTTCGCTCCGTTCTCTTTTTTTTAATAGAGGGTGCACAACATTCAACTGCCCCGAAGATCCCGGCGCGAAGCCTGAAGAGTAAACACCAGGTTTACTAATCTACCCGCACAATTTGTCTGGTGTCGGAATGTCTCGCTATGTACCATTTAATTTCGGGTTAAAATGTGTTGTAACTGCGTTACTGAGCATTGTAACGGGTAATATATTACCCACATTTCATTAGTAATGCGTTACATTACTTCGTTACAGCAAATATATTACTGTAACTCCGTTACTTTTGTAACGCGTTACACCCAACACTGCTGTCCATTGTGGGTCTGACAATACAATAAGACAGGAATAATACATTGACGGAGTACCATTAGTTTATCAATCAAGTTATCCATTTACATCCGTAGTCACTGATATTCTCTCTCTTTGACAAGAACTCTGTCCAATGCACTAAAGTTCACCTCACAACGTTTTCTACTCTTTTTTATCAGTCTGTATGCAGACCACCACTTCACACAGAGGACGAGTGTTAATGAGGCTCTGAGGCTTACAATAAGCAGCAGAGGGGATTGGCCCAGACTTATCATAGATTCTGACAGTAGGCTCAATTCATCAAAAAGCAGAAGAATCGTCAAGAGGACTTCATGTCAAGTTTTATTTGTTGCAATTAATTGGATCTAGGGGCTTCTTAAATATCATTAATGGGTATTTACCTTCAAATGTCCACCTGAATAATTTATAATGGTAACAAAAAGTTTTGCCAGGCATTAAGCTCAAACAACATGTCTTATTAAAACAAGAGACTCATCTAATTTAAACACTTTTCAAAAATAAAGTGTTAAACAGCACTCTTCATTATCTGCATCTGCTACTAACACTCGTGTTCTCACTACATTTGTCTCTAAAAATCTATAATAGGAATCTTGAATGAGGAAAATAAGCTTACATGTTTGTTTCAGTGTCGGACAGTTTAGAAAGTTATAGGAAATATTTGATAATGATCTGGTTAATGCACCCAAACAGATTTCAACAGCACTTTTTCACATACTAACTTAACAAGTGTGTCTTATCCTTCAGACAGGGGAAAAAAGCTTCTCCTTTTTTGAAAACCACACCAGCAAGATTATTTGGTGGATGAAGAGGTAGCACTTTGACAAGAGTATTGAATTTAAATTCTGTCCGGAAAGTATACCCGTCCACCTGGCTCCATCATAGACGTGTATCTTCTCCTCCCACAGACTGATAGCAATCTTCACACTCTGAAATGGATGTGAAACCTTGTGCTTTTCCATGGTATTTGGATTTATTTGAAATATATGGTTTCAGATTCTCATCTTCGTGTGTGCTCATGATGAATTTTAAACCTCCACATCCAACACTATCATGTTCGAGTACTACTAGTCGTGATATCTGATAATAAAATTAACGCAAAGTAAAATCAATTTCAAAGGATGTCCTTTACTGGGAAGGTTTCAAACATTATCCTTGAGACCCCAGCAATTTGAATTATTAATTAGGACAGAGCTGGTTTTAACAGTTGTGTCATTTACTTAAAAAATAAAAGAACAAAGAGCTTGTGATAAAGCATGACATAACTAGGTTTCATTTAATGAGCACAAGGACAGTTGTGGGAGTGAGGGGCTGTGAGGCCTACAAAAGCTTGAAATACCAAGCAGAAAATGTCAGCTGTTGAAGGGTAAGTTTTAAAAGGCAGAAAATCACTTCAATGTTCAAAACTCCAAACAGTTTGATGATAAGTCTTGTACATAGCACCTGGTTAGACTGCTACACATCTGCATGATTTAAAACCTTAAGAAATCTTATAGTGACATTGTGATTACCAAAGCAGTTCAACTTTATAGAATAAAGTATTATTTCCATCCTTTTTTTATACCACTATATCCCCATGTATTCCCCATACTTGGTTGCATTCAGTGCAGTTGGGGTGCTGACCCTGTGAGGGCGTAGACTTCCTGTTCGGGTTATCCAGTTAAAAGCCTTAAGACTGATTACTAAAAGTGTTAATAAAGAGTGGTAGGAATGGTGAACGATGGGGAACGCCACCTTTGGCTACTCAGTAGGCGGTAACCAGTGTTTGACCCTTGGTGGCATTGTGGGTGACGCAGTTCTTTGTGACTCACAGGACAAAACCCACAGGGGACTTAGCTCCCTGCAGATTTCAAACTATGACTCATCCAACAAGAGCATTTGCATGACTTTGCATAAATCTTCTTAAAAATTAAGAAGAGAAAAAGAAAAACAAGATTGTCTTTCTGGCAACGTGAAGCCTTTAACAAACAAATTATAATCTGTATTCCCCGCAGACGATGCAGATGCCAAATAAATACAATTATGCAAAATACAGCTGATTTCGACTAGCAAAAAACGAAAATGTTCCGTTTACGTACAATCTGTGTAGTATTGGCCAATAGCACTGCACCATATGTTTAATAAACCCAACATATTTTAGAGGGATTATAATCAATCAGACCATATACCCGATGCCTTTTTAATTACCATATTAAATGCTGATTTGGTGCAGTTTGAGCCAAACAAATTGTTCTTTATTTAATTCACACGCACAGCTTCATGTGTTGAAAGGCTTGATCCCAACGTTGTATGCAACTTACAACATGAAAGTCCTTTAAAGCAGATGCATTCATTTAAAGGGCTTGCATATTAATCCAATCATGATCTGCAGGTTCTAAATGTGGGGATGAGAAACATTTTGGTTAGAATTTTTTGCTAACTTGACTTGAGGATGTTTGCATGAACAGAAAAGTAAGATGGAATGGTTCAATACAAAAATAACAATATATGATGTTAGGTCAGTAAAGAATAAGTTATTTCGCATTGCATGCTCCGTAGTTCACTGTATATTCCATGATACTACTCAACAACACTAACAAGGTGTGAAGGCCGACTCTCGCCTGCTGCTGAAAATACTTTTCCTTTATCATCGCAAAGCAGAGAGCCACTATATATTCATTATATATTAGCCAACATGGACCGTGTCCATGCTCTGTATGAACATGTCACCAACTGGCCATAGTTATTTGATTTCACTCACTCAAGGGGTCTCACACACATGGAGCCTCCCAGCCTTCAGTGCTGATCATACAGGACAGGGCAGCAAATCTAGTTTGTCAGGTGGGGATAGTACCCTGACCTTTAGAACTTCTTAAAACAACCTTTGCGTTCATCAACTGGCCAGATTCGTTACACTGACCAGCTCAATATGTCAAGTAGAAACTGGCTAACATTCAATGGTTTTTTCTTTTTTTTAACATCTCAATCGGGTGAGTGTGTAGCAGGAGAGGAGTGATCTTCAGTGGGTCGGACCTCTTGTGTGAGATGGAGGTCACTTCCTGTGGAGGTCACACAAATGAGACAAAGCCTGTACAGTCAATCATTACTCTGATGGACATTAGGATAAAAAAGAGAAAGGTGAAAGCCAGGAAAAAGGCGGGGTCAGGGACACCTTAGTTTACACAGAGGATAGAGGTGACAGCCAATCAAATAGGGAGATGATAGATGGGCTTCATGAAAGGAAACGCGGTGTATGTCCTTTCCCCTGCGAAGAGGAACGCATCTAATGAGGATTCTGAGGACTTAGCATCTTTGTGTCCTCATCCATTTGCCTAATAAATTATGTACAGTGTGGGAAATGGAAATTAGCTTTCTTTCGATACGCGACCGGAAGGTAGCAGCTAATTTGACAGTTATTTATTTGCAGCTCCTTGACAAAGTCCTTGGCAACACAAATGATGAGCTGAGATGTGCGATATACCAAATCCAGCATGGTTTCCTTTCTTACACTTTTAAGAAATTCAACTTTTTGTGGAGCTTACCGCTAAACCACAAAGTATGTATTGCCTTGACAACTGAGCTGCTCGAGGCTGATGTTTTCACAACTGGCTGACTGAAGGCAGGATTGATGGAAGCTGCAACACAAGCAAGACTTTATTGTTGATCCAGACATAAGCTTTAGGTTTGGACAGATGTGGAGTACAGTTGTCTTGCTGAATTAAATGGGCCATAACTTGGGTGCAGCTTTTCTGAGTTTCAAGTTGAGGATCTGTTCGCGTTATATATTAGTATCATCAATAAATGTACATACAAAAATGATAAAACAGGTAGAATTTGGGGTATCTACTAGGGACGATAAATAAAAACCCCAAAAGAAAAAAGTCCAAGTTTGATCTGTTTACACTACCATATCCAACTGAAACAGCTATACATTAATTTCTTGTTTCTATTAACGGATCACAATCAAAGTCATCTATGACACATTTCCATAAGAAAAAAATGCGTCATTCATGCTTCATCACCCATGCGTCCAGGTCATATTAATTCTTGTAATTTCAACAATGTTTACATTTAATTTACATTCATGTAATTAGGAACAACCTTCAAACCAATTATAATGTGATAATGCAACAACAGACAAATTAACATATAAACTCTTTAACATTGCACATACAGAGATACCTTACAACTGTATAACCGTAAAGCACTTCTCTTTGTATTGCTGCCAAGAGGAGGTGTTCTACCAAGGCTAGTGCAATCAAAACCACACATTCAATGACCTCGACACTGAAGTAGCACTTCATAAATGCTGAAAAATATGTGCCATTATAAAATCTGTGCCACAACGCTACATGCTGCACTAAAGCCCCGGCACACATTAAGCACTCCCTTTTCCTCTTATACACCCACATTCAATCATTCCTTTCTCTGAATTATAAAGCTGATAAACCTTCTGTATGTTGAAAAAACAGGGTTCGGGTTATGAATCTGTGAGGGACTTTTTCGGCTTAGGGAGCAGATTTGGTGTTTTATGTTTTTATGGGAAAGAGAATAAGAGACAAAGTCAGATTTAAAGGGGTTGAAGATTTAAAAAAAGAAGGAACGGGCACCAAATGGTAGCATGTGCAAGACAGAAGGTCAGGAGGTTGTTATTGTATCTTAAATGCCTGAATCTGTATGCTTCTACAGGGAGCTGTGCACTTGTATGTTTGGAGGTCAGACGAGAAGAGTAGTGCTGCTGAATCTTTCTGAATAATTACAAAAGGTCATGGTTTAAACAGGTAGAGCCTCTTACCTGGAGTGTGTGAGCTGTCCTGTTTGTCATGCTCCTCGTGCCACTGCATGGTGCGGTGGTAGCTCACCATCACCTCCCACAATGCCTTGCAGAGATCCGTCAGGCAGGGAATGTAGCTGTCCATGGTGATGTGCTGCAAACAGAGAAGCAATGAAAACAAGGTCACTGATGCTCTTTTCCACATTACAATAATTCAGTGATTTCATTTTTGAATTGCTCTACTGTATGTTTGTGCTAAATATAATTTGATTAACCTAAAATATGTTTTTGTATTTATGAGACACACAGTGCTGGACTAAAATAAAGATTCAGCAATAATAAATTACATCTCATTATTGTCATCATTCAAGGACAGTGTGAAGGAAAACATTTATTTTTCCAGTGCATTAGTAAAGCTTTCATCTTATGTAGGAGCTTATTAATGTAAGGACTGATTAAAATAATGATTTTATAAAGAGGGTGTCAAATATCTTTGATGTGCACATTAAGTTATATCATAGCATGACGACTTGAGTTCAGAATTGACAAGCCTGGATGATTCTAAAATGGATTTCACAGAGAGTACATCGATAATAATAAAAATGTCTATGTAGCTGGATAATTAACTTTTGTCTGAACATCAGAAAGTCATAAATCAGCTGTGATACAATGTTCGTAAGCCCACGGCCGGAAGCAAATAATTGCTTTCATAAAACTTTTTTAATACTTCACACTAGATTTGTGTTGGGTTAGGATTAGGGTTAATGCATTATGTGACAAATAAAAAAATATGTATATGATATTTCAGCCAGTAACATGCCTATGGAATAAACCGCAACCGCAATTTTATAAAATATGTCAGTGGTGCTGAATCAAAACCAAGACAGCTGAACAAGTACGACAGAAAGTACACAAAGGCTAACGCACACTGCTGTTTTTACTGTAAACAGCCAACAGATGGACATGTCTGATCCTCAGCTCTGGAAAAATTGGAGTGTTAAATATAAAACTGTCCGACCAAAGAAAAGTGCAGCTGGCACAATAGTAGCCACTGACACAGTTCAAGGCTCGACCGAATAACTCGCCAGTGGAGTCCTGTCAACGTGTCCGCAGACAAATTAATCATGTCAGATGAAACGGAGCTGTGGACAGCAGCCGCTCTTCACTTTGTTTGCTACACCACGATAATGAATAAGCGTTTGCAGCCTTCACAAAAGCATTGGAAAGATAAACAACACAAGCCTGACGCACAGACAGTATAGTTACTCAAAGAGAAAATAGTGCTTTGCAATACACGCCTAACCATGCACAAACCAACGTGAGTAAAGTATTTTCTGAATGTATGCCATGACATAATTTCCTGAGTGACAAACCACAACTTGACAGAAATCTTTCATTAGAACAGTTTTTAGTGAGACATGTAAGTTACATTCACCACTAGAAAGAAACCATTAGCAAGATTCACATAATGACCGGATGTAAATGGTTGCCCATGGCAGCAGAATCACACAACAGCCTCCACTGCTGTTAGTTGTTGGTAAGAATTGAACAGCCTTTTCCCAGTAATGAAACTACCCTGAACGCTAAAGTTGAACATGTAGACATTTAAAGCGCTTCAATTTAAAAGTGAAATAGTCAACATTAGTCAAATAAAGAAGTGAGTCAGATATTATATTGGAATATGAAGGAAAGGTGATGCTTCACTGCACACTTCACTGTTGAATACACACCCGACCTCCAGCGATGACAGTCAATTACGCTCTTACCAAGTGTAATAAATCCGCATTTGAATGTGTTCCTTTGCACTCAAACCTTTTTAATACCATTGCTACAGTGAACATTAATCACGGCTTACTTGCTGAGAATGTTTTTGTAAACACAACAGTGGCAACTCATCTCCAAATTAAGGCTACAAGGCCAAACCTGTCGACCTCTGAGAGCACAGCTAATGCGCACATTAGTGAAGGGTACTATACAATTTGTGGATTCTTTATAAAAAAGGCTTTTTGCAGTAACGACTAAAAGGATGTGCAGTCCTGGGAGTACAAACAGTCGCACACCTTCAATATTACACACAAACACTTGATATTCGTCAGTATAAACGGTAACGATGCAGCCATGAACACTACAAACTAAGTAATTGTAATCTTTATTTCACTCTGTTGGTTCAGCATAGATGTTAACAATTTACTGCTTCTAATGGTCGCTGTAATTCAATTGTAATTTATTTTACATTGATATCCAATATTACACAACATTTCATGGGAGAATTTAATTATTAAAATAAAACGTAAATCTGCTTGAGAGCAGGTTCAAAATTAAAATAACAAGTCAAGACTGAATAATAAAAAACTAAACAACGGAGCAAGGCGAGTGAGATGGCTGCTTAATTTTGAGCTCTTGATAGCGATTGGAAATCAACCCCCTTAACTCGCCTAGTAAATTGATGCAATCTTATTGGAATGAGAGAGGGAAAGAGAACTAGAAGTCAAAAGAAAGGTGACAAACTAGAAATACAGAACTCACCGGAGATGGAAGACGCTCGAAGCTCCGTTAGCTCACAACAGGACTCGGCAGACACCATGCGTTCAATGCTCCAGGAAATACGCGATTTCAGGGCTGAGCATAAAGTGGACTTAAACAAACTCAAAGAAGAAATCAAAGGAGACATGAAATCTGAACTCGAAGATATGAAGCAGGAAATGTACCAAAAACTTTCTGCTAACTCCACACTAACACAGGCCCACGAAACTAGGCTGAAAGAAGCGGAGGAACTAATCGAGGAGGCGGAGACAGCAAACATGGCTATGTCAGATGCGTTGATTAAATCAATGAAAGAACAGAGAGCAATGCAGGGGAAACTGGTGGATTTGGAAGGCCGATCCAGGAGAAATAATATGCGCATTTATGGAGTACCCGAAGAGAAGGAAGGTAACTCCATGTCTGACTTTGTGGATCAACTTTTGAAAACTGAACTAGCTTTACCGGACACCAACCTACAGATACAACGCGCTCATCGAGCTGTGGCTCGCACACCGGAAAGGAATGCACCGCCAAGGTCCATAGTGGTGAACTTTCTGGAGTTTACCACCAAAGAAAGGGTTCTGAAAAAGGCCTGGGAAAAGAAGATACTGATGGAAGGGCGACGTCTATCGTTCGATCACGACTATGCAACGGAGGTCGTCCTGAAACGCAAGCAGTACGTGGGAATAAAGAGGGTCCTTAAAGAGAAGAATATACGTTTCCAGACTCCTCTCGACAGGATGCGCATTCACTGGGACTCGGGAACACGCACATACGACAGTGCGCAAGATGCAGTGCAGGAGCTGAGGAGGAGAGGTTTCTCCGTGGAGATACCAGACCGCAACGCTTCGGAGCTGTACCCGGAGATGGAGCGTCTCCACCAGACCAAGACATGGCAGCGCGTCGGAGAGCGTAGTGCAGGTGGGGCCGAGACCACGAGCAGAGTAAGGAAGAGGCTACAAGAGTATGAGCGGATCCCTCCCGGGACTAACTGATTCATATTATATATCCACTGCATATATTTGTCACGACTTCATTTGGATTATATAAATGCTATCGGGTGCCGTTGGACTACTAGGATGCGTGAGATTGCGTGTTTCACCTCTAGTGAGGGGCCCTCCAAGAGGAGGCTCTCCCCTCTTCCTGCCAACGGGGACTTAGGGTGGCGAGGAATCACCCTACCTTGGAAGTCTACGTTTTTCTTTTTACGTTCTACGTTCACTACATGTGGGCCAGATGTTCAGGTCTGTGTTTTCAGTTGTCTGGAGTTTTATGGATGCAAAGGATTGGGTAATTTAAATGCCGTACAATAATATAAAAGTGGAATCACTTAATGTAAATGGGATGAATAATCCAGTTAAAAGGAGCAAGGTCCTGGCTAAATTGAAAAAAGAAAAGGCCCAAGTACTATTTTTACAAGAAACTCATCTGCCTCAACAGGAGCATGAAAAATTAAAACGCTTTGGTTATAAAAATACATTCTATAGTTCATACAAACCTAGCCAGAAGAGGGGAGTGGCTATCCTTATTTCAAATGCAGTTCAATTTGAACTCCATAAAGAAGTTAGGGACAAAGAGGGACGATATGTATTAGTGAAAGGAAGGCTTGAAAATGCAGTGGTGACATTGGTAAATGTATATGCCCCCCCAGAGAGCAACAAATCTATTTTTAAAAATCTGTTTGATGTCATTGCATTAGAGACTGAGGGTATTTTGATATGTGGAGGGGATTTTAATGTGGTCCTGAACCATAACATAGACACTACAAGCCACAAAAATAGCAAGAAGCACCTGACCAAGTTTGTTAATGCGTCAGTGCAGGAAATGGGACTAATTGATATTTGGAGGGAACTTCACCCCCTAGAACGGGATTATACACACTATTCGGTACCCCATTCTGTGTACTCCAGAATTGACTACTTTTTAATAAATACGGGTGAAAGTCACAGGATCACAGAGAGTAAAATCGGCGTGGCAGATGTTTCGGATCATAATATGATTAGCTTGTCAATAAATCTGAATAGTAGACAAAAGAATACAGTGTGGAGGCTCAATGTGGGTGTTTTGAATAATAAGGCGACCGTGGAACAGTTAAGGGAAGAGATACAAACATATATAGAGGTGAATGATAATGGGGAGGTGGATCCTGGGATACTGTGGGATGCTTTGAAGGCTGTTCTCCGTGGAAAGCTGATCGCCCTAACAGCATCACAAAAAAAGGCCCGGCTAGCCACATACAAATACAAAATAGAAAAATTGAGAGAAATGGAGACAAAGCATAAGAGTACAGGGGAGCAATCGGCATTACAACAAATTAAGGAAACAAGGGGGGAGATAAATGAGATCCTCAGAGGAGAAACTGAAAAAAAGGCAAGGTTTTTAAAGCAGTCTTATTACGAATCAGGCCCAAAAGCAGCTAGACTCCTGGCTAAACGCCTGCGCAAACAGCAAGCCTCTAATACAATTCATAGAACAAGGGACCCCCAAACTAATCAACTACTGTATGAGCCAGATGAGATAGAAAGAATATTTGAAGAGTACTATAAGACACTCTACTCTAATCCACCATTAGCTGATGAAAGCACAATAAGAAACTTCCTTAACTCGCTTGATCTGCCATCTATAGGTGAGATACAGAATGACACCATTACGTCGCAATTTACAGTTGATGAGCTGGAAGCTGCAATCAGTAGGCTAAAGACCAGTAAATCACCGGGCAGCGATGGGTTCCCAGCGGAGTTCTATAAAACGTTCACGAAGGAGCTAACACCTCTGCTTCTGTCTTGTTTTAATTGGACTCTTAAAGAAGGCAGGGCTCCCTCATCTTGGAGGGAAGCAATTATTTCCATTTTGCCTAAGGAAGGCAAAGACAAAGACCACTGTAAAAATTATAGGCCAATTTCTCTTTTAAATGTGGACTACAAGCTGTTTACCTCAATCATCTGTAAAAGATTTGAGACTTTCATGCCAGATCTTATTCATGAATATCAAACTGGATTCATTAGAGGGCGTCAAACACAAGACAATATCAGAAGGACTCTCCATATTGTAGACAATGCGCATAAAAAGGGCACAAGTATGGTTCTGGTTAGTCTGGATGCAGAAAAAGTGTTTGACAGTGTCAGTTGGTCTTTTTTATATGAAGTACTAAGGAGGTTTGGTTTAAATGAAAATGCAATTCGGTGTATTAAGACTATTTATCATGAACCTACGGCTAAAATCAAAGTAAATGGGAGTTTGTCCAATAGGATTCAGCTGGAGAGAGGCTCTAGACAGGGCTGCTGTCTCTCTCCTACTCTCTTTGCTTTATTTGTTGAACCATTTTCTAACCTGTTTGAAGCCAATTATAACAAAATTGATGACAATATCCGAAAGGATGTAGAAAGGTGGTCCACCCTCCCTTTAGACTTCAGTGCCAGAATACAAACGGTTAAAATGAATATCCTACCTAGGCTGCTGTATTTTTTTCAGTCTCTTCCAATTGATGTTCCACAAAAAAAATCCATAACCTGGGACAGGATGATTTCTAGATTTGTTTGGAATAGTAAAAAACCAAGAATACGATTTACGACACTTCAGTTGCCTAAAAGTAAGGGGGGAATGGCTTTACCAAATCGACTATCTACATAAAAGCAAAATGGGAAGCGGAGTTACAAATACAAATTTCAGAGGAAGAATGGTTTCAAATGTTCGAGACGCAATTTACATCCACAAACTCATTAGTATGGAGGGAATTCTGCTGGAAGAACCTGACTCGCTTTTTCATAACACCCAAAATAAAGAGCAGGCAACTTGGTGTACAGCAACAGTGTTGGAGGTTGTGTGGGAACATGGAGGCTGACCACTCACACATTTTCTGGAACTGTAGAAAGATAAGGTCTTATTGGGAGAAGGTTAATGCAGTTGTCAAAATTATTTTCGGTTATGGAATCCCAAATACCTGCCCGGTGATGTATCTTGGGAACATTAAGGATGTTGTGATGGGAGGCGATCTATATTTGATTAAGGTTTTACTTGCAGCGAGTAAGAAAGCTATAACCAGAAATTGGCTTAATGTGAACGCTCCAACTCAGGAGCAGTGGCTGGAAATTGTTGAATATATTTCTGTCATGGAAAAGTTGACATATGTTTTGAGAATCCAAGAGAATGCATTCAATAGGAAATGGGAAAAGTGGAATATTTACATGGTTGACACCAATGAGTAAGTGAATGACTAATTCAATCTTGTACGGTATGTGTGAATATTGAAGGTCTTCAGACAACTAGTATTTATTGTGTTTTATTTTACAACTGATTTGTGTGTATTTTAATATGAATAGCACTTACACTAAAATATTAAAGTATTCTGGGTATACAACTTATTTGCGTTCAGTATCTAATATGACAATAAATACTAGCAATAAAAGACACAACCTTATATAATAACAATATGACATTTATGCGATTACACGTTTTCTACGGTGGGTACCATCCTAGAGTTATAATATTAATGTACAGTCAACGTGAAATGAACAATAGAGATAATCACATCTTGAGTTACAAACGGGCTCAAGCCACAGGGTCAGAAAGGTGAGCTAATGAACGGGTTGGAAAAAACAAGGCTAGCATTTATCATCCAATGTTCTCTACCAAATGAACCATATCACGGCAACATGTTGCCAGGCAACTGAAGTCAGGGGAGACGATGTGGGGTTAAGGGATGCAAGTAATGTATGTGTGTGTGTGATAGACATAAGAGTGTTTGCATGTAACACCAGCAGTTTGGCAGGAAAACATGCGTTTAAAAAACTTCAACAGCGATGAGAGCTCAGAGGAGGCAGGCTCAGGATCAGCCAGGTCTTCTGAAGAAAGTTACCCATCACTATGCATTAAACATACTGTATGTCGAGATGTGTCAGAGAGATTTTGAAAAGACAAAGCGTTAAGTGCTTTTTTTTCAATCATCAGAACCATGTTGCAGTAAAAAACTGGTTTGCTGTTCTTTTTGAGCCGACGTGATTTTTAAACCTTTAAAGTAAAACGATGGTTTACACTTTGAAATGATTAGATCATTTAAAAGCTATGGTTCCTTTTTATGTTCATCACTTTTTGATTCATAACTTCAATTGCCTTATCCAGACTGGGGAATGAGATTGATATTACACACAGGGAACTGTTCTGTTCATTTGCTCCCTGTTTCAAGTTGTACTTCGATGTGCTCCATCACCAGAACGTGCCATGAGTGACGGTGAGGTTCATTGCACATGTCGACTCAACTCTGTCCGGGGCATTGCGCCTGAGTCTCCATGGGATTCTGGGGGAGACATTTTGCTGCTATTCCCAACTCACAATTTCTCCAGAAACACCCAAGAAAGACCCAGGCAACTAAACAGAAACAAACGTATCAAATGTGGCACATGGGAGAAAAACAATCAAAAAACTCTTCCTATGTGATAACAAACAACATGAGACCAGTTTGCTGGCTAATTAGTTTCAGTTTCAGTTTTTTGTTTCAGTCAGTTGCCAAGCTAGCCTATGACCATGGCCCTGCTTATTGCTTAAAAAGCAACGTGTCTGAATCTAGTCCACGGCCTTGCAGAAATGGTCCACCCATCAGATATATAGTACAAAATAATGGGACACTGCACATCAGAAAATGGAATGGATCACTATGCCATTATGATGTTATTGAGGAGTTTTTTTCTAACAGAGATAATGGCTTTGTATAACATGTGAACAACAACAAAAACGATGAGGCTAAAGCACCCTTAGCAGCTTGGAAAGGCTGCTATGTTTACTACCATACCACTTTAACAGCCGACTGCTCCTCTTTGAGAACCTTCTACGATTCTCTGGAGTGGGCCGTCCTGTCTCCATCAGCAGAAAAAGTCACACAGACAAGGAGATTGATAAGGAATGAGGCTGGCCAATAATGATGAGATGTTGATGTCAAATTAATAGGACCTTTTTAAAATCTGCTCTGACCTTTCTGAGTGTTCCCATTTCCCTTGAATTTTAAGTTGCACAACTAAGAGGCAGGTTCAGAAGGTCCAATGTGGCTTTTACATTTTCTAAAGCTTCGTTTATCAGGGGAAGAGCAGCGGAAGAAGTGTTCTCTATTCCACATACACTAGAGCACATTTTGTATTGATACAGAACATCAACACATTCTCTGTTGAACAGCTTCACTGGTGAAGGTGAGGGCCAAACGCCTTGCTCAAGAGCAAACAAATAGTCTTTGTTTAAAGATTGGAAAAATGTGCTTAGCTGTTTTCCCAACCACATTCTGTGTTGATTTAATAGACAACTTGTCACAGGTATATATTTTTGTCAGAGACACCTTGAAAACTACTCAATGATTCCCTTTATGCTGAAAAGTCCCAAACAAGGGCACTTCAAACACTCAAAAAGGACACACCCTCAACCTCAGTCCTGTTTGTTGGCACTAAATTAGCAACATAGACACTTAATACACATGGGTACTTCAGTTAGTTCTCCCTTTGACATTTTAAAAAGGCAGGTACAAAAGTGCCTTCAATTTTGTGTGTGTGTGTCTCTCTCTCTCTCTCTCTCTCTCCCTGATTGTCTCCAGGTGCAGCCTCTCCCCCAGGTGCTCCCAATCCCCAATCAGGGCCTCCTTAAAGGACCTGAGGAAGGCTGCAGTGGCTCCTCTCCTTCTCCTCTGGCCGCATGTGTGCAGCCTGTGTTACGCAGTGTAGTGTCGTGTCGTGTCTCTGTGTGAGATCTAGTTTAACCTGTGTACTGCTAATTGTTAGGAGATGTGCTCCAGTGTGTCTTTGTGTATTGTCTAAACGTTAGTCACTTTCTTTTGGAAGAAATTTGTCCTTATTTGCTTAAGTTTGTTTTGCAATTTGGCTGGTGAGCCTCTTTACTTTTGTATTAATTAAAATCTCACTTTGTGGCTTCAGTAGACGGTTTCCTCTCCTTTTTCTCTTGCCCGGTTATTTTGGTGTTGTTACTTCCCTTTGTACCCCTAGTTAGGAGGGAACGTAACAAAAATGATCGACAGAGAGGTATACAAGTAATAAAAAACACTCGCTCCCTGGGATACTTACTGCAGACAGGCTGTAAATGCTGCCTGGCAGGAAAATGAACTGTATGTGTTCACATACCTCTTCATTTGAGTGCGCGCCAATGTGTGGATGTGCTGCCCTATCAATCATGATCACACAGCGCAGAGTGTAATGACAGTGTTTGTACAGTCTTTTGTGTATGTGTGTGAGTATTTGTGGTATGAGTACGATCATCCAGGCAACACGGTGTGCTGACAGGGTATCCATCAAACACACAACATCAGGATGCTTCTGTAACTACTGTACAGTTGCATTCACAGACTATTTCCAGTTATACTGATGACATCTAAAACAACAAGCAAAAGCATATATCTTTTAAATCCCAGCAAAGATTTGTTTCATTCTATTTTTGACATCTGTTTATAGTGACAGAAGGAAACATTGATCCGTAGGGAACCTAAAAAAGCCTCGACTTTGAAGCCTAAAACCTTTATAAATGGAATTGTATAAGCAGGGAAAGAGGAGATGGGAAGTGAAGAGGACAGGAAGCACAACAATAAGAGGTAAAGGGCAGGGGATTGTAAACATGAGCATAGCTGGCAATGCCCCTAGTAAAAGTTGTGCAGTGAAACAGCAAGGCCACACGTGAAGGGTCACAGAGAGAAAACAATATGACAGCTGACATATAGGGAGAGATTTTAGAAATTGCAGCGTCCACTCAGGCAGGGTTAACCTATACCTCCACATAAACAACCCGTCACACTGTAGGCCAGACGATAACACGAAAAGTCACTCCCAGCAAGTTAATGATGAATTGACCAAGTTGCGGCTTGCTGGCCATGCAAATGTGATTTATTCTGATCTGGAGGGAAAGAAAAAGACAGAGGGGAACTGATGCGAACGGAGACTCCAATCTAAAAGTGCTGCTGCTGCTGCTGCTGCAGTGCATTGGTTCTGTATTGTGAGCAAGATTAATTATCTCATAGTTAAGGGCTACAATATACTTTTCTTTCCTTTCTCTTCAACTCCTTCATTTCACTCTATTATGGAGAATCTGTAGAATCCCTTGTCATGAAATAAGGCATTTTTCGCTTGGCTAGAAGCTGAGAACGTGGTTGAATGTGTCATCACAGCACTCTGAAGGTGGTGTTTTCTATTCCGTATTAGGTTTTCTCTTTACTAAGTAAAGAAGGGGTTAGTTTTCACATTGGAGCTTAACCTTTTCTGGCCATAAAGCTGCCAGCAGAAGGAGACAGAATGGGAGAAGAGTGGTGGAATAAATTGACCACCCACACACACCTACACACACATACAGACACACATCTCCTTACCGTGCAAAGGTCTTTATACTGCATCTTCTGGAACTTGGTATCAGCGTTGCCAGCACACAGCTCCACGTATCCCAGCACCACCTGGAACACTGTGTTGTGGATGGCCTGGGTGAAGTGCATGTGCAGCTGGTCCATAGCAGTCTGCAGAGAGAGCCAAACACACTGTTATGAAATCTACTGTGTTGAGATGTCACTGTCGTGTGCCAGTGTGGGTCTGTGAAAAGGCAAACAGCAGATTGGCAATTGCAAATCTTAGAGACTGTATACTTGATATTTTGAATTATTTGCAGGCATATTATGTTAGCTACACAATATGGGATGAGGGAAAATGGCCATAGCCGACTCCTGGGAAATGCAATGTTCAAGTCCAACAGAAAATAGGCAATTTAGCCTCCAGTTTTTCCATGACTCACACTCTGAAAACAGCTAAGCTTGCTGTGGAAAGTGTCGCTAATGAAGCAATAACAAATACAAATAGAGAAACACAGTGGTAAAAGTATCTTAGTGACATGTATGGCAGCACAGGTAACTGCCTCCAGCTATGTTAACTTGTGGCTCCATTTATCTCCTTCATTACCCTGAGCCATCTCATCATAATGAGTCATTATCCTGAGCCATGAGTCCAATGACAACAGTGCTATTAAACAACACAGTAAAGTCACAAGCTTTAAAACAGTAAAAAGTTTAAATATCTTGTAGAGCTGAAGGGTTAGGGTTAGATCCAATGTTTTTATGAAAAATATTGATTGGGGCAGCTGTAATAAAACTAAATAACAGCTTTTTAATGGAAAAGTAGAATTTCTTTATCGTTTCATGTATCATTATGTTGCTTTCCTGAAAAACATAACATTTTGCTACACTGCACTGGGCTCAACTCAAGTCTTATAGATTTGTTCTCTTACATTTACAATAATTTTTTGCAGCTCCCACCCACATTCTTTCTTATGGGATCATTGTGAATTGAGGACACCAGAGTTGTAGTAGACGTGGGCACAGGGATGAGCAAAGCCCTGTAGGTAATGTGTGTCAGTGCAATTAGATGGTCTTACCACAAGCTCAAAACTGAAAAAAAAAGTTGCACAAATCCATTCTGAATGCTGCTGCTACAGAAGGAATTCAAACATGTCTTCCCTATTTTCTAAGGCAGTTATCAACTTCATCTGTCCAAAAGAACACCATTAAAATTGCTGGCTGTCCAAAGCACTGCAAGAACCAGCAGGCAACTATAGCAACGCACATCATAATAATCATCATCTTTAGACATAATTATAAATCAACTAAAACAGCAAACAGACTCATTCTTCTGCAGCCACTTATACAAAACAAGCACATGTTTCATTCAGATAAATGTTAGAAAAGCAAACCTGGTGTCTGGGTCATTTGGCTATGAGCCAAGTAATGAGTGAGAGCAGAGAGAGAAAATACAAATGGTTTGACGTGTTGTGCTACTGAAGGTCAAGAGTGTCTTGCCTCAGTTCATGAAAACATCCAACTAAAGAGTGTCAGATGAATAGGGGTCATTTGTTTATTTGTGTGCACTGCAGCAAAAACAGACTGTGGGTAACAGCTAAGATTCAGACAAATGTCATAGATGGAACTGGTTTCTGTATTTATTTATGTTTTTAGTTTCTCAACAACCACTCATCCGAATGAGAGCAGTTCTTCAGAAAGATGCAGTAACTGAGGGCAAGCAATCGGCCGGACATCATTATAAGTGTGAAAAACACAGATGCAGAGAGTGCGGGCAAAACCAATTCAGTTCAAGCCAAACATTTAAAAAATATGAAAAAATAAGCCTTAAGGAGTAACAGGCAGTCGGGAACAGATCCTTATTTAGCTTTTCAGTCGGAAACCGCTCTCACAGATATAGGAAAAACACTATTGATTCTTCTCAACAACGATCAATGACGCGGTCTCAAACTCAAAATGGCTGCTCATGTCAAGAGTCACACAGCTCATTGATTATCATCAACGGTGGCAGAATTTGTAAATAAAAATGACGGAAAGGTTTGTTATTGCCAGGATGAGAACAAGTCTCTTTTAGTTTGCTCCAGTTACACTTGGACACATTTTTCAACTGTAAATCAGCAAAGAGCTGTCAGACGTTGGTACTGCCAAGTGTAATGTGGAAAAAATGAACTTTATTTTATGATCTCTACGTTGGCGATTGAACATTTTAAAGCTGTAAATGTCATGTTTGCAGAACAGTATTGATCCAATGCAACTCAATTTGAGTTAAGTATCTCTGTCCAATTACATCCATCGAGTACAATCCTTTAACACCCACTGTAAGTCCTGAGCAGTTAACCCATACAGGCTTTAATTACTTGTAGGCTGAGCGAAAATGTGCGTTGCAGGAGCTGCTATGACTCATAATACTTCATGATGAATGGAACTGCATTTGTGGAATTACTGAGTCCATATACGTTTGGTCGAAATATGTTATTCTCAAACACAACAGCCTCATCATCGTTTAAAATTACCGTGCTTGATTGCTTCTCATTTTAGTGGACACCGGTCCCCATTTTGGTAGGAAAGTACCTACTAACATCTAAACTAATATTGATTACAAAGATTATATTAGCACACAGCTTGTTAATACTCAAGGCTTGACTGATTAGTGAGAGAGCTTGCATTGGTACAGGAGTAGGGAGTGGAAGAAAAACGATATGTTTTCAGCTTAACAGAAAGCTCAAGATCAGGTGAGAAGAAAAGTAATTTAAAGCAGAAAAGGGAGATCAGAGCCAAGTTACATTTTGGAGATGTTGATGGAGCAAAGGGGTATTAAAGACAGGCCCATTCGAGATTGATGCGTTTTAACTAGGGCTGTCAAACGATTAAAAAATGTAATCAGATTAATCACAGCTTAAAAATTAATTAATCATGATTAATCACCATTCGAACTATGTCCAAAATATGCCATTTATTTATGTTATTATTGTTGTGGGAATGGAAAGATAAATGAAAGCAGGCAGATATATCCATTTAACATACAGTATGTATGTTTATTATAACATTTTTCTGCATGTTAAAATGAAAGACAACCCACACACCTATCAATCATCAAACCGTGGGGTCTTAATTCATTACGTGTTGATTTCTATCAACGGGGGAGTACTTCAGGAAAGTCGACAGGGGGGGGGGCTAGTGGAGTACTGTGTGACCACAGAGTGTGAACGTTGTGATCAGCTGTTTTAGCGCAGTTCTCCAGTGATGGGGGGAGTCTCCCTCCGCAGCCGGTTGGCGTAGTTTTGGCACAGTTCCGTTGTACAGACCGACGTTAACAGCAGCCCTGTCTGTGCACACGGAGACCGACTCTGTCGTCCGGTGATCTAACCGCGTTCTGGAAAAGCTTCACAAGTACGTCGGTACGCAAATGCGCTTTGTGACACAAGTGACGGTACGCATTTCAGATTACGCACATAACCTGCGTACCAGTTATGTGCACCCCTGTACCAGAGCCATATTATTACTATTATATGGCTCTGCCCTGTACTACAGCAAGAGTATTCTCCGTCGGGACTTCCTGCAACAACACCACGTCGTTATCAAAGATGTTCTATTGAGAAGACGATCACTACGTGACAAAAGTTTTCAAAACCGTGGCTACTGAAATCAATCTTACTAACTGCTGTCTGTGCAATTTACTCCGCGCGAGTTGGCAGACTTTATTTTGCTTACTTTAACATCATTTTTCATGGTGGGGCTAAGCCATTTCTTGGTATGGGTGTAGGTAGCCTACCCCAGCCATACCCTGGCGCTGCCACTGGTGGCACGTATGGGGCGGGCCATTCTGCACATGCGTTAAATGCGTTAAATATTTTAACGCAATTCATTAAAAAAATTAATTACCGCTATTAACGCGATAATTTTGACAGCACTAGTTTTAACAAAAGATATAAGGGCTAGAATGGGATATAAGGAGTAAGAGGAGAGTGAGAAGAGAAAGATAATTGATGCTCTATTAGATTTGTTCCCAGGCATTTATACAGAAAGTATGATATTTCATTTTTGTGGATGATTGATATATGGGTGTCAGTTGATTGACAGTAAGGAATGAATAACCTTATCACAAACGATGACATGCATTCCCTGTGGCCTAAAATATTCTCTACTCCAATGAGAGAACCCTGAATTCAAACGCTGGTGTAAAATCCGTTTGTTAAGAAAGGAATGGATAATAATGACAAATAAGAACTTCAATAAAACAAATTACCGTTCCTTGATTGCTGTATTTGTTCAACCAGTTTGTCTATGGACGATTTTGTTGTACTTTTCTTATCTAAATGATGGCAAGACGTTCTGAGAATAAAGAAAAAAACAATGGCTACTGATTGCACATTACCCTAGATATAAATTAAGGATAGGAAAAGACAAGACATACAATATTCTTATAAACCCCCTAGAGAAAGATCAAGAGTCATATAAAAGGACATATGCCGTAGATGAGGTCATGTTTAGCTATTTGCTGTGACCTTAAAAATGATCCAACCACTGACCTGTGTCTTTCCCAGGAGAGTGTAGGCCAGCTGGACCTTGGTGTAGTGCGAAACATCAAAGTTCTTACAAGTCTTCGACAGGGCGACATCAAGCTGCTCCTGGAGGCAGAAATAGATGGACGGCAAAGGAAAAGAAAAGAGAGGGATTATCAACTTTAAGACCCGGGATTAGATATAGATGTGCAGATGTATTTGTCTTTGACAAAGAGATAAAAAGAGAGGTAAGAAAGTAAATCAAGGTTAGCAGAAAGTGAGGATGTACATCTTTATCAACCATGACACAATAAGCCCACCTCAAAGAATACAGTATAGCACTGACACAGGCGGAAAGTGATCAAATGCATTGCATCACCGCATATTTCTCACGCCTTAATGTATGTTTGAAGCTGCACTTAAACACTATGAGGAAGGGTGACATTTGTTCTGTAGTGATTTGCAAGCAGTAACTATTTGCATAGAAATAGTCGGTTTATATTTGAGCTGAATTCCTTTTCAAAAACGCTTTAAGAGAAACCAAATCAGTGAGTGCCATTGTATTGGTGGAATTGAATGTAGTGGCATTTTTAATGGTGCTTAATGATCGGTCATGTGAGGATTAATCCCCTACAGTGTAGATGTGAAGTTTAAAAATCTCCACCTTTAGTTCCTTCTATTGCAGTTTTTCTCAGATTCCTTTTTAAACTTTTACATACTGTACAAAACCTCACTGATATAAGATGTTCTCTGAGCTTCTTTTGGGCTTAATCATGCTGAGAGAGCACAAAGTGTATATATTTATAGAAAAATTGCTTTCCTCGGTTGACTGCTTGGTTGCTCTTCAATAGAAGGCATTGACATTAGGAGATTCAAGCGTGTGTGTGTGTGTGTGTGTGTGTGTGTGTGTGTGTGTGTGTGTGTGTGTGTGTGTGTGTGATGAGGGAGCTTACAGACTAGGCCAACCAGTGACGACTCCATTGTGTAAAGCATACACACAGTGTGTGTTGTATATGAAGAGTATATGTATATTTATAGTTTATTATTATATGAATACTAAATCATTATATTGGTAAGGTGCTTTTGGCTCTTAGCGATCTTGGGTTGACTCTTGATGTGTGTCTGTGTTTGTCTGTTCTCTGTGCAACCGTTTACCTTTATGATTTTAGAGGATTTTGCTTTGCTTCTTAACAAACTCAGGCTGACGAGTAAACAAACAAGCACCTTGCCGTGCGACTATGCATGTGTGTGTGCACATGCACGCCTGTTCCTTGTGTACAGACAAAAGTGTCAGTAATGAATCTACTCAAGCGCAGCAGCAGCGGTGTGGAGAAAATGGCTTTGCATACCATTTATCACACAAAAACACCAAGACCCAGCTAGTGATGGAACAGATAATTGACTGCTCACTGATAATAATGACTTTCTGAATGTGTCAATATTTTGCAGGCCCAGAATGAGAAACTATCAAATTGAAGTATAAATTGCTTCTTTCAGATGAGTGCTTCTGGAGAATTACAAGGTTAGACCACAATCTTATTCACTGTCAAATCTCTTTAATGATATTCTCACAAATAACGAAATTAGAGATGAATCAGAAAGCCACATACCTCTATTTGCTCCAGAGTGTCTTGTAGTTTGGAATTCAATTCGCTGTAAGGGGGGAAAGAAGAATGACGATAAGTTCCTCAATTGTGAAGGAAAAATTGTATCAACTAACCACTAACTTTATCCATATAAATTATTATTCATTGTTAAAGGTTTTTATCGATAAAATTACAAAGAGCATTTAAATAATGACTTAATTGGATAGTGCACGCCAGAAGTCAGAGAAAAAATAAATAATAGTTTATAAATGTCTTTGTTTGTCATTGCCTTTAGTTCATCTACTATCAGTATTCTTCGAAAAATTGGGTACCATTATAGGAACCACAAAGTGGCTCGGTTTACATTTCAAATGAATAAAGTCTTCTCAAAGAGGAACACTTATGAGCAAGCTGCAGCCATGTTTTGCACAATTGTCTGTTGGGAAGACACGTTTTTTTGTGTATAATAAATCACGACTACTTTTCCTGTCCCGAGACACCAATTCTATTCCCATGTGACTCCCCGTGCAACGCACCCATTTATAATCATCCTCTGTTCCCCCGTTCCCCTGCCCCTGCTTTTCTTGGGGTCTTTTTCAGGTCAGCCCGCACTTATGTTGGGCCTTGTGAGACCGCAGGAGCCCAAGGGAGAGAGTGTCCTTAATAAATTGCTAATTAAGTGTCTTAGCTTCAGTTGGGTATCGAGTTAGGAGAGGGAGGCGGGGGGGGGGGGGGGGGGGAGAGAAACTGAGAGGAGGCTGCAGGAGTCCTACAGGTTGTTTCCAAACCAACTGAAACAACGACAGTAAACAAATGTTCAAAATGGAGACCATATTGGCGGAGTGTATAGTTGGGGGGGCCGACTCGCCATTTCCAACACTCTTGCTCAGACCTCACCCATCTTTAAAATCCTTCATTTTGATCAACGCTATCTCAGTGACAAAATCTTTCCGCTGACAGACACGGAGGAAAAGATTGAGAATACTCAAAATAGATGTAATGGTAGTTCCCATTTAAGTAAGAGTCTCAAAAAGCAAGGATAAAACAATGCCAGCGTTGCTCTCACCACATCAGGAAACTGATCAAAGAAGCTACTTATGAGCGTCTGAACTAAAGTGCCATGGATGATAGGGAATTTCCTATGAAACAGTGTGACATAGCAGATGCCAACAGAGAGCTACTCGGAGCTCTATTGCTATTACAAAACTGTAAAATGATCCATTGGGTTGGTATGTACCGCAGCAATGATAACATAAGACATTCTCAGTTTTAAGCTCAGGAAGGCAAGTCATAGCCCAAAGTATCCTCAAACTGGGATTGGAAGCCAATTTAAACACGCAAAGTATGGAAGCTGGCTCGACTACAGAGGGGTGAACGCATCAATGTCAGTTCCTGGCTACTGAAGCAAAAAGTGTCTGAATGTCCATATGCAGAGCCCAGGAGAGTGCTAAACAAAGGTTTTCAGCATTGGCAGCCACACTAAGGAGATACACCAGAGGAGCAGAGGCCAACAGGATAAATGCCCTGTTCACCACACAACTTTCTTTAATACTCCCACGCTGGAGGATGGTCAAGGAACAGAAGCTGAACCACAAACTTAACAGTGTTGAAAACGCATTTAGGAGGAAACAAAATCATCCCACCACTTCAATGCTCAGGGGCTTAAGAACACATGAGTGTCAGGCTGAGAACTCCAATTTCCCAGAACAAGAACCCGTGCTCGTCACAGCGAGGCAGACATCCAGCAATGGTTGACGGACATTACGAAAACTGGGCAGCAACAGGGCGTTACATACCTAGTGGTTAAAGGAACTTAAGTGCACATTCCAAAAAATTTGGTAAATTACTAAGTGTATCTGCTTTCTTGTAAAGAGTTAGATGTTTGATTAGCTTACCTCAGCTTAGTATAAAAAACTGAAAACAGGAGAAACGGTCCAAAGCTCTAAGTACACTAGCATGTCTATCACTAATTCACAGGTTTCATCTTGTTCCTTTAATATGAATCAGAAACAGACCAAGTCAGTGAAATCCTCATGTATGAAATAGTAACTAAATAACTCCTTTTGTTGTTTTTACATTTCGGTTTTTAAGTGGATCAAACAATAGAACATAATTATTGTCGATATTTTCAGAGACCTTTGGACAGAGCCAGGATAACCATTCGCCCACTGCTTTCAGCTTTTTGCTAAGCTAAGCTGACCTCTGAGCTCCATATGTAGCGTACGGCCACAAAAGTGGCATCAATCTTCTAAAATAACTCTTAGAAAGAAAAGTATATAAGTGTATTTCCCTACAATTTACTTATTGTTACATTACAGAACTTCAAACAGTTAAGTCTTCACATCATCACATCTTCTGTTACTCATCATAATCACTAAACGTAATCGACAAGTGCGTTATATAAGTCTGAAAGGGGACTGGACAACCAGCCAGAGCACTTGAAATCACACAAATGGAGCCTTTAATGCTTGGTTCATATTGTAATACTTAAATCATGTTAAAGAACTCTCTCGACTTTTGAAAAACAACACAAGAGGTCAACTAAAGGTCGATAACCCAGGTGACCATATTGTCCAGTCCTCCTGTTATTGTGTTCACCCCATGAATATAATGCCGAATGACTCACTGTCCGGTGAGTGATCATGTGTGTGCAGATGCAGCTCCTCCCCACATACTGGCTCCCTTCCATGATCACACAGAATGCATAAATAACCGATGGAGAGAAACCTAATTAATAAGCGGTTCCCCGCAGGGAACAAAGAGATTGAAAAGGAGATTCGTGGAAATCTGTGTGTCGGTTATCACTGGCAATAGCTGTCCACAGCGCCTCGAGGCAAGCCCCTCCACTGTGACTGCTGACTTGCTCATTTGGCAAAGTGGGAGTCTTAAAGTGCTTCAAGGATCCTGCAGGACGCTCAGATTTTGTGAGAGTGCTGTTTTTGCTGTAGTCATGTTGGTCACTGTTATATTCAAGGCAGACAGGCAACACAGTGGCATGGGAAGGGCTTCAAAGAGTGAAACATATTGAGAAAGGACAACATCGACCATATGCAAATCAGAAAGTTGAGGCGGTTGGGGGAAGGTTACGAGGAGAGGGCAAAGAAGCAAAAGATTGAGAGTTAAAGGTGGGGTAGGTAATTTTGGAGAAACCAGTTTGAGTGCGCTAGAATTTGAAAATACACAGCCAGAAAAAATCTGCCACTTCCTTACAGAGCCCCTCCTCCAACACACACGAACGCGCACACGACCAATGAGGGCACGAGATAAGTTTGTGCACAGATGGAAGGCTGACAGGCAGGTAGGCCATCCAGTTACTTTAGCCGGGCCGGCTAAAATGATTGGTCGTGCTTTTTACAGCGCCACGGCTATGGATTTGTTGTCAAAGCACTTAAGATATTCATTCCTATCGGGATGTTAAGAGCATTCCATGGAATATAACAAAAAGTGTATCTCGAGCCGGTTTCTCAAATGTACCTTAACAGATGGGAGGTAAATATACATTTAGGATTTCATGTTTTTGATTTGACTGATCTTAAACTGTTAAATGGAAATAATATGTGTATGGTCAAATAAAAGTATATAAAAACGAAATCATACATACGGGTTCATTTTAATGTATCACTGTCAAATTGTACAACATTTTTGTCTTACTTCTATAAGGCCAACAATCTCACAGAGATGCTGTTGGTGTCTTTTTAAATCACACCTCTGTTTTTCTATGACCACAGCAGAGTTACAGTTTGTGAACATTGTGCTGACATGCTAGGGGTCTTAAGCTGCACAAGAGCTGCCACTGTCTGATGAAAATGGACGGAGACAGAGCATGAGGTTGTCTAGGTGCCTTCTGGGGGAAGCAATATTGACTTTTAAAGCGTTTGGAACAGGGACAAAGGAAGGGCAGGCGTGAAACAAGCCTCAGTGTACTGAAGAGCATTTAGCAGCGCATGGAGCAGCATACTTTAGCTTCAAGGCTAGATCAGCGTGCAGCAGACCAGAAACTAGGTGCTAAGGTAGGGGCAATGCTGCAGTCAGGGCTCAAGCAATGCTGATGCAAAAAGTGACAGATGTGTGATCAATGCACCAAGGTTTAAACTACTGCGTCCAGGAAGCAGACTTAGCATATTGCAAAGGAAAGCAAAGGTGAAGAGTTCAATCGAATGTCTAACCAGCTGCACGTTTGCAATGCAGCTGTATTAACAGATACAAACAATAAAAGAGCCTCTTTTTAAGTTGATCACGGAATGGTTGCAATGGATTGTATCCTTGGTGGATAATGATGATGAACTCTATTCTGCACACCATGATCCAGCACATTCACAAAACAGACATCCAGCGTAATAAACAGCAGCTGCAAGTGACAAAGAACAGTGGGAGGAGATGTCCATACAGTACCACAACAATCCACTGTGCATAATGTTACCATATTGATCACCATTTCCCAGCACTCATTCTGTCACTCGAACCGCATTGTCCCAGCCAGGTGAAGCGGATAGATGTAGAGGTGCAGGTGAGCAGAGTTGTTCAAAAGGTCTGTGTGTGTGTGGGAGGAGCTGTGAGCTAATACTGAGCGGTGTTGACAAGCAGCTCAACATTTCAGACTAACGATGTATTTGTGTGTGAGCAGGTAAAGAAATGTATTCACATAGAGCTCTTGACAAGATGTTCTGTCCGAGTTTGTACGTGGTCTCACAGTAAGAGGGAGAAGGCCAGCAGTGACGTACATCCCACATCAATCTTTAATCAATACATACAAAGGAGCTCTGTGGCTCCCGCCTACTGTACGGCCACAAATTGAGTACCATTACACAGAGAATCAAAAGGACCAGGATGATTGGCCCTCTGGTATTCAATGTGGCCAAGCCTACCTCGGAGCACATACATGCAGTGTCTTCAATATACTCAGAGAAGAGGGTTTATTATGGGCACTTGTGTTTGGGCACAATCAAAACGCAAAAAACATCATTGTGTACCCACAATGGTTCCAGGGATGTGCAATTAATCACATTTATTTTCAATCCATAACAATTTTGGCTTCAAACGTATAAGAAAAAAAGGTTATCGAGATTTTTGGGACGTTTTCCATCTGGCAATAATGCTCCTTTTGTGCTGTGTTATAAATCAAGCATGACCAGCCTTAGAAAATGTTCAAAATAGGTTTAAGAGTTTTCAGTATTTTCAGTATTTTGTGGCGGTGCACAATGACATAGTAGATATCTTTTGATCTGATCCATTTTCGATATATTATTTTATTTATGCAATTTTTGCATTCAGTTATATATGTATGTTTGTGCATGTATAGAATTACACAGAATGTATTTTATTTATCTTTTTTTTTGTTTTTCAGTTGATTCATATTTTAAATTAAACAAAATTCACTGCTAGAAACCGATTGTTTTAATGAATCCATGTTGCTCGGAAAGTCAATGAGTATGATCATATTCAATAATCACAATCTCAATATTGACCAAAATAATCATGATTATAATTGTTACAATAATAGCCACCCTAAATAGTTCAAGTTCAGTGTGTTGAGCGTGTCTGTCTGTCCGTCCGTATGTTGATGTGTTTTTCAGTCAAACCATCCGTATCACATGACTCCCCCCCCCCCCCCCCCTCCCCGCTGCCTGCCTGATGTAACTGGTCTCACAATAGGAGTGAAGTACACAGAAAACGTTTCATCCACCCATAGCGGTGCCAGTCTGCTCCCATTTAAAGACAACTAAATATCACTATCAATCTGGTCATACTGTACCTGATGCAGCTGTAGTGTTTGAAGGTGCTGGCAGCCTTTTGACATTCCAGACAGAGCTGGATCGCACCTGGATAGTCTTCCTCCTAAAGTCACACAGATGTGAAGTCATTTAATGTATGAAAACCAAATATATCACGAGTAAGTCTGGTTCACAATCTGGATTATGACAGTTATGTGTGATTTCTTTTGTGCATTGAGTTTTGTTTGAACTTCTTGAAAAACGGTTGTTCCTGCCGATGCTATACGGATTACACTAAGTGGAGGTCAGATCTACTCCATGTGCTACACCTGACCTTCACAATAGACAGGCGTTTGTGGGGGTGTCTTGTGTTTGTGTGGGTTTGGCTTTAAAAGCACAATCCCTACTGACGTTTGACCTTTTAAGACAATTATAAATGTATCCCTGCTAGGGGTGTAACGGTTCACAGAAGTCACGGTTCGGTTCGTACCTCGGTTTGGGGGTCACGGTTCGGTACGGTTTGGTACAACAAGAAAAAGCAAAAAAAAGTCCCAAATGCATAATTCCAGGTTTGTTCTAATTTATTTATTTTTGAACAGTAGTGCAAGTTTCAGTTTTAAAAATAAGGAACTCTGACATTTTGAATAATTAACTGTATTAAACAGTTAAAAACAAACCACAAACAGTACCACAAACACTCAGAAGGCCATATTATCTTAATAACATAATGGCTGATGTCAAACTAAAAGGTTTCATCAAGCTGTAAAACTAAAAAGAATGTCTTGAAAATATTACATCATAAATAATAAGGCAAAAGCTTCCGTTATTTAATTTGGTCTCTCGGCCCTCATGTCTATTGGCTTCTTAAAAACAGCGGGGATCAGCTGTTGAACTGCTGTTGTCTTCTGCCGGGCTCCGTGATTGGCAAATCTGGGTGATCCCTTCTGATATGATTTAGCATGTTTGGCGTGTGTTACCATTAGCATACCGCACCGCTATCGAACAACGCCGACACACCGTCCTCGTCCGATCCACCACTCGCACACTTCATCGTTGTTGTTGTCCACAGGGCACCCGAAATGTTCCCACACAGCTGATTTAAAAGAAGCCGGTGGGTTCTAGCTCCTGTGTGTTATCTGAAATCGCCATACTAACTTTTCTTCTTCTTGTATTTTGTTCGTTTTGTTGTGTTTTGTTCTTGTTCTTCATTTGTTGTTTAAAGGTGACATCTCATGCTTTTCCGGTTATTACCCGTCCCCTTGTGTGTTATGAAGGTTTTTATGCATGTAAATGGTGTGCAGCGTCAAAACCCTCAAAGTACACCCTGTAGCGAGTAAAACTCTAACACAGAGAAGAACTCCCCAAAACGCCTCGTTGGAGATACGTCATCATCCATTTGATTCTTCCGGGTACATCAGGACGTCATGTTGTAACCGGAACGAAATGGACCAATCCGTGGAGCCGTTACGTTAAGTCCCCGGAGCCGTTACGTTAAGCCCCCGCTGATTGGTCCAAATTGACCAATCCACGGATTTCCTCACACACACACGCAGCTCAGCTGATTTCTCCTCCCTCGCTGCAGGCTGATAACAGACAGTTGGGATCGTAGCGAAATTCTCTCTGCAGACCCATTCTCACAGCGTTTATCAACCTTTTTCTTCTCAATATCAAGCCACAATTATTGTTTTTACTTCGGCTGTGACTTTGTGTGTGCTCAGGGTGAGTTTGGCTGTGTTTCGCTGTGTATCGCTAAACAAGGAAATCACACCTCCACGGAGCTCAGCGCGATTCACAACGTGAAACAATCGGACGTTGTGAATCACCCCGAGCACACACAAAGTCTCAGCCGAAGTAAAAACAATAAGTGTGGCTTGATATTGAGAAGAAAAAGGTTGATAAACGCTGTGAGAATGGGTCTGCAGAGAGAATTTCGCCGCGATCGCAACTGTCTGTTATCAGCAGCAGCCCGGAGGAGACATCAGCTGAGCTGCGTGTGTGTGTGAGGAAGTCTGTGGATTGGTCAATCGGAGCACACTGGGCTCACAGGGAGGGGGGCAAGAGCTCCAACGAGCCGCGAATACACGTAGTTTACAGAGATGCTGTATGCGAAACAATGTGAGTTTGGAAAATTGCACAGTATGTTTCTATTGTAATATCCCTCAACAATGGTATTATGATCAGTAGAAAGGACCATGACATGTGACCTTTAAGGGCGGCTGACAAACAGCTTTTAGGCGCAATACCGCCCCCTGGATTATATATAGTGTAATGGATACTGCACTGAATAACAGACTTTTTTCCCACTCGTAAAAAAAAAAAAGGCGTATTCGCCGTGTGACTGCATGTGCCGAACCGTGACGTCCGAACCGTGACGGTACGGGACGAATACGGATACCGTTACACCCCTAATCCCTGCACATATACCTGCATGAGTGTGTGTTTATGTGTGTGTGTTTGTCTGTAGAAAGGATTACAATACCTCAAGCATCTCGCTGAGTCTCACATCTGTTCTTTGCTGTGAGGGGAAGAATGAGATGAAGGAGAAAACATTAATACAGCATAAATCAATACCAGGCCACAATATGATGGATAATTACTTCAACACTAGTTATATGGTTTTATATCAGCACCATGTTGGTATACACATTTTTTTCAAGGATCACGTTAAGTTGAGTAGAGGGGAACAAGTACACCATCTGTTTTATCTTCTTTGTGATTCTAGGAATAGATTCCCCCCAAGATCCAAAGATAGAAGACTATTCCCACACACAGTTATCCCACCGGCATTGATTTATTTCAACAGGGTGGACATTTGGGTCGCAGGGACCTTTCTCAAGACATATGTACAATCATTATGAGACAGTGTTTAATTACAGCCCATAGTTGCATGATAGTCCACAGCTGTGTTGAAGGTGTGTCAATGATCACACACAAGGTAATACGTGACTGATGATAGAAAACGGTTTCAGAATATATGTTTTTATTCATTTAGATCTTAATTGTAAACCATTTGCAATGAAACTATGATGTAGACTAGGTAGTAGTGACCCTGCCTTCATGGATTTTAATAAACAGCTCAACATTTAGTCACATGTCCTTACACGTATACAGTCTTTGTGGCATTACTCCAGTCTTCACTAACACTATAGCTAGATGCAGTTTGGAACAAAGTATGTTGTATGTGAACCCAGAGTGTAAACTTTACCAGCGTCTTGATGGTCCTCAGTGACTTCAGCAGGCCTGTCAGCAGCTGCCGCCTCCTCTGATTGGCCAAAAGACCCAGGCTGGCTTCTGTGAATTCTTCCTTCGAGACGCTCAGTTGCCTTAAAACGAGACGTCACAGAACAGGGGGGATATCAATAAATATTAATGCTACTATGCTAAGTCGGCATTTAAAAGTCCAAACTACTAGCCACCTCTGAAACTGTATCTGTATCTATAATAACACAAACAAACAGTGTACAGTATATGGTCTTGGTGTTTTCCCTGTAGTCATTATCCCAATTAATGCAGAGCACCAAAAGCCTATTTTACAGAAGATTTAATGGTTTTACAAAAACCACTCACTAGTATGAATAATGTAAGCTCTTCATACTACAGGCTCACCAAAATGGGTATGTTAGCAATCATAATTAATAACAACAGAGACACGAATCATGATACCTGCTCTCAAATAAAAAAAATACAGTTTACCACAACACAAACTTTAAGAAACCCTTAAACAAAAAGTCTCATCTGATTACCCACAACAACAAAACAACAAGCATGATAACCAAATAAACATTATATTGATGTACAGATTAAATGTATGGCGGAACGTTTTTGATTCAGACTTAATTTCAATGTTTTTTTATTTGTGACCACATTAACAGACAGAGAATATATGACTGGAAGGGACATTATCATGTTTATGAGGAAATCACTTGGTATGCAGATGCAGTTTAAATGGGCTATTTCAGCAGCAATTTATTAGTGAATAGTATAAAAAATAACACTAACCTTCTTGCATTAGTGCAAATGACCGCTGCCAGCTGCAGGTTGGTCTGCAACGATGTCACTCGCTCCAGTTCCTGTGAAAAAAGAGGTAAAATCATAGACTGGGTTCAATTGACAGTAAATAAGACAAAGCAGCGTACTGTTATCTGTAAACACTGGGACTATTCAAAGTTAAAGTTTCAGATCCAAAGGAATTATTGATAATTGGCGACTAAAACTGCTAAAGAAATCGATCTAGCACTTAGAAATATTCGGGGGCTATTCTATTCTCTAGGCAAGGCAATTGTATTTATATAGCACCTTTCAACACGCGACAATTCAAGGTGCTTTACAAAATAAAAACAAAAGACATTTAAGAATAAATACAGCATAATAGGGCTGAACCCGAATATTCGTTCGTTGGAGTAGGCTACTATTCGGGTTTCAATTTCGTTATTCAGATATACGTCTTTTTTATTTTTATTTATTGAATTCTCCAATATCAATGTAAGAGCTTGTGCCTCTTCGGGGGGTGCTAACACTTAACCATAAACGTTATCATTTACTTTCTCCGTCTTTATATGTAGATATTACTTTTTCTCCATTAATCTCCCTCACGTTGTTTCCATAGCAACAACAACTTCTTGTCAACTGCGCTAACTCTCCTTCAAAATAAAAGCATGTCCATACAAAATAGAAAGCCAAGCCAAGTTACACTTACTTAAGACATATACAACTGCAACGAAAGTAACAAACACAATGCAATATCCTTTTCAATTTCAAAGAAATGTATACATTAACAAATAACTATAAAAACAACAATACTGTAGAATAACAAAAAGAATGCCGTGAATAAACCGAAATACACGTGTCGAAGCGGTTCGCATGCTGATTACTAGCTAAATGCTGCTTTTCCCATGTTTAGTTATTATTCTTGGAACAGAGAGCAGAACAGACCCGACCCAGAGGACCTCTAGGACACTCTTTAACACTATTCAGACTCAGCTCTCTGAATTAAAGCTTCTTTTAAAATGTGGATAAAACCAAGGTAATGCTCTTTTCAAAAGCAAAAAAGACACCAGAGCCTGTTTTAGATATTGTAACTACGCAAGGAACAAAACTTGAAGTTGTTGCCTGTTACAAATACCTTGGTATCTGGCTTGATGATTGTCTCTCTTTTAAACTTCATGTCAATAACCTGCTTAAAAAACTGAGGGTTAGGCTAGGTTTCTTCTACAGGAACAAGTCCTGTTTCCTCGCTTGAGGCCAGGAAAAGGCTAGTCACTGTGACCTTTTTACCTGTGCTGGACTATGGGGATCTGGTCTATATGAATGCACCTGCCAATTACCTGAGCAAATTGGATGCTGCGTATCACAGTGCTCTGAGATTTGTCACAAATTGTAAAGCGCTTACACATCACTGTACACTGTATACCAAGGCAGGTTTACCATCACTCTCTGTACGGAGGCTCAGTCACTGGTACACTTTTATTTATAAAGCTATGTTGGGCAAACTCCCGTATTATATCTGTTCTCTGGTAAAGCAGAACGTTGCGGGCAGCTATTGTCTGAGATCGCAGGATGTGGTCTTGTTAGATGTGCCAAGAGTGAGGACTGTCTTAGGTAAGACGGCTTTTATGTGCGTAGCTCCACTTGCTTGGAACAGCCTACAGTCCAAATTAAAATTGAGCAATTTTATTTCTCTGAATGTTTTTAAGGCACGTCTGCACGAGATGCTTTCTGACACTATGGGTGTTTGTAAGTGTTGGTGAATATGTAAATGTGATGTCCTCTATTGTTTGTTTTTATGTTGTTTCATGTGGAACTAAATTGATGCAGGTCTCCCTTGTAAAAGAGATCCATGATCTCAAGGGACCTATCTGTCTAAATAAAGGTTTGAAATGAAATGAAACAAATATATTGTCACACCGGTTCATATACAGAGCTGTCAGTGAAATATGCCTCATAATAATGCCATTTACACACAACGCCCGTTACAAAGTACTGCTCACACACAAACACACACACTGTAAATCAGAACCGTCTTCATTGAAATGTTGCTGTGAGTATCTTATCGAGAGGGATACTATCAATTATGTGATTATGGTAAGGCATGCATAATCAGTGGAAAAGTTTAATGTAGTTCACAACCCAGAAAATTCAAGAAAAGCTTATTTTCGTCAGAGCCTTAACATTTAGAAAAGGATCAAAGCACTCTGCTCTGAGGGTTCAGTTATTACGCCACTTCAATTGACAACTGCGGAGATCAAACTATCAGCCAAAAGTAGGACAGAGGGACAAATTGCATTGCGGTTATATTTTAGACTTTTTAACTTTTTTTATTTTCTTGAACGGCCAGATGTCATGCCTGAGGTGGGAGATGCTTGTTTTTTGTATCCTTATCTTTGTGAATGCTGTATCACTTAGCAACAAAGAGGGTTGAGTGTTCACAAAAATATCATCATAACACTGTCAGAGAAGAAACAACCCTTTGATAAAAGGATATAGTCCGGGGAAATTGATTTTCAACGGTCATAAAAACTAAAAGAAACATAATCAAAGTGCCACTTCAGCTCTGGGTACGAGATCAATGATCCCATTCAAAACAATCTGCTCTCATGATCTCATGATGATTGTCGACGACGATCTTGACACATCCTAAGACCTGTTTTACAAAGGTTGATTCAACAGCCAGGGGTTTTTAAGCACCATGCGACTCATATGCTTTTTTGCTCAGGGCTTATTAAAAAGGTACTGTTAGATCAATGTTAGATATCACAGCATGCTACGATGCTAATACCAATGGTACAAATCATACTAGAAAGCTAAAAAGAGATATCAAACAACCCTTTTATTTAAATTAAACATGTTTTTTTATTATTTTGATATCGAATTTGTTAAAGTAATGCTTCGAACTGTTCAGAAATACACGTATCTTGTTGAGTTAGATGAGACGATTGATACCCCTCCTATCTGGATGCCATACGTGCAGTTTGATCACTTAGTGTAGCTTAATTTAGCATCAAGACACTCTAAACCCCATCTCAAGTTACCTAATCAAGAAATAAATCATTAAGAAAAAAAAATAACCCCATTAAAAATGACAACTTTCACAGATGTATCATGTGGACAGAGCCATGCTAATTGTTTCTATGTTTCCATGTTTATGCTAAGCTAAGCAGCTGCTGGCAGTTATTTCATATTAAGCGTATATATAGGTATAGACATGGTGGGATGCTAACATTGATACTTTTCGACTCAAATACTTCAAAAACATCCAAGAGCAAACCTTCACTGTTAGGAACACAGTTACCTCTCTAAGCACTCTAAGAACAGTTCTCTAAGAACAGTTTAGTATAACCTGAAGGCCCCACAAAGGTATCAAAATGTGTCTCAGAAAATGCCTTCGCCCTCTAGGCAGCAGGGACTGGGCACAAATACCAGGTCACAAATAATTTAGAGAGTGATTTCAGAAGACTGATCCCATACTAGAAGCTGTGCAACCCTGTCTTTAGCAACAACTCTGCTACAACTGTACAACTCTACGTGCAGACTTATCTAAGCCAGGCTCATACAAAAGTCACAGCAAATCAAGTTTACAGTTTACAATCTCACAGAAAAATCCCAACCACCAATACCTTTAAAATAATGGAAAGTTTTCGATCGCTCAATGACTACCAGTGCAAAGAATTGGTTCGTTTAAATCGGTCAAGTCAGTGCTTATTTTGTAGGGAGAAAATAAGTGCACCCAGGGTCAAATCTGTTCAAGGAAGGAGTCATTTATTTCCTGTGCTGAATGGAAACTATGTCCCTTCACCAGAAGAACACACAGTATCTCTCACTACCCCATATTAAGATGGCAATTATCAACCCACAGATAGTACTGTGAACCAGAGGTGGGACCAAGTCATTGTTTTGCAAGTCCGAGTCAAGTCTCAAGTCTTTGCCCTCAAGTCCGAGTCAAGTCTCAAGTCTTTGCCCTCAAGTCCGAGTCAAGTCTCAAGTCTTTGCCCTCAAGTCCGAGTCAAGTCTCAAGTCTTTGCGCTCGAGTTCAAGTCAAGTCCCAAGTCTTAAACTTTGAAAACCGAGTCTTAAACAAGTCATTATGTGCTTTTCAACATAACAGTTGCATAAACAAGAAATGAAGTAACAGTTTCATTCAGCCACACAATTTGTGTGCTTTTTTATTATGAGAAATTATGTGAAGTGTGTGTTTGTTATTGTCAGACAGTGTGAGTGAGTGAAAAACACAAGTTATAGATGCATCAATCTCAGGGTCCAAGAGACCAAATTTAAATTAAGCGACAGGCTGAGAAACATAACAGTTGCATAAACATAACACGAAGTAACAGTTTCATTCACCCACACTTTTTCTATTATTTCGGGGCCCTATAATGCATTGCATTTGCAAAAGACCAAATTGGTCAATAGTCGGTCACTCATTTGTGCACGATGGGGTCGCAGGATGATGCCACCATGGCTAAAAACTCGCTCCACTGGAGCACTGGAGGCAGACACTCTGATGGCCATTTTGAACAGCGAAGGAAGAACCTTCATGTTCATTGCCCAGAACAAAAGGACATTCTGTCCATCAGCGATGTGGAGATAGTGACTTAGCTGCAGTGCTGGAGTGGTCCCAACATCCTTCTTCTTCCTCTTATGGTAGGCAGCAAACAGCCCTTCACCTTGTCCAAGGCTCTCTTGCTCTTCCTCATCAACACAAGGCGTAGGTTGCTCTGTCTCCACAGCCTCTCGCAGGATCAGTTCTGGCAAAACATGTAAAATCAAAACAAAAAAAAGACACAAAAGAGCCCTTATTATATTTTGTATTGGTGATGCAGTAGGTTAAACTGAACACATATTATTGTTGCAATCAATTAAAAGGAAATTATGAGTAAATAGTAATAATAAACTCAATTAAGTTTACCTTTCACATGTTGTAGAACCTCAGCTTTGACCTCAAGACTGACCAGCACATGGTGGTCTATCCACATCAGAGAACAGGCTGGATCCAAAGCAGCTGCTTTTGAGGTACACAGGATCTGAAAAGGGGGCAGTTGTTCCATCCTGTGTTAATGTGGCCATTTTCACATTGATGAAAATCCCCCCAAACCTTTTCTTCAGGGACACCTGGAGACTTCTAACCAAGCTGCTGAGGAAACGGACTTGTGGCTTTAGCTTCTCGAGGTGGTGATTTAGGGACAGGACAGATGGAACAACAGAACTGATTGTCACTATCTTTTCCCCTTGTGTCAAATCTGTTGCTTCTCCAAATGGATTCATGATGTCCACCAACTCCTTCAAAACATTCCACTCCCGTGCTGTGAACAACAACTCCTTGTGCCCAGCCTCTTCTAGTACACGGCAAAGCTTTGGATGTTCACAACAGAGTACTGCCTTCACTTGCCTGAGTGTCGAGTTCCATCTTGTGGTGACAGCAGCAGGGATGCCTCTTTGTTCCCCAAATTCAGCATCAAACACATCTTTAAAAGTTGTGCTTGTATGCAGCAGTGAGCTGAGCTTCGACAACTTTGCAAGAGAAGAGGTTGTTCCTTTTGTTTCCTTCAATCCGTCTCCCACCACCAGCTGCAGTGTGTGCGCAAAACACTGCAAGCGCTGTTTTTTTGCCAGGGCAGCATCTACCGTTTCCTGATCTTCAAGGGAAAGGTCATGACATAGCTCTGGGTCATCAAGATCATCCTCTTCATCAACATCTTCATCTTCTTGCTCCGTTGGGAAGCACACAGTGAACGCTTTACGCATGTTGGCGGCATTGTCACTAATAATGTAGTCTATCTTGTTTTTAATGCTGTACTCATCACAAACAGCCTCAAATTGCTCACAGATTCTTTCAGCTGGGTGTGAGCCTTTGAAGCGGTCGCAGGCCAGGAGATTGGATTTCAGCTCTATCCCCTCTTCATCCTTCTCTAAATAGTGTGCAGTAACACCAAGGAATCCCCTCATCTTTCTGTCAGACCAAATGTCCACAGTGACTGAGACATGATTTATATTACTCATCCGGGTTTTTAATTTTAAACGTCTTTCCACAGCAAGGTTCTCCACTTTCACAGTCAGTGTCCTGCGACAAACTGGCCTGTACTTTCTGTCAACTACTGTCAGAAAGTGGCGAAAACTCTTATTTTCAATAATTGTCAGGGGCAAGCTGCAATCGACAACTAAGTCGGACAGTATTGCATTGGTGATAGCTTTCTGTTGTGGATGATTCACGCTGTACTGTCCATCTTGGTTGCCAAAAAACTGTGAGACTGAAGGCTGTTGTGCATCATTTGTAATGCTTTTGTTCCTCTGGTATTCTTCATATCTGTAAAAAGGTAAACATATGAAGAAAACAACAATTAGTAAATGCATTGTTGTTCTTTCTCGAATTGCAGATCAAACTGCTCTTTATTAGTCACATTAATAATTGAATTATCAATTGTCTATCTGCTGGTAAAGTAACATGTTTTTATTTTTATTTTAAGAGGGATCAGTAAGATTAGGCTACTGTGACTGTCAGCAGGAATTTATTAATAAGATCCCTGATGTTAAGTTAATGCAACGTTAATATTAAGAATGTTTAATTCCACTGTGTACAGTATGTGACCCCACAATCTATTTTTATTTGTATTTAATGTTGTACCTAATCATTTTCTAATGTCATTCACATCTCCATATTGTGTGCTTCGAAGCAGTATTAATATTGTTGTTGTTGCTAGCTTTCGCTACAATGTGGCGCCTTTGAGTAGACAAGAGAAGAACAAGTAGAAGAAGATCGTGGCTTCTTCGTTGGATTAAAATAAGTAAGGAGTTTATGGCGGTAAATTATGACGCAGCAAAGAATAAGTGTGTGTTCAAAGTGTACTCGTTGTGGGGTTAAAGTGCTGACAGTGAAGAAAGAGAACCGAATTTCTGAGTGGAACACTACCGCTATCCATCAGTGAAAATATAGAGGGAACTAGATACCTTTCTGGTCGTTTTTTGTAAATATAAAGGCTATATTTATAGACACAATGATGACTACCTGCTAGACCGTTCCCAGTGCACAGAATCAAATCACAACAACTGGATCGCATACGCGGGATATTCATTATTTGTCTCTGGAGAACGGCAACATAACGTTATCCTAGCGGCTTGGCCCCTGTAATGCTAACATATTACATTGTGTATTCAATGCAACCGTATATTTTTAACCATAGACTGTTTATAGAACCCGCATCTATTTAGCTGGATAGACAACAGATATGTAGCTTTTAAGCTAACGTTTGCATGAGATGAACAAACAGCTAATAGTAGACTTGACTTACCGTTCTTTATGCAGTTTCAGATGGCGAACAAAGTTCGAGGTTGTTGCGTCTCCATCTGTGATGTGTGCGGCACAGGTTAAGTATTGTGCCGTTCGCTTTTTGTTTAAAACTGCGTAGTTTTTGTAGCCAAATGCGACTACCTTCGGTATCATTTTTTCGATAGTGCTGGGTCACGCAGCATCACGCAGCGGCATGGCCATGATTCTCTCCTGCAACCTGATTGGTTAATAGCTATATCATGAGGGAAGTTGCGGAGATTCAACGTTTTGGTTTGTTGCTTCGCGAGGAACTTTTTTTGAATAAATTAAAGTATCAAGTCACCTCAAGTCAGAAGGCTCAAGTCCAAGTCAAGTCCCGAGTCATTGGTGTTCAAGTCCAAGTCAAGTCGCAAGTGTTTTGTGATTTTGTCAAGTCGAGTCTCAAGTCATCAAATTGATGACTCGATTCTGACTCGAGTCCAAGTCATGTGACTCGAGTCCACACCTCTGCTGTGAACACAGCAGTTGCTATAATGTAGAACCACTCATGCATTCAGAAATGTGCACAAATCCACACAGGAAAAGCCCGAAAACAGCTTGATTACACACATTCAGCTTCAAACACAGTCACACACTGGCTCAACCTGCTGAGTGCTCAGTGTGTAGCCTGAGGCTCCAATTTGTTGTTCTACTACTGATGCTGTCCATTCTGTCTTCAAGCTACAGTTAACCCGACAGTCAGAAGGGCTTTATCAGCTCGGATTGTGTAACTGGAAATATAAATGTCAATGTATAAATGTGCACAGTGGCTATTTCTCGTTTAGGAGTTGGTACACATAGGATGATACATTGACTTGTTCAAAAAGGGAGGCTGAATTTTACTATACCACCACACACAAATGCAGTTAAACCACCGATCTGTATGTACTCTACATATACAGAAAGGTGAGCTAAATCAAGCGCAATTAGCTATACAACCCGACTCCTACAATGTCCACAAACGGAGGCTCTGGTGTAGGTAGTGACGGTCAAAGAGAAGGAAGTGTGACGTCAAAGAGAACAGTTTTTCCAGGCTTCTTTATTCATATATTCATAAGAAGTCCTCCATAGGACCCTACAGCACATTGGCTATGCACTGGCTCCTTGTGTTACCCATTCTGCCTATATAATGATGCTGCTGTTTGGGTCCTGCCCTCATCGCTTTTTATGCATTAAGGTTAAAAAGAAAACAATAGGGACATTTTGTTTAAGAGATAGGGATTGACAGATGGAGATTATATTGTTTGTATACAGTATGCTTATGTCTCAACATTCCTACACAGTTACTTTAAGGGTTAATTGACCATGCATATGAATAACATTAGATTGTTTCCATTTCTAATCTCCCCAATGCCATAGCCTTTACACCCCTATGCATTTTTCACACTGAAATATTAAACCCTTTCAAAGGAGGCAACACAAACAAAGGCACCAGCATAAATAAGTGTTTTCAGGGGGATATGATCAAATGCAGTGTTACAGAATAAAGTCCTTTTCTTATGGTGTTCAGTACAATTTTAGTCAGAGCTACCTAGGAAAAAATCATTACAACTTAGACCCCCAGAAGGTAATGTTTCTCTCCTGACAAGGCTAAGGGTCATGCAGTTGGCCACTCAATTATAACCTGTCTATCTTTGAGAGATAGGAAAGGGCAGTTCCTTTAAATCTTCACACACCCCTTTTATTGATCGAGCAATTTAATTGGATCCCGCCTTGAACTCATGGAATATCATGTAAAGTTATCTGTCAACTTCAGAAAATCTAATTCAGGTGAAGACGTATAACAATAATTAAAAAAGAGTATAATAATTATATCCACCATTCATCAACCTTTTCTAAAAGAATCAATAACAAAGGCTATGGCTTTCATGTAACCTTCCACAGGAGGAGGCCTGGTCACACTTCTGAACCCTTTGCGGGTGCGTTTGTCGCTTGAGAGAAGCAGCAGTGATCATACAAAAGCTCCAACAGAAGAAAGGTTTGCCACTACATAGCTATGACTCATGTCAGACGCTTAGCGGGCCATCATTGCAGGCACCGAGGCATGAGTGTGTGTTTGCACTATTTATATGTCCTCCGATGTGTTATACACAGCACGAAAGCACTGTGGAGAAGTGGCATTGTGCCCTGTGGCTGTGTTATTGCAGCAGTATGTGTTTCTGTGTAGATGTGTGATACAATATCACACAGAGAGGGTACATAACTTTGAGAAAGAAATTATACTAGAGAAAATAGCAGGATGGAAACTGATAAAACCTCCATATAGAAACAGATCACGAGTTTAGCAATAAGTTGCTCATTGTATGAATGTCTGAATAATAGGAGATTAAGTAGTTTAACTTCCTTCTTCAGTGGATGTAGAAACTGAACTATAAACTCCACAGGGAATTTGCAGTCTAAGAGAATGAGGGCATAGACGGGTCAATGGAAATGCCCCCGAAATCCCTGGCAACTTCTGCTAATAAGGCCTCATTTGGACAGAGACGCAGGGAGGGTCACAGACATAATTATCAATTTGCTATTCATAGACTGACCTTTAAAAGCTTTACAGTGGGCGATTTGACTGCAATTTCACTACATACCAAATGTGTTGAAGCTGTCAGTCATCTGCTTTGTCTTGCTGGGATCAAAGCTTAATTGACTAAACACAGATTTAACAAATTGTAATAATAGGACTAGAGAAGTCAGCGACGATAGTAAGTTATCTTCCTCTCTTTATGGCACTAGATACTGTATGCAGCAAACGTGGTCTCCTGTCTTCCTCTGACCAAATATAGGCGGAAAATCTGAATATAGTCAAGAGTATGAAGAGCATTAATTGTATTTTGCTGTATGGTATTGTGTTGTATGTAATTGTGGTGCTTACTTAAGCATTAAATTGATTATATTATGGGCAAACATTTGAATTAACCTGCCCAGGGACTACAGATGAAAATGCGCTCATTAGTTAACTCTGGCATATTTACATTGAGGAGGAAACCGAAATGTTGATTAATGTGCACCGTCTCGAGTAAAGAAATAAATGAATTCCTTTGAAAAACAAGAGACAGACATCCTATACGACGACAGCCCAGTGGCACTCCTCTCTAATGATGGAAACGATTACATCTGCTCATCATTATCCAGCACATTAGAACCAAAACATTGTGTTCACCGTCCAAGCAATCAACGTAAAAAGCCATAGCACACATCATCCACACCCTTATCTCACCTGGACAAAAAAGGGGCTTTGTGAGATTGCTGTTCATTGACCGCAGAGGCGCGTGTTACACATTAGTTCCCTGTAGGCTCGTCACTAAGCTCAAGGATCTCAGATTAAACACCTCACTGAGCATGTGTATCCTTGACTTCCTGACAGGCAGACCCCAGATGGTGAGGGTTAGCGGTTACACATCATTGAAGTCTCATTCTTAATAGCGGAGCACCCCAGGGCTGTGTTTTGAGCCCGCTGCTATATCTCCTGTACACATACAACTTCTGACTAACACCACCAAAGACTCAGCAGTGGTGGGTCTGATCAAATATAACAATACAAACTGTAGGAAATAGAGGATCTGATCTGCAGTGTCAAATCACTACTTCTCCTGAATGTCAACAAAGCTAATGAGCTGTCAGTGGGGCTTTGGGAAAAAAGCAGGAAAGAAGCTATAAAAGAAATATGCTCCAGCTCTGGTATCACGGATGCTATTGCACAGCTTCTTTATGAGGTGCCATTGATGTTTTTGAATGAACAATAACCTCTCTGTGTCATCTCGTCACTCACTTCCGTACCTGCCAGTAGCTCCTTAAAAGGCATGAATGACACTGATGATTCCCTCATAAACAAGTTCAGATAAGATCCCATTCCCAAAGAGCAAAAGGCAATTATAACCAATACGTTTTGGAATTATTCTTCTAGATTCATTAAAATGACGGAAAGTTGAGTGTGGTCCTGTGTTATAACTGGAAGCTTACCTTGACATAAGCAGGCTGTTTCTCCAGAATGAGATCGGCAACCTTTTTAGATACCTACAGAGAGAGAGAGAGAGAGGGAGAGACAAGGGGGGGATATTAAACATAGAAAAGACTGAAAGACACAGTTTGATGTTCTTCCAAAATGTCTCCCCACAGAGGCACTTTGTGCAGTGCAATCTTGCCAACAAGGATGAAGCTAGAATAACAATCACATCTCAGCCAAAGCCTTTTAAAAGAGCACCTCCCTAGCACAGTTTCATTGCATTCAATGTCTTTCTCAATAGCATTACTCTGGTTTCTTTCAGAGCAGCCTCTGTTCTCTCTGTTCCTATTGTGTTTTCTAATGTTCTTTTTTTCTTTGTACCTTTTACCATTTGACACCTGAGTTGAAAATGTAATGATCTAAGACCATGTTCCCTGCATATGGCATCATGGTCTGTACTCAGCTCGCTCACAAGATCAGCATGTCCCCCTGTTTAAGAGTTTTGTTGATTGCTGCTTTTTGTTGCGGAAGGAAAAAAGCTTGAATACTCAGTCAATAAAAATTGAGCGAATCCTAGCCTCATACTGAAGGACCATAAAAACACGTCTTGCAGATTGGAGGAGCTTGTTTAATACTTTTCTAAAAAGTTAAACGATTGTATTAAAACCAGTTATCCAGTGAATCCTCATGTATGTTCAGTCCTTCAGAAAGGGCTTATTTCTAGATTCTCTGGTCTTTAGTGAACTACAAATAATTGATATGTCAATTCAAAAGTGAATGAAGCTCAAATGTTTAAAATCTTACTACAATTAGATGAAGTGGAAATGATTATGTTGCTCATTAAAATAACAAAAGGATAAACACTTTGAGTAGTACTACAGCAGATGTGATCAACCAGCCTTCTCAAGCAATCCCTCCTCCACCTGTTTTACTGTGAAACTATGGACAACAACACAGACATACACCCAGTCGATGTTTTATGAGTTTATTCACAGTAGTGAGGAGGTGTTCGTGTATGCTAGTATGCAAAATACAAGGCTACTATTTCATTTCAACATAGTAGTCCACTGGAGACCTTAACAGATGGTGAGTGCAGCTCAATTGAAAGTATTACTAGTACATGAAGATAACAATTGCCACAGAGAAAAATATATTCAGAACTATTCAGAAAAAGACATTGTGAAAGTGAATGCTGGAAAAGCATAAAACATTTGGAATCGTGTTAAAGAAGCCCAAGACACACCCTTAACTATTCACAGATCTGCCTTGATATAAGACCATAACGCTACCTTTTGACAACCCACTCAATGTAACACATTACATTGTTTTAAAGAGAGTGAAAGAGTCTAAACTTATAATTCAAACCCAGCAGTGAGTAACCAACCCCACCTGAGCCACAAGGCCAAAGTCATTCGTGCTCTGCTCGCCCTCACATTCACAAATGAAAGATAATTGTGCAGTGAAGGGTTTGCAAAACAAGTACATATAATATTTATTAAAAGTTGTCCTTGACTGTCAATAAATAAATCATCATCCCAGACACACAGTAAGACAATTACAGCTATTTGTCTTAGTATGGATACAAACAGGGTCATGAAGGGAAGTTATAGGATAAGACAGATAACGTATACAGACTACACTCACACACATTGTCTATTATGAATGTAAAAGCTAACGAATACAAGCATTGATAACATGTTTGGACAATTTGCTCATTAGCAAGAAGGCTGCAGACTGTAGATATACATAGGATTATGATACATGTGTCTGAATGAGAAGATGTTTACTCCTTTTTGCAAGTGTTTACAGAGATGTATGAGGCAATTAGTGCTAAATTAGCTAGCACTAATTAGGGATGGTAGCAATAAAAAAGACTCAAGCAACTCAGTAATAGTGAAGGTCAGTCTTTCTGATTAAAAGGGCTGAGACATGCAGAGTATTATAAGTGTGTTACATTTGAAATGGCAGAAAGTCTTGTTGCAATTTCCAGATATTAAAAGAGGTCCCTTGAGTTTCTCTGGTAATTATCAATAGTAGCAGTTAAGTGAATACTGTTCAAACAATACCTGTGTTTGTGTTTTATATTGATGTCTCTGTTTTATCCTTTCATAAATGTGAGGACTAAAATGGCTATAAACAAGGGCTAGTTGGAGTAAACAGGGTTTTATTGCTCTATGGGGGAGGTGTAGGTATGCAGGACAGGGTGCTAAGTGGATGAGAGTATATTCTGCTTAAGATCTCTAGCATGTCATGTTTCAGGGAAGTCTACATATCTTGAATAGTATATGTGTGGGTTTAATTACTTTGTATTAATAATAAGCAGTCTGTGTAACCAGAAGTTGGAGATATGAGAGATGAAATCGTTGTGTTATCTTTGTGAGCAAGACCCCACTGTGGTCTCTGGAATGTGGGGGGATGTGTGTGTGTGGAGGCTGCAGAAATATGAGACAGTGAATGCCAGAGGTGTTTGTTTGAGATGACCGGAAAAGACGACCAGTTAAACTCCACCCCTTCCTGTTTCTGTTGGTATTGAGAGCCTGTGCATCCTTTTGTTCTGCCTCTCTTCTCGCCCGGCCCGGCCCGGCCCGGACCGGAGGGTCGGGTCGGGTCGGGGCAGCACGTGAACAAGGCCAGGAGTAGGCATATTCCTGACATTACGCATATGATATGATATGGCTTTGTATGGTAATGTATTGATTGTATTGCATTGTCATATTACCATTAAAGTAGATTATTGTTTAACGGTTACTTGTATGCTCTGGATTTCTTCCTGTATGATAACCAGCAGTTATTAGGGACGCGCGGAGATTTGAAAAGCGGACCAGTAATCCCTCAAAATCTCTATCAGACACAACAGTGAGGATTCACTAGTAGTACCAGAGCAATGTAACCCGAATTCCCTTTGAAGCCGCGTGTCTCATTTTCATGATATGTCGTCATCTCTGGTGCTCCATTTTCACACACAAACACACACACACACAACTTGAAACTTCCTCTGCTCAGCGGGACATCGTTTCAGCCTGACTGAAACACAGGGAGAAATGTGGCAGACAGGCAGGGTGTAGACAGACAAATTCATTATTGCTGCAGGAGGGTTAGTCATCTCCAGCTTTCAAGTTTCATTACAAATGTAATATGTTCATCAAAGTTATCAACATCGCCCCCTTTCGACATCTTTGCAGCCTACGTTACAGAGAAGAAAGTCACTGTGAGAGTTTGGAATGCAAAGCGTTGCCATACTTATGATGAGGTGCACCTACAAAAGGAATTCTAAAACTATGAAAAGGATTTTGTTACAGCAAATAAGAGTTTAGATGGCAAAAACATTGAATATAAACCAGTCTGAGTCATTACAAGCATGTGTGTTCATAATAATAAAGGCACTTTTCTGTGAGTTTACATGAGAATTACGGCAACAACACACAACCAGAATGTGCCTCTGGACCTTGACATGTTTTTAGTACTTAAGTCTCGCAGCACTAAAACCAAATTGAGTTAGTCCAAAAGTCCAAGTAATCCGAATGTTTGCCATCATCTTGTATCTACAAAAGGGGAAAATGAAGGGGAGGTTGAAGAAGGATGCAGCCAAGTTTGAGTGTTTAACTTATTCCTATTTCAACGTGTTCAAGCATTGTCATTGTTTTCAGTATTTCCATATTAAATAGCCATCTGATTAAAGGCGTGTCTTTCCTTCTTTTATGCTGTATGTGGTCCCTACCAAAGAGCCCCTTCTTTACACTAGATTGAACTTCCTAGGACTCATGATTTCTTTTTGGACCACAGAAAGTTCATTCTGCCCTACAACAGATGACTCAGAAGAAGGTGGAAAGGAAATGGAGAGGATGATCATGCATCTAGTCACAAAGTTCCTTACAGCAGGAGTTCAGAGAGAGTAGCAGACAGGTACAATCTCATGTCATCAAAAATTATCTCATGTACTCAAGCCCTCCCTAACACACAGACAGGCAAACACACACTAACCTCACGCTGCTTTATAGCATCATCATCTGCAGGGAGGAAAGACCCTCACGAAACCCCCATAGTGAGAAACTGAAAGCATTATTATCACTTTTGCAGAAAGCTGATGTTCTATTTCACACACTGACGACGAGGACACTCTGCAGGCTGGGATGAAAGTGTGTGTGTTTGTGTGTGTTATAGGGGACCCATTATGTGTCCAGTATTGCTGCACCTATATAAATTGCCAAACTACAGAGAAGGTCTTTCCATCAGGAGCAGACAGGAAATCAGCAGTAGTTTGATGAAACACGTACACAATCATCCACACATACACAATACAATAAAGGAAAGTGAAGAGGTACATTTTTAAATGAATTCTGATTATTGTGCGTGAAAAAAAAAAAGAAGCAACCCCTTTAGGCTGTACTCTGCCATACATTTCTAATTTTCTCTTGAATCTGGCTTGCAATAAAATACCATTGATTAATTTGGAAGTCAAGCCTTTTAGAGGTATCCATATGGGAACAAATCAAAGACAAAAATAAATCATGCTTGCTCCCTGTTATGGCAAAAGTGTTGTTTTGAAATAACGTTTGATTGTTTTACCATGGAAAAAATATGGCAGGAGGCTCCATGTTCCAGGCTCCACCAATCCCATAATTCTGATTGATCGATGGGATGGAGAGACCGGAGCACAACAGAAAAACACAGTATTTTTTTTTATAAATTGTTCTCTGGTTTATAGTTTACCTGCCTCTGTACTCTACTTTGTGTATACCGTACATTATTTGTATGAAGTTTTCCAATATTTTGTGACAACTGTAAGATCATTTAAGTAAAAAAACAATTATAAACAAGTGAAAGTACGATTTTTTTTTACAAAAGCCTCAAGGTTTTAATTGGACAAACAGGTAGAAGGTTTGCTCATTTAGGCTCAGGATCGCAGGTTTGTATTGACGAGTTTGCTTCAGATTTCCTGCCTGACTAGTACACATACTGGACTAATTATCATGGCTGCTCCAGGGAGGTGCCTACCGGCTCGCTGCCAGATAGAGAGACAGAGAGAGAGGACGTGTTATAGTACTCTACGGCTCCATTAATTTGCAGGTCTCACCATGCCACAGGTCTCAGAGTCCGGAGCATTGTCTCAACTAGACAGACAGCTCTGAGGGCAACTACCAAACATGAGGGGACATTTGGGGAAGAGCGACATGTATGAAAAAGAGGGATAAGAGGAAGAATTGAGGGAATAGCTGAGGCGAGGTACAGGAAATCCAGCTTAGAGCTGAGGGAGCTGTGGAGACAAACAGGTATGTGAAAGTACAGAAGCTTGTCAGGAAGGAAGTGGGGCGAAAATCTGCACTGGACTGTGAGAATTGAGGATTCCGACTGGGAAAGGGGCTTTTTTTCTCTACCACATGTGTCTATAAATAGAATTTGTTGACGGGCGAGCTCTCCAGTCAGAAGCTAAGTACCTGACTGACCTCAGCAATACGGCCCTAAGTAAAGGGTCCAGCTGTGGCCGCAGAAGGAAAAGGTACTCATTGACGTCAGAAGAGTGGGCGATCAGAGTTCAGGGACAAAGAACAATCTATGGCTATTGGATGTAGGTCCATTATGGCCTAAAGTACCTCTGAATGGTGTTCCTGTATAGCCACACACACATACCGTTGACTGGGGTTGAACAGAATAAGTTGTCACGCAGGCAGACAAGTGTAAGTGACACGAAAATTGTAGGAGCTCTGAGATACATTGCTAGAAATTGTAGACATTTCAAGCTTCTATCAAAATGGAAATGGTCAGGTAAGCCAGTGTGATTTAAAGCAGTACTGTCTTTTTCCTGAGGAGCTACTTGGTGAAGAAAGAACTTTAAACCTCAAGTTGGCATCTAGCTTTGTGACCACAGGTGCTCCAAGTAAAGTGGTTACTTTTATACCTTTATAAGCGTTAACTATTAGGATGTGAGCTTGGGTCTGAACTTGCCACCGGTGCACATCTGGTGCCGCACCTTAGCAAATACTGCAGACTGTTTCCGATAGTACTTCTCACGCACTACTTATAACCAGGAAATTATCTTGAAATCCAAAATGAAATTAGCATTACAAAAATCGATTGAATAACAGTTCCAACTCAAGGTCCATTTATTCAAGCTTTTAGAAAATGGTCTAATGGCCCTTATCAAGCACCTCATGTGGAACCTACTTTCCAGTTTGATACAAACCAACATGAGGTTTGAACATGTAACCTTGATTGTATCATCATAGTGTGTGTGTGTGTGTGTGTGTGTGTGTGTGTGTGTGTGTGTGTGTGTGTGTGTGTGTGTGTGTGTGTGTGTGTGTGTGTGTGTGTGTGTGTGTGTGTGTGTGTGTGTGTGTGTGTGTGTGTGTGTGTGTGTGTGTGTGTGTGTGTGTGTGTGTGTGTGTGTGTGTCCCACTATATGCATTCACAGTAGATCAAATAGAGATATATAGAAATCACTATCAAAGATCTGCACAAATCATCTCATTTGTACTTCATGAGATATCAGTCATTGATCAAAAAAACCTTGTTCACAGCTGCCTAGCCACATGAGACATTTTATGAGGTCGCTGCTGTGAGTCAATTTAACGTTTGCACTACGCTGTAAAATATAGACCGATATCAATCAATTACACAAACAGAATCACTTTTATATACATTTTATACCAGGCAATTGGGAGGTGTGTGTGTCTGTGTGTGTGTGTGTGTGTGTGTGTGTGTGTGTGTGTGTGTGTGTGTGTGTGTGTGTGTGTGTGTGTGTGTGTGTGTGTGTGTGTGTGTGTGTGTGTGTGTGTGTGTGTGTGTGTGTGTGTGTGTGTGTGTGTGTGTGTGTGTGTGTGTGTGTGTGTGTGTGTGTGTGTGTGTGTGTGTGTGTGTGTGTGTGTGTGTGTGTGAGAGTCAGGACTTACTGATGTCTGTTGTTTCTTCAGCTTGTCTCTGTACTCCTCCAGCTCCTGCAGGTTTAGCTCAGAGGGTAGTTTCTATAAATTATACACAAATATACAACCTTATTGTGTGTAAAATAAATCTTCCTACACAGTTGAAAGAACCCGAGGCTTTTGCAAAAACGTCCAAATGTCTATCATTTTCATTGAGTTAAAGTGTCAGACAGACAATATTCACACTCGGAGCCATAGCAGGTATTTTCTTTACCCGGAGAAGGCTTATCCTCAATTCTAAGCATCTTAATTTTCAAAGATATCTCCCTACCTTTTAAAAAAAAAGAGCTTAGATGATTTCACTGAGGATTGCATAGCTCCTCCATTAAAGAAACATAACAAAAGATTTGTCTACACCTAACAGTCAGTGCCAGATCATGAGTTAGATTAGTCAAGAAGTTAGAGGATGTTATTCAGTAAACAGCAAACCAACTCTGCTAAGCGAAGAAGATATTACAAATCCACGGGCCAGAGGATGATAGGTAATTACTTTCCCCTTGACTGAGAGTCTCATTTCAGATGGTGTAGCAATACCAAGATAAATCTAATGAGATTTCACACCCTTTCTCTGTCGAGCGGATGCAATCCATCAATCCGCACGTCATTGGTGCGCATGCGGCTCGGCAGAAGGGTAAGAAACATCAGGTGAATGGCGCTTTAACTCTGCCAGTCAGACACGCATCAAAGCGCACGGGACGATAGTCATTCATATTACAAATGCAATATTGGTTATCTGAATAACTTTAATGGGGTTGGTTGTATGGAGTCCGTCAATAACGGACGTGCTCTCTGGTTCATACAAAGAATATCTGACCTCCAGTTCGTGCTGCACCATGTCGAAGGAGTCGTTTGAGTAGTACAGCTCCTCGATGCTGTCGATCATCTCCTGCTCCGCCTGGGGGTCGATGGGCAGCTCCCTCACCTCCCGCAACTCCTCCTGACAGAGGGGGACAAATAGAGAGGTGATTAAAAGCTGTCCTTGAAGTAAGCACTTTAAAAAGTTCCAGACACACAAACAGAAAAGCGTCCAAAGAACAGCGATTTAAATCATCTTGTAAGTGATGAAAACAACAAAAACAAAGTCTCTGATAAGAAATTAACATAAATAACATCAAAACACAGTTAAAGGGTAATGCAAGGCGGAAATGCCATGTGAAAGAACAATAAAGGGAATGGAGATAGGATTAAAGGAAAAGGAGGTACAGAGGAGTTTAAGGACATGGGCAAGGGTGAAGGACGGAGTGGAAGGAGGACAGAATAAAAATGAGGTAAAGAACAAGGAGAGGGAAAGAGGAGATGTGTAGTGGGAAAAAAGAAAATTGGTAATCGCATAGTTTCGGATTGCAGCTTGTTTCGTTTAAAGCTGTCATGGGGGTTGGAAGGAAGTCTTGAGAGAAAAGACAAGAAGAAAGGAATGACCGAAAAATACAACAGGGATTCCCCCCAGCATCTCTGGGAGACATCAGAGCCTCATTGCTTAACATGATGTGCATCCACCGAGGCTTATAAATGCAGCGAGTCTTTTAGATGAAGGTTTTTAAGCCGGCATTCCCAAGGAGCCCAGATCTATATAGAAATGTTATGGTTAGTGGTGGAATGACCGTGTTAGCACAATAGGAAAAATAGAAGTGTCCCAAGTCGCTACATATGCCCTGTATTTAACCTTTAACCTTATTTGAATGTCTGAAATGGTGTGACATTTTTGCTTTTTCGTCTAAGTAAATCCAAACAATGGAATAAACAATGTAGTGTACGTGGCAGTGCATTATATTTAAATAACTACAGAAATGACCAAATATTAAGTAAGTAATGGGGAATGTAATTAGGATTCAGGGATTATAAGTAAATGTGGCAAAATGTCTAAAAGTTGCTAAAATATTTCAGTCTCCAACCAACCAACCAACTCCAAGCACCAATGCCATCTATACATTAGTGTTGCTAGCATAGCTACAAATATTACAAATATCTTAGTATTATATTAAATCCAACATAAAGAGACCATCTCAGCATATGGGGGTTCACTTAGTGCCTTGAGTAGAAATCCTTTATTTCCAACAGAACATCAAAGCACAATAGCACTAAAAATAGACTGTTGGCTTGGGAAGGAGGTGAACCAGGATGGATGTGGAATTAAAGGATTAATGCTATATACGCCCACTATATGCATTCACAGTAGATCAAATAGAGATATATAGAAATCACTATCAAAGATCTGCACTAATCATCTCATTTGTACTTCATGAGATATCAGTCATTGATCAAAAAAACCTTGTTCACAGCTGCCTAGCCACATGAGAGACATTTTATGAGGTCGCTGCTGTGAGTCAATTTAACGTTTGCACTACGCTGTAAAATATAGACCGATATCAATCAATTACACAAACAGAATCACTTTTATATACATTTTATACCAGGCAATTGGGAGGGGTGTGTGTGTGTGTGTGTGTGTGTGTGTGTGTGTGTGTGTGTGTGTGTGTGTGTGTGTGTGTGTGTGTGTGTGTGTGTGTGTGTGTGTGTGTGTGTGTGTGTGTGTGTGTGTGTGTGTGTGTGTGTGTGTGTGTGTGTGTGTGTGTGTTGCCACGTTTGAATCAGGTAAAGGAGAGAGCTAAAGCCCCGGGGGAAATGTGTGGGTGAGTGTGTGAGATTGGAAAGGAGGGGTAGAGGTAGGAGATCACGTTCTGCCATCAGAAGGGTGGGTGGGAAATCAGCTCAAATGAGAAGAGAGGCAGAGCGGGGAGGGGGGTGAGCTGGATGACTCATTGGTAGAAAAAGTTAGAGGGAAAAGAAAAAGAGAGAGGAATGAGTGAAACAAAGGACAATGATGTGAAGCCTCTTCAGTGTGGTTAGAGCAATTCACCTCCCCTGTGTCAGGCTTTTCTCAAGTCTCCCACCTGCAAAGACGTGCAAAACTCCACACAACTTAAAGTGAATGACTCCTTGAGAGGCTACCTCGGGTTAAATAATCCCCTTTCCTCACCTGGAGCTGCGTGGGCAGGAAACTAAACAGACGCCCCTGTGCCCCCCATGTGAAACCCAACATCAGCTGCTGTGAGGCTTTGATCACATTTCACTTTGAAGGATGAGGGACAAACAAATCACCCTCCGACCTCCTCCGCAGATTACTGAAACTCTCGTCTCGTTGCAGGAAATTAGAAATCTATTTGCATGCAAACGTGCGGGAGGTTTAACAAGCGTTATCAAAGAATTAAAGCAGATATTATTATTATTTAGTAGATGAACAAATCAAAACCTCCTTATTGTTATCAGCGCTGGCTGTATATCCCTATCTGATTAACTCAGTTGTCATGCAGTTGTTTTGTCCAAGGACCTTGGAGGCACAATTAGAGAAAAACTCAAACCTGATTGGGTCATTTGAGGGCATGAGAAGTGTCAGTGTTCCCCCTAACGATAGCCTGTGTGAACTAATAACAGGTTATCAAGCATCCGCTCATCTTCATTTATATATTTCTTGCACACTGGAGGCACTCAGCCAATCATATTCATCCTAAAATAGAAGGAATCACGACTATTCTAAGCAGGCGATGCACTCAACCTGTGTAGATTAGTGATGTTTTTATAAACTGATGGTGACCCCTGCTGGTGGGAAATGGTAACTGCATGTACCTCCAGGACTAAGAGTTTTCTCGATTGATGAACTACAGTTTGCCTCGGGGAAACTTAAGTTAAATAAAACAATTTTAAGCTTCACAAAGATATTATGTACCAGCTTGTTCTGGAGATTCACTAAACCTGTATCACACTTCTCAATCCTATTAGAGTACACTTGAAAATAGAAATATTAGGAATATGTTGAAATTATTGTTGATTTGAGAACTGCTTTAACATACATTATGAGATAAAAATAGAGATGGATAGGTTGGAAAAGGTTACAAGACTCAGCACACCAAAATACCTGCACAGAAAATCCTTATAACTGACTCACAGAGAGACAGCCGCTTTGAAAAGCTCTCGTCATCTCACGCCTGATATTCTGTACACACTGTGAAGACCACTGAGACAAATGTAACATTTGTGATATTGGGCTATATAAATAAACATTGATTGACATTGATAGACTACTGCAACTCCCTCCTGGCTGGTCTACCTGCATGTGCCATCCGACCTCTGCAGCTCATCCAGAATGCAGCGGCTTGTCTGGTCTTCAACCTTCCTAAATGCTCCCACACCACGCCGCTCCTCCGCTCCCTCCACTGGCTTCCGGTAACTGCTAGAATCCACTTCAAGACAATGGTACTTGCGTACCATGCTGCGAATGGATCTGGCCCTTCCTACATCCAGGACATGGTTAAACCGTACACCCCAGCACGTGCACTCCGCTCTGCATCAACAAAACGGCTCGCTGCACCCTCGCTGCGAGGGGGACCCAAGTTCCCATCAGCAAAAACACGTGGGTTTGCTATCCTGGCTCCAAAATGGTGGAATGAGCTCCCCATTGACATCAGGACAGCAGATAGCTTACACACCTTGCGGCGCAGACTGAAAACTCATCTCTTTCGACTCCACTTCGAGCGATAGAACTATTAACAAAGCACTTATATAATAATAAAGGACTGGCTTACCTAAAGCCAGTTGAGTAGCACTTGAAATGTTTTTGCTCTATGAAACCTGATGTACTTATATGATTCTGTTATCTTCAAGTTTTGTTGGTCGAACGCACATTGTAAGTCGCTTTGGATAAAAGCATCAGCTAAATGCAATACATGTAATGTAATGTCAGTGTTTCCCACAGATCTGAAATATACTTGGCGGGTGGTGGCAGCGGGCGGGGGGGGGGGGGGGTGCCCGAAAAAAAAAAAAGTTTTAACAACACGTTTATTTATTGACTTTTCATTCCTGTATAATCATTTTGCGCAAAGATGGCACTGTTTGTCAGAGCACTTCATCCTTCTGGGATTTCATGAAGAACCGCTCCAACGCCTGTGTGTATGGGAACACCTCTGGTGCTGGTCCATTAACTGCCAGTGTTTCCCACATATCTGAAATAGCGGTAGCGGGGGGGGGGGGGGTGCAACAACATTAACCTTTCTGTTGGTCGCTTGTTAGCAGACCCTTCACGCGATGGCAGAGCGAACAGGTACAGGCAGGGCCCATAATGATAGCCCTATAGTTTAAATCTACTACCCACACATGAACATATGGAAATGGGTTACTATTTTAAAACATAAATGTATTTATAAATGTATTTAGGAACCTATCCATGTGATTTTTAGTGGGGGTCGACATCAAATCCTCTATGGGGGTCCAGGAGCATGCCCCCCCGGTAAGATTTTATTTTTTATTTTGGAGTTAAATGCATCAATCTGGTGCATTTTGAGGGGAAAATATAGAGACTAGATCTATGGAAACACCTATATTAAACAGAACTGTATACATTTCAATAATCATAAAATCATGGCCATAACCAATACCATACCATTTCCAATATGAAAAAAACACTGAAACTTGTTTATTAATTTATTTTTGGTTCATTTATAGTTGTGAGTGTGTCTGTGCTCCTGAATCAGCCTCTCCTGTCTCCCTCCTCTCCCCCCTGCTCCTCTTTGAGGCAGCAGCAAAGACTAGTTTTCTCTCAACAAGTTTTAAAAGTGTATCTTACCTTTTTTCACCTTAATATGTGTTTGCATAACTGGTGACCACACCGTTTGAGACCCACTGAGAACTTATACTAAGTTAACTATCTAAACACTCAGAGTCCTTTACCTCACCTGAGCTGAGCTTATCCCGAGCTTGAATGACACACAGAGACCAATCAAGGGCTTTGATTTATGATCTGTATGACAGAGGCCATGTCGGCAGGCCACATCATGTGGACAGCCAGTCACCCTGTGTGAGGCAGGCCACATCATGTGGACAGCCAGTCACCCTGTGTGAGGCAGGCCACTTAACAGGCCAGAAGGAGGCGAGATCAGTGCAAGTTGTCCACAAGTTAATCGATCGCAGATGGCGTCGTGGTCACGGACGAATAAAAAAAAAAATTATATAAAAAAAAATTATTCAAAAATTATATAAAAAAAAAAAACCTAAATGGGTCGCGAAATATACTTGGGCGGCCGTTAATATACCTGGGCGGCCCGCCCAAGTATAGTCTATGTGTGGGAAACCCTGAATGTAATGAAAAAGATAAGGATAGGAGAGAAGAAAGATATGTGTTTGTTTTAGTCAACCCACAAAGCAGCTTACATCAGGAACCGAGAGACATCAAAAGCATGAAGGTGATCAAAATAGTTTGGAGCCATTTGGAGTCATAAATCATTTATGACTCCAAATGGCTCCAAACTATTTTGATCAGGGTTGCCAACTCTCACGCATCTGGTAATTCACACAGCCTCTTCCCTCTTCTCTCAGTGAGGAGCAGCAGGTTCAGCTTTCAGAACACAGTAACAACAAACTAAAATGGCATTCATTTTTTTTTTAAATATGTCGTGTAGTAATAGATTTATTTATTTTTCTTCTCAAGAGAGTAGCCTACCAGAATGTGTATTTTATGTTAGTATTTCAAAAAACCTCAGACCCCCCTGCAGGGGTTGGGTTTTCAGCAAGTCAACTCTTTCACCTGTGGGGAAATTGCAGGAGTGGCTCCAGGTCGCCCTTTTTATTTACTACAAGACAAATGTGCCTTTTTATTTCATACAGTTCCATTTGGATTGAGACGGGGAAATAATATAAATCTCACGCGTGGCGTTTCACTGTCAAGGGGAGCGTGTATGTAATTACATTGCAAATACTGACTTGAGCTCCCCCACTGTATGGGTTAGCCCTACCATAGATTACCCAACAAAACTACTCTCTGGCAACTGCCGACCCGTATTGCGCAGATCTAAGATCCAGTAGAAATGATAAAAAAGTAAAAGTCTGCTGCTTATTGTTCTACTAGGCCAAAATAGAGTCAAAGAGTATATGAGAGTGAGTGTGTTAATTAATATGTTTGGCAGTTTGGAGTAAGTCTGTAGATTTGTTTGTGTGTGTGTGTTTCATGTATAGGCCTCTCACGATAATTAATTTTGTTGGATACATTTTCCCGGAAATTATTGCGATAAACGATAATATTGTCGGCACCGTTGTATGACCATTTTGGACCACTGACATAATGATAATATATAATAATAATAATTCAAGTACATCCTTTCAAACGGCTAGTCACATCCTCATGTAAATGGCAATTTATCGAGTTCATTTTTATTTATCGTACGATAAGTCAATTAATTGCTTATCGTGACAGACACACAATAAAACAGTGGAAACAAACATGTGTTTGACTTTCATTAGTGAATGAAACTGTGTGCCCTTTATAGTCTGTGTCCAATATTGTATATATTGTATATATATCCTAAGGTCCCGCTACTGACACGATAGCAGTCATTTAGTGCGCATATGTGTAATTAAACCCATGATATCAAAATCTCACTCCAGCCAGGTACCCCAAGTTGGCAACCCTGATAAATGGTAAGGGAAATCAAAATCTGCCAATGTTGTGATTTATAAAAAGGGGTTATTTGGAGAACATGAACCGACACAAATGACTTTTTATCTAGCTTTACTTTCTCTAATGGCGTATACATACTCAATAATGTGATGCACTGAAATATTGTACAAGTCTATCTAAACTGAAAGTATTATTTAGGAGCCAAATCATTAATGGTTATGAACAGGACCTGTAAAATCCCATTTGTTGTTATTTCTTGTAATTGTAAAAGTAATTTCTTTCTGATTGTTTTGTAAAAAAACAAAAAGCAAACTTAACAAGACAAACATGTCGCTGATGACGATGACCTAATATTTTATTTATAAGAAAAATATATGCTAGAAAAGTTTTTTTTTAAGCTTCTTCTTGCCCCTGTTGAACATGACAGAGACTATTTGAGAATTATTGTTGTTTTTTTGTTTTGTTTTTCTTTTTTATTATTTGTTTTTTTTGTACTTTGTTATAATTATTAGTTTGAGTGATAAAATATATATATATATATTATTGTTGTTGTATGTTTTTGTTTCTGACATGTTCAATAAATTGACTAAAAAAATAAATAAACATATGGTTGAGATTTTATCACATTAGGGCGGTGGTGGTGAAGTCGATAGGGACATAGTCCCGGCAAGACCAAGTGCTACCGAGGTGTCCCTGAGCAAGGCACTGTTCCCTACACTGCTCCCCGGGCGCCATTCAAAATGGCAGCACACTGCTCCTAACACTAGGATGGGTCAAATGCAGAGAAACAATTTCCCCACAGGGATTAATAAAGTATATCTAACGTTTTGTTTTTTTAAATCTCGGCCCAATGGGCTTTTTTTTTACTTTTTTCAAGTTTAGGTAATTAACATGTTTAGTGGCAACACAGTGAACAAAGGGGATCAGATTCATTTGAGAGAATGGTCTCCCCTCAGGGTAAACTGCAGAGCATTACATCTGTGTATGGAGCCAAATCAAATGTTTCACCCTGGTAGCTATGTGTGAATGCATGGCATTACAAAAAACACATTAGACATTTGTACCAGTCTTCTAAAATGAATTCACTTCTGTAATCCCCTCAAGAGGGAAAACAACACAATGAATTCAGAAAAAGGCCTGTCGAAGATGACAGATGTTTTCGCGAAGCAGCAGAAACTAAACCACTTTAACAGATGCACGAACAGAAACGGAGTGCCATGAAATGATGTAATATATATATGATAAATTAAACGTACAGAAATATACCAGGAACGAAAGCTTGGGGTAATGATTCTGGCGCTCAATGGAGAATCCCATTTGTAATTGTGTCATGCAGCATCGAAGAGGACTGATACCAAACCCATGACGTTAACTCTATTATACACTGTACTCTATTATTTCGGGGGGAAGGTTATTAGTACCCTGGCAAAATGTGCAGGGGTACCATTCCCATTGGACCCTGCTGTACACCCTTTCCCTTGATACAGCGCACGCACATTTCACCTGGTCGACCTGACGACAGCTGAGAAAAGCGTTGGAAACTTCCTGATAATATTTCAAGCATTTCTGGTTTCAGAGCGTTTAGGAGATTCCCTCATAATCAGCAAGAGTAAGAAAAAATGAAAAATAAAACACAATGAGGACTTCTGTCTAACTTTCAAGACCTATTACCTAAATAAAAACATCTGTCTGAGTAAGCATTGGTTTGTGGAGGGGAAACTGGTGGATAGGGGGTAACTGGGTTAGATAATCAAAATGTTATTAGCCACCTGTTTGATAGTGCTGCGATAGAAACAGGTGCAATGTATCATGTGACTGCAACTGGGCAAAAATGAGTCGCCACTTCCTGTTATAGATAACAGCAAACCAAGTTAGGTACAGAATCTGTGGTCAAGACACCATTAGAGCAAAAATGATTAATCTTTTAACTGATTAGCCACCTGACTTGATACATCGGTATGTCAGTGGGATGTGAATTGAAGATCTTAAATATACAACTACAGGCTAACTACAGATCGTTTTTTCCCTGCGTATCACTCAAACGCCGTCCACCCTTCAAGTCATTTCTAAATAATGACATGACAGCATCAATTCTCCATCATCCCCCGCGTCAACCCTCCCCCTACAGTGAGCCAGATGTTGCCGTCAGCTCCAGTAGGATGATAAACGACGTGAATCATGGCTAATATGGTCGGAAACACACGACTGGCACTGAGCATCTGAGTATCAGTTTGAGTTTAATAATGACACACACACACAGTCAAGCACCTTGGCTTCACTCTCCTACACAGAGCAGTGTGTTAAGTAATGCAGTGTGCCATGGCATATGAGAGGATTATTCGCCTTTAATCAAAAAGGGAGGGAGGTTTCGGTGTATACAAAGCCTGTGTTTGGCTCCTATTTCATTTTCCTGAAAGCTGGTACCCTGGAGCAAAGTAAATAAAGACACAGCATAATACCGTGAAATCATAAGACCCGTGTTTTGGCTGAACACACAAAAGGCAGGTGTTTGCAGTACACACAGGGGACTTAATTCATCTGTGATATACAGAGGTAGGCTGAGGTGCATAATCCTCATATTCATACTTAGTCTCCCCCCCATTATGCTGTCTACTACCTCATATCGCATAAGCCAAACAGAGCAGGTATAATAACACTAACAGCAATTCTGCGGGGAGCTATGATGCCAGCATGAACAAAGGTGAATATTTTAGGCCTAAAACCAGGGTGTTTGATGTCTGCAAATCCAGTTTGGCCACATCACCTGACGCCAATCTCAAAGCCTGGCGGGCGACATGCATCCAATGAAAAGAAAGGAATTCTTTGCTTTCCCTCAGGCTTTGATTACACCTGGAGAATAAATGACTGCTTATCTTATCTTGATCAAGACATTGAGTCAGTGTGGTTTCCTGCAATAAAAGCTTTGTAACAACTTTGGCTGCGAATGAATTATCTTTTAATCTGCCCATTATTTTCTAGAGTGATACATTAGTGATAAAATGTCAGAAATTAGTAAAGAATGTCCATCTTAGTTTTTCAAACACCAAGATGATGTGTATACTGTCCGAGAGTCAGTCCAAAACGCAAATATATTCACCCAAATATATATAATATAAACACTAAAAAACATTAAATCTTCATATTTAGAGGCTTGCGTTAATGATTAATCAATTAACAAAGAAATTGCTGATTTTGTTCCTGCAGATGGACAAATTATCGGAATTTAACAACAATACAACAACAATACTATTTACAAATTGCATATTGTCTACACACCAACATGAAAATTAACTGACTGTCCGGCAGTGGCTCAATCAGTAGGGGCTTGGACTGTGAGCCATAGGGTCGCTGGTCCAAGTCCCCGACCAGACCTACAATATGGAGTGTGGTCTGCTACTTGGAGAGGTCCCAGTTCACCTCCTGACCTGCCGTGGTGCCCTTGAGCAAGGCACCGGACATCCCCCTTCCCCCCCCACTCCTATTGCTCCCAGGGCGCTGTACAATAGCTGCCCACTGATCCTAGTACTAGACTCCTGGTACTAGGATGGGTTAAAAGCAGAGAACACATTTCACTGTGTATGCTCTGCATGTGTGACCATTAAAGAGGATTTCATCCCTCCGATTCTATATATCTGTTTATTTGGACAATAACACTTAGCACAAGCCTTATCTTTGACCAAAATAAAGATTGTTGTGTAAAAGCCTTTAAAGATAAACTATATATACTGCCCTGCATTTTCCTTTCCTCATGAAAATATTTTACAACAAATTGAAAAGGAATTTCTCTGAACTCGTTCAGCTTCTTCTTTCGCAACTCTCAAAGATGAATTACCAGAAAAGCACTTCCTTTTAGTCTTATCTTTTCAACCTAAAAAGAACATTCTATAATGGTACATCAGCAAAGCACACCACGAAGAAAGTTCCACTCACGTTAGGACCAAACCACAACCACAATCAACTATGTCAACCTTTAAAAGCCAAGTCTTTAGAAGGAGAGAAATTAAACGTCTGGTTGAATCGACCTAGCGCATATCACGCACTGTGAATAAATAGAGTTGGTCACCTTCCAAATTGTACTCAGCCACATTAACCCAAGGTCATCACTAAAAGACAAAGTCAAAGCAAAGCCAACAACAAGCAGCAGTGCATTAAGGAGTAAGTGACTCTACTACATTGTATAGAGCCACTCTGCAGGTTCACTCTGTCTCATCTTGGCAAATTGAATCTGTACAAGTGGATAATGAGAAATGCTTTCTACATCCAAGCATGACTGATTGCATTTTAAAACACTTGCCATGCCAAAATGCTAAAACACTATTGCAGCAGAACATATTTCACACTACTAGTGTAAAGATTGATGTGAAGTGTGTACTAAAGTGATATAAATGGGAGCCATCATTCTCTTTACATTACTGTCTGGAAAACACTTTAAGTGTGATGTAACTGATGTCATTTGCAGGAAGCAGCTCCGTGTAATACAGTGCAAGTGTGGTCCGAGTCTAAAGCTGTCCTGACACATTCAATCCTTTTGTATTACTACGATCCATATAACTGCTTCTGTGTTAGATGGACTTGGCTTCTATAAATACTTAGTCAAGTTAACCAATATAGTAACTTCATACACACAGATGACAGTAAAACCTTTTTTTAAATAAGCAGATTAATTGATTTTCACAGACAGACAGACGGGCGGATAGACAGACAGGCGGACAGGCGGACAGGCAGACAGACAGACGGACGGATAGACAGACAGGCAGACAGACAGACAGGCGGACAGGCGGACAGACGGACAGACGGGCGGATAGACAGACAGGCGGACAGGCGGACAGGCGGACAGGCAGACAGACAGACGGACGGATAGACAGACAGGCAGACAGACAGACAGGCAGACAGGCGGACAGACGGACAGGCGGACAGACGGACAGGCGGACAGATAAACAGACAGACGGACTGACAGACAGACAGACACACGGACGGACGGACGGGCGGACAGACAGGCGGACAGACAGACAGACGGACGGACGGACAGACAGACGGGCGGATGGACGGACGGACGGACAGGCGGACAGACGGACGGGCGGCCGGCCAGCCGGACAGGCGGACAGACGGACGGGCGGCCGGCCAGCCGGACGGACGGACGGACTGACAGCCGGACAGACGGACGGACAGACAGAGGTCTGGGACAATATTAATTTTTGATTAATTATCATCATTCAATGGAACTAATCTTGAAGAAATCATAAATCGAAATATGTGATAAACATTTATGTTGTTTAATCCATAATAGCGAGGACATACCAATTTATCAGAAAATCTGATTTAAATTATTCTGAAGGAATATTATTTGAAGACTGCAGTTATGTTTTTCCAACAGATCTTACATTGCTCTATAGTTTTACTTGAACTTTAATGTTTAAAGATTCGTAATAAAATTTGAATTTGTCAAGCATTTAGGTAAAATTGTTTCATATCTGTTTATTTTACATAGACTTCTGATTTGTCGACCTACCAGTAAGGATACTATATCATAGTAAATATTGCAATATCCAGATGTTAAATTACCTGTATCATGACAGAAGATGTTGGCCTTGTTATCAACCCTGGATATAGCATATCTTTCACACACTATCTATCTACTACCAGCGATCTACTTTTAAACACTTGAACATATCCTATTCCTTACTTGGAGTTAATATTTCTTAGGATGACAGATGTTACATTATATAGATGTTAAGATTTTGCTGATTTTGTATGTGTATTTAAACAAATAAAGGAGCAGCAGCATATGTTCCAGTTGTCAACAAAAGAAGTGAATGTTTATGTGCAGCTCAAATGCATCGACCACAACAACAAAAACAGAGCTACAGCTTCAGGCATGTCTTGAGGTTTACCTTGCTGGGGATCCTCAGGTTCTCCACAGGACTCAGGTCTGCCATGCTTTCCTGGGGACTTTTCAGGCCCTGTCAAAGTAAGAGTCACAGTTGGGGTTCAAACAGCTCTAAAAAGTCAAGTACAATGTACAGTTTAATGCTTCCTGTTGTCATATAACGTGCTATTCATAATCACAATACTGCACACAGCAAAATGTGGAACCAGTGTGCAGATTTCTGAAAGCGATATGCTGTGTTGTGTAGTGCTGAACGAGTCTAACATTACTGCAGTGAAAACTGAGAACTTCCCTAACCGCCCAGTTTCCACTGTTGTGCCCTCTTGCAGTGCTTTTATAATAGTAAAATCTAGGGTATAACTACCAATACGCCTCTATGTTCTCCATGTGGGGTAAATAATTCGTATATGTTGTGTAGCGGTTAAAAAAGCTGCTGTTATTCGGGCTGAATGTGCCCTTTATTGATCCACAAGCTGAGCTGTCAAATTAGCCAGTTAGCTTCGCTAGCTGTCATGCTAGCTACCTGCAGCTGTCAGAGACTAACCGCCAGCGGCTCGGCTTCCGTACACCTGCTATGCTTACCTGTCGGGCCATGAGAGACTTGATCTTCTGCATCGTAAGTCCAACTTTTGTCAGGGGGGGGGGATAAATGTGTAAAGTTACAGTTTTGTTTTGTTGTCAACGATGCGCCTCCATCACTACGAGAGAGAAGCCATAGTTGACTGTCACGTGACTGGTATAGCAGGAAACGGAAGATTACAAAGCATGCTGGGAAATGTAGTTTTCACATCAGGAGGTGTGTAGTGACCTAAATTGTCAGAATATCACCTGTGTGTGTTTGATTCATTGAAAATATGTGTTGTTCTGAAGGAAAACAATATTCAAAAGTGATGTAAACATTTTTTAATACATTTATACATGATATATGGTACATGTACTGCTGCCTTACACCACTGGATGGTAGTAACTTAACATTAAGAATAGTAGACTGCACTGGACAGCAATGTTTATTTTTTCTTCCTTGAAAAATATAATTTGACTTCTCTCTCTTTCAGTCACCTGTAGGTTTCAGGTGAATGTTTTGACATGCAAGAGAAGACAAAACACCAGTGTAAACATTCAAATAAATGTACTGGTATGGTGCATGCCGAGAACTATTTTACATGTAGGTTATTGATTAACACTGACATGGACCATCTGCATAATTAGCATATTTTTGAATGAAGTACTTTTAATGTATATAACTGTCTGTAGCTTTTAGTACATGACTCTGTTGTTGATATAAGCTACTGTTATCAAAAACAGGTTATGGTTCACAATTTATAACTTTGTTTTATATTATTTAATATGTGGCTGATTTATTTGGCAAACAACATGTCCTTATGTCATCATGTCAGGTCTACCATGACTCAGTGTCATGTAGCTCCATCTCTGCCAAGTAATTACATGGCTCTGCATTGTGAACGGTTCAGAATAATTACAAAAACGGTGTATGCCGACCCATTTAGCCTGTTTTGTAATTGCCCCCTTTAGAGTTATGTTGAGCAGCACTTGGTTAAAAGCATGCAGCAGACAGCAGGCATGGTGAGCGATTGTTCCTGGTTAATGATGCCTCAGGATATTTCCCAGTCAAATGAAGGTGAGGTCGCTCTCCTTAGGTGAATTTACTCCACTGTTGTTTGTTAGGCACTCATCCACAGTGTGGAGCCGCCCTTAAAGCATACACTGAGACGGAACAGATGGCAGCCCCTACCCGGAGATGCAGGGCACACTCAGTTGGTCAGATTATCAGCTATAATTAGGATAAAATCATTAAAATGCTTTTTCTTTTGCCTTGAAGCATCATGAAAAGTAGCTTTTGACTCAATTCGAGGTTCAGATATTGACCATTGATTGTCCTTAAGTAGTCAATAAAGTAATATTAGTGTTCAGAGGAATACAGAGACGTCATTTTATTTTTCTCTAACTGTTCAACCAACAAAATACCGGAAGTCACGTTTAATCCGAGAATCCAGCTATTTGTGCTTTCCCAAATAATGTTTTTGGATTCAGGTATATCCTTTCTTGTGTTATCATTTGTGTTTTGTATCCTGTACATTAGAAATATCATATGTCATTTATATGGGAAATCCCCTTAAATTCACAAGATTTATTCAGAAACATAACACCATACGGCAAATCATTCTAAATGTTTCCATACTATATTGACCACAGGTGAATTTTGAACATTTTTAATGGAAGTGCAGATGTGACACTAGGGGACAAATTATTGTTTAAACTGAATCAGCCGAAAGTAGACTGTAGCATATATTCAAGATAGGGAAAATGACATTGTCTAAATACATTAAATATGACTTCTGACCACATATTCTTCAGAAAATACCTTTGTGTCTGGTCTTTATCTCTTTTCCTCCTCATGTCTTTCTCTCAATAAACACAGAGACAAGCAAGCCCACGTTTTTTTCCTCTTGATAAGGTGTTAGCAGGAGCAGGTGGAGGGCACTCTGCCACATGCTGAACCATCCTTCTGTTGCTGCCTGTCTCCATATTATAGCAGGTACACAGCATACCAATACACCAACACTGAGATAAACAAGCACTCTGCAGCAATTTGGAGACAACAAATACGGCTCAAACACTTGAGAGAAGAGAGATCACAGCCAAGATATCAGACAAAGATTGATTGTGAGGCAGCACAACAACTGACATCTTTGCTGGCTTCAGCTATATCTTTTTTGTTTTTTTCTCAGGATCTGTGATGAGAAAGTGTTCATTTCAAGCCCAGACTGCTTCTGCCATTATATGAAAAGAGATGATAAAGAAGTGTAATATGAATGCAAAAGTTGCAGAATGAAGAGGGTTGGTCATGTTAAAAAACACAGAGAATAGTTAACCATTATATATTTAATAAAGTACAAAACAACATGTGAATGCAAACTGTACAATAATTTATGGATCATTCATTCTTTTCCTTGAGTCAGCATTTTCAATATATCCAGGTTGAGCCGAAAAATGCTACATTGTGGAAATAGGGTTAAGTCTTTCTATGGGAATAAATAGATTGGAGCAAATATAATAATATGTATAAAGAATCTGCAGGATAATCCATGTACAATATTTACAATTAACCTTAATATATTTCAAACAAGAAAATGCATTCATTATTACACTCTCATTGGCGGGAATATTAAATTAGGAAGATATTATTGAAATGACAAATAAAACCTTAGTATTTTTAAATTAAACATATAAATAGTTTGGGTACCTTGGAGGTACCTCTGAAGATATTCAACTAACTCGCTTGGCTTAATATGACTTAAGTATATTCAATTCTGAATAAAAAACAGTTCAAACTTCAGTTATACTTTCACATAAAAAAGACATAATTTCAAGGCATACTTACACTATACATCTCACAATAATGTCAGCAAAAGTCATTTAACTTCTGTCCAAAACTCTGGACAGAAACAGTGCATGATCAAGTTGTGTATTGACACAAGTCTCCTTCATCCCTTGTGCAAAACAACCTGCCACCAAAACCAGAGTTTCAGGCTTTGATAACAGAGAATAAAGCTACACGATAAGTCTTCAAGTGAAATGAGTTTCGTATCAACTGCTGCTTATTCCAGCAAACTGTGACTGGGTGTTTCAGGAACGTGTCTGATCACATCGTAGATGGTGGTGTGCATATCCTGAACGGACTCAAGGCGAGCCAGAGATCTGCACGAGGCCTGCAGGATGGTTGCATAGGGAAATGTTAAGTACACACAACCTTTGAACAAAAGTTAAGGCTTAAAAACGTTCTGCACACTGAAGCCATGTTGATGTTAAATTACCTGTGCAGATTCCATTTTCCCAGGTACAGAGACAAACTCGTAGATGCCAAAGTCTTCTGTTGCATCTTCATGTCCTGTTGAGACAAAGGTTTTAATGTCAGACCAGTGCATTAGCATCTATTTTAAGTCAAACATTACAGTAACATTTGTATAATTGCACTATAAAACTGCTTTTCAGTTTAAATCAATGAGACATCGTGACCTAGTTTACTTTACTGCTATAAACAATCCTGTGTTTAGCAATGACTTTCATTTCAAAAGAAAAACTAAAGCCATTCTCATCCATTCACCTGAAACATATGATGTCAAATATGTACATGTATGTAAACCTGACATAGGCTTACTCAAATTGTTGTTTTTCTTATCATTGTTTTATTTGTATGTAAAAAAAATGGTTAGGGTTATTGTGATTGTTTTAGTTTTATGTATGCACCAAAAACACCAAGACATGTGTTAACCTATAAACCTGTTTCTGATTCTGATTCTGATACACATGTGATAATAACAACCAACAGCTTACCTGAACGATGTGGTCGTTTCTGCTCTGAAAGGGGTCTGCCAAAAACAAGAAATGTTAGTTAGCCTAGACTAAAAAATACTATTTAAATTGTCTATATACATTTTATATTCAAGACTCTTACCTGTTGTATATGCTCATGAGAACTGTTGATAATAGAGAGAAATAATTATTCACAAATAGAAAACATTTGAAATGTTTATAACCATAACCTTGACTTATCTTAAAAGCATTAAGACAAGCCGATTTCAAAAGTGGACCATGCAAAACAGGTTTTAAGACTAAAACAACCTTTGTCAATGCGGCAAACTAAGAAATTGTCCTACCTCTCTTAGGACTGCAGGTTCTCTTGAGGAAGAACAGCAGCATGCAGCTGATGATGAACAAAGAGCTAACGACGACGGCTGCAAAAGGGGGAAAATTGCTTCCTTCTTGGATATGCTTCTCTTTCCCTGTAGACAAATATATAAAGAACAATTAGTTAGGTTAGTTGGACACACTCATGTTCCCCAGAAGTTGAGGTTGGTGTCACCATGAGGTCTAATGGTTTGAAAAATATTGACTGTCAGAAGGATTGATTCAACATTTGGTAGTAATATTCTAGACCTCTACCCTAGAAGATACATTTCAATAGCTGGAGATAACCTTTCTTCTTCTAGTACCATCTTAAGGTTACCATTCTGGATTTTCCACATCACCCTAGTCCTTTTTGTTTTGATATACAGGTACCTCCAAAAGCTAAGATATTTCCATCCGCCTTAGCTGTACATTGCTAATTAGCTAATATTAGCATGCTATAGGCTAAATTGAACATGTTAGCATTTAGCTTAAAGGGGACCTATCATGCAAAATGCACATTTGTACGTCTTTTATAAATGAATATGTGTCCCCGATGTGTCAGGGAACTCACCAAGTGTCAGAAAACACAACCCTCTCTCTTTTGCTCCATACCCAAATCTCTAAAAACGGGGCTCCAACCAGAGATGGGGTTGTTACTAAAAAATAATAATATACTACATATTACTTTAAAAAAAAGTAATATATTACACTACTTCGTTAACTCGTTACTTTACTCGCCGAGCACGAACGAAATGCGCACGTGTGAGTGGCAATAACTCTCCTTACCAGCAGGTGGCGGTAGTGTGTATTCGTCATTCAAAACAGGCAACAACCGGAAGACAGAGAAGAAGAACAGACTACGCGATATAAACAAACAACAAATAGCGTGTGCGTTAGCTTCATCTTAGCATGTGTTCTTTGCAGGTGTTTGTTGAGGTTTGACGTGGTGTTTCCAGCAGTGAATAACAGCTTCTGGCCTGGACACAGTTTGCACCTCACCGTCACATTCCTGTCTATTATTCGGACGAACTCAAAATAATGGGCATACCTCCACCCCTCGAAAGTTATCACTGACTCAGCCATGTTTATGCAGCACTGCACGTGGAGATGTGGACGCGCAGGTCGCGCAGATTACGTACATATAAACCTGCGGCGGAAACCCCTCTTGTCTGTCAGTGTGATTATGACTGATTTTAGTGTAACGAAGTAACGCGTATCGGGGCAATGTTAGTAACTGTAGTGTGATTACTGAATTTAAAAAGTAGCGCGTTACACTACTCCGTAACCGACAAAAGTAATATTATTACAGTAACGCGTTGCACCCAACTCTGGCTGCAACGGATCTGATACAGATTTGAAATATCTCTGACGTCAGAAACAAGGAGCTCCGCCTATATGGGCAACTCTCCACCTATCAGGGGAATGAAAGGTTGCCGTGGCATGGTAACAGCATGGTAACATGACGCTCATGCCTCGCCCCCCTCCTTTGCAGGGGGGGCGTGGTCAGCTGCAGCTCATTTGCCACAGAATCAGCCCTTGCAAAAACAGGGCTGGAATACAGCAAATAGAGCGAAATGAGGTATGGATAAAATGCATGATCTGTTTGGTATTTTGAAAAAATACATGTTTTATATAGCCCTACAATATATTATTCAAATATAGCATGATAGGTCCACTTTAAAGCAGTATCCGAAAAAGGCCATGTTCTTTGCTAGCATGACTAGTCTTATTTAAAGTGAAGGGATCAGAGGCTTCTTTGGTAATGTTCATAAAAGATTTTGATGTCAATACAAATGGATGCTGTTAGGACCTCTATTGACTCAATAATCACATTTTAAAATCCTAGCCATTATCAACAGTAACCATTATGAGACATTCCCAGTATCACCACGACAACATATCAATGTCGCATTCGGCACACAGAAACTACACATGCTATAAAAGTTAGTCAACAAATACAACAGCTGTTATCCACTGTTGACTTTCCCAGCCACTGAACTTTAATACAGGCTGCAAGCGCTGAAACCTAGCAACAGAGATAAAAAGCCAGTTTCATTATATATTTCATGCTATATCCATAACTTGGTTTCACTTCACCTGTTGTGCAAACATTGCTTTAACTACAGTTTTTTATCCATTTACACGTTTCCCAAGCTGCTGTTTGTCATTGTCAACATATATCTGACATAGCTAATAAACCTCTTCTGCTTTTGGCATGACACACTGTTTACAGAGTGTTTATCTCAAAGGATTCCCAAAATCCACCCACGCTCTGCTCTCTCCTGCCATGTTCCGCCCTCAACCCACCTGCTAGGTATTTGGCCACCACCAGAGTGAACTGGGTCTCGTCCTGCTTCTGTGTCACGTTGTTGAAGGCGCGGCACAGGTACTCTTCAGCCTGGGCCAATTTATAGGAGCGCACCTCCAGCCGCGGGCCCTCATAGATGACCTGGGTGGCATTGCGGCTCTTAGAGATCCAAACGTAGCTGTTGGGTGGGTTGGAGTCAGCCTGGCATTCAAAGAAGACCAGCTCTCCGGGGTTGATGGTGAACACTTCCCCTGTCCGCAGTCCCTGGTCTGAGTTCACCTCCAGGTTGTAGGGACCATCTGCAAAAGCAAGAGTGGGTCAGGGGAAACATTACTTCTCTAGGAATTTATTGTGTTTCATCAGGCAGCATCAGCTAAAAGATGTTTCAAATACAAGGTCATAGGTTTGATCCACAGTCTAGTTCAAAAAGTCTTGACAGGGAAATGAAAGAGGGGTGATGCCCTTAAACAAGAACAGGTCATGTCTTTATAAGAGGCACCTTTTTCAGTGTGTGTAAGCAGATTTTAAGGATTTGTTACTTTTTTAGTGACATCCATCAGCTTAAATTGGTTAAGTCACACATTACAATGAATATAAATAGAATACACTTAACATGAAGAGGTATTTTAACTGAAAGCTGTGTATCTACTTTTTCCAGAATGCTTCTGAATGCTAACACAAACATGCTCTTTTTATGCAAGCAGAAATGATGGCAATGCCAGATTTACTTGTGCATTTCTCAGTGACATGTTATTAACACACTCACTGTTTTAGCACACAGACTGACACATGAACTGCATCCTTCTGTAATCACAATATTACAAAAATAATCAGCTTTGTGAAAAGTCAAACAAATTCAAATGAATTCACTGAATGATTATACGTGTGTTCTTCCTGGTAGTAACCTCAGACTCACAAAACCAGGTTTATCAGTTGGGTGGACTACGTGCTTTATGGTGGAAGAGAGGAGCTCTGTGAGATAAGTCTGCCCCCATGCAAATACCCATAACAGACATTCAGTTGTCAGAAAGACTGATACTGCAGATATTTACATATGACCTAATACAGTGTAAAGGGAGAGCAAAAAAAACATGATGTATTCTGCAATTTGTATTGGTAAAGGTCTTTGCTAGTACAACCAGTGGCCAAATGTCTTTTAAATAAGAATATTATTAATTTACAAACTAAACTTCACAGGCTATTCCTAAATGTTACTAGCTCTGGTGGGCGAATATCGAATATCTGTTGGATACACTTATAAATGGCTTGTATCTTTTTCATACCGAGAGAGCACCCAGCTTTGATTTTAAGTTGTTGTTTTTTTGCGATTTTGTCTATACTCACAGGCAACAGCTTGTAAAATGAGGATCACACCTGCCATGTTAGAGATTTTGGCAACCACACAGGTAGAACAACATCTGATTCTAGTCCCTATAATGTTAGTCTGTGATTATTGACTTATTTTTTCTGGAATGTATTCATTCTGGTGCTCAACACAGCTACTTTCACATGACATTAATTTTCTCAGTGAGCACCACTTCATATTGCCAGACTTTCTTTTTTAGAATTAAGACATTAACATCCTTCTTCTTATATTTTAAAACACTGCATGTTAGATTCTCCAATGAACCACATTGCAATTCCATGGGCATTAATTAGGAACAGGATTTGCAGTTTAGAAGTAGAAGTAAAAGGTGAATTCATATAACTACTCACAATAGACATTGAGGTCCACGGCCCTGCTGTGCAGACCCTGGCTCACAGCGTTGCTGGCCACACAGTGGTAAGTTCCTTTATCCTCTTTTCTCACAGTACTGATAAACAATGTAGAGTTGTCTTGAGTAAAGTGGTATCTGTAACTGGCACCAAGTGTTTGGTTGTCTCTCAGCCACTGGAACACAACTCTTGTTCCTCTCTCGACAGAACAAGTCAAAGTTGCGTTAGCCTTGTCCTCAACAACTGCATAAGAGGGGCTCTTCTGAATGACGGGACTGGACACAGGGACTGAGGAATAAACAAAAATGTTAGGCCTGAGTCCACTCAAATGATCATTATTACATGTAATGGGAAAACACTCACCGTCCACTGTGACATGCACAGTTCTCTCCTCCTTGATCACCAGTCCCGTCTGGTTATTAAACTGTATGTTGAGGTTCAGGTGGTAATCCCCCTCGTCCTCATGGTTTAATTCCCGGATTATTAAAGAAACATTGGGTTCCTTAAAGAAGAGGTGGTTGCGGTACATCATGTTGATGATTGTGGCCTCTTTGGTAAATGTCACCAACGTGGTTCTGGTGCCGCTCGGCCTGGTGTGGGACCAAGTTCCCTGGATCTCAACATCCTCCAGCGGATAGCGAGTCTCAACAGACAGGAGCATGGATTTCCCTTCAATCCCATGATGGACCAAGGAAGGGATGTGGATCAACTCAGAGCTGACTTCTGGATCGGTGAAGATGGGAGGAAAAGGAATAGGAGGAGAAGAAGGTAAACAAATTACTACACAATCACTTGTTGCATCTTCCATTGACATACATATGTCTTAAAACTTTTTTAAAAAAACTTTAAAACTTTCTTTAAAACTTTTTTAAAACTTTCAGAAAGACAGTAAAAAAGTTCCTTTTATGTCTAAATAGTTTTTTTGTGTATTTTTATTTACTAAGCGAATATATTTCGCTGTACTTAAAAAAAACATTGGTTATAAAATATGAGGATTTATCAACTTGCACTGTTGTGATGGTGTGATCATATGGTGTTACAACATATTGTTACAAATATATTCGGCACATGCTTTATCATGAATTGCAGTATATCGACTTAGGAAAATACATAATTATTTATAAATTGCTTTTAAATTTAGTAATGGGGAAATCATGGACACAAATGGCTGTTTTTATCTAATGATGAAACCAGTTCTGATCTCATAATCTGTATCCTACTCTTCAAATCGTCAAGGTCCTGAAACTGTAATGAGTTAATATTGACCCAGCTCACTACACAGTCCCATTGTTGTGCGACAAGGATGAGTTACGTCTCTTTGATCCCAACTTGTCCCAAAACAAACACTAGGGCTGTCTGAAGTTACTAGATATCCGTTGATCTATTGCACCTCACCGTCTGTTAAACACTGATGGTTGTCAGGGCAGTTTATTCACTGGTAACCAGCGGCAAACTAATATACTATTGTAAACACAAACATTATCAGGAGTTGAAGTTGTTTTTCTAGCAGCTTTTGTCAATCCAAATGATATTTCAATTGTTTATGATAGATAACAAGACATTTGCTTACTCAGTTTTCTTATATCTTCTTCTATACATTACATTCCTACTGTTACGGATCATTAATATTATACGCTACGATAGTTTGATTTGAAAAAACATTTTGACAACTTCAACATTTATGTGTGTTTTTCTTGACAGTTTGAAGTTAAAAAGTGAGCGACTGTGTTTGGTTGCCAGGTTGATTTAGGCGGCAGCATGTGAGTAGGCAGTTACTGTGAAACTAGATCAGTAAAAAACATCTCACTTTTCTCTAATTTGTGTCCCTTTGTCTCACTTCTGGCTGTCTATCTTGTCTTTCTCCGTTTCAGTTTTCAGCTAAGTTTCAGAACTTGGCGGAGGTGGAACATTTTAATGACAGACTGCTCATTTGCTTTACGATTTTAAATCAAATGCAAGGACTGGGTTGGGGTAACTTGGAAAAGTGAGTTTTGTTCTCTCCTTTTAAACCCCTATTGCCTCACATCTCTCTTAAATATGTTTTACTTTGTCCCCCTCCCCTCTGACCCATCCATATTTCCTCCTCAGGGATGGCCAGCTGGTGTCAGCCAGGTCCCCGATGACTTCTGTCCATGTTGCTCATCACAATAGATTCATTGTGTGTCTGGTGTCATGTCCTAAATAATGCAGGCGTCACGTTGACACGTTCCACTCCTACAAGCCTGCAGGCCAGTTTCTGGGTGAATGTGTGGTGTGTGTGTGTGTGTGTGTGTGTGTGTGTGTGTGTGTGTGTGTGTGTGTGTGTGTGTGTGTGTGTGTGTGTGTGTGTGTGTGTGTGTGTGTGTGTGTGTGTGTGTGTGTGTGTGTGTGTGTGTGTGTGTGTGTGTGCGTGCGTGTGTGTGTGTGTGTGTGTGTGTGTGTGTGTGTGTGTGTGTGTGTGTGTGTGTGTGTGTGTGTGTGTGTGTGTGTGTGTGTGTGTGTGTGTTGGCAGTAGCAGGAGTGTGCCTGTGTTTACACCAGCTGAGATCAACAAAAAGACAGAATAAGGAGGAGTGTGCCGAGCTCGCTCCTTCACTGTTGTCCCCAAACAACACTGGTATTGTTGTGGTGATACCGTGGAGATTAAAGACAATAGCGTTTGAGGTGAAAGGGTATCTTCATTTAGTGGACACACACACATTCAAACAACTATTGTGTGGAGACCCACCAGCACCTGCCTCTTATCACCCTCACACACACTTCGAGATGTTTGGATACTAAATAAAGTCTCCCGGTGCGTGTCAAAACGCCACCATGTTCGGTCCTCTTTCAGATAAGACAAATAGTGCTCCTCAAGGAGGGTTGTTGATACAAAACAAACAAACAAGCAGGTGTGAGAGTCCATGTTTTGGGGACTTTAATGTTAGATACATCTAGTCATGTGAGAAATGCTGGTCCATGTCTAAGTCACTGAGCTGTGGTCTGGGTCACTTCTTCTTTCCACGAACAGCCTCCTGTTGTCTGTACTCACAGACGACAACAGTAAAAAAGCTAATTCTGTCAAGTCACATAGTGATGACTATGGAAAGGACATGCAAAACTAAAAAGATAGACTCTAAAAGGAACGCTTTAAATACTTGAACTTATATTTAAGAAGACTGTAAAAGATTGAGGTACATCCGTGTGAAGAACGTGTAATTTATTGTGCCCTAAATGTAACATTTATTGCAAGCCAATTTTAACTTCTTAAAAATACAAAAAACATACAGGAACTGTCCTTAAATTCACTTCACAGTTTTATCATTTTCAACCAAGTTTCAATCCTGCTTCTCTAATCTGAACCCTTTAAAAACAAAACAAACTCACAAATGTGTTACTGCGCACTATAAAAAAACTTCATCAATTCAGCCTCAGTTTTACCCTGCCAACCAACCAAACACAGCAACCACAGTAACTGCTACAGCAGCACCAACGCAACACTGACAACCCAAGCAAAACATCGCTCTATGGAAACTCACCTGTTAGGATGAGGAGAACACAGCAGACATAAAGCGCTGATCTTCCTGTGGCCTCCATGGCATCTTATCCTCTGGGAATATGTGTGACTTCTGACAGGCAGACAGGCAGAGAGGGAGGGAGGGATGTAGGAAGGAGGAGAGAAGTGAAATAAAAAGGTGGAGGAGGATGAGGAGGAGGAGGGAAATGTGACTGGTTGTGGTGACAACATTTGCCAGGGAAATGAGAGGAGCTAGCTTTAGCCTGCATGCAGCCAGGCCCTTCCCCATGTGACACCAGGAGGAGGAAGAAGAGGTCCACCTGGCAGAAAGACAGCACAGCATGATCCTTACTCTCTCACACTCACTCACACACACACACACACACACACACACACACACACACACACACACACACACACACACACACACACACACACACACACACACACACACACACACACACACACACACACACACACACACACACACACACACACACACACACACACACACACACACACACACACACACACACACACACACACACACACACACACACACACACACACACACACACACACACACACACACACAGGGCTAAGGGTTCCACTCTGTCGTAGAGCAACTGACACTTACAACACTGTAAAAGGATAGTTGAGTCTTAGCATTATAATACACCATCTGCCTGTCCTTCAGGGTGTGAAACAAGGAAAGAGCAGGCAGACAAGAGAGCTTTTAACCGCCAACGCCTCTCAGTTTGGTTCAGTTACAACAGCCGGCTATCATCTATTCTGTCAGTAATCATTTGAAGTCTTGAAATAAGGGGACAAAGAGACAGAGACTGATACTGAGGTAAAACTGACTGGGGAATGTTGTTCTGACACATGTATCACGGACCTTTGCAAATGCCTTGAAGATACAGACTCTTGTCAAGGTCTAAGAGACGTGGTAAATGGTAAATACGTAATTTTTGTGTTTTTTTCAGCCCTCAGGAAGACTTTGTGGGAAAAGATAGAGAGTAGAGAGAATACTGTTGTTAATTCTTGCCCACTAAGTCGTTGCAGAAAAACAAAGGTTTGTTTGTGCCACAACCAATGACCAATTTACTCTAAGCCTGAGTTTGTTTTAAAAGACTTCTAAAACTCATGATTTATTTTAATTCGTGATGGAAATTGTGTTTTTATTGAAATCATACACAGTCAAATGTTTGTCTCAAACAAAGCACAAAATAGTCACATGTTTAACACTCCCTGTGTCTCCTCAGTGACTCGCTCAGCACAGTTTTGTTCTGCATGATCATCCTCTGAAAGGATGTGGTGAAACTGCACACTGAATGAATTCGGCCATTGTAGGTTGTGTCAATGAGTGCCTATTTGGTGGTGGTACCATTAAATACACTGATTATTTTCTCTGCTGTCAACTTCTCCACGGGGATGTGCATTTGCTGAGAAACCAGATAAAACGGAGGTACTGTCTCATCAATACAGCATTTGTTAGCGAGAACACATGATTTGGCAAATTTGACAAGGAGTGATCTATATATAACACATGTTGGTCTCCATTTAATTCTACTAGAAAATGAGTGGAGTCCAAATGATCTTACAAAAAGGATCTATAAAATAGAAATACAAAACATAAAATCTGTTTTACTAATATTCTTCTATTTAAGTCACAGTATTCTCTTGTACCGTCACTCCATGAGGCAGTCTCTACATAAGCTGCAAGTTCCCTCTTTACCTGTAGATGGGGTCAGAGCATCAGCTATGAGACTGTCCATGGATTTATGAACTGAACTGAACAGCATGTTGCAGTATGTTTCAGGGATAGTTTATTCTCATTAATGATCTTTGTTGAGCCGCTCTGACATGGCATGGCTCTGTGGCAGAGGTTCACAAACTTGTTTTGTTGGTTTTGGACCCTTCAAATCAAGTGTACTCATGCCCTGTGTGACACGTGTCTATGAGTTTCCTCCGTTTTTAGAGGCCTGATAAGGTAGTGATATATCTTCTACAATAAAAAGAAGTTTAGAAATTAGGATAATAAATCATCTAAATTTGCATAACAGATTCATGATGTATACTTCTATGTCAGATACAGTATGATTATGCACCTTTGGTCTTAATGATGTTGGAAAAAAGTCTTGGAACTCAATAAATGGATAGTTGCTTTTTAATCCAAAATGAAAGACTTAGAGGAAAATCTCTAATAGTAATAGTTAATAATAAATGTCCCATGCTTGAATTTTTGTTCCTATTTATGTTTGGTACTTTTTAGTTTATTTCTGTCTGTATGTGTTTTTATTTGTGCTGCTGCACGTTTTGCCCAGGACCAATCCCATGTGACTCTCATGTTTTAATAAAGGTTATATAAATAGAGTTCAGTCAGACAACTCACATGTTTCTTAATATGTTTATTATAAGCAGCATATAGTTTGAGTTTGGCATCTAGTCTCGGGCCTCATCACTCCACAGATTTACTAAGAACATTGAGTGATGATTAGATAACTATCCCCCGAGCCTACAGGTGGAAGCTGGGGTGGTGGTGGGGCAGGCGAGTTGCAGCAACATGAAACACAGCAGCAGGAACATGAACATAGCAATAGCAAGTGAACACAGCAGTGGCAGCAGCAGCATAGCGAGGCAGGAAGACCTGGCAGCTTACATAGTTTAGATATATATGAAATATGTTTAGAAGAATGTGTTTGGTTGGTTGTAAGAGGGAAGAGGTGCGTCACGTGTTATTAATGTATCATAGGTGCTCGAGTTGACTGCCTGAACTAGCTCGCAGGCTTCGCCCCATTTAATACACACATGTTGTTGACAGCAGTTTGGATGTTCAGTTATGAGGTTCATCATGTCTGCTTAGTGGGAATTTGTGATCCCTGAACCTTGTTCGTCCTTACCCTTCCTCTAACATTACCATGAATTAAAGAATCAACAGGAACTATCTGGCATATTTTATTACTTTGGTATGGCCTGGTGTGGCCTTTTTGGACCGCCCAACCAAAAACCAGGACACTGAAGCTTAGTGATACACCCACCAACGCGCACAACCTCAAATGGGGGCCCACATACATTGCTAAAACATGTCACATTTTCCATTTTCAGCCTCCCAGCCCATGTCTGTGAAGGTTACCCTACTTTACCACAAGTCTCTGGACTGCCTTCCGCTGACTCCAACTCTTCCAGCTCATCATATTATCTTTTTCTCCTTATTCTTGTTGCTCCTCCATTCTTCTTCTTCTCCTTCTAATGTTGATCCTTCTTCTCCTGCTCTTTCATTCCTCCTCTCCTCTTGGAGCCTTGGTCTCCAGCTGTAGACACTCAGAGCAGACACAGCACACCAGCCCAGATCAAGGCCACACTATTGGCAAACGTGTGTGTGTGTGTGTGTGTGTGTGTGTGTGTGTGTGTGTGTGTGTGTGTGTGTGTGTGTGTGTGTGTGTGTGTGTGTGTGTGTGTGTGTGTGTGTGTGTGTGTGTGTGTGTGTGTGTGTGTGTGTGTGTGTGTGTGTGTGTGTGTGTGTGTGTGTGTGTGTGGCAGTCATTACAGTGGGGCCACATAGGGTGTCAGTGGCCTACTGTGATATATATTTGGGCTCTCATTCATATTTCTGTCTCAATCCATTAAAATGTGGAATAAAATATATAAATCAACTAAAAAGTGAAAGGTCCTCCAATTTCATCAGTAAGAGTGTCGAAGTGCAGGAAGAACACATCTGTGACAGTCACTTATGTCACACCAGATCAAGTTATGCTAAAAAAATCATAGGAAAAGAGCAAGCACACATGCAATCCATTACTGTGCAACTAAAATGAGAAGAGGTCACGTACAGTTGTGCCTTCGAGGTTGTTCATAGGATGATGTCTCTCCTTGAATGACAACTTGAAATTATTATATGTAGAAAATGTTACCCTATGGCTGGTGGAGAACAAGAGACAGAGAGAGAGTGGGGTTAAGTGGAGCATTGAGGAAGCAAAGAAAAGGGGCGGGGATTTCTGCATGGCCTCTGAGTGATTTGATTGGATGACAGAGTTTCATTCACTCACAAAGATTTATAACACTGGGAAACAGAATATTGGACACACACGCTGCACAGTGTGTGTGTGTGCGTGCCTGTGTGTGGGTGGATGCAGGCGCATGTTTTCCCCTCATGCTCACATGTGAACGGCACTTTTTCTTTTTTCTTTTACTGCTGCACTGTTGAACCCTCCTATCTCTCTCTGGATCTGACTGTTGTCGCCTATAGCACCTTGACTTCACGAACCAAGTGTTTGACGCGGTCACGTGGTCAATGCAAAAGAGAGCCACCCCGAACTTTCAACATTCAAAACATTGTGTGTGTGTGTTTATCCCAAAGCAAACATGTCTATATTGTTGTGTACCCCTTTAAGTTGCAAGTAAGGCTGTGTATGACTGTGTCTGATGTCAAGAGCCTCACCCCTTTAATGCATTCCACTATCTCTCGCCCACGCACTCGCCTTGTGACCCGCAGTCAATGACAGGAAATAAGCCGCTTGTCAAATCCTGCTGCCTGCAACCCAGATCCTCTTCTGCTTCCAGTCAAAGACTTTGTGTGCTCAAAAGAAACTAAACCCACAGCTTCATTGCTCCATGTACATCTATAGGAGCTGCGTTCTTACCCAGCCTGTGTGCACTTTCTCTCCCAACTGTCAAAATGGTGCCTCATCACAGTTGAGTCAATGGTTTCTTAATGTAAAAGACATAGCGTAAATATGTTTGAGCACATACTTTATTTCAAATTCCTCACTTAAATAACTCATGCCTTGCAGCGCAGGTGACATGGTGTCTGTCAATGGCAGGTGTAGAGCTGATAAAAAAACGTTCCTTAACGGTTATGTTTGCATAGTTGACACCCATATGCACACACTGACATATTATCTTGTTTCCTGTTCTCCAGTGTATAGCTCCTCAGAGAGATTAAATCAATCAAAGATTCTTACTCTGAATGGTGTGCCTTTTATGACATATGATATAATAATGTTACGCTTGGGGTCAAGAAAAAAGAGACTTAAATTATGCAAAGCATCGGCTCTAGACATGACTAAGGTAAATGTCTAGTGGTATATTTACTAAACTAGAGAAATGAAAGTTCACAGTTATTCCGTTGCTGTCATGACTTTAATTAGTTCCCCAGCAGCGTTTCGTCCAACATACACAAATACATCTATGAAAAATAGGTGTTTATGTCGCACATGCCACAAACCAAACTGGCGTGGGTTTTTATTTTAGGGTGGGTGCACGTGCATGCATACAGAGTCAAATGGACACAGCCACCTCTATGTTCACTGGCAGTAAACTGTTGGCTGTTAAGAGACAGTCCACAATCCCAGGCTGAAAGGCAGTACTCCCTTTGCTCAGGTCTGTGCATGTCGGCTTTGCTTCACACAGTCGTAAAGCGAAGGAAAACAACGCTAAGCTTGCACCAATCAAAAGGTAAAAGGGTATATATTAACCTTATTTGACCAGCCTCACTGGCTCAGTAACAGCCTCAAGTAACCTGAGAAGAGAAAGGTGACATTCTGCATAACACATGCATCAAGTACTTCTCATTTCCTGAAAGCGGTTTTGGATTTGCCATGGGAGGTAGGAGTCAAAACAACCGGCCCTGACACACACACACACACACACACACACACACACACACACACACACACACACACACACACACACACACACACACACACACACACACACACACACACACACACACACACACACACACACACACACACACACACACACACACACACACACACACACACACACACACACACACACACTTTTGGCCTCTTTCCTGTCATCAAAGGTGCAAATGCTTATTGTCAATCCACAGAAACTAGGTGGTGGCTGTTCCTATGTTTCTACAGGACTTTACCATTAATCAAAAATATTCAAGTAATGCAAAAACATCTGGTGATCTTTCACTCCCTCCCCGGAGGTGTCACAGTAAAGTATTTCCCACTGGTGCATAGTAGAAGTATGAGATTACATAGTTCCTGTCAAAAAACAGAGATGTATTGATAGGGGTTGTTGAACAGTTGGATGGCTTATCACACACCTACTGTCCTGAAGTAAACATTGCTTTGTTTAAAGGTATTCAGATTTGTATATCCATAACCACTCGATGTAATCGGCAAGAAGTGTGAAGTAAAACAAGTCAAGTTTGCAAGTTGGAAGATTTTCTTAGGAATTTCTTTGTGTGAGAGCTTTCATTGTTTGTGTGCTTACAGACAGACAAACAGATGCAGAAATACCCGTTCTCACACCCAAAAACACAAAACCAGCGCAGCTCCACATACAGACATTTGTATACTTTCACTGGTACTTCAATTTCATTTAAATGTCCCCTATTATACTCTTTTTCATCAATATATTATAGTTCTCAGTTATATACAAAACATGTCTTTGAAGTGCCAAACACATTATGCATTGTAGCATCCCATAATCCCTTCTGTTTCAGCCCTGTTTCAAAAGTTTACTGATTATTGTCTGTTACTTTAGATGAAAATAAGGAGCCACTCCCCACGCCCCTCTGCAAGATATTTGGTTAAAAATAACACAATGGTGCTCTAGGAGGAGATGCAGGTGATAAGGTGTGTGTGTGTGGGGGGGGGGGGGGGTACCTTGGTTGGTGATTTGCTATTGGTTACACAACCCCAAAAAAACATTATTTCATCACAAAGTGGCCAAAATCTGATCAGCTCATTTTCAGACAGGATTTTATATAAATGGATCAGGACAAAAAGAGAGAGGGTCTGGAACTTTCAGAATCTCTTTACACAGAGGACACACATGTTGATGTATACAATACATTCAAAAGTGGATTTTGCATAATAGGTGACCTTTAATTTGTTTGTTTTTTTATCATATCTTTCAAAAATAATAAAATATAACTCTAATACTGTGATAGAAACATTAAATACCAACCCATTGTATCATCATGGATAAAGATGGACAGCTTTTCGTATGATTGTTTATTGATTCGGAATATTTTCATCCATATTAAGACACTATCTCTAATAAAATAAGCTGTTTAGTCTCTTCCAGTCTGACCTATTCACCAGTATTTCAGGCAGGGACTTTAGACTTCATACTTTAAAATACAGACACACAAATTAGTCCTATTATGTGACAGCCTTACAGAGGTGTGACAAATACAGTTGGTCTTTAGAGAAAGTTTAGTTGCAGCAGGTGGTTCACCAGTCACAATTAGTGCTGCGTACCGGTACGCCGAACCGGTACTGGACTTGTAAAAAGTTTCGGTTCAAGTCCGGTTAAAACCGGAACGTCAGGAACCGGTACTTGGACTCGCAAAAAAACTAGCACTTACGTATATTCTGGTGTCTGTGGTTATTTAAACATTCCCTGATAAACGTTATTCAGCGTCAATAAATGAGTGCTAATCCCAGTGTGCTCAGTGTACAACATCACATGTCATTTCACCTTCGATTTACGGTTTGAAAACGTAGAATTTCGCCACATGCTAATGCTAACCGGAAGTGAAGAATTTTCAGAATAAAAGTTTTAAGTTAATAGTGTGAACTTTCGGTTTTTTCAGAATAAAAGTGATTTAAATTAGTGTTTTTAATTCAAAATTACGCCATATCAACATTGATTTTAATTTCTAACAGTATGTATTGTAGAGTTGTAGAAAATACATGGTGCACAGACAGTACAGTACACTCTGACTGTACAGTCACTAGAGTGTAGCCTATACTGTATATTAGGCGTGTAACAGTGTGATGCGTATAGTCTACTCTACACTCTACCTTTCAGCAACGTTTTAGGGATTTAGGCTCAGTCAGCTCAGGGACTGTTTGGTTACTTTAGTTTGGTAAATGAAATAAATGTTTGAACTTTGTAGTAGTTCACTGTAGTTGCTGTCATAAGTCATTTGTAGACTAAGTGGCACATTTGTACTTTGTAGAGAAATGTAGACACAAGTTGGAAGGGAGCACAATAAACCTGATGAGTTTGAATTTGAGTTGATTATGAGTTAATTTTCAATTGATAATTAGCTCACAATAAGTTCACTTTAGTTACTCAACTTGACACAAGCCATGGGTTCAGGTCCGGACTTATAAGTCCGGACCTGAACCTGAACCTCTGGACTTGAGTCCGGACCTGAACCTGAATGTGAGTCCAGGTACGCAGCACTAGTCACAATGGTCTTAATGTGGCAAGAGGAAAAGTCTCAAACGTCATGTCGACATACTGCAAATACAGCAAAGAGGAACAGTGCGAGTAGACCCTCACCCACATTGTGCAAGAGAAAAATTGCATAGCAACTCTGAATAACCAGAGTTGTATAAACACCTCCAAAACAGCATGAGCAAAAACTAATAATTAAAAGCCTTAAATCTTTGGTTTTTACTCTAAAGCATTTGTTTTGTTTGTATAGTGTTTGTGCTATTTTGGTTTAACATCCAGGAACACAAAACATGGAATGTAAAGTATGTGTTGACTTGAGCAAAAACAATAAATAAAGACAGAACTAGACCCTCTAATTTTAAGTGATGTGGAAAACAACCATCATGTTTCCAGTCATTAGATCCCACCTGTATCCAAGGAGGTTGGGTACAAATACAAGGAAAGGGGACAGTAAGAGCAGATGCTGTCAGTAACTCAGTCCTTCACTCCCACAGCATGCACCTACAGTATCTGTGACCACTCAACTGATTACAGACAAGATGGTATAATTGTTCCCAGGTGGAACAATAACAATTCTTCACAACATAAGAGCCGCAGATACAACCCGCGGTACCTTTTAAGGTCTAATAAAATTCCTCTCCCAGCGGAAAGATAAAGCAACTTGTTTTTACTACAGATGTTGTAAAACAATACTGATGATACAGGTTTATGATTGTTTGCATTGTTCATTTTGCACAAACGCCAGGGAAGAATGACTATCCTTCTGTCCGTTTATTTTAAATTGTATAGACGGTAACAGAATGTATCATCATTTGGTTAATTTTGAACGAACACCAAATCTCGATATCAGATATAATACCTTAAAGGCCAATAAGAATGATAACCAAGGCAAATTTGAATATTTTAATAACAATTATGTTCTTTAAAAAGTGTAATTATAGGGACAAATGCTTAGCCCACAGTGACTTCGAATTTACATATTCCACTTTTAATTTGTTAAATACAGCATAAACACTGCTTGATGGCTATCATCTCAACAATAAAGTTGCTGAGTTCACTTAAATCACATCCCCTAAGTGACTAAGTGCCAACACAGCAAACATTATTATCCCCCCCAATCTTCCGCTGCTTTAACTATTACCGCACAGGATTGAAGTAATCCTTCCGATCCATCCATTAATCACCAATCCATCCCATAAAAAAACAATCTGTCAAATAGTATTCATTTGCTACCAGCTTGTTTTTTTCCCCTGCTTCTGCAGTTAATTTTCTGAGGAATGTGAGGAGCAGCTGTCACTTTAGCACATGAATAGAGCCAGTTTAGTGGCCCAGAGGCATCGGAGTGGATCAACGTCGAGCAGGGACAGCTGGCCCGGGGGACAATAGCACTCTCAGTTAATCATTAATACTCTTAATGAACAGCAGCCAAGCACCAGAGGTTCACCAGCCTCTCCAGAATATTCCGCCTGTAGCAGGAGGACGCAGGCAGCTCGGCCTGCCGGCTGACCCCAAACTGACACTTGTTGATTGGGGCCTTCAAAGGGGCTGCGGGAGCTTTAAATTGCTGTCTGTTTGAGGAAGTTTCAGCCGTCGGCCTTGAGAAAGATGACAACTGAACTTCTTTGTGTTTGTCAACCGACATGTTATTTGCCCAAAAGGTACTTCATGCAGAGCTGTGCTAGCTGTTTCCCTGGTTCCAGTCTTTATGCTAAGCTAAGCTAATCGTCTGATAGCTCTAGCTCTATTAGGAATGATTTATGGACTTTATTAACATTATTTTATTTTCTTATACCATTTAATTAAAGCTGTAAAATGTATATGTTTTATTGATATAAATTAGTTGTATCTTGTTCATTCAATATATAAACAGATTAAACATAAGAGATACAATGAGATAATTGTGAACTTTAGAGTTGCTGACATAAGAGAACTTTCTCCGTAATCAGCGAGTGTCTGACATGTAGGGGAAGGTTAACGGTTGCTAGGCAAGACTCAAATAATGAGGTCACAGGTACAGGTTGTTATATGTATATGTATGGCAAGCTGTATATACCTGGCGATCCTGGTTATTCATTAAGTAACCACTGCTTAATAATATAACCATCAAGATGTTAAAATAAGGAAAGAATCTTATCACTACTGGATTATTTTGTCATAAAACTCTTTCCTTGTTTTGCTAGAACAAGAGTTAAGAAGCCACCAAACAACATAAGGAGTTATTGGAAGATAAAAGAGCTTCTGAAGGGTGGCAGATGTTAGCTAAAGGTCTCATTTGAATTTAACACTGATCCTCTGTTTATGTGTGTGTGTGTGTGTGTGTGTGTGTGTGTGTGTGTGTGTGTGTGTGTGTGTGTGTGTGTGTGTGTGTGTGTGTGTGTGTGTGTGTGTGTGTGTGTGTGTGTGTGTGTGTGTGTGTGTGTGTGTGTGTGTGTGTGCGCATTTGTGCCCACATGAATTTGTATGTGAGTGTGTGTCTGTTCGTGGCTAAGCGTCCAGCCTGGCCCTCCCCATCGGCGGAGGTGGCAGGTGTTCCTGTGTCCCCTAAAAGAGCAGGTTTTTATGTCGCCTCCTCAAGTTAGTGGCTTGGTTGCTATGGCGATGCCCCAACAGAAAGAGGCTTGTGTCTGGGGGCCGGTGCCGGGGAGAGGAGACGGGCAAAGGGAAGAGGAGAGAAGGGGGCTTTACTTGCACTTGGACTTCAGTCTGGCTCGACAAGAAAGAAGAAAAAGAGAGGAAATCAAGTCAGGGACAAACAACAGGCTCCGATTGTGTGGCGGCACCATGTCTGTTCTGCCCAAAATGTTGCTTAAATATTAAGCTGCTGATAGGGTGAGCAAGACCTGACTCACACCGCTGACTAAGTGATGCTTGTAAATCCTGACAATGGGATTGGGAACTTAAAAAGGAACCTAATATCACACATCCTATCAGATTCCTTCCCAGGTGTGACAGCTGTCCACCTAAAGACTTTAGGTTATTATCACTGTACCCTATGCCTGGTCGCGTGGACATCCCCCTCTATTTAGGCGGGACAGGTAGACAGGCCCACAATCAATCTCTCCCTCTCTCTGTATGTGTGTGGGTGGGTGTAAGACAATCTGGGAGAGACTGGGAGTCACCTGTCCCTTGTTGGCCTCCCTCGTCCCCCTTGGGAGGGCTGTAATTCTCTCTTGGCTGGACTGATCAGCAGCTGCCTCGTGCACACACACACATAGAAACACACACACAGATACACATAGGGACAAGGCAAACACAGTCAGAAACACAAACATGCATTTTCTTTCACATCTCAGAGTCAGACTGAAAGATTGTGCTGGCCTTCTTGGGATGCTCAAAAGCAGCAGCACATTATGACTCAAATTACACATTCAGTGAACACATGACACCATGTAATTACTAGCCTCAAATTGATGAAGTTATTCCCTCTAGGTGAGAAATCTAATCATCATCATTGTTTTTTATATTAACATGAGTTCCAAATGACTATGGTTGTGTTACATGTAACAAAAAACCTGGTCCGTCCACGGCACCTGTTTAGCAGCACTGAAGAGTAAAAATGAGTAGCTACCTGTTATCATGGAGTATTTAACAACTATAGCCAGATATTTACCTTAGGTGTAGCTCAACACCATAACAGACTTTAAAGAGTGAATATTCGATTGTCATTTCTTAGATGTACAGCAAACACAGCTCCAATTAAATGCTAATGTTGCTCTGAGTCTGCTAAATATAGGTAACAATATACGCAGTCAATGTTCTGTTTTCAACTTGTTCCACTGCCTTAAATGGAATTCAATTAATGCAAGTTTAAAGTGCACCTATCATGCTATTTTTAGGCAATAGCATAGGTCTCAGATATATAAAAATATCAGTGGCGAGCCGTGACTTTTATACCTAGGCCCTCTGACAACGCCCTCTCCATCCTCCTGTCCTTTTGGATGAAGCACTTGATGGCGGGTCATGCAGCTGATCCTTTGCCACTCCAGTTTATCATTGTAACTCAATCTTGAAAATGACTCGGTTAATAATTTCGCAACGATGTCATCACTATCACTGAAGTGAGCCATCATGAACGAACTTATGCTAATTATAAATCTATCGATCATAAATCTATCGATTAGATTTATGATTCGAAAATAATAAAAGTAGGGTAGACATGTGGATATTATCCGGCTGAACAAAACGTGCATTTATCTAACAGGTTCGTATTCCACAGACGTTATTTCGAGCTATTTTCCAAAATCCTATGGAGAAATCCCACTGCTTTCTGTCGAGGGAATCCGAGCGAAGCTTACTTCCGGGTTTTAGGACGCGTCCCTGCACCACTTGCATAGACTTCACAGCGGGCGGAACTTATCATAAATTCCGCGAAAATAAAGCCCGCCCATTTAGAGGGAAGATATGATTGGTCACTTGTACTGTCATTTGACAGCTCTCCCGTCTTCACAGTAACTCGCAGAGACGGCATTTAACCATGCATTTAACCCTTCACATTCCAACAGAAACTGAACAGGCAGATTCGAAGGATTTATTTCTTTGGAAATATTATTTTAAATAAAATTAAATCAAGTTATTTTGGTAAAACTAATGAAAAATGTAACAACAACAAAATATAAAAAATAATATTTAAAAACATTTTTTTTAATGTTTGCAAATATTATTTTTTAGAACGGCTCGCCACTGAAAAAGATATAAAAAACATGTCTATAAAGTGTTTTGGTCAACATACCAAACAGATCACCCATTCTAGCCATGCTTCATATCCCTCTATTTCACTTCCTGTTTCAAAAGTGGTGATTTGGGGTATAAAGCTTTTTTTTTTTTAAAGAAAAAAAAAAGGAGGGGGCTGACCTCATGTGGGAGATTCTACAGCAGATACTGCCGTGATGAAACGCCATATCATGGATTATCAAGGATTATTTTGAATATAATATATTGAAACAGTATGGAGCTCAAAGGCTTTCTCTTTTGCCGGTTCACAAGGTGAGTTCCTTTTTATTTCCTACTTCTTCACACACATGCTCTGTGCAGTACAGGTTAGCTCTGAGTGTTAGCGATGCTAATGTAAACACCGACCATATTACGTCCAAAACAGTCAGGCATTGTTTCTAATAGCAACGTTTCTGATAGGGCCGTGGGCGTAAAGCCAGCCTACATTTCCGATATTACGTCATATCAGACGCAAATCTGGATCAGCTCCGTTGTAGACCCGTTTTTAGAGATTTGGGTACGGAGGAAAAGATAGAGGGTTTTATTTTCTGATGCTGTGTGAGTTCCTTGACACACCGGGGACACATATTTATGTATAAAAGACATTAAAAAGTGCATTTTGCATGATAGGTCCCCTTTAAGTTTTAGCGCTTTAAAATATGTAAATATTACAGGGGTTTTTTCTTTCGTGTATATAAGTAAATAGATTTTATAAGATTTTTAAAAGGATTTGCCTTTTATTACTGGACGTCAACAATCTCTAAAAGACAAAAAAATAAACCCATAAAATCCTGGCTCCAAAATGGTGGAATGAGCTCCCCATTGACATCAGGACAGCAGAAAGCTTACACATCTTCCGGCGCAGACTAAAAACTCATCTCTTTCGACTCCACTTTGAGCAATAAAATGACTAACAAAGCACTTATATACTAATAAAGGACTGGCTTATCTAAAGCTGGTTGAGTTGCACTTGAAATGTTATGGCTCTAACCTGATGTACTTATATGATTCTGTTTTCTTTAAGTTTGTATCTTCTTGGTCGAATGTACTTATTGTAAGTCGCTTTGGATAAAAGCGTCAGCTAAATGCAATGCAATGTAATGTAATGTAATAAAAGCAACTTTCCATCTGACGTTTTTGCTTCTTATCTGGTGGTACTGTAACACGAAGAATGAGCAAAAATCCATCCAAACACTTCGCAGTGAATACTGAGCTGAAAACAGGTTGGGGCATTTCGGAGGAAATTGGGTTGTGATTCTTAACTGATGCAAGTTTTGATAGTCTTCAAAGAAACTATCCAGATGGCTTAATTTAGATAAATATTTGGAGGTTAAAGAGATACATTTATCAAATATTTGTATCGTGTGTCCAACGTATGAAGCCTAATTTGGATTGTTTTTCTCCCACTAATCATCTCATATGTACATCCCCCAGAAGAAAAAAGATAATGTTAAACTTCACTAAAATGTAAGATTAAAAGTAATCCCTTACGTCCTATATCACTCACATAAAATATGTTTTATTTCAAATATTTTAAAGCGCATTATGCTGATATAAGCAGCATCTTGAAAGCAGAACCATTTTTTGTTATGGAATATTTTCAAATGGTGTTTTATTGTTTTACTCAAGGATCTGATTAAGAGACCATGCATGTCTGTGTGAAACAAAACAATAAATAGCAACATAAAATAAGAAATGCCAGGTTTTAGTAACAATCTGGTAAATGTGCCTAAGTCACCAAATCCACATAATCACATCCTATGCAATGTGTGTCTTAAAATCAAGATTAACTGGTTGCTGTTCTCACAATGTTCAACATTTCAAGAAATTCAAGAAACACAGAAGATTACACTTTAGCTTATATGCTGAACATGTTGTTCCCAGAAAAGGATGTTCCTAAATGGATTGCATATTTTCTAAAATGACTACCAATATGAGTATCATCAAGGTGAACACATGAAGAAACAGACTGTGGAAACTTAAGAATGATACATTTGTGTGTCATATATTGACTAATCAATGACGGGGGTTGTCTCCCCTCTTTGTACCGCACACAACGGGCCTAATTGGTTTGTTCTTCTGCCAGATAAGAAATATGCATGCTAATGTATTCAATCTGGGCGATGGCTCTCAGAACTGATTTCACATGAACAATGATGATGAAGAAATGTAAATGCCCACATTTACAGTAATTGGTCTGGGAAACATTGTCTGCATTGTCTGTTTTGTGATGCAAATTGTTTACATTTGGGGTTGCCTATAATGTTGGGCAGGGGAGATTGTCGTACATACTTCCATGTCATTATCTCCCCCTACTTAACCTTTTCAATAGAAATCAGTAGATTATACAAGCAGCATGCAAGACAAGTTTGCATGTAAATAATAGCATAGGGGGAATGTCCTTCCTTTGATCTTGTGTGCGTATTCCAATGAAGTTATGATAATGGCGCTGGGTTACACGCCTGTAATTGGCTATTCAAATCGGATAATCTGACATCAACTCTTGTCATGTCTAAACCGTGTCCAGCATTAAATAGGTGGAAAATGTGAAATTAAACTTTATGTCAGAGTTTGGAGAATTTTGAGACTGACAATAATTGTTTTGAATGTCAACTCCTAATATATTATGAAATACTCTCAGGATTTAAGTAAAAAATTGTCCATTAAATCAAGTCTTGTCATGTCTAAAGCATGTCCAGCGGCAACTAGGATGGTGAAAATATGAAATGAAACGTAATGTCAGAGTTTGAGACTGAGAATGATTGTTTTAAATGTCTACTCTATATAATATGAAATACAGCTTGGATTTCAAGCAAAAATAAGTCTATTAAATGAAACATGAGTAAAATAAGACAAGAACCCATATCAAATAAATTAAGGAATAAATAAGTGACACAAAGATGCTTTACATACGTTATAATAATGTAGACTTTAGCCTTGTATGGTAATATAGATGTTCATAATTATAAAATGGTGTACACTTTAATTGAAAAGTTTTAATATATGTTGGACTAATCTTGCTTTAATATTAAACTTATTTTTATTAAATTATTATTATTACTTTTTTTGTGAAACTAATTAAAGGTAGGATGTGATGAAGATGATGCTTTGCAGTTGTTCCCCAATAACTACAAATTAAAAAATGTGCCATCTAGTAGCCCACATGGTCACCATGCAGACGACCACCGGAGCAGAGGAGTCCCCCTGCCGCAGATCAAGCCACCGGGCCTTGAACCTGACCCCTTTGGGACCATATAGGGCGAGCTTGTCACATTGCATCCCCGCTGGCGCATTGTTTCAGCAGGAGTCCCTCAAAGCCCTGAGAGGGAGATAGATAGTGTGGCCGTCCATCCAATAAACCGCCTCTCTCCCCTCCACGATCCCCGCGGTGCTCCCGGTTTTGACACAGGAGACAAAACCCGCAGGAGAGGACTATGAATGGTAAAAGCACCGAGGAGGCCGAGTGAGAGCAAAAAGGAGGCGGCGTGGCTTTGTAGTCGGGGAGGAATGCGGAAATGTCCTCGCTCCGTGTCAAACCTCTCTGAAGGGGGTCAGGCCACATTCAGCCGGCGTGGGAAAGCCAGGCAGAGACGGAGCTCACAGGCGAGGAGCGGGGCTGCATTGCATAGGCCTATCCGGGGATATATGGAAGAAAAAAAAGAAGAAAGAAAGGAGAAAATCCAAAGAAGAGCGTGGTTTTTGGAGGGCTGTATCACGCGTTTGCCTTTGTCCTATGACCCCCCCATCCGACACCCCCTTCCCCTCCACACCCCCCACACACACACAAAGTTGCAGTGAGAGTGTGTGTGAGTTTTTCGTGCACCACCTCCTCCCCCTGCTTCTCCTCCTCCCTCGTTGAGTGTCTTTGCCTTGGCTGGTGCTGTCTGAGGGATGGGGGATTAGAGCCTGCACCGTCCAACTACCTGTGTGGCCCCCGCATGGAGGACAGTGGACAGGGATGCGTTTGATGCAGGACATTTTTATCCGAAAAACGAATGCCTCCTCAGCATTTGATCGGACATGCCGACGTTACGACACTTTATTGACAACATAAACCAAGGTAAACACTGAGAGTGGGGGATATTTATGCCGAATTGTGTGTCAAAATGTTTTCTATCGGGCTAGAAATGTTGCATTACAATCCAATATCATTTTAGTAACTGAAAAGCGCATTTCCCTGGCTTGCTAGTATTTAAATGAGCATTTTTGGGTCCACGCACAAATAAATTAGAAACAATTAGAGGGGGCTTTCCACGCTAATGAAAACACCTTTAAAACTCTGCTAATGCATTGTTTTACACGTTAACAACGACTTGTGGTTTGAAACGCAAGATGTAAAGTGTTTTTAAAGGACTGTTGCTGTAGGAAGTCCAGACAATGCAATCACTAGACAGCCACGTGCTCGCAAAAGTTTGTGTCGCCTGAAACAGAAACTTTGATAAAGCAGGACACGATAGGCTAAACGCGTTTTTATAACAACTAAACACAGCTTCGTTTGTTAGGTTTTTGCTCTTGTTTGTGTGTTCTCTTTAAATGCTTAATTTCCTTTAACAAAGTGAGAGAGCACATGAACTGTAACAGCGTTGCATGTGGGGTTATTTCTGAATGCGTGTTTATTTGGTGCAAAACTATCTCAAACAACGTGGTTAAATGTGGCTAATTTGAATTATTTTACATTACTTGGTGTAAGTGGTAGGAGGACATGAGTTTCAATGCGTAACAGGAGGAGGAGTGAAGTTGGGACGCAAACGGGGCTCTTGTGTTGATAGTCGGAATAAAACATGATGACAGTCCTGTTAATGCCTACCTGGAGCCCAGTTTGACCAAAACTGACAAAGATGGTTTCTTCCTCCATCTGTGTCTCCCTGTCATCTAGGCATTGCATGTGCCAACTTTTTTCTGTGAATATGCCTTTGTGAGAAACTCTCCGACTCGTCACCCTCGCCGGGATTCCCCTCAATATTTTCACCGAGAGACGAGAAAAAAAATCAGCAAAAATGGACAAAGAAGGAGCTGGTACTCAATATGAACCTGTGGCCGAGATTGGAGAAGGCGCTTATGGGAAAGTGTACAAGGCGAGAGATTTGAAGAACGGGGGACGCTTTGTAGCCCTAAAAAGAGTCCGGGTCCAGACGGCGGAAGAGGGGATGCCTCTCTCTACCATCCGGGAGGTGGCGGTACTGAGGCAGCTGGAAGCCTTTGAGCACCCCAATGTTGTCAGGTAAGTCAGGGGAGAGGTGGGTTGCCATGTGTATGTGTTTGTATGTCAGATAGAGATGCAGACAGTGTAAGATAAAAGTATTTTACGATAGAAACACACACTTATGTTATATGCTCTCATGTGTCAACCACACTGCCTCCTATGACCTTTCGGTTAGGCAAACACTCATACTGCCCACTGTTTTTGCTTCAATTGTGTTATGCTGATTCTGTGAAAATGGGGGTTGCATAACAATGTGTTGCCCCAGAACGTGGGCCGTAATTGCACACCTTTCAGAGCAGAACTTTTCCCATTTGCATCAACCAAGTCTGTATTGTTAAGTTTCATTTCTAGTTTAAAACCTCCCTTTACATTGATGGACTTTAAAAAGTGTTACCCCACTCATCCTACAAACTACTTGCCGCCGACAAAATGCTGGGTTGCAGAGTTATTTGAAGTATAATGATAAAAATGTGAAAGTATGAAAGTATTTTAGGTTGCCAATACTCACGCAGTTATCAGTGATGAACGCACCTCAGCCTCATCGTACCTATGGCGTTTTCAGCCTTTCTAATAATTAGGCCTTTGCCAGTCTACACAATCAATTACATTTTCATATACCTGGCATTTAATTCAAAGTAGTCTAGAGCTGCAACTAAGAGCTTTTGAACTATAATTTAATCTACCAATTATGTTCTCAACGAATAGGTTGGTTTATAAAACGAATAATAGTGAATTCATTCCAAAGTTGTGTTTTTAAATGTCTTGTCTTGGTAATTCAACACCCAAATATAATCAGTTTGATTTGAAGTTTCCTATTTTGGACGGTTGAAAACAGCGTTTTCGGCTATTTAGCATTAGATAAATTACTTAAACGATTAATCAGTTTAACAGGTTGAAGCTTTACTTTTGATTGACTAATTGTCTTGTAATTCATTGTGTTGTCTGTAGAACGTATTTAGAGAAATTACAACATACCCCATCAAAATGTCCTATACCCCACTAACGTCACAATTTCCCCAACAGAAAACCTAAGGTTATTCAGTTTAATATCAGGAAAGGCACATAATATATTCATATTTGAAAGACTGCATGTAGTTAAAATGTAAAATTATACTGTTGGCAATGTCCTATTGACTTATTGATTACATTAAAAATCATTACAGCTATAAAGTGAGTGCCTATTTTAGAATATTTGAACGCAAGCACATTACAAGTTTGAAGCGTTTTTTATGTTCAATGCGAGTGTGTGCTCATCAATACTAATCTCTGCTGTCAAAGTGCCCTTTAGCCTGACTGTCTCACAGCTCACTTACTGTAAGTAAGATTGGATTCACTGAATAAACTCCTTTTTTAGAGACAAGTTACTAACAGCCTAGCTTCCTCTGTGCCCCGCTGACGGAGGCCATTTTCTTTCAGTTTTGAAATGAATTGTTCTGTCTGAGGTCAGCAGTCAGATACTGCGTCACATGTTGGCACCAGCCAAGGAACTGACCTTGTTTGTGCTTTTTTTTAATTTTGGAATATGGATGGCTGTGGGATTGAAGGGGGAATCCCTAAATGCATTTCAGATGCATGGCTTGTGCTTCTGTGCATCTAACAATAATTCCCCTGTGCATAAATGAATAGTAGTGGATAATGGTTTTCTGTTAACAGGGTCACAATTTGCCTTATTTTTTACTGACAGACAAATAAATAATTGGGAATATGTTTTCTTAGGTCATTTTTATTAAGTGGTTGAGCAGTATTGTGGAAACATTAGTTGTAATAATATGCAGGGCTATTTGTTGCAATAAATCAATTCAAGAGTACAAACCATCTGCTCTTTGAACTTTCAGAGCCAGTTTAGCCAAACAGCGTAGCAAAGCAGTCCAGGCCAGGAAGGGTGCATTGTGGGCCTTCTGTGTGACTCCAGGCAACCCCTGGATGTTAGTAATGAGGCCCATTATTCATTCCATATGTTCAGTGTCTGCTGAGAGCCCCCATTGTAGCCCAACAATCGAGCCGTGAGGGGCGTTTAACCCCAGCGCTTCAAGAGGAGGGCGCCGTTTATTCTGTGACATCATGCACAGTACTAATACCTTGAATGAATCGCCTCTCACTGACTCCAGTATATCCAGGTCCGCTGATTACAAGGGTGTTGGCAGAAACGCACGATGCCTCGTTGGATAGAAATGAAAGCGTTTCCGGAGAGATTTAGTCATTTCTTCACATGCTTCCATTTTAAACAGCTTATGTAGATTAGCTAGTGATTTATAGTAACATATGCCCCAAAAAAGTATTAATTATTGGACAGACATTGAGTTGGGCCACCATGAATTGATATTTTCAGCGATATTCATAATTGTATCTCTTTTAGCTATCAATATTGACTTCAATCCAATCAAGTGTTTTGAGGTTGGATGTTTAAACTGCGATACCCTCAACATTTTATATTCAATAACATTTTTTAAGGGTACCCATTAGGTTGGCACTATTAAAAGGCCTGAACAAAATATATAACTTATTGTTTTATTGGGTCAATAAATATATTGCAGTCACAGGTTAAGTCTAAGTCATGGGAGATACAAATATTCGCCTTTGTGTTTTATAGCTTACAAATGTAATCTGTCTTTAGGAATCAGATTTACCATTTCATTGGCTTATTCATTTAGACAAACATTCCATACTTTAAAGGGTTACAGTAACCCATTATTTTGTATCCTAACACAACTTGTCAGATAGTAATCCATCATGGCTTTCTTCGTCTCCTGTGTTGTGGTGGGGAAAGATGCTGCCCCTGCAACAGCTACAAGGTCCACTCAACTTCCCATAGAGAATCAGGAGTTGTCATAGTGCTGGTTGAGGAATGCTGCTTGTGGTCCCCAAGCTCTTTGAAGGGGACATACTGGATAGCTTTTTTCAGCTTTTCACCAAAGCCTGCCTTGGCAGGTCTGCCGAAATAATCTGGATTCTTGGCCTTAGTTTGTTGCCTAGTGAAACACAACCATAAAAGCTGGTGTTTGGGGCCTAAATCTTTTAAAACATTGTAAAGAAGTACTTTTTCCGTGCAACCTAACACAATGTTATCAGAGTTCCAGCAGCACAGCATAATTCTGCTCTCCAAACGTGTACATTTTGCTATTGAAAGTTTCTTTAGAATAACCATAGCCAAGGGTCCAGACACAGGTTCTTGTCATAACATTCAATGTCTAAGAATGGATGACTCTTAACTGTCCAACCACCATGACCTTTCCAACCCTCAGATGTTGAGGTTTTACTGGAAGACAACATGTCCCTTGTGTCTTGTATATTTTGCTGCATCATAGGCTTTTTTTCTCATGCAGACATTTTGACCAGTCATAGCAGGAAACACATAGGCGTAACTAATAACATTAACGAGGGCTCCATTACATTAAGGTGTTCCAGTAAGTCTTAAGTCATTAAAAATGTCATTAGTTACACCACTGTTTGATTGACATGTCTACTGCTGGGTACGGAGTAACTCTCGGTCACTCTGTTTGCTTTAGACAGCACAAAATTGTACCTTTCTTTAATTTTGATTGTCCCATGTGTAAAATGTTTTTATTATACAAAAGACTGCATTTAGAAGCTTTTGACAGTGGAACCAAAACATATGTGTTCATAAGCAATCGTGTTACAACAAAATCAATGCTTTGCCTTTGCTATCTATGCATATTACTATCTTTTAATTAACAATGCATCTGTCTCTATAGAGCAGGGTACAAAGCACCATTTACTAGCTAAATGCTTCTAAAATATACAGATTGCTCTTTTTATATATCACCTCAAATGTGAACAAAACAAAAAAGGACATAATGCATTCCTCTACTGAGTAACGTTTTCAAAGTATATTTTGATAATTTTGAAGATAATGAGGCAAAACAATGAAATTCATTGAAAAAGGAAGAATACGCAAACAATGAAGACATGATAGTAACGGGATATTCCGTCTTATAGAAGCTTTGTTGCAGCATGCTGAGTGGCGTTGACTAATTGAATCAATTGTGTTGATCTCTTCCACCTGTTACTCTTGTTCTAGGTTGTTCGATGTGTGTACAGTCTCTCGGACTGACCGAGAAACTAAGCTCACGCTGGTCTTTGAGCATGTGGATCAGGACCTGACCACCTACCTGGAGAAGGCCCCTGACCCCGGAGTACCACCAGAGACCATCAAGGTACCACTACCATTGTTATCTTGAAGTACTAGAAGATCTTTCTTTAATGGCTGTGTGACTTGTGATTACTTCACTATTGCAACATCACTGAGGAATACACAGTTGATATTTGTAGAAAGCACATTAACTTGATTTTAAAATAAATGTTTACAGTTTCATTTAAAAATATAAGTAGTAAGCTATTAGCTAATATTCTTGTGTCTCGCAGCTGTTCTGTTTAGTAATGAGTGGGTTTTCTTGGCCAGAGGGGACAGAGTGCAGTTCCCTTTAAAACATCAGAGGTACCAGAACATTTTGAAGGGCAGCACATGTGGCAAATGGGCTCCAAATTAGAGGCTCCCAGCCTTCTCTATTTTCACTCTGCCCTCTCTTTCCAAGTTTACACTGTATTACAGAGGGTAACAGAGAAAAAGTGTGAGAAACTAGCCTTTAAAATGGCCCCTTTTTTGGGATTAAAAATAAGTTAATTTGAAGCCAACAATACTTCACAGTGGTTCGAATTTACCAACTAAACTCAACAATACTATCGATTTCTCTAATTCATCAAAAAAAAATCCCTGCGTTTCCATTTAGAATCTGCCTAAAGGTCGGAAATGGACGGGTCTTATTTTAATCTTTCCCACACTCGTACCTTTTTCAAAATCACTTTATCCCATTTCACCCTAAGGTCGAAACCTGTATAGTGTATAATATTGAAGAGATATATTTCTATATTTAGAGAAGGGGCCCTCTGAGTTTTAAGTGTCACAGTGAAACGGAGAAGTTCTGGAAGCTAGAATAACCATTTGTTTTCACCCCAGGGTCCGTTTATGTGTGAACGTTTTGTGTGGAGCTGTAATATTTGTGAGATGCTTAGTTTGCAAGCGTAGACGAGTCAGGTAGATCACACCTGAGGCTTTCCCCAGGTTTTTGCTGAAGTTGAAACTGTGTATGAGACTTTAGTTTTCTATCAGTATCTCGCAGAGATGGAGTACTCGAGTCCTGGGTCAGATAATCCAAAAATCAGCTCCTAACGTCTAACCCTATCGTCTTCCTTGACCTCTGAGTGAAACGTCACGGGGTTAAGGGATAGTGGATAGGAGAATTCAAAAGGACTTAGGAGAAGAGACTGCGGTACTTTAGAGAATCCGAATGCACTTTCACTATCCGACGTGTTTATGATGCGCCAGCGGACGTCATAAATGTGCGCCTGCTGCTGTGGGGAAACCATGGAAACTACAGTTTTCTATACAGGGAACTACAAAATGGATGTACAATAAGAATGAGGGACTACTGTAAACTCATCTAGAGACTCTGCACCGTGCTCTGATGCTGCTGCTTTGCTTTATGAACGTGGACAACAGAGAAACATATTCTTCATGACCAAAGTTGGAATTGAAATAAAAAAGGAAAGTGAAACTTATGCTCGTCTCCCTCTCCCTCCGGTCCACATTAATACTAATGATCCCGATACGTATGATTGTATGAACTAAAGATCTTAAAATCAATACAAATGTATTTATTATAAACGTTAGTCCTTAACACCTATCACTGTGTACATCACCATTCAAACATCTTTTTAAAAGTTGAACAAACTCCACACAGCTCAGTAAAGACTGAAATGTTGACTTTATTTGATCATTTCAGTAAAAACAAATGTTCAAATTTCTCTTTTTGATTATAATACTAATGAATGTTCAAAACAAAGTACTTAGGCAACTTACCACATACGTTTTTAAATGCTTAATAAGCACCGTAACTTTCATGATATAATTTATCGGTCATAATCGGTTGTTTCCGTGAACGGCCGACTGTTGTGTGACGGCAAATGCTGCAGCTGCAAGGCATTGTGGGGCAGCATTTTCTCCTCTCCTTTCGTCAAGGGAGGTCCAGTGGTTCCTAAGCTAAAGGAGGTTGTAAAGGAAGTTTGAAACCTCCTTTCCTATCAGCAGTGGTTCTCAAATGGGGGTACGCGGACCCCTAGGGGTACGTTGGAGTACTGCAGGGGGTACGTGAGATTTATTTTATGTTAATGAAAAAAACAACATAAGTAATGCATTTAAACAAACTACTAATAGTAGATCAACTACTTTATTCAAAGGTTTACAGTCATTCTGGATAATAAAATGGGAAAAATAAACGGGGTGCTCTCTTTTCCCCTCTCTCTCCTGACAGCCCGTCAGTCTCGTGCAGCTCGCTGAACCTGTAATAAGTGACCTGACAGTAAAGAATACATATATTTATAACTAGTTTAGCTAGTTCCAGAGTAGATGAACTAGCTAAGTGTGTTAGGTCTAACTCTTAGTGTATTTTGCTCCGCTCAACGGTCCGTCACAGCGGGGGAGCTGTGATCCGGAAGAGCTGCGTGTTCTCCGTCAGCAGCAGCTGATCTCTGATTTCTCTCTCGCGTCCGGTTAGACTTCACTCGCGTTTATGTCCAAATCTATCAGATCTGGCTAGTTCTAGCTAATGATATGACTGCCTGCTTATCAAATGACACCTAAACAATAAGCGTTGCTTGGCAACGGCGTGTGGCTGCAAAGTATAGCGCAGCATTATGCATAATATGTTTATATGAGGGGTCACAATCCCATGCTCATAAAATGCTCATATATTTTTTTTCTTCATTCCCCACGCCCCAAAATAAATAATTATTTTATATTAACAGAGTTACACGTATTTCAAAAACGTGAAGTGTAATAACTGCAGTTGCCTCCCTGTCAGAATGACAAAGGTCCTCAGTGAAGCTCAAGCCCATGTTTCTCACTAAATTGTAAGTACAACTTATTAAGAAGATCAGTTCAATGCAACTAATGTCGTCTTAGTGTTATTGCATGATGTTGAAATTGGTTTTCCATCAATTTAGTGATGGATTGTTAACATTTTAAATGTAACATTTAAGTGTTTCTCAGTTACAATGTTGTTGTTTTAATAAATCAGACACTGATGGTGCAGCGCTGTACTGTGCCTCTTTATATAGGCTTTTTTTCCCTTAACAAATTATTTTTGCGCTGATCGGGGGGTACTTTATGCATATTTTTTTCAACGGGGGTACATTATTGAAAAAAGTTTGAGAACCACTGATCTAGAGAATTCGAACGGCACTTATCATGGCTGCCACTGAGGGACTTCCGGGTCATTTCACTCCGTTAGGAAGGTTCCTATGCTAAATGGACTATTGGACTTCAGCCCTGGACTCTGACTTGAGTCGGACTCGAGTGCCGATTTTCGGGACTCGCGCACGGATTGACACGGGGGACTCGAGAGTGTCTTGGAGTCGTGAATTGGTGACTTGACTACAACACTCTCGGTGCGGTTATGATTGTGTTGATCATGATTTTAGGCTCCAAATATTCCATTGCACATGAAAATGTTTACCTGCCAATGACAATTATAATTTGTTGCATTTCTGTCAATGAATGGATTTGTTGAGAGAAAGAAGTGTCTGAGGTATTTGATTATTATGAAGGAGTTTTTTTTATTTCTTAGCTTAGGTCAGTGGTTCTCAAACTTTTTCCACTGACCTTTTGGAGAGAAAGACAAGTCGGGCCCCCCAACACAAATCGTCACGTAATGGGCAAAGTTAACATTTATTAAAATACATCAATATGAATGTGAGCATTCCTTTCAAAAAAATAAATCACTTTGCTAGAACAGTGATGATGCTCCATAAGTCTGTGTGCTCCAAAAAATAAATACGTAATACATTGTGCAATCTCCTTGCTAGACCAATAAGTTCTAATACTTTGCCACTTTGCAATCTGTGCAAAAAAATGAAAAGAAAGAAAATGCTGATATTTGGCAAAAAAGTCTTATCACAGCATTAGTGGCTGCAATGAGCCTGTTTTGCACTGCACATTTCTTCAAAACGGGGTTGCAGGCTCAGTGGCGGCACCAGAGATTTTCTTTTGGGGATGCTGTGGGGTAGCTTGACGTTTCATAGAGGGTGCTCAATCATGTAGGTTTTCCCATTAATGTACCGGTCGCTACAGTGGAATTTTCTACTGCAACAATCCACACGCAAATACACAGTGTACCCGCGACTGTTACAATGCTATAATCAGCTCACGTCATATAGGTGTAAGCAGGGGTAAAGTGCTATTTTTTTATAGGTGGTGTGTGGACCTCACATAGGGCGGTCCGGGGTCATGGTCCCCCAGTAAGTTAAATGCATCAATCTGGTGCATTTTGAGAGCAAAATGAAGAGATCTATGGATACATCTCTCAACACCCATATGAAAAAGAACTGTAAGCAGATTTTATTTTTCTTTATGGATATTTTACAAATCATTCAATCATACCCGTTTTTCATTTATGCTCTTATTTTTGTATACCTATAATGATCATATAAACGTGTGCCTTGGAAATAATTGTTATCACTAATTATCCCACTGAGATAACTTAGACTAAAGTTAGGACTCCACCTTGTTGTTGAAAAAGCTCCTTATACCCGTTAGCGTAGCTCGCTAGCACCAGAAGCTAACAACAACGATCTCCGGTACCGGTGCGCTATCTCTCGCTCGCGCACACACACACAAAATGACTCGTTCCACACACACACACACACACACACACACACACACACACACACACACACACACACACACACACACACACAGCCGAGCTTGAATGAAACACAGAGACCCAGGCGTACTTGTACTGTACTGTAGCATATTATTTTCAATTCAATAATTTTTCAAAATCTTATTTTTTTTTCATTACTATTTTTCCTCCTGGTCTCTTGCGCCCCCCCTGTCATGCCTCCCACTTTGAGAAAACACTGGCTTAGGTTAACCAGAAAAAAAAATGAAATATTCCGCCTCTTACTCCTGGCTTTTTTCTTTAGATAAGAAAACGCATTTTAGAAAATAATTGTTATTGGTCTTTAGTTGTAACCATTTTAATGTTCATGAGGTGTTTATTTGTTCGTTTCATTGTACTCGTTAAGTGATAAGCTGAATAAGTTGTTACTCGGTCAAAAGAAAATGAACTGTCACTTTTGATAATTGAGTATTCAGCCTCTTTCTTAATTTAGCTTTGCTGTTAATCGGGTGCATCCACAATCCAAAGATGTTTTGTTCTGAGGCAACAATCAAGTGCAGGGCTAAACACCTGTTGTCCTACAAAATGGTGAAGCACAGTATGTGTTCAAATGGGGACCTCAGCAGATGTTTTTGGAAAGTCTATGTATGGCACTTGATTGTACACACAAAATGAAGGAAGTTGTGTTAAGAAGGAAAAAAGACAATAAATGGATGAGAAGTTCAAATACAGTTTACTCTCATAACCCTGCACACCTGGCTAGTTGCTCTGCGAAGAGGACATCTTTGTCAGTTTCATAAATAACCCAACTTGTTAAACACATCTCTCCCACTAACTATGATTTTGTAAAAGTTCTTGGGAAGAGGTTTCCAGCACTGTACAGAAAACACTTTGAAGCATATACGGCCCCCTTATAATCCCCCTCCTTCTGTTGCTTTCTCTTAACATCCATACAGCTGAGGCCTTGAGGGGACAAAAAGACAATGATCAAGTGAAGAGATGACACAGGCACCATCCCCTGTTATTTCTAGGACAGTGGACACTGCACAGTAACACCCCCCTTCCCTGCAACTTAATGTTCCCTCGGCTAAAGCAGATGACACCAGATAGGGGATCAAAGTCCAGCAGACCCAAGTTTATCAACTCTGTGCACATCTCAATAATGTATTATCTTTTCTATAGTGTCACCCTTAAAAACCCTAACCCAAAAAAACATTCACCTTCAGCCAAAGACCAAAAAAACAAGCATACTTTTCCTTTAACATCAATCCACCCCCAGCACCAGGCACCCCACTCTGCCCCTGTCCTTTTTGGCCCCCCACCCTCCACCACCCACTCAGTCTTACTCAGACTCTAGACCCACCACATGGTCATTGATGAAAGAGGTCCTCCTCCAGGAATCAAATGAGCTGGAAGGACATCAAGGAGCCGCGCTGCCCCAGCCTCAGTGCTCCTCCGCCGGGCCAGCACTTGTGTCTCACCCACCCACCCTCCTCCTCTGCCATCGTCCAAGCCTCCACAGCTCTATTCTCTGGGCCCATAAAGGGGGGAGGTTAATGAAGCATGGGGAGGGAATTACACTAACGCTAACCGGCAGATGTCCCATATTGTGCAGAGCTACAATAAACAATATGGCTGCCTCTGGTACATTTGCATTAGAAAAGGAGGTGCACTCAGAAAGCCATGTTTTGACTGAAACTACTTTTTTCCTGGTCCTCCTGCTTTTTCTAGTTTGGATCTGTTGTCTTTTTTGTGTATTTTCTGTTTCCTCCTGGCCAACTTGTTTGTTGTTTTTTAAGTTTGGAATGCTGCCAGTTGAAGACAGTTGTGTGTTGAGCAAGTCTTGTGCTGCTGAAATCAACTTTGTGAGGCTAAAAGATTGTTCAATGTGGTCTTCGGTGCAACACATGGTTACTTTTGCTATTCTTAAACTACACTAAACTACACTAAACAAAAATATAAATGCAACACTTTTGTTTTTGCTCCCATTTTTCATGAGATGAACTCAAAGATCTAAAACATTTTTTATATACACAAAATAACCATTTCTCTCAAATATTGTTCACAAATCTGAAAGAATCTGTGATAGTGAGCACTTCTCCTTTGCCGAGATAATCCATCCCACCTCACAGGTGTGGCATATCAAGATGCTGATCAGACAGCATGGTTATTGCACAGGTGTGCCTTAGAATGGCCACAATAAAAGGCCACTCTGAAACGTGCATTTTTGCTTTTCTGGGGGGGTAGTATCTGGTGTGAGGGGTAGGGTTAGGTTTAGGGTAATGTTGTGAATCGAGTGGCCCATGGTGGTGGTGGGGTTATGGTATGGGCAGGCGTATGTAATGGACGACGAACACAGGCCACTCGATTCACAACATTACCCTAACCCTACCCCTACCCCTCACACCCAATACTGCCTGGTTTTCGGACCCCCCAGACCCCCCCAATAAAGCAAAAATGCACGTTTCAGAGTGGCCTTTTATTGTGGCCATTCTAAGGCACACCTGTGCAATAACCATGCTGTCTAATCAGCATCTTGATATGCCACACCTGTGAGGTGGGATGGATTATCTCGGCAAAGGAGAAGTGCTCACTATCACAGATTTTTGAACAATATTTGAGAGAAATGGTTATTTTGTGTATATAGAAAATATTTTAGATCTTTGAGTTCATCTCGTAAAAAATGGGAGCAAAAACAAAATTGTTGCGTTTATATTTTTGTTCAGTGTATTATATTATTGCATTGCAATAACTCAGTTGTGAAGGTAATCGATACAACAGAGATGATGACACTAAGGCCAACGGGGCCACGATTGTTTGTGTGTTTGTCCAAGAGTCACACTTCTGAGATAATTAGTGTTTACTAGGAAATGCTGCTGAAAGGAAGCATGGTGAAATGGCTATTTAAAGCGTAGAGGAACTGGTGGGGGTGCATGCTATTGTGTCAACCCCCCCCCCTCCACACACACAAAATAACCAACTGCCTGCCTCTCTCCTATGGCCCTGTTTGTCTGCTGCCCTCTGTGCTGGGTCATGGCTGGATGGAGATGTAGAAAGGAAGGTCTGTTTATGCATCCTGCCTGCCCTTGGTCAGAGGACACACACACACACACACACACACACACACACACACACACACACACACACACACACACACACACACACACACACACACACACACACACACACACACACACACACACACACACACACACACACACACACACACACAGATGCACCCTTACACAGTCTGAGGTGCCGCCTCTCACAAATAGAAAAGTAGATAGACACATTATGTTAACGCAGCGTCAGAGGGACACCCAGTTTGTGTGTACACATCACTCCCCATCTCCACAGCATTGTGTGGGGCGTCCCGTCTCTTCCACTATGGCCGGCACAGCAGCCAGCCCCGCGCCGTTTGCTAATGTTTTCTGCTTGAGTGTGCAGACCCCTTTGACTCACTCACCAGCTGGTCGGCCGCTGAATAGAGCTGCGGGCTCAGGTCCATGTCACTTGTGAGGTCTTGGCGGAGGCTTTTTGTGGTTTGAGTTGGGGGCATTTGTGTGTGTGTTTTGGGGGGCTGTACAGGCCAGGGTACAACGAGCCCCACCAGCATTGTAGCATTTTTATTTACAAATGACTCTCTTTTCTAACAGACTTCAATACTTCCATACACAGACTACATATTTATCTGTCTGGGCCTTTGGCTCTACCTAGACTTCATTACATTGAACAATCCAGACCATAGCTCTGCCAAAACTGCCAGGCCACAATCCCTTGTAATGACATGTTATTTGTCTACAGGTGCGGGACCTGTTTTTGAGAGTGGTTCGGTTTAAAAAGAACAAGTCTAAGCTGGTTTTGTACATAGTTCATCTGTGTTACTTGTGCAAGTGTGTCATGGACACAGTGAGGTCAGCTTTTGGGCATTAAAACAGAACAAGCGCCAATTAACTCGGAGCCGGACAGCTGCTGAGAAACAGAGATCCATGCTTGTTCAGAACGGGGCCTCTTCCTGCCTCTATCATGAATGTGTGTCAGTTATCAAGCATCTGCTGCAGTCGACAAGAAAAGACACAGGCCTCCTCTAGTTAACTCCCTCCATACCATGGTCTCCCAGCCTTTAGACTTCTCAATGCAGGGTCTTTCAGGCCTTTACTTGCATGGTTGACATGGGAATTCATTTAAATGTTAAATTGAGAGGTGTGGGGTCATGAAGCCATCTGTCTTTGACCTTTTGAAAGGACAAGTACGACTGAACGTTTGGAAGCCGAATTTGTCTCGTGACACTACCTTTTTCTAAAAAGTGTTATCATACTTCAACCATCTGGAGTTTTTGGTTTCTTAAGTATCACACTCATTGTCATTTCATCAGCACGGCTACAATATCGTAAAGCTTAGATGGCATATGATCTTCACTTTATAGATTCTGTATTTCTGTAATGTTTGTATAAATCCCCCTCCCTTTCTCTTCTTAGTCTTTCTGTTTTGTTTTCTACAGGATATGATGTACCAGCTGCTCCAGGGGCTGGACTTCCTGCACTCGCATCGCGTGGTTCACCGTGACCTGAAGCCCCAGAACATCCTGGTCACCAGCGGAGGTCAGATCAAACTGGCCGACTTTGGTCTCGCCCGCATCTACAGCTTCCAGATGGCCCTCACCTCTGTGGTGAGTGATGTTGTTGATATTTCTCAACTCAGTATGGCTCATCCAATAGTTCCTTAAAACGGAGTGACTCAAAACAAACAGTCCCAAACCAGTGATCTTACAGGTTCACAGATTGAGGCCCAGAGGCTATTATTGCTGGGTCAGAGACACTAATAGATTATGAAAGGGTAATATTGATCTGATATATTGGTTTGTCACAGTAGGGTTTGATGCACCTGTTAACATTTGTAAGCATTATGTTCTACATCTTATCCTTAGTCTTGTATTTGAAATCTCAATACAAATGATTTAAATCTTACTAAAGCAGTGCATTTGATGTATCCACAGAGTCTGAAGGTTTTTAAAATAGAAGTTGTAGCCACTATTAATAGATGATATAGCAATCAAATGACATATTTGTAAGTTAAGCGTGTGTGTTTCGAAACAGGGACATTTATTTTGAGAGTAAACAGCACATTTCGATGTTACATCGCACCCGTAAGTCATTTGTCCCCTCTTTTTTATGTAAAGATACACATAACACGAAAGATAAGTGACAAATAAAATCTATACAATAAGTATCAAGTGAGATAATAACAACAATAACTCAATCGATGAACTTGTGCAATACAAATAAACTTTAATAACACCGTTCTTTCCTTGAAAATGCACGCTAGAATTTTTTATTACATTATCAAACGTATTACTCATTTCCTTTTGCACATTACTCACCAAAAACATTAGTGTGTGCATGTATGCTTCTGTCATTGCAAATTAAAATGTTGCAAGCTTATGCCATTCTCAAACACACACACACACACACACACACACACACACACACACACACACACACACACACACACACACACACACACACACACACACACACACACACACACACACACACACACACACACACACACACACACACACACACACACACACACACACACACACACACTGCCTTGCACTACACTCCCATCTCCAGAGAGTTAGATGAAAAGCATCTAATGTGATGGAGGAGGCACTTACAGGGCATCAGCGGGTAGCTCTGCTGCAATGTGCCAAATGATAGGGTTTCTCTGTGTAAAGTGAGAGCCAAGGGTCCCCGTGGTCTGTCTCAGGAATCCCTCAGTGGCTGCTGCAGACAGGGATGGGACAGACGAGAAGAGACAGACACCCCTCCCTTTCCACAGTCGGCACTTTGATGTCCAACTGTTGAGCTCTGGGCTCTGATGACCAGATAAAATAGAGAGGGAGACTGAAAGGGGTCTTTGGAAGTGCTTGAAATAGGGAGAGATGAGACTTTTAAGATTAAATAAGCCAGCAACAGTAGCTCTGTAGCTTGTTATAAGACAACATTTACTAAAGAGAAAAAGGTTTTCTTATTGGACCTCACATTCAGACAGATGTATGCCTTTCAGCTTCTTTTGTTCATCAACCTGACAAGTCTAGACCCCTCTGGTTTTATTTTTGTTTGGGTATTGTATGGCAGTCTGTATGGCAAATCTTCAATTATACATTGTTTTTCAATGGAGGATAACCTTTTAGCACAGGCTTTCTTGTTAGTTTTCAAATAATGTACCCCTAACAGACAAAACATTTTTAACACTGATGCTAAATTCAGTGTGAAATATACTGTGCCACGAAGACAATGCAACTTTTGCAAGTCAGGCTCATCAAAAATATGTGCAGCATATGGCCATCTGAAGTCAATATAAACATCCTTTGGGTGAAAAATGCTAACTTTAATTCTATTATATTGTCATTGGGCAACACGATGAGAAGCCAGGCTACTGACATGCATACTGTATTTCTTGGCAAAGGAAGAAATGACAAGGAAAAGTAGTCATCGTGGGCTTGAAAAAAAGGTATAAAAGAATGAGTGATGGAAGTGAGTGAGGAATTACAGTTTTAATTGGAATTGTTCACATATTTGATCACAGATTATTGCAATGTAATGAAGGTGTTAATGATAAAAAGTGAATATGAGGTTGCATTATTAAGACAGCAGTTATTAGGATGGACTGATTAATATCTGCATTAGAATTGTCAGACATTTATTTTCTTGTTGTGATCATTAGTTTGAAAATGTAGACTTTATTTCTCCTAGGTTCTTTTTCTGTTTGAGTAATGTGTGACTGCATTAAACTGTAATTTCTCCTTTCTTTTAAAACATACTTCTTTATGATTCAGATAAAGTCAGTATGTCTCCCAGGTCATTTCAGGAAATGAAAATACACCTTTAACTCTTATAGGAAGACGTACCTAACCAAAGCATTTGCATAATGTTACACAATATTAAGTGTGTGTGGTTTCACTTTGTGTAGTTAAACTTCATTTATGACTAGACGTGACACTTTTTCTCGAGGGAAGAATACTTAACGGGGAATTCACCTCGTGCGTGTGAGTGACAAATCTCAAGCCCTGAAACCACTCAAGCACACACAGGGGCACTTAACATGACTGTGTTTTTGCACAATCTCACACACATTTATTTCCAGACTGGGCCACAAATGAGATGGAGGTAAAGTGCGAGTATGCGTGTGTTAGTGCGCGCATGCTCTCGTGCTGCAATGTGGGCACAGGATCTTTGCTTCTAGATTAATGTTCCTGTGTCTGGAAACCCCCTATCAGTCCAACACACACACAATCTCCATTCAGTATTTCCTCTTGCTAATAAAAGCAGATAATCTACACTGTATGCAGCTCACATGTTCACCAATACACACAGCATTGAAGAGGATTTTCCCTTTGCCCAACAGACAAGCAGTTGCTTATTTAGTCACCTTATGCCACCGTTACTGGCAGACAGATGGGCTTTGGAGAACTGCTGTTGCTTAAGCAAATAAGACACTTCTCTCTCACTTTCAAAGTGATTCATTTAGCACTTCGACAATGACAACATGGCTGAAGTGAGCATTTGCATAATGTGTCAGAGTCCCCCCTCTGCTGATAATTTACCAGCATTGCTTGAACTTCGCTTTTTGAGATGACTTTGCTTTCTCACCTAGCCACATGCCGAGTTGTTCATGTCATTTACAAAATAAATGTGGTATTTGTGTGTATAGAAACGTGTGTGATGGAGTCTGGTTAATTTGCACATGCATGGTTGCGTGTGACTGATGGCCTCATCGGCATCACCCGCCAACCATGTTGCACATATTTCCCCCTCCCCGAAAGAGAGGGAGCTAAGGAGGGAGGGAGACCACCCATTGGGTTGGTACTGGGGTCCAGATTAGGCCGCCCCTGGCAGTCCCTGGAGGTCCGTTGCTTTGTTGATGGTTTTTTAATGACCCCAGTCAGGCTACAGGCTCATTGTGCTGCCTTGAGTGACAGGCAGATGGGACAAGCTGATGGGTTAATCTGACATACCAGAAAACAGAGATGGGTCTTTTTTCTATCCATCTCATTGAGATCCCATTTCTGCTTAAGCGGTCCAGGGGAAGCCGTTTCTTTTTATCTCCTTTTTTAAATTTGGAATAAATGCAACAGTAAAACCTACAGTGTTACTAAAACTCACACAAGTTTAAAAAAAAACGACGTATTAACAACAGAATACTGTTTATAACTTGGGCATGATTGATCAAAGACCCAAGGAAATCTTTCATCGTTTGACTTGAACCCATCCAATTAAAGTAGGGGGACACATTCCTAAAACATCTTAAGTATCAGTATTAGCTTGCCAAGGGTGCAGAGTTCTTGTCTAAGTTCTCACTTGCTCCTAACTTTGGGAAGAAGTTAGATGTAGCCTAGGACTGATATTTATTTAGACCTGCTGAAAATGCGTCCACAGGCATGGCACCGTGGCTTTTGAGGGGAAATCCCTTTACCAAAGCCAAATAACTTGGAAGATCTCTCTTTTCCATCTATTACGATTATTCATCATGTATCATTCGAACACTATAAACAGTGCAATACATTCATAAAACTATGACTTAACTTTGCCAGCAACTTTTACCTTAATCTATGCCTCTTAGTGGCAAATATAAGATCCTTGTGAATATGGCTCCTTTCTCTGGAAGAGGACTATATGTTATGTCAGGTGAGCTTTTCCAAAGATAACCTAAGGTGACCGGAGCTTGGTTTGCTTTCATCTTCACCAGCAACATATTGGCAACCTTTGTAACACAAGGCTGACAGGATGGTCCCATGAAACACATTATCTTCCGCTCTCATTCATGTCATGTGCATGTCGTTGCCTGTCAAATTAGATTTGGAAAACCAAGGGGATTGCCACCAGTCTATTGTTTTAGCACTTGTTGTTTTAACTCCTGTTTTTCTAGTTCTAAACCAAGGGGTTGACATAATTCACAGGCGATGACTAGATAAGCTTATTAGTGGAGAATTTGTTTTTGTCTTGCCTCCGAGCTTATCTTAAGTGAGGATGTTATTGAGTCAAAGCGAACTTTATGACTTTGCAGTCCTGCTGCTTTCCTGACTTATTCCGCAAATAAAACACGTCTTTTATGTGATCAAATGAACCAATTAGTTTTGGCAGTCACCGTCATAGTTTCCTGTAAACTCTGTTAGTTGGTGACATGCAGAAGAGTAAAATAGTTACCTGATTAAAGGTATTTTCCCCACTCTTTCCCCTAGTTCATCTGCTTATAGCCCTCCCACTACGCTTACCAGAATAAGACACCCATATCTCAGACGACATTAAACAAATTGAAACCAGATTTCCTGCCCGTGCTCAAACAGCGAACAGGCTTTTACAATATAAAGCTTTCAAGGGCAGTCAGACTCTGCAGTCTGGATCTGTAAATTCATTATGAATGTGTTTCCTATTTAAAGCACTAGCTTAACTGAATGTAAGTTAACAATCTGTGGGTGTTGGTTTAGGGCAAGTGAAGATTGGTGTGTTCTCACTTATCACAGTTTATTGCGAGATAGTGTTGATTATGCACATGATATGTCTTAAAGTTGCCAAACCACATGCTTTTTGATGTTGGCTCTTTTGGTTTTTCTAATGAAGCTTTATTTACCATTTTTACGTGAATGATTTTGAGCAAATTTCAAGACTCACACAAAACTGACATGCTTCACTATAATCCCTTGTAATGCAACAGTCTTAAGGCACACTGATGACGCTGAACTGGACATGTATCCCTTCTTTTGCCAGACAATGTGTTTTTACTCTGGACAGACAGAAAGAAGGAAAGAAAGGCAGGCAGGGATAGGGGAGGGGGAACCTTGCACTGCACGCAGGAGAGCACGTGCAGCACACTCTGGGAATGTTTAGATATCTCCTCAAACAGCTTCGCATGGGAAAAAAAGAAAAAGTCTTCCTCTATGCTTTGACTGCAGCCGGCTGGAGCAAAGGGGCTGGCCTCAATTTGACATAAGCAAACACACACACAGAGTTCACACATATGTAGGAACAGGGGTAAACTGTACATACAAGTCAGACAATCACATTGTATTTAATGTTTGCACACACTTTTACATTCTAAGTCATGGTTTTCCTGTGCGTCCTGATTATGTTTGTGGGATAGAGCACACACACTCTCCTCAACTTCACTGAATTAATCGTTGATGGTCTCTTGGCAATGCTCCAGGTGGGGTAAAGGCAGTACTGACCTGTGTGTGTGTACATGGTGCATGTGCACACTCCCGCACACAGCGGCATCTGGATATTAAAGCCTTGTCTGTACCAGCAAGAGGAAGAGGAGGAGAAAAAAAGAGAAAAAATTACAGCATATATCAGGAATTTTCCAGCTAATGATGTGCGGATGTGGTAGCACTGGGGAGAGAGAGAGAGCCACTGACTGTGCTGTCTTTGTTTCGCTCGCCGAGGGCCCCATGCTGCATTCCTGTATACTGCATACTTTGGCAACACTTGTAGTGCTCCTTTTTTCTGTTTTACTGTATACAGTTTGTGTGCTGCTCATGCACTTTTCTTTCCAGCCTTGTAGCTCTCCCTCCCTCAGACTTTACGTTTCCCCATAATCTCCTTTTTTAAATACCATGTCTCTCTCGCCTTCCTTATTTCCTTTCTTGGCCTGGTGCAGCTGTATTGTTAGGACAGTAAATTCTCCTTTTTGCAAAACAAGAGAAAGAGGGAAAGTGAGGGAGGAGTGAAATAATGGTGTTTACAACATGGCTGACTGCTAGAGCTTCGAATGGGGCCTCTCTGGAGACACAACATTACAGCCATAGCTCCACTATACTCTGAGAGTGCATAGTTCTGCTCATATTATTATAACATCCGCTCTCCTTCTCCCATATGTGGCCTGCCTATACACTCTGTAGGCTTTATCGGTTTTCCTTCCTTGGATGCACATAGAAAGACTTTAATTTGTGGTGAATTGCTTCCGGAATGTAGTCTATTCTAGCTTTAAAGTCTTAAAGTAAGAAACATTCGAGCAGTGGTTCTCAAAAAAAAATCAGCCAAGTACCCCCTGATCAGCGAAAAAACTATTTGTTAAGGAAAAAATGCATATATAAAGAGGTACAGTACAGCCTTGCACCATCAGTGTCTGATTTTATTTACAACAACAACAACAACATTGTAACTGAGAAACACTTGAATGCTACATTTCAAATGTTTACAATCCATCACTAAATTCATGGCAAACCAATTTTAACATCATGCAATAACACTAAGACGACATTAGTTGCATTTATTTTATTTGTATTCATTTATTTAACAGGGACAGAGTGTGCCAGAGTTGGCCAAGAGGCTATTTTTCATCTGTAGTCCCTGGACAGATTTTAAAAGTCAACCTGAAGCATTGAACTGATCTTTTTAATAAGTTGTACTTACAATTTTGTGAGAAACATGGGCTTGTGCTTCACTGAGGATCTTTGTCATTCTCGGTGACAGGAAGGCCACTGCCGTTATTACACTTCGCGTTTTGAAATATGTGTAACTCTGTTAACATAAAACCCACACTGCTCAAACTTCGTAACTTTTCCTAAAATTGGTATATTTATTTATTTTGGGGCGTGGGGAATGAAGAGAAAAAAAGATATGAGCCTTTTATGGGCATGGGATTTTGACCCCTCATATAAACAAATGCATAATGCTGCACTATACTTTGCAGCCACAAGCCGTTGCCAAGCAACACTTATTGTTTAGGTCCTTTGACACGCAGGTAGTCATATAATTAACTAGAGCTAGCTAGATCTGATAGATTTGGACATAAACGCGAGTAAAGTATAACCGGACGCGAGCGAGAGATCAGATCAGCTGCTGCTGACGGAGAACACGCAGCTCTTCCGGATCACAGCTCCCCCGCTGTGACGGACCGTTGAGCAGAGCAAAATACACTAAGAGTTAGACCTAACACACTTAACTAGTTTATCTACTCTGGAACTAGCTAAACTAGTTATAAATATATTTATTCTTTACTGTCGGGTCACTTATTACAGGTTCAGCGAGCTGCACGAGACTGACGGGCTGTCAGGAGAGGGAGAGGAAAAGAGCACCCCGTTTATTTTTCCAATTTTATTATCCAGAATGACTGTAAACCTTAGAATAAAGTAGTTGATCTACTATTAGTAGTTTGTTTAAATGCATTAATTATGTCTTTTTTTTTATTAACATAAAATAAATCTCACGTACCCCCTGCAGTACTCCAACGTACCCCTAGGGGTCCGCGTACCCCCATTTGAGATCCACTGACCTAGAGGGTATTAACTTTACTGCACGTTTATTCCACGTCATTCAGTGAGCCATTCCTGCCTGTAGTGAATCAAACAATCGTTTGTGTGTGGCCTAGCATTACTATACTTGTGGGGACCTGGGGACCTGGGGTTCTGGGGGGCGTTCGATTCCAGTTTTGGATAGTCTGGCGTGGTTTCGTTCCATTTCAAACAGCTGTTTGACGCTGCGTAACCTTGGCGCACTGCCACTCCAACATCCAATCCCAGACCTTGAAGAGTAATCACGGGGACTGTAGTCCTAAACGATAGCTGGGGATTATGGGTAGTGTAGTGTCTTCGGCCATCCTAAACTCAAAAATGTTGACAATCACAATGATGCTCGAAATGGCCCTTATAGGCCTACGTCTGTTTCCGGTTATTTTTATTTTGAAATTCAGTTCCTGACGAACACCAAAAAAGACCTAGATTATGGAATTAAACCAATAAATAAAAGCAAGTATAATTGTGTGTTATTGGTGAGTAAATAACAGTGTGTTATTTTTGAAAATAATAACAAATTCGAAGGAAAAAAAGATTTTAAAAATACGAGGCTCTGAGCCCCATGTATTTTCCTCACAGACGGCAACCCCTAAGTCTACAATAAAGACCTAAATTAATATTTGGGATGTTCTTGCCTTTAGATTCTCCCAATAAGTCCAAGTACAGAGGGTGACTTTGCTGTGAAAAAACACATTTCCACCAAAAAAACGTTAGCATTCATGAAGTAATCTTCGTCATAACTAGCAAACTAAACATCATGTACATGTACTGCACAAATAATCAGAAATAAAAACTCATTACTCGCATAAAATGACATCAAAACGCATTTTAATGGCCAAATGAACCTTAAAATAGGCATTTTCCACCGAGAATAACACGAAGGTCGGCCATTGTTGTTGATCACGTGGTCTGGGAGCTGTTGCAGCGTCCATAGCAACCATGAATGTGTACACATTCATGAAGTAATCTTCGTCATAACTAGCAAACTAAACATCATGTACATGTACTGCACAAATAATCAGAAATAAAAAACTCATTACTTGCATAAAATGACATCAAAACACATTTTAATGGCCAAATGAACCTTAAAATAGGCATTTTCCACCGAGAATAACACGAAGGTTGGCCATCGTTGTTGATCACGTGGTCTATGAAGGTCTATGGGACGCCCTGCCCGTAGAAGCCTGACGGTCAAGGGGTCCGCTGTCCGCAATGAAGGTCTATGGGACGCCCTGCCCGTAGAAGCCTGACAGGCAAGGGGTCCGCTGTGTCCGCAATGAAGGTCTATGGGACGCCCTAGTGTGTGTGTGTGTGTGTGTGTGTGTGTGTGTGTGTGTGTGTGTGTGTGTGTGTGTGTGTGTGTGTGTGTGTGTGTGTGTGTGTGTGTGTGTGTGTGTGTGTGTGTGTGTGTGTGTGTGTGTGTGTGTGTGTGTGTGTGTGTGTGTGTGTGTGTGTGTGTGTGTGTGTGTGTGTGTGTGTGTGTGTGTGTGTGTGTGTGTGTGTGTGTGTGTGTGTGTGTGTGTGTGTGTGTGTGTGTGTGTGTGTGTGTGTGTGTGTGTGTGTGTGTGTGTGTGTGTGTGTGTGTGTGTGTGTGTGTGTGTGTGTGTGTGTGTGTGTGTGTGTGTGTGTGTGTGTGTGTGTGTGTGTGTGTGTGTGTGTGTGTGTCCTGGGCTTCCTCAGTGAGAGAGAATGTAAACACGGACCCCCGGCCAGGCTCCATCAGCCCCACTGCCTCCGGCGCTGCAGCCTTAAGCCCCGGCCTCATCCTCATGGCATCAGGTCACTGTGAAGGTCCGCATGGGGAGGGACAGAACATTTTGTATGTCATGGTAGCGATGGAGAGTGCAACCCCAACCACCCAACATTATATGCCCTTTATTTAAAGAATAATTCAGGTTTATGGGCTTCCAAGGGGGCCAACTTGTAAAAAGGGACAGATAGCTAACACACTGAGAAATAAGACCCAAGTTCCTTTAAACATCAAACACATACTGCAGATAACTTTTTGTACATTTGCAGACACACAGCACTTGGTCCTGAAGCACATGAATCCAGGCTAAAGCAGGTCCTCTACTTAAGTCACGTGCAAGTATTCACGCAAACAAAATAAAACCAACGCTCACATGCATGGGCCACATCAGAATCAGAACACCTTATGTAGTCCCACAGAGGGGAAAGTGACATTGTTACAGCTAAAGTAAAGATATTAAATAAGATGCATGTTCACGATATTAGAGATAGAAATGACACAAATAACAATAAGTAAAGTAAGAGTATCTTTTTATAATAAAATAAGTGTAGCATGTAGAAGTAGTGTGATACAAATTGTCAATAGCAGCATTGTCATACTCGTGCACAGTTAGCTGGTGGCACAGGTCCCATGGAGCTATTGAGACAGGCTTGGAGGTCCGGCCCAGGAGGTCTGGAGGTCCTCGGGCCAGGAGAAGTCATTTCCTCCCTGAAGCGGAGCGGGGAGCAGCAGTGAGGGCCAAGGAGGAGGATGGTGATGGTGGTGGTGGTGTTGGTGAGGGGGAGGATGCTCTCAGCAGAAAGGAATTCCCAGAATGTCGTCCTTTAATCTGGAGTCAGCCTCACACACACACACTTTCTCTAACTCTTTTTGTCTCCCATTGCTTTATTTGACCTCCTCTGGCTTTTCTGTTACTATGCGGAAGGGAAGAAGGGTGTCAGATAGGCGGGAGACAGATTGAAAAAGCAGCGGACCTAACTGGAGCAACACACTGTATCGAAAGAGTTAAACAGCTGACTCCCCTTCTCTGTGTCTGATTGTCCTACATACTGTATGTGTCTGTATCGCTGTTTCCCTGCAGCCTGTACAGAAAAGGGAGAGCAGGGGTGGGTTAATGAAGGGATGCGTGAAGCAGAACAGAGAATGAGAAGGGTGAGAAAGAGACTAAGAAAGAAGGAATGCAAACGTGGTCGGAAGAAGAGGAAGGACAGAAAGAAGCTTATAACAACAATTGGGGAAGGTTTCTTTTTACAACAGCCTTAGTGTTGTTACAATCATCTCCATGAAAACAGTTATTAAGTGAATGTGTTTAGGCTTCCACTCAAAGCACTTTCAGAGTTATAGTTTGAAAGTATTCAGTAAAACAGACTTGAGACTTCTTCTTTCACAGTTGCGCATTTTATGGATAGTGTGATCAAAATGCATTCATGGATATTACAGTCTCTTAAAATGTTGTATCTAGACTTTACTGCATTTCAGGCATGTGTGTTTTACAGACTCATGGGCTTTCAGAAACAGACAGAGAAAGAAGGATGCTAATAGAGAAGGATGCTAATAGAGAACGATGCTAATAGAGAAGGGAGAGGGATTGAGAGATAGAGGGAAGAGAGAAAAAGGGTGAGGATAAATTGGTAAGGGAAAAGCAGTGATTACAGCAGATAGGATCCTTCTAAAAAGTGCTTGTGTATCCACTATCTGTTTGATATAGCTTATTCATAAATGACTCACTCGTACAATATAAGAAAAAGCTTAAGAAAATTGTATTGCCTTTTAAAAAAATGCATGCATACATTTGTTACCCTTTTTTTTTTTTTTTAAACTAAGAAAAAACAGGATAAGGTAACACACCGTTTGGAAATATTGAGAGACGGACTCATGTATTGCCTCTTTAATGATTATTTACATTAGAGAAATTGTAGATAGAAGTCCTATCCCTTAATGGAAAAAATTGAATGAAAGACCCCCCCCCCCTGCAATAGTTGCTACATGATACAAAAAGGGTTTCCTAAGTAGTCGGGGTGTAATCAGATTGCAGTATGATTTAAAAGTATCTATCTTCCGGTGTCTGACTTGATGCATGTGTGATATAAAAGACTTCATCTGCAGTTGTGGCCAGGTTTCTAGTAACGCGGATATACCCGAGCTCTAGGTCTGTGGTTCTTCATAGAAGGCTTTACGTGTGCATATGGTGCATATGTGTTCACGCAAGCCCTGCATTTTGACTGCAGGTCTTCCAACTCCATGCAGACTGAACTCAAACACATTTGAGGTTGCAGCTGCAAGAGTGCAAGGATCATGTTTTTTTTCGTGTATGCATCCATGCTCAATATAAAGTCTGGGTTGGTATGAGAGATGGAAATATGATGTGCCCTAGATATCAAGCTGAAAACTTAGTTTAAATCAAAGAATGTAAGAAATCATTCCTACCAAATTAAAGAAAGTCATCATTCCTATGTTGAAAGAAATATGAATGACCTTTTGTTGCCTGAATATAGAGGCAGCTGTGCAACCTCCATTCATGTTTTTCTTTGAGGTTTCACTGTTTTAAAAATCTTCAATGACCCAAGCAGTCATTCTGTTGACTCTGTTCATGTCACATATCTGGTCACATGGCTCAGCCAACATCTCAGCCAACTAGCCTCAACTTCCTCCCTATTTCCACTGAAGCAGGAGATGAGAAAGTATCGCAGTTCTGCAAAATGCAGCCCTCGGCTCTATTAATAGCGTCATTCAGTTTAAAAGAACAAAATGTGACCAAACTTTGTATTCCTCTTATCGGTCTCTGTTGAGTGCCATAATCCGAGCTCAGGCTTATGTCTGTTCATTTTCTCCAGTTTGCCTCAGATGTTAAAAACGTTCCCTTTGCACTACAACTATGAATAACATCTCTTTTATGATATAATTCTTACTTTGTGCAGGGGTGGATTGGTAATACACAATTGCTTCTTTGAGATGCAATTCACGTTCATTGGCATTTAAACCTTTGCCATATAGCAGAATCCGGTCATATTAGGAAAGGATATTGGGAAAATAATATCTCTATCACAAGTGGCTTATCAAATTCTTTTCCAAAAATGTAACTAAACTATAGCTCTTTCAGAATAATACCATTGGTTTGTTTATATCATTTATCCAGACAGATGTTTAAAAATGACTTAAATGGCTTTTTCTATATTGACAGTTTATATTGAGAAGGACTGAAACTCAGTTACGGCACTTGAGACTGTAATCTGTAAATGCTAAAAATCAATATGCTAATGTAATTGCATTGTCAATGATGCACTTTAAGCAGATGCTATTTACCATTGTAGTTCTGCATGTTAGCATGCTAACGTTAGCTGATGGGAATCATCATTAGTTTGACAAAGCACATTTTAAGGCCAATTTATTTTTGACCTGATGATGGAAAATGTTCATGGATAACCAAAGCAAATGGTAATACTCTTTTGGGAACCATTAATATCTATAAACCACAAAGTTACATGACTGCTGACTCAATAATTTCTCAGACGGTACTTAAGCACACAAGCAAGGACCTGATTCCCTTTTTAATAGCTCATATTTGGCTATCTACGTCCTCTTAGGATCATTGCTCTCATATTACAAATACAGGCATGTGGACAACATCTAAAAGCTCTGGGTATCGTTTCATCCTACTCCCACAGAGAGTCAAAGCCAGCTAATAAAGATATCTAGGTGACACCGCACTCGTTCTGCTTACAAACATTCGCCTCAGACTCTAAGTTCCCGATAAGCACTCTGCAGTGCTTGAGTGGGGAACGGCAGCCAAAAGCTGTTGGAAAAATCTGGAGTTTAGGAAAGCACCTGGAACCAGTCCACTCTCTTAGTAGGGGTCACTGAGTTTTGTCTGGAGGCTTTCCCTACTGTAGCTGTTAACAATGCTGCTGCTTTCCTGCAGGCTATGGCCACACACACACACACACACACACACACACACACACACACACACACACACACACACACACACACACACACACACACACACACACACACACACACACACACACACACACTCACAGCTCCCAATAGAGTCACAGGGACACATTTGGAAACTATGCTTAATGGCTAGTGGCACAAAATGGCTGCTGTTGAAATTCAGGTGGGTTCAGGTTTGCTTGAAAGGAAATTGTTTTCAAATTTTAGCAGGAGGGACAGGGTTGATTAATACCAATGATTGTCATGAGACACTGCCAAGTTTCAACCAGTAAAACGTTGTATCATTTATTATTGTAATATTGCAGATATATATATATATATACACACAGTGTTTTGTGTCCCTGCTGGATCACTATGGAAAGACTGTGTGATGTGGGTACACACCAAAATGGGAGCAGAGAGACTTGTCCTGCCAGATATGATTTCATGTCTTACGTAACTCTAAGATGGGGACAGAGAAGTATTAACCCTATGTGTGTTAGCATGAGCCCCCCTCCTATATGGTGACATTTACTCAATGTTGCTGGCTGCATGCAACAAAATAGGAGTTATTGTGATGGTCTTTTTGCATTCAACCATTATTCTAAGTGAGTTTCTGCTGTGTGTTGTAGGTGGTGACGCTGTGGTACAGAGCCCCGGAGGTGCTGCTTCAGTCCAGTTACGCCACACCAGTGGATCTGTGGAGTGTCGGCTGCATCTTTGCTGAGATGTTCAGGAGAAGGTGAGATCAAAGTGTAAATGTAGCATTTACTACACCGCCATTGATACAATTTAAATATAAAACCAGCTACAACTTGTCCAAGATTTTACATCAGCACCCTTTGCCTACATTTGTCGAGTAATACATAAAACACGGTTCAATTTTCATTAAAAAAAATCATTCTAGCCAATAATTACACTTATTTACAACTGTGTTGAACTTTAATATCTTATTATTATTATTATTATTATTATTATTATTATCTTGTCTTACATCGTGTTCATGCTTTCTCTTTGCAAAGGAGTTATCATTTTTTTAGTTTTAACAACACATCAGTCCCTCATTCATGCACAGTTTATCCTCATATTTTACTGTGCTGTGCATTATAACACTTACATCTCATGTAGCCCCTTGAAAGTCTACTGATACAAGGCTTGACGGACTTGAATGTAAATTACAACTTGAATGGTTGGCAGTGACTGTTGTAACAGATTCAGTTATTTTGGTGTTTCCTAAACTTCTCTAAATGGCACCTGTCAGCCACATTTTGAGCAGTAGGCAATCACATATTCAGTTGACTTATCAAACCATTACAGTAATGGCAGCCTGGATGCTGTGGTTGCAGCATGCAAGTCAAGATCCTGCTTCTTGGTGTAGGTATCGTCAGTTTGTGGTCTAACGAACTCTACACACTGGAGAGCTAGCTCATAACGGACCACTTTTTTTTTTAAAAAAGACATTCTAAAAAAAGGTCTATTTCCTGGCTATGAGGAAAGAATACTGTTCCGGGACTTAATGACATATTCTATAATCATACCACCAATCTTATATTAATATTTATGTGCCATAGTATGCTCATAATTGTGTTTTATGTGAACAATGAACTGGAGTCTAGCTTGGCTGTGGTGGTGTGCTTCAGAGTAGATAAGAACAGTAGGGCTGAGTGCCAGGAGGACCAGCCCTGCCTGTAATTTATGCTTCCTTCCCCAACCGTCCTCATACCCCAATAAGCACAGCCACACACAACGACTCACTACTTCTGCATGTGGGAATATACTGGGGGCACTGGGTGCAATATGGCACTCATGTGGTATACTGACAGATCACATAATAGCATAATGAAATTCAATAAAGGAATACGCTTCCTTAAAGGGAAGACGGTCACTAATGAAATTATAATTCATAGTATATAAGAATATCATATGCTTTGCCTTTCTGAGACACCCCATGTGGACCAACCTGTAAGATACCACCATAAAAAAACATAAAATTAGGAAATATCTTGTAGCAAAATACTGCAATTGTGCCTTTCAGCTATTCATTCGTCAACCATAATCTGCACTGCAGTGTTGTTGCATTTGTCCCTGATCTGACCTTTTTAAAACAGTCATGGGCCCTTTCTCATTTCTCTAACTCCCCTCCTCGACTCCTATCCTCGATACTTAGTCCCGCCCACAGGAGATGCGAGCGGAGGAGCCGAGGAGAGAGGAGGGGAAGCAGCAGGCGGTTAGAGAAATGAGAACTCCTCTCCTCTGAGCGGTCATTTTAAAGAGACGTCCATTAATGATGACAGGAGGCACAGCAGCCCTCTGTCTGATGGACAGATGTGTTCATGATGACTTATTTTACTTTTAATTCATTCACAGTGCGGTATAATGAGACAATAACAGGCTACAGATGCGGACACACACACACACACATATATATATATATGTATATTATGTATATATTTATACAATTTCAGAATCAAACAGAGCACTCTCATAATAACTCATAAACACTATCAGAGACTGGATATATCCCCCCCCCTCTCCCCTCTCTGGTCGCTACAATGAGGAAAATAAATTACAGGCCAAAAGTTTTATTTACAAGTATTAAAAGTAAGCAGAGGACACCAAACCAACTGAGACCTGTCTGTCCGCTGCATCTACGCACACACTGTACCACACACACACCTACACCACACACACATGCACATACAGTTCCTAAAACAGGCTACAGCCGTTGTGTATTTTATTATGTGAAGCACTAAATGGTTTTAGAAAAATATCGACTCTTTGTAGATATCTACTAAACTAAAGCAAATAAAGAGAGTAGGCCTGTTATACTGAGTGATGTATATATTATACACACTGCTCTGCTTTCTGCACGGACATCACAGCTGTTCTCATTGTAAACATCGCGTCGCGATGAAAGCAGTTAATAAAATAATATCCAGGGGATGCATGTAGAGCTGTCATTGGCTGAGATAAGTCCGGCCGTGCGTCACGACTCTTTGAAACATCTCTGTTGCCGGAAATGCATCCATGAAGGAGCCGTGGAGGACCCATCAGTGTATCCTCGGTTAGAGCTCCTCCAGAGAGCCTCCTCGACGCTCGGTCCTCGGTCCTCGAAGTGCATTTAGAGAAATAAGATGTCCTTCAACATGGCGCGCTGAAATTCATTTCCGGGTCACTACCGGAGGACCGAGGAGTCGAGGAGGGGGATTTGATGAAATGAGAAAGGGCCATAGTCCATCCATACTGTTCATGTGTGATCCGGGTCATGTGTTCACACTTCTTTACCCTGCTGTAAAAATTGTGACACATGACGATTTTTCATATTGCAAGATAATTGTTGTGTGATTTCACATGCATTAGGACGGCTTGCAGAGCGGAGAGTGGAGGACAGTGCCTGCTTTGTTAATCCTGGTTTCCTGTTTTTAGAGCAAGACCATTGATGAATACGGTTATATGTGACTCGGTTATGTCATGAAAACACTTCCGGTGTTTATTTACCACCAATAATGATTTGGTATCTGTAAGACTATTACAGACTGGTCATTCAGTCTACTGAGCTGCTAAATCACTCAAAATTAGCCATCTCTTTTTATTTTAATTCTGCATCTTTTGAGGGGAGTCGACACATTTTTGTCAATTAATCAATTAGCCAATCGACAAAAAAGCAATTGGCAACTACTGTAAAGTCACATGTGACACCTCAGTCCACTCATTAGGATGAATAACAGGCGCTGTGCTTTATGCCACATTGAACATGTGTTAACACATCATGAACAGCAAAAAGTGAAATGAACGATTGGATGTACGTATTACGTTCAGAGGATTTAGTGTTCCCTTTTATAGAGGGCACAATCTGAGGTGTGTGTGTGTGTGTGTGTGTGTGTGTGTGTGTGTGTGTGTGTGTGTGTGTGTGTGTGTGTGTGTGTGTGTGTGTGTGTGTGTGTGTGTGTGTGTGTGTGTGTGTGTGTGTGTGTGTGTGTGTGTGTGTGTGTGTGTGTGTGTGTGTGTGTGTGTGTGTGTGTGTGTGTGTGTGTGTGTGTGTGTGTGTGTGTGTGTGTGTGGTGTGTGTGTGTGTGTGTGTGTGTGTGTGTGTGTGTGTGTGTGTGTGTGTGTGTGTGTGTGTGTGTGTGTGTGTGTGTGTGTGTGTGTGTGTGTGTGTGTGTGTGTGTGTGTGTGTCCTGACACAATAAGCTGTAAAAAGCTTTGGTGTGTATATGTGTGTTTTCACAATCTGGCACCTGTCCAACATTGCCTTAAGGCGGAAGGCAAGTCAGAGCCCTTTGATGGCCATGAACAGAGCTCTCCCTCTCTCTCTTTCCCTCTCTCCTCCCCCGTTCCCCCTGCAGGTGATTAAGATGGCTTTTTAAAAGGCCACCTGTTAGAGATTAAAGGGCACCTGGGAGAAGCAGTGAAAGAAAGCAAATGAAAGCTCGATTGAGGAAAAGTGCAGAACAAGAGGGGATGAGATAACACTGTTTATTGCTTTGCAGTTGAGTTCAATTGGAGATTATAATCGTTGACAGCTCAGGTACAGGAACCAGACATCCCCGCTGGTGATGTATCTGCCTTCGGGAATAGTTAGCATCTAAATGTATTGTTTGTTTGTTCTTCTGCGAATGAAAAGTACATCTGGTATTAAATATCATCTGCATAATGATGCGATTGATCTGTTGTTGTCTATGAACCAATATGCAGGGCGAACAAGCAATTCATCTTGCAACATTTTTGTTTTAAGTATCTGAAAGTACCTCCTCCTCAAATCTAAGAATGTTGGATTGTTGGCCACTCAAATGACCAATCATAAGACATCCCCTTGGAAAGATTTGTAAGTTATATGAAATAATGAAAATGAGCCCCACTGCACAGTGACACCTTCAATTCACCCTGTTTCAGGTCAAAAAAAGTTAACTAAAAAACCAGTCTCATAACATCTTTCCTATGACTCATAAAACTTCAAAGTTTCCCCCCAAGCACCGTCCTCTCTTATCCACTTACATTATCAAACATGCCATTGTAAAAACTCACTGTATCCACTGTAGCGAGAATAGTTGGGAACTTGTCAAAGGAATTTGAGCAAATATCATGCAAGTCTGCATCTGCATGGCTGGGATGGTGTCGGGGTGAGTCATGTTTCGAGTGAATGGGGGGGGAGAGAGTGCCTGCTTGTTGACATTCCTCCAATCAAAAAGTGTGAAAGTGTTGTGTTAATGGTCTGGGAGAGGCCCTGCATCCATGTTGACTTTCTCACAGTTTGGAACTCAATTGATAAATCCTCAAAGCCGCAACCTTACATGCACGTGCGGTCGTGCGCTTTAAACAAACATGTACAGTGCATCCAAACTCAACACAAACATGTCCACGCAGTCCACAGGCTCATACACACATGAGCACACACTCCATTTTCTGGACACACACACTGACATTCCAGAGGTTGTCTCAGGGAATGTGGGACAGAGCTGTGTTGGCATTAGTGGAAGCGTGACTCAGCTCCTGTCCCAAACCACTCAAAGTCCCCATTTCACTGCCACCCGTTTGTTTGTGTACAAACGTGCCGGGGGACAAAGAATACCCGTGTTGCATGTGTGCATTTGCACTTGATAGTTTACTATAGTTTACTGCATGCCAGTGGCCAGTTATGTGAATCCAGTTAACCCCGTCCAACAAACCACTCAAAGTTTAAATATGGACCTCCTCGCATTATCAGCCCTACTTGTTTGGCACGATGACTTGGCTGTAGGTAATAACAGTCAGAACTGGCTTGGTTTAAGTTTAAATGGCAGTGCTTTACTCCGAAAGACCTATGTGGTGTGATCCTCTTTCAGTACAATGTATGAGGCAGAGTGAATCTCCCCTTCCGAACTAAAGTGTGCACGTTTGCTGTCATTGTAAAGATTTGCCAAATACCTCAGTCTGACTAATTTCCCAGTGTCTGAGTCTGTAGGAAAGTGTGGGTGTTAAGCTATGCAAAGCTTCCTGCAAGTGGGAAAACACAAAGAGCACATGGTGACTTCAGTTAAGTGAGGTGCACTGCCACTGCTGTAAATGTGCCAGGATACAGAAAGCATACAAGCACACCTATGTGACAATATCCTACATTATATTGACATCTGCTGGGGACTTTTTCCACCTTAAACAAGTAGAATATAACAAAAATAAGCTTATCTGACCCTACTGGATTTCATACTGTAATTGTGGGAGTAACAGATTTAGTTACCCTATCACCATCGTCTGTTAAAGTCCTCTCAAACCTATTTCCTTTCAGAGGAACTTCAGCAGGAAAGGTTCCCATACCCATGTCTCTGTTAGAATAATCCAAAATGTCTTCACGCCTCTCCCTCCCACTTTCCTTCACACATTCACACAGGGCAAAAGCACACACCCACACACATGAGGGATAAATGGGCGTTCTCTGTACCGTGTGGCGGCCGGCAGTCTTGTGCTGATGATGACTGCTGGAATCTGTGCGGGTGCCAGAGCAGGCATGGCCGCCCACGGGTATCCAGAGACGGCCCAAAGCCACAGGAACCACCAGCAGCCCTCGCCACCGCTCTCCTCCCTCCTTTCATCCCTCCCTCCCTCCCCTTTTGAGTGGTACTACCAACACTGCTTCACAATCCTGACTACACGAGATGAAGCTGCCAGTGTGTGGCTACTTCAAACGCTAGCATTAGAGTCATACATTCCTCTTTGCCTTGAGCCAATAGCTTTTATCTTAGGTCTGCTTGTCTCTAGTGTACCGTGGGATAGTTAGCACGGGCTTACATCAAAAGTAGGTCATGAAAAAAACTAATTGATGTTGTACACTTTTAATCCAAATGCATTTGGCCTTTTATTTATTTTTGTGCAGGACAATAAATAAGCGTCAGTTGTCAAACTGATCTTGTGATTTTCTTTCTTCCCAGGCCGCTATTTCGAGGAAACTCAGATGTTGATCAGCTGGGAAAGATTTTTGAGTAAGTATTATTGGCTGTGCTTCCTGTTACAGTCTCCCTGGTCCTGTATGTTTCAAACTGATTGAACAGACTTTATAAAAAGAAAGATATTTCACAATTATAGGTCAATCAAAAGTCATTCAGGGAATTTAATCAGGGTACTCCTTTTTTAATTTGGCTTTTATCAAACCTATTATCCTGCCAATAGGAACAGGATGTCCATACAATTTATTATTTAATTCAAAGCCCCCCAGATGAGGTTACGCTGCTCATTTATGTTAATATCGTTAGCACCACTTCGCACCCTTCCAGTTTCTTCAGTAAACCTAACAATATATTTAAAAATAGTTGAGCACGAGAGGCGTTGAATGCTGAACATTGCTGACAAAGAGTCACTAATGTCCATTATCATCCCACAGTGTTGTTGGGGTCCCTTCAGTAGAGGACTGGCCCCAGGAAGTGGCCCTACCACAGAGTGCCTTCACCCCCCGGCCCCCGAAACAATTGGAGGACTTGGTTCCAGATATGGACGAGCAAGGGCAGGCCCTCTTGATGGTGAGTAGTACGAGATGCAGTACTTTTAGCAATTTACAATATTATTTAAACTTTATTTAATGGTTGATCTCCTTCTTTTTTATTTCTCCTCGCTCTTTGCAGCAATTCCTCGCCTTCAACCCCTCCAGGAGGATATCAGCGTTTGCTGCGCTCAGCCACCCCTACTTCCAAAGTGTCGACAGCCACAGTAGGAGTGTGTACGCAGCCCAGCCCATCCCCCCCAACAAGCCCACTATGGAGGAGCGGACTGCCTGATGGTCCTCCTTCACTCTTATCATCCCATACAGTGTCTATAAAAAGTATTTTGCAAACCCTGCCTTGGAGTTCATTCATGTTTCTATTTTTACAGCATTCAATCATAGTGTGTTGATTTAAGCTTTTTTGACACTGATTAACATTTAGGTGTATGCTGTATAAGCTAAACAAATGTACAAAATGGAGGTCATTTTGGTACAAATAGATTACATAAAGTGATTGATACAGAGGCATGTAGATGCACCTTCTGCATTTATAGCCTTGAGTCTATCTGACCTTGAGGACTTTTGCAAACAATATTTAACCAGTCAGGGTAAAAATAGTAGCTTTATAGTTCTGCAGCGAATTCTGTCTGGATTGTGATTTAGCCACTTGGGTGAAGTCCTTCTAGAGATAGATCTTTGCTGATTTTAAAGGTTATGTTTTTTAGGTTGCTGTCCTGCTACAACAAATGCAATTGCTACAACATGGAATTACAAACACCAGGCTTTGCATTGCATTTTGTTAGTTAGTCATATAGCTAGATTTTGGTGACATCCCACCATAGTCTTCTTTTACTTCTACATGTCTTGGGGCAAATGAAGGTGGAAATGTCATATCATTTCTCAACAGTGGCCTTCTCTTTGCCAGTTGGCCATAAAGCTAGAAAAGCACTAAGGTGGCAGTTGCCAAAGGCGTAAAATCGGAGTATGAACTGATCTAGACAGATTTGCACTACATATTCAAGTGCCTTCATATTTCACATATTTCCTTCCATTGATTAGTTGTTTCAATAAACTTGCTTTTGTAGTATGCCACTTGTTGGGCCATGCAAATACATTTTGTTATGAAAATCTGTGTCAAAAAAGCTTAACTATGATTTTGTGTTGTACAAAGCAAAACATGAACAATTTCAGGGGGCAAATAATTTTTTTTTTTTAAGTCAATATACAAAGCTGTTGTATTCCTACAGAGAGTGTAAAGAACATGACACCAATACTCTCACCATTGAAAGAAAATGCACAAAAGCTATCCTCCTTCCATGAACTGATGGATTGTAATTGCTGCTTTTAGGTTATTAAATGTTGATAGACTGTGTTGACAATGCAAAGACTTGCATGTCAGATGTACTGGTAGATGGAGGCCATGAAGTGGAGGCCTTATTATGACCAGTGTTCAATAAGCCCTCTTGACTGGGGGACCGGACCACAGAGGAGTTATGGTGGACAACATGACTCTCACCTGCCTTTACCATTAACTGTGTATGTGCGTTGAGCAGATACACAGTACACTCACAGATACATACACAACATTTAGTGTGTGCACTACCACTGACGTTAGCACACATGTACACAGATCCCTATAGCAACATTATTGGGCATCACAAGCCAGCCACTCACTGCCAAGTCGTGTCCATGACTGTATAAAATAGGTTATCTTATCATTCCAGTCCTACATGTATTATAATACTGCAACCTTGAGGATGTCCTTGGTAACTGCAGACCAGTAGCGGGATTCTAATGGTTTCTGCACTCTTCAAGGAGCTCATCGTAATGGGCTGATATCAGTGCTGAGACAAAGATGAAAAAAAACCTAATACACGCTCCTGCCACCAACAGGCATGCAATAGGTGGACAAAGTCCCACCAGCACTATTCCAACATGAATACATGTGGCACAGAATAGAGTCGCCAATATTCTGTATTTAATTGTAATGTTATATGCTTGTTTTCATCAAGTTGTTACTTGATTCTTTTTTTCAATGATGCTGGGGCATACAATATTCTTACACCAATTACACCAACTCTTTAGACAATTATAGAATTTGTGTGAGAATAGTTTTACAATGTAAGGAATGTGTAAAGGATAGGCATTGGTACTGAACATTATAGATTAAGTACACGCTGTAATGATAGAAAGCTTTGGATACGTGCCCATAGATATGTCGTAACAATGGATAGATGTAGAGTAGCGATGGGTCAGTGGAAGGTTGTTTGGCAGGAGTATTTTTGTCTATTGGAAATAATTGGTGGGCTCTGTGGGTGCTTATTAAATGCATTTGCCTTGGATCCAGAGCTGTGAGTTTTATAGTGGTTTGAAAATGAAATAATGCACGAATATTTTGTGTACAGTTTTCCCTTTTTTTAAAGTCATGTCCACATATATTCAAAATCAGTTTGTTTTTTTACCAGCGAAAAAAGCAAATTATGCAGAGTTGTATTTTTGTATTTAGTAGTTCTTGCAGAACAGTAACATTTTAACACTGGTTTATGTTTTCTTAACAGGTAGTGCTGCTAGCACACACACACAGACACACTCTTTCTCAGGATCTTGGTATTTTCGTCCGAACCTTTTGGGCACAGTTTGCACATCCCTTGGCTACTCATTAACAACATCATAACACATTCAGGTTTTCTTCAACTGTTCCATGATCATTTCATTGATCATACTCTACTGCCATTTCTATTTATCAAATATATGTTACTGTAGTCATTACTGTCTGAGGATAACTGCCTGTATTGACTGGTTTTGCCAGCAACTTTTAATTGCTAAATGGCAAACACAATGTAGGTTCATGTTTGTCTGCTTGATTAAGCACTGTGTGATTTTATTTTTAAATTTCATAACTCACATCTGATGTCAGTGGTGTGTTCAATGTAATGAAAGCTATAAATATAAAAAAATTCAAATGAGTTAATACATTTCAAAACTGAACTCCGTTGTTGATCCATCATATAACTCAAATTAAACTGTGTCACGTTTGTTTCTATCATAATGGAAATGGTTACTAGGAACAACACAATGATGGCATTATACTTGTGTATGAATGCAGGCTTTGGTGTCTTATTATTGTGTTGCACCATTGAATAAAAATCAGCTTTTTGTGAATCTGGTATTGGACTCATTTGTAAGTATGAATGAATTCCATGAGTGAATGTGTAGGTATTTATTCTTGGAATAAGGGAACATTATAGGTAACACCATTTTTGTTGAAAATAATAAAATAATATAGATAATAATAACAGATGTTATTAATGTAGTAAAACCACTAGGGAAATTGTTCGGAGATGGGTAAAGGGATTTTGGTATAACTTGACTTTATCTTTTGACAACAATTGAAATGGAGCTACAAGGACTTGAGTGCCACAATATTGAACTGAAAAAGACGGATCGGGCCACCTTGTACATACATATGTGTTTGGATTGAGTGTGGTCATTTATATGGATTCCAGCCGTATTGGGATCAATGAAAGCAGACACTCAATAATACTCAACACATTTTTTTGTTTTTATTACACCTTTCATACAGTTTAGTGCAGTTCGAAGTGTTTAACATGACTGACAATCCAAAACAAGTGTTAAAAAAAGATACAAAGGATGTGAGACGGAACAAAAATACAATGTGTAGCCTAATTACAATAGATATATACAGTGTGAAATTAAAATGTACAAATACACATTGACATAGTGGTCAGGGTTAATGGTATTCTATAACTTAAAGAACATTTGGAGAAGTACTTGACTAATCGTTTAAATAATGTAGCCCAAATCCACACTACCTAGTCCTACCAGTTGGTGGCGGTATTTCAATGTTAGCTAACCCAAAACGAAGAAGAGTCATCTTTTCTGATGTGGCTAGGTTCATGGGCTAGGTCCATGTTAGCCAGGTAGCACTCATGGTTGCTTTTTCTTTTGGATATTATTTCCCCATCACTAACTCGCCATGGGCAAGAGAGACAATCGAGTGGTGAGTTGTTTTACAAAATATGTGTGAAAAATAAGAAACCATTAATACAGGGTTCCTTTTTCTAAGCTAGCTATGCTTAATACAAGCTGATGCTAGCGTAATCGCAGTTACTAGCGTTGGCTAACCGATGTTAAATGTATGCCATTCTGATTCTAGGCCTAGATAGTGCGTTAACATAATAATAATAACGCAACAATAATATAATTTGAAATGACATCTGTTGACGTAAATCGATTTGTGCATCGATAAAAGTAAAAAAGTGAGTCTGTAGCTCAACCAACAGGCCTCTAAGCTACCAATGCTAACTGTGACGTTAGCTCATAACATCTTGGACAATCTGTTGACGTGGTGAGGTTGCGCAGGATTTGTATTTGCATCCTGAGTCTATATACAGCTTTAACACACTAGAAGGGATTTAATAAACCAATATGACGTTTAGATACACGGTAGCTGTGTTAAAAAAAACATTTTCTGATTACTAATTTTATCAATGACGCACATAATTTCTGGTTGTGTTTTGTTGAAGTTAAATCGTACAGTATACGGCGAATAAGGTAGCTTGCAGGTTGCAAGATAATAACGTTAAGCACATCGTTTATATTTGATTAAGGTTTGGTTATTGGGCTTAACAAAATGGATTTATATCTCTTATGAACTGTCTTTTGTTAAATTCATTTTGTTTTTAATTATTATGTGACAGTGTTAATGTATATGTGAAGCACTTTGAATTGCTGCGATGTAAATAAACTAACCTTAACATTTCCCTGTATTAAAACTGTTAACATAAAAGCCCCCGTTTGGTTTTCAGTTTAATGCTAAATTAAGGATTCGTATTGCAATATACTGTTTAACTGCATAACTGTTTAATTAAGGTGTATTTCAATAACATTTATAAAATGCATTATTCTGTTTGGTGTTCCAGGCTTACATCAACCCCATTGCAGCTTCACGAGCCAAGGGACCGTCTGGTAACGCCGGACCAACTATACAAGATTATTTAGGCAGACCTCGGCCAACATGGTGAGCGAAAGACAGACGTCCTCATTGGCCTTCACTGACATAAATATTTAAAGCTGGTGCTGAGAGGATTATGCCATTTTGTAGTCCATGTTTCTCCCTAGAGACAGCAGGAAGCAGCACATGTCTTCCAGGTTAATAAAGATACAGAAACACTTTTTTTTTTTTTTTTAAATAACAACGGTCTTCATTTGGTCAGTCAGTGTAAAACACTGGTCTCAAATGCATCCCTGGGCTTTTCCTAAATATTTAAGTGTCACTTTCTTATTCAACTCCAATGACACAGACGGCAGAAAACAAATACTGGTTGATTTCAGTCAGTATTGTTGCAACATCATCCTTGCTATATCAAAAAAAAAGAGAGAGCAGAAAGAGATGTCCAGATGTTTATTCATCGGCAACATGCATTGATTATAAATGATACAGTTCCAACTGTAAACTGCATCATATGTCTCTTTTACAAGTGTAATTAATTATGTTTAATGTTCTCCCCATGAAATACCCAAAGTGTACTTAACTTATTAGCAGTAAAAAGCGCTTTACAGGTTAAACTTGCTTTCTTTAAAGGTGGGGTAGGTAAGTTTGAGAAACCGGCTCGAGATACACTTTTTGTTATATTCCATGGAATGCTCTTAACATCCTGATAGCAATGAATATCTTAAGTGCTTTGACAAAAAATTCATCTGTGGAAGCTGTAGTACTGTAAAAAGCACGACCAATCACCTGAGCCGGCCCGGCTAAAGTAACTGGATGGCCTACCTGCCTGTCAGCCTTCCATCTGTGCACAAACTTATCTCGTGCCCTCATTGGTCATGTGCGCATTCGTGTGTGTTGGAGGAGGGGCTCTGTAAGGAAGTGGCAGATTTTTTCAAATTCTAGCGCACTCGATCTGGTTTCTCCAAAATTACCTACCCCACCTTTAAGCAAAGAGCTTTTGCCTTTTATATTTTAGAAAACATTATTGAGATAGTTATCTCGGGAACATAATCATATGAAAGGATACACATTTATTTTATTGTTTACCTTTTGTATTTTGTCTTTTCTCACACTGTATTCTAAATGGTTAGCTCAACTTTTATCTGGTAAAATGTCATATCTGATCCCAAATGAAACAAGGCGGCATATTTAAATAATTACCTTCTATACCTCAAAGCCAGTATGAAAGTTTATTTTGCATTACTTAAGAACAATGTTTTTTAAATGCCATATTTACAATGACACGACGGGATTATTAAATGGGGCTTTAATATATCATATTTTATTATAACTGAAACTATTTGGCTAACAAATGCTGGAAATGGACAGGACAATTGCATCATGCATTTAGGAATGAACAAGACATTCTTTAATTTGGGTTAACATATTAACTTAAAACATTTAACATTATAAACTGTGCTGCAACTGATTTATTGTCTCTCTTTCAGGGAGGAGTTAAAGGAACAGCTGGAGAGAAAGAAGAAGGGCTCTCGAACCCTGGCCGACTTCGAGGACAAAATGAACGAGGTATGTTTTTTGGAATATGTAGAATGACTGACATTATTGTGTTCTTAATGATCCCCTTCTTTACCTAAAATCATGTTCAATCCCAGCTGTGAGTGTCACGCCTAATAGCAATCTTTTTTACTGTACCCATAAACTTGTATTCATATTTGAGGGGCTCAACTGGCAAACAAATAACAATATAAATGGTGAATACTTTTTAAATGGATTTGCTGTCATTTTCAGAAATGGAGGAAAGAACTGGCTAAAAACCGAGAGAAGTTGTTGAGTGCAATTGAGAAGGAAAAAGAGAAGAAGACAGCGGACAAGGAAAAAGAGAAGAAGACAGCGGACAAGGAAAAAGAGAAGAAGACAGCGGACAAGGAAAAAGAGAAGAAGACAGCGGACAAGGAAAAAGAGGAGAAGAAAGAGAAAAAAGAGGTATTGTATCTCTCCTTCATCGGACATTTCAACATTCTTGATTCTAATTCATCACAGTCTTTACTGACTATGCATCTTTTATTTGTGTTTAGAAAAAGAAGAAAGAGAAGAAGAAATCCAACAGGGTGAGGAGAGACCTCCAGTATTTTGATGGCCAGCTGAATCACACACACACACACACACACACACACACACACACACACACACACACACACACACACACACACACACACACACACACACACACACACACACACACAGAGCCTTCCTGTACTCCTGATATGGTCTTTTACTGTTCCAATATCCAAAATAAGAAAATAATAACCTCAAGTCTAATGAACCCTGCTTTCATTGTGTTTTGGTCAAGCATTCTTCATCTTCCTCCTCATCGAGTTCTGATTCTTCCAGCAGCTCCTCCTCAGAATCTGAAGACACAGTAAGTCATTGCAGACTTCAAACATGTGATACAAAATATTGCTAAACACTAAGAACATGTTGTAACCCATAATCCCAATGAAGCTATGTGCTCCTGAAATGGCTGCTGTTTGCTTATAGAGCACAGTTAACGGGTGTTTCTCAATGTCAAGGACGCTTCCTTGGTAGGACAAGTCCCTCCAAGTCAGGTCCTTCAGAAGCGAGGCAAGAATCCTTCCTAGCCTCGGAAAACGAAGAATGGTGGAACAGGCTAACAGATGTGCGCAGGTGTGTGTGCACCGCCTTAAATGGATCGTGATTTCTGCCAAAGATTTGGAAATTGGTCCGTGCGCAAAGCATTGTGGGGATTTTAAGACCGGAGTCCACATGATGTGCAGCCTCGAAATTTCCCGCAACGAAGGACGCCAGCCTCGGTAGAATTCCAAGTATCCTGGACATTGGAACAGTCCTTCGACAGCACTCGATGACATAGTATCCTTGAAATAGTGGCTCTGGAGCAGCCTTCCTCGTCATTGAGAAACACCCACAGCCTCGATCTAACAATAGCTTCCTGTGTTTGAATAAAAATAAGATGAAATGTACTTTATTAATCCTAATTTGGGATTTTCTTTAGAGAGTAAGAAAAATAAACTATACACTGACTGACAAATAAAAACACTATAGAAGGGCCAGTTTTCTGTTAATCAGATGCACACAATATAAGCAGGATATTCTTTACATCAAGTGTGCATGGAACGGAAAGAACATCTGTTTTAAATCCCTAAGGAAGTGTTTATCAGACAATTTATAGACATCATAAGGTCCTACACTAATGCAGCATTACATTGGTTTGATTGCGTTTCTATTTGTGTATACAGGATGAAAAGAAGAGTGTGAAGAAAAAGCGTAAGAGAAAGAAGTCCTCAGCCAGGAGAGCGTCGAACGGCTCGGAGGACGACTCTGATGCTGAAAGCAAGGTTTTCTTCTTCTACTCTCAACAGTGTTTAAGTACACTCCAATAGAATCAGGTTCTGGTGTCGTAATCCAATAATGAATCCATGCCAGTGTTTAATCTAAATTTTGTTGATTTTCTTCCCAAGAAGAAGAAGAAAAGAATCAAGGAAGAAGGGGACAAAGATAAGGTAACTTATTTTATTCACCGTCTTCATATTTCCACAGATATGTGTTATGTTTTATTAAACATCTTGTCCTTTTGTTCTTGCCAGTTAAATCAAATCTTAACACTTTATATTAATAATTCATAATGGTGATGTTAATCTTTTGTCTGTCAGGATGACAAGAGCCGTAAAAAAAAAAGGAAGTCCGAGCGAAGCCATAAAGACTCATCTTCAGAGTCCTCTGCTGAATCAGAGGGGGAAGAGGTATTTTTTATTGTTACTAGGACTGTAGATGTAACCATCTCTTTCACCACTTCTCATCCCGATTACAGTTTTTACCAGTTAAACTGTAGACCCTTTTAACCTTTTATCACTTCTTTGTTCCTCATTATTATGACCTTTGTTCTTCTTTTAATTCAACTTAGGGGATGGACCCATTGAGTGCACAGGTCACGCTGAGTTATAAGCAATACAGCAGTGAACAGTTAACAACCCACGTCCCTAAGAATTTAACATTGTTTTTGTCACTGCTGTTTACATTTCTCAAAAAATGCATTTTGCCTACGAGAAAGTCCATCTTGTTTTGTCACATTTTTCTTTTGAAGCTTAACGGCCTTAACAACACCCACTTGTCTTTGTGGGACAACACCCTGTTTTGCATAAAGACAAAAAGTGATCATCGATTTCTGGACAGAAAGTCGGAACACATATTTAACACAAAGCACTCATGTAAAGTCGCTCCACAAGTACTCGCAAAACATACACCTACACACGGCCACATACCATATTCTAAGAAAACAAATATATATTTTACATACTTTAATTTGCTCACACGCCAATAAATATTGCATTAGGGAACATAAAGGGATACCTTATGAAAATGCTACTGATAAAAGAGCCAGTCACAGACTAATCTCTGGTAATATCTTCAACAAGTGACTCCCGTCTGCACTGTAGGTCTTTTTAACGGATTAACCGTACATTACATTACACAATTTGCCAAATACAGTTGAGTATCAGTTCTCCTTGTGTGGTTTCTCGTCCAGATGTGTTAGCTTTCTCTCTGTCACGCGTCATTGGGAGTCTGGTAAATGATATTTCAGAAGCAGGCCATGACCCCATGGTGGCTCATTCACATTAATGGCTACTGTGATAGAACAACAGAGAGAAGGTAAACAGTAAAACACTATATAGAGAGGCGAAGTCCCGCCCATCTACTTCCAACCCATGGAACCTTATTTCGGAAAAATTATGTATTGAAGTCAATGAGGAGAGAAAGATTATCTTTCGATCCCATTTGAATTGTGCCACGAATTACACATGTGATGTTTGTCAATCTTAAACAATAATTTCCATGTCAACAGTTTGTCACAAGACGGTTGAAATATAAGAAAAATACGCAACTAGAAAGACTACAAATCCCGATCCTGCATGCTGGCAACATGCCCAGACTTGTAGTAATTTTCACCTCTTTTAAAGGTCACATGTCATGCTTTTCCGGTTATTACCCGTCCCCTTGTGTGTTATGAAGGTTTTTATGCATGTAAACGGTCTGCAGAATCACAAACCCTCAAAGTACACCCTGTAGTGAGTAAAACTCTAACACAGAAAATACCTCCCCAAAACGCCTCGTTGGTGAAACGTCATCATCCATTTGATTCTTCCGGGTACGAGATTACGTAAGCACGTACCTGGAACGAAATGGACCAATCCGTGGAGCCGTTACGTCCGCGGAGCCGTTACGTTAAGCCCCCGCTGATTGGTCCAAATTGACCAATCCACGGACTTCCTCACACACTCAGTGCAGTTCTGCTGATCTCTCCTCCCTGGCTGCAGGCTGATAACAGACAGTTGGGATCGCGGCGAAATTCTCTCTGCAGACCCATTCTCACAGCGTTTATCAACCTTTTTCTTACTCAATATCAAGCCACACTTATTGTTTTTACTTCGGCTGTGACTTTGTGTGTGCTCAGGGTGAGTTTGGATGTGTATCGCTAAACAATGAAATAACACCTCCACGGAGCTCAGCGCAATTCACAACGTCCTGACCAATCAGAGCACACTGTGCTCACAGGGAAGGTGGGGGCTGGAGCTATTGGAGCTACAACGAGCCGTTAAAGGCAGAGAGTGAAATTCAGTGAATACACGTAGTTTACCGAGATGCTGTATGAGAGAACCAATGTGTGTTTGGAAAATTGCACAATATAAATCTATTCTAGTAGACCTCAACAATGGAATTATGATCAGTGGAAATGGCCATGACATGTCTCCTTTAATACTTTTTGCCACATTCTGAAAGAAGGAAGTGAAATGTGCTAACGTGATGGCCATCTTGGTGTGTGGTCGGAGACAGGAGATGTAGTTCTTTGAGCGGTTTCACACTCAAAAAAGTGTTACTAACTACTACACCGTTTTACGACACAAAATGATCTTGTCTTTTAGATTGACAAACATCATATGTGTAATTCGTGGCACAATTCAAACGGAATCGAAGGATAATCTTTCTCTCGCCATTGACTTCAATAAATACTTTTTCCGAAATAAGGTCCCATGGAGCTCCCCCGGAAAGGGAGGGACTTCGCCTCTCTATTGCCCTCGCCTTAATGACTTGCATTGCTTTCAAAGCTTAGTCTAAAAATCAGCTTCAAAATCAGTCCTTTTGTTCGATTAATAAATGTTTTAAATGATTTGTTACTCAACAATGATACAGACATTTCATACCTGGTTAAATGTGCTTTTTTTATGAAGGAAATGTACTTTACTAATGTAATCAATCTTTCAACGCATTACAGGGTTAGTGTAGTTTCATGTTCGTTTTTCGCTAACAGACAAGTACAACCTTTATTTGTGAGTGCCAGTGAAGCGTTTCCATTGATCCTTGCCACTACTGTCCATTTAGATTTGGAGCTGTGTGTTGCCTCTTCCCAAAATATCTTCAACAGTTGAGAAGAAAGGCATTCAACCCAGAAATGAATGACCTTATGAAATTGATTTGTAGTTAAATTTGGGGTCTTTTTTTCTGCAGTTGCTCGTGTAAACTCCATGATTGTGAAACTGTTTGGTTACTTCCCACTTCCCATGGTTTTTATTAGATTATTTTCCCGTCTTGCAGGCTGAAGCCAAGAAGAAAAAGAGAAGTAGCGAGGAAAAGGACAAAATCACAGTGAGACATTAACTTACTTTCATTTTTACACAAGTGCAGATAGTGAGACAGATTTTTATTTTAAGACTGCAACAAAGACACATTTTAGGAATGCACAAATGAGTAAGTAGCATTGTAACATTAGATGGTTCGGACAGGTTGTACATGGACTGTATCTACATTAGACCGATCCAGCATAGTATCAGCTGTTGAGGACGCAGCAATATATATGTGTGTCTACTCAACCAGAAAGTCCCTAGCAACAAAACAACTCATTTGTTTGGCTATAGCTAATCACGCTGTGGCATTGATACTAACTTAAGAGAAATTACTGACGAGTATGTTTTTGTACACAGGACAAATCCAAGAAGAAGAGGAAAAAGAAGCACAAGAAACACGGCAGAAAAAAGAAAAAGAAGGCAGCTTCTCATTTAGACACGGAGCTCGACTAATGCCCGTGTCTCTGCGCTTCTCTCGTCGTGTTGTTTTTGCCGCTGACCTCCACAAAACCCTCCTATCCAGCTTTGGTCATCACAATTGAAAAAGATACGTACAACCTTGCCATGCTGGGGTTTTTAAGAGTGAAATTGAGGCAGGCAGCTATCTGTGGCAACTACCGGTTCATGTTTACTGTTGATTTGTATCACCTTGCTTTTGTAGATAATTGTTCTTTCACCCACGGGACTGAGATGAATTCCCCGTATTTCCCCCCCCTCTCCCCCTCTCCCCCCTCTCATCTTGGAGACTTCAGCGTGACCTGCTCTCACCTTCACCCTGGAGCTCCTCTTCTCTCCACTTTACACCCCACATCTCACATTTCTAATTGCTAAATGAGGCCGTCCTGCTAGTGCCTGCGTCGTGCATGTAGACCTGATGTCCCCCCAGCCTCATATTGAAGTTGGACTTATAAGAAATGTGAGCTGCAGAGTCAACATTTATACAAAGGATACTTGTTCCGTTAGATGAATTGTTACAGTGTTGTGTACATGAATAAACAATGGCAATTCATCAATAAAGTATTGTTTTAACCTTTATTGCTGTTAATAAGTTACAACCTTTATTGTGAGACAACATATCAAATAATGTTGTCTGTGTGGGCATAAATGCAAATCATACATTGATATAAACCGTCAACCGTTGGATTTAATTTGTGGTTACCCTGCCTCAATTATAAATCTTATTCTGCTTTGTCACACTTCCTTAAAAGTTAAGGAAACTAAGCACTACTCTAAAATACAGCTCCTCAAAAAGCTTCCTATTCTTAAGTTGTGGGAAATGTTTGAATGCCTTTAGACATGTGGATAATGTACCACACGTATAATATCTGATATCCCATTGTGTTTCCATATGGCTCAAGTATTTCTGACTTGACTTGTGAACTATTAATGCCAATTTCTTAAAAAATAAAATACAAAAAATATATTAATTGGTTGAGAAAGTATTCAGATCAGATTAAAATTGTTTTTTTGTATAGTTAGAAAATGTCTTGCATTCCAAACCTTAGCAGAGGTACCAAAGTGTCATCGTCAAAATATACTTACATTTTCATAATAAAGTAAAGGCCCCCTTTAGGCAAAATGGTCCACTTTAGAGTATGTGTTTCTGGATTATCCTTTCTTATCCCTTCATCTAAGCACCATTTGAATGTACACTGCATAGACCAAAGTATTGGGCCACCTACAGGAGTTGTTATGACATCCCATTCCAAATTCTTAGGCATTAATATGAAGTTGGTCCCTCCTTGGCAGCTATTACAGCTTCCACTCTTCTGGGAAGGCTTTCTACAAGATGTTGGAGTGTGTGGGAAATATTGACCATTCATCCAGAAGATAATTTGAGAGGTTAGACACTGATGTTGGACGAGAGGACCTGGCTTGCAATCTTTGTTCTAGTTCATCCCAAAGGTCAGGGCTCTGCGGGTCAGCCAATTATTCCACACCAAACTCATCCAACCATGCCTTTATAGACCTTGCTTTGTGCACTGGGGCACAGTCATACTGGAAAAGAAAAGGGCCGTCCCAGTAACTACTCTGGTCTTGAAATAACGTTACGCATCGAACTGATGTCCACAATCACGTTTATTTACCTCTTGGTACAATAATGAAACACCGTGTACACGTGTTCACCTGGTAGACCAGCAGTAGAAAAGGCACATTATTAACATCGTTGACACTTTCAGCGCCGTTTTACTCTCTCACAAACACAATGTAAACATCCGGGGCTAGAGGTCACATGACTTCCGGAAAGATAATTTTTAACAAAATAAAACGAAGTTCTAGCATACATTAGGCATTCTTCAAAAAATACAAAACAATAAATAAGATCACTTTGAGCGACAGCTACATTCCCCAAACTGTTTCCACAAAGTTGGAAGCATAGAATTGTCCAAAATGAGACTAAGATGGGGCATTACAAATCCCCTTCACTGGATCAAGGGGCCTTGGCCAACCCCAGAAAAACACCCCATAACATTATCCCTCCTCCACCAAACTTTACAGATGGCACAATGCAGTCAGGCAGGTAACGTTCAGCTGGCATTCGCCCAACCCATAAGCGTCCATCAGACTGCCAGATACTTTAATAATATCATTGTGTGATTCTTATTTGCTAATGTTTATCTATATTTACTACTTTCACTTATTTGCTAAGCTTGGGGAAATTCCTTATTAAGAAGATTTGTTGCAGTGTTGTTAGTTACACTCCATGTGCACCAACAACTCAGTTGAACTTAGAACATCCTTATCACCAAGCTTTACCCCTCCCTTTCTCCTCTCTCTGTGTTTAAATATGCATCTCAAACTCTATTCTTTGTCTTTCACTCTGCAATGTATCAGCTGATACTAAATTGTTTTGGTTTTAATTTATCAGCAGTAATTAATAATGCAGTGAAGTAACAATGCCATTATCTATTGAAGTAGAAAGTAGCAGAAAATCGAAATTAGGGCAAAGTGCATACCTCTTAATTGTACTTAAGTATACTAATTAAACGTACTTAGTTTAAGACATACCAAGGTCCTATGTAATTAATTAAGAAAGATGCTAATATCCAAAAAAAGGTATATGAACCACTGTTAGTTTATAAGTAACATTTGATTTGAGTACTTAACATTTAACCTACTTCCTCATTTGAAAAAAACATTTATTGCGTCAATAATTTTTCAGGTTTTACAGGCAGGTCTTGTGATGTTGAACATTGAAATGGCTACAAAGGTTAATGTGAGCCTTCCTTGTTTAATCATTGAGGTGTAGGAGTGTTTTCAGAAACGTCCACTGTCATGATTTGACAATCACATGATGACCCACAGCCACAGGGTGTGTACAATTGGACTTCTAGATTTCTAGTGGGAGTGTCTGACCTGCCTTATAAAGACCAATGCATTCGTGCTTCAGTTCAGGGGAAGTGTAACCGTAGCACAAGAAGTTGTTGAAACACTTGTAAGGTAAGTGATAAGAATAATCTGCCTCAAATCCTGTATACTTTATGGTTTGTTATTTACAGTCACAACATCTATTAGTAGCCTACTGTACAAGATAAAATGAAACTGAAAGTTGAAGCATGTGAACAAAATCAAAGACGTTTAAATCACAATGTGGTTTATGAACTGGAAATAATCTGTATGAGACATATAGTGGAACTGCAGATAATGCAACTAATTTAACTGATTTAAATTAACCTCATATTATTACTGTTTTGCAGATGTTGAGGACTACTCTGTGGTTGTTAGTGGGAGTGTTTGTGTGGGGGTTTGCATCCTGCATTACAGGTCCTGACGGGAAACACTGCAGTGATCACGCCACCTGCTGTATGACTGAGCATGGATATAGCTGCTGCCAATATCCCAATGTAAGTCACTTCAAAACATACAGTAACACAACATGTAGTTATAAAGACTAACGTTTATCTCTATGTGCATTTATTTGTCTTTAGGCTGTGTGTTGCGCTGACCTGGCCCACTGCTGCCCTTCAGGGTTTCGCTGTAACCTGGTCACTCAGATGTGTGAGAAAGCACCATGGATGAGAATCCCCATGGTGAAGAAGGAAGCTGCAGAGAAACCAAGCACTCCTGTTCGACCTGCATCTCCCATCCAGGAACTCCAAAACAATGCTGTACCAGAGCAAACAAAGAGTTCAAATGTCTACTGTGACAGCTATTTCAGGTGTCCCGATGGCTATACCTGCTGCAGACAGCCAACAGGAGCCTGGTTCTGTTGCGTGTACTATCTTGTGAGTTGACCTTCATAGGATTGTGTAATGAATTCCAAACAAAGAGAGTTATCTTTCATAATTCTTCAGTATTGGATCCACTCTGCATTTAATGTAAAATATATATATATACAAAAAATATATATATGTTATTTGAAATATGTTTTCCTCTTTCACTTCTAAATGTGTTTATGTCTTTGATTCTGTTTTTTTAGTTGCATGTTTTTCTTTTCATACATAATGGTTTTAGAATGGTCAAGTCAAGGGCGGTGATCCAAGAATCTGATTGCCAACTACTGCTTCTGTTACCGTCGTGCATTTAACAATGATTAACTTGTTACTTGTTTTAAAATGTAGGGCAGGTGTTGTCTGGACGGCTACCACTGTTGTCCATATGGCTACGACTGTGACCACACGTATACACGATGTGTGAGGCGAGGCCTGAGCTATCCCTTCAGCCCCAGAGAAAGTCTCACCTCAATCCCTGCCTCTCCCATTTCAACTTCAGAGGACAAAAGCATCATACAAGAGGTATGACATATGGCAGTAAATGTGCCTTTATGTGGTGTATAAATCCTGGGGATGGGTATCTCAATCACCATCATCAACAAAGGTCCTGAAAGTCCGTCCTCCATCAGCTTTCTAATGTAGGTGATGGGGCTCTACACAAGTTTTCACAGGAGTTTTTTACTTTTAGGCTTTCTTCCTGTAATTTGTTTTACTGGTTTGAGGTGGGCGGGGCTCAGTTGAAAAGTGATCCCACATCATTCTGTGCACCAATCAACATTAAGCATCATCTGAATCAATATGTTGACAGTTGTTGGATTGTTTGCTTATGTTAACAGGCCACTGGCATTCCAATATGATCAAATCAAACCTAAAACGTGTTCTCTTCCTTGTATGTGTTAACTTACTTGGCAATAAACCTGTTTCTGATTCTTAAAAACAAATCTTGATAAATAATACTAAAGGCTTTTTCCCTGAAAAGAAAGAAACCTTTTACCAATATTCAAATTGTAAAAGTTCAAATGTGACTGTGTATAAAAGATTTGTATTGTAATGACAAACTTACAGAGACGTACAGTATGTATCAACATACTATTCCACTAAGCTCTACATTCCCAAGCTTCCTTTATGTCTTTGTGTTGGTTTTACAGCCTGCAACTCCTCTCAACAAAAAAAAAGTATTTATAGTTAAATATGTATTTAATAGCAAGGTCATTTTGTGTATCCCTTTTGCAGACACCAATGACAGCTCTGACAGAAACCAAGGATGGTTTCCCTGAGTCTGGAGTCATTCGCTGTAATGACAAATTGTACTGCTCAGCAGGGACAACTTGCTGCAAAGACACCAAAGGCAATTGGAGCTGCTGTCCCTTCCCACTGGTATGAATTGTCCATGACACATGAAAGCCATCAACACACATTACATTACATTACATTGCATTTAGCTGACGCTTTTATCCAAAGCGACTTACAATAAGTACATTCGACCAGGAAGACACAACCTTGAGGAAAACAGAATCATATAAGTACATCAGGTTTCATAGAGCCAATCAGTTCAAGTGCTACTCAACTGGCTTTAGATAAGCCAGTCCTTTATTAGTATATAAGTGCTCTGTTAGCAGTTCTTTGTTAGTCATTCTATCGCTCTAAGTGGAGTCGAAAGAGATGAGTTTTCAGTCTGCGCCGGACACAACAACTTACTTATCAACATAATTTTAAAGTGCATTTTTTCAAACTATAAACACCTAAAACTGATGCATCTGACATATGTTTGTTTTGTCCAGTAAATAAATGAGCTTATCCACTTTAGTGTGGCACTTTTCTAGTCAATACTACCATTTCCTAACATCCAGACCTTTTCTGTTTCAGGGCATATGTTGTAAAGATGGCAAGCACTGCTGTAAGTATGGCTTAAAGTGCTCCTCCACCTCCCTGTCATGTGAAGGAGGGTACGCTCACATCCCATCAGGCCCCCGGGAACATGCCAAATCAACCGAGGACATGTTGTAAAAGTGTGCGCACTGTGATAGCTTTGCGATTGTCTTGATATATAGTGCTGGCCAAATCAAACAATGAATCATTAGACCTATGAAAATAAAGTAAATAATGTGCTTACATCCTCAAAAGATGACATATGGTGGCTGTTTTTCTTTTCGCAAGGGATGGCATATTTTTAATATCCAGTTTATCGAGACTTCTTGCAAAAGTTTGTATTCATTGCAGTGGTGTAGTAGATCTATTGAGGATTTTTTATCTGAAGATGTCAATTGAGAAATAGATAATCACGAATGATTTAATGCCAATCTCATTTTTTTTTAATGCTCACTTTTTTATGTAACAGAAAATATAACATTTTATAAACTTATTTTAATACAAATATGCCAATGTGAGTGCATTTCATTTGTTCTCCTGCAGCCTGAAATCCTTGTGTCACTGGGCGATGGTACACTCACCCAGTGGTGTAAAGTAACTAGATACTGTACTTAAGTACAATTTTGAGGGACTTCAATTTCTAGCTTCTTTGTACTTCAACCCCATTACAAATCAGAGTTAGATCGTGTACTTTTACTTTACTACATTATTTAATACCTTTAGTTTCTTTGCAGATTTGAATGAATGATTTTAGAAAAACAATCAACACTTAAAAAAGGACTTTAGTTACACTCAAGGGTGTAACTTTGGTTTGAGAAGTGGGGGGGACACAAAACAGAGGCTCCTCCGCAATGAAACATTTTTCTCGATTTAATTCCATTTCCTGCTTTCTACAAATATATATATATTAAATATATTTATAAACATTGGTTGTGAGCATATTCTAATGGTTTTTGGACTATTGAAATATATACAGTTCTGTTATATGAGTGTTGAGAGCTGTATCCATAAATCTCTTAATTTTGCTCTCAAAGTGCACCAGATCAATCAGATTATCAATTATATATATTATTATATTATATATATTAGGTGCACCATCAATCTGGTGCACTTTGAGAGCAAAATTAAGAGATGTATGGATACAACTCTCAACACTCATATAACAGAACTGTATATATTTCAGTAGTCCAAAAACCATTAGAATATGCTCACAACCAATAACACATAACTCCTCTCTCCTATCTTTATCACCTAGTCTGCATTCTTTCTTTTTATTTATGCATATTTTACTTATCACTCCCCTTTTAAACTGTGTGTTATTTTTTTACTGACATTGGAATTATTTCTTAACTTATTTTGAACAACTATATTAAATAGATGGAAATATTTGTTTACATAGATGACCAAACCGTTTGAGACCCACTGAGATAACTTAGACTAAAGTTTACAATCTAATCGCTCAGCGAGTCCTTTACTTCACCTAAACTGACGTTATCTCAGCCTCTCAGTCTGACAGGAGAGAGCTCACCCTCCTTATTGTTGAAATATCTCTCTCTCTCTCTCTCTCAAACAGACAAACGCTCCTCCGTGACGATGAACACTTGCATAAAAAAATAATAAACACATTTGAAAAGTGGGGGGGACATGCCCCTATCCCCAGTGGAAACTACGCCCATGGTTACACCTAAAGTAAAACTCATAAGCTAACTCGCAGCATACAAAGTAGGCCTACTTAAAACACCTTTACCAGCTTTGATAACACTTTAATGCATCAATTATTATAATCAGAAGAACATATGCATATTATATATTTTACACACGGCATCTATTGCACGTCTGTCCGTCCTGGGAGAGGGATCCCTCCTCTGTTGCTCTCCCTGAGGTTTCTCCCATTTTCCCCTTTAAACTGTGGGGTTTTCTCCGGAAGTTTTTCCTTGTACGATGTGAGGGTCTAAGGACAGAGGGTGTCGTATTGTCATACTGATATTCTATACAAACTGTGATGTCCACTGAGACAAATGTAACATGTGTGATATTGGGCTGTATAAACATTGATTGATTGATTATTCTGTGACCAATTTGCATAATGAGTACTTTTACTGTTGGTACTTTAAGTATATTTAGATGCTAATAATTGTGTACTTTTAATTGAGTAACATTTTGATTGCAGGACTTTTACTTGTAACAGAGTATGCCTACACTCTGGTACTTCTACTATTATTTAAGTGAAAGATCTGAGTACTTCTCCCATCTCTGCACTACCAGTGTCTCCCCATACCAAAAAGGATACATTTCCCAACTGTGTCGTTTGTCAAAGGGCTTTTACTTTGAAAGGAAAGAAACGGAAGTGTCATTTACATTCCGGAAGGCTCACTTTCCTTTCTTCCGGTGTGTTCCGCTTAGATGGTGGAAAGATGATTGAAGCCGAACTTGAAGTGTTTGTTTCCGAGCGGCTACATGCTGCTGCCTCTGAAATAATGGGTGTTTTTAAAAAGACGTTAAAGGGATACGAGCAGCAGGCGGCCCGACTCAAGGAGGAAAACCAGCGCAACCGTTCGCTGTTGGACATGATCCTTAAAGCTCAAAAAGGTTCGTCTGGTTGTATAATGGCGAATAATCTCTCCTCTTTCTCTTCTTCTTCTTTGCTTTAATGGCGAGTCGCAACCACTAAGAGCATTATGGCCACCTACTGTTGATTTATTGAATCTTCAAGTTAAATCTTTGTCCTCAGACCAGTGTTTTTGAGAAACTTGAAGATCAGTTTATGAACTGAATTTTTTGCGTTACTTGCGAATATTGACTTGAAATCCATGTCCTTAATGTTATGGTGTTCCTTTGCAGTTTTCAGAATGAGTCTTTGCCTAGTATATTCCGGGCAGCTAAACAAATACATGATTTATTGTCTCTGATTTTTGGCCACCATCACAATTGCCAGTTGGATGTTTTCCAATGCAGTGATGAGTCTAATCCGGAGTGACCCAATGTTATCCTGCTGATAATGTTCTGTTCTCTTCTATTACTCCCCCAAGTGCTTTCCATTCCTACTTCCCTTTGTATCTGGTATACATGTCTTTCTTTAGTGTTACTGTCCCATAACTTTTGTATGGAAGCCCATTTCCGCCACTTGAAAAAAATAAAATCCCCATGAAAAGTCATAATTATGAGATAAAAAAGTCGAAATAATGAGATAAAAAGTCATAATTATGAGATAAGAAAGTCGAAATTATGAGATAAAAAGTCATAATAATGAGATAAAAAGTCATAATTATGAGATAAAAAAGTCGAAATAATGAGATAAAAAGTCATAATTATGAGATAAAAAGTCATAATGAGATAAGAAAGTCGAAATAATGAGATAAAAAGTCATAATTATGAGATAAGAAGTGCGCATGCGCTGCAGTGGCGCTGTCTTCAAAGGTCCCTTCATCACCTTGCTGCTCTCCACCATGCAAACGGCATCTAGTAGAGATGTTAAGATTCACCGATTCGCATCGGCATAAACGTTCAAGATGCGAGTGCACCGGTTGAAAGAGTGCACATCGGCTACAGTTTGGGTTGAACCGGGTTGAACTCGCGATGCATCGATTGCGTAGCGTCTTTGCATCGGTAAAAAACCGATTCATTCATATAAAATCCCCTCATCCTGTCAACGCTCAGCAGAGACGATCTTTGATTTGGATATTTGCTTCGCCCGAGGCCGAGAGTCTCAGTTATCAACACACACGGAAGTTGAGGAGAAAGAGAAACACAGCGCACCGAAAAATACCTACAAATCAAACGTTTGGCAACACTTCGGATTGTTCAAGAAAGACTGTGTAATAGTCCTTTTATGCTATATAGCTGACCGTAGGTCATGGAGAGTAATAAGGTATCCGTAGACCTTTGTATGAGGTATCTTTATTACTCAACAGGTCTACAGCCATGATACATAGATCCGTCCTAGATGCGGGCTTGCATACACACAGTATCACTCCGCAGCCGCACCCCATCAGTAACGTCCTGATGGTATATGTGCGCGGCACTATATACTACAGTCAACTTGAAAAATCGCTCGCAAATTGTAAACGATGCCGAGCCGCTTTAAAGTACACACGTAGTACGAGGAACTTAGCGACGCACATAAAGAGGCGACATGGGGTCTGCGGCTGAAAAGAGAAACCTGAAAGTTAGACATATGAGTTAAATCACTCAGTGAGGTGTTCGGTCAGAGAGAGTGGTGTTTAGTTTACAGCAGCCTGTGACGGTCAATAATAATTTAAATGTCTTCCTTACTGTAAGCAGTTATGAAATACCTGTTTGTGAAAGGTTATTTGTATTCTTTATTGTTCCTATAGAACCCACTGCTTTCTGCTCACTGGTGAGTCAGCCTATGAATGAGTGTTAAGCACATCAGGCTGGCAGCTGTATGGGCATTGCACTATGGTAGCTGTTATTTGCACATTGTTAATCATGAGCAATGCATTCTTACATTGTTTAACTGTGAGGTGTCATACAATTGTACTGTAGCCTACTCTGGAGAGCTTTTAAAGTTAAAAAAATAAACGGCATGATGGGATGTGCAGTACCAAATATGTAAAGCACTTTTTTGTTAATGTATGATTTGCTGCATATAAGGAATAAAACAAAAATCCTCTGTCGTACCAAATTGAAGTATCATTATTTTTTGCATTGTGATGTTGCAAATCTATCGCATTTTTTGCACCGTGTTGAATCGCACGTATCGC